>NC_064629.1:231945170-232576956 GCF_023864275.1 Schistocerca cancellata | reverse complement strand
AGGATAAGGAGATGTTGGAAGAACAGGAGGAGCTGGGGGAAGGGGAGCAGTTCATTCAGGAGCCGTGTGGGGGAAGGAATACGGATATGGAAGGCAAGGCGGAGCGCATGGCGTTCAAGGATTTGGAGGGCCTTGTAAAAGCGGGTGGGGGCGGAGATCCAGGCAACGCTGGCATAACAGAGGATAGGACGGATGAGGGATTTGTAGGTGTGGAGGATGGTAGAAGGATGCAATCCCCATGTTCGGCCAGACAGGAGTTTCAGAAGGTCTCTCTCTCAGTACACCTCCATTTATACACGACTGTCACGCGCAGTCACTGACGTTTTACTGTCCAGCGCAATCTGTCGGACATTTTGTGAACAATTTTTTTTTAAATTTCTAATAAAACCCCATGCCATTCCAAGCTTGTATGTCAATTTTTACCTCTCTATCTGAATTATTCCGTGGTTTATAAAGTTTTCAAATTTATACTGACTTTTTGATCACCCGGTAAATACACATTTTTCAGCAGTTGCGAGGACGGATTTGAAATACATTACGTGATTTCGTGTACGCCCATCTATCTCAAAGGAGTAATACGAACGGAAACTGTCGCAGCCTAGTACGGTAACTCCTTTTCCCCGTGCCAAATAGGCGCTAAAAATTAACATTAATGGCGACACTAGCCAGAAGAGCACCTCGACTCGTCACACCGGCGGCGCGAGTCCGCGGAGATCATTTATGCGGCGCGAGTTGGCTCGAGTGCGCAGTATTGCACCGGAGGACGCCATTCAGCGAAGCGGCGAGCGTTTTTCCTCGGCTTTCAGCGAATGTAGGCGTCAGGGGTCGGGAAGGGGCGCCGGCGTTTGTGAATGGAGCGCGTAAGGCATGCGCAGCTCGGCGCGCTGGGCCGCAGGCGCCGGGGGTCCGCGGTGGTGGGGCAGTTGGGCTGGCGCGCCGGAGCCATGAGGAGTCGCGGCAGCTCGGAGTTGCTTCTCGGCGAGCTGGCGGGACGGGCGCGCAGAACATTGGCCCTGCCGTTGGCAGGGCCCCCCCTGCCGCCCCCGACCCGCACCTGCCGCCAGCACATATGGTGGTACGGCACCTGGGTGCTGTCTACCGCACTCGTCTTCTCTGGCTGCGCCCTGCTCTTCCTGGTGCCGCTCTACGTCGATCCTGCCATCTCCACTTTGGCTGCCGACTTCTACCCATTCCCAGTTGAATGTGTCACCGTACGGTAAGTACCGATTCCGCCTACGCACTTCATTTTTTTACAGGACTGCTGCCCAGTGGAAGTATGCTGCGCCTCCTCCTAAGCGGAAGGACTTCGGCTTCTGGTCCGGCGATTAAATTTTAGCTGTAGAGTAAACAGTGACTTTATTGAACTTGAAAACTTGGGACTATAACGCCCCGTAAATGAACAACTCACAATAACTACTCACTGTTGGTTTCATTTTTAATGTTTACAGTGCATTTCTGAAGTCAACATCTTTATGTGGTACATTATGAATAATTCAACTATGATATTCTTTGACACTTCAGTACAATACAAATTGCCGGCAGAGGTGGCCGAGCGGTACTAGGCGCTACAGTCTGGAGCCGCGCGACCGCTACGGACGCAAGTTTGAATCCTGCCTCGGGCATGGATGTGTGTGATAGCCTTAGGTTAGTTAGGTTTAAGTAGTTCTAAGTTCTAGGGGACTGATGACCTCAGAAGTTAAGTCCTATAGAGCTCAGAACCATTTGAACCACAATACAAATTCTAGTTCTTAGTACAACGTTCGCTCTTGTAAGGACAGCAGACCAACAGGATCAACGATTAAAGTTTTCCCACGGGTGAAACAAACAACCGAAGATATAACGTCCGAGGACGCCGTGCCCACTGTTAATTTATAAAGTAAGACGGGAAACTTCTGAGTCACTCCGTACATTTATTCGAATCACCGGTTTTGACCACAGTGATAAATCATCTTGATATCCGTATGAAATTACTACAAATCACAGTTCATGATCTTCAATTAAAACTGAAGTTCCAGCCCGATGACGGACTGCGATTTGCAGTAATTAGGTATTAGATTAGAATTTGAAAACGAGGTGTGGCACAGATGACAGGCAGTAACTCTGATGAACACGCTGTTTACCTGTCTTTACTACAAATAAAGACCATTAGTCGTAATATTTATGTTTAAGATCGGCGAGACTGTCTGCAGAATGACAGCCCTCGTCGGGGTGCAGGAGAAGTCGTTTGTTGCTCCAGTTTTTAGGAATTTACTATCAATCAACGTTAACTTCTACTCCGAAAGATCGTCAAAATTATCACTTCTATAAGCGGTGGCTTTCTCGGTCGTTGTCACTATCTATAAAATTTTTATGGGTATGTGATAGTGCCGTGATGTAAAGTAGGTTGTATATACAACGTATCTGAAGAAAAAAACCGGGAGTTACAAGAAGATAGTCTACGGACAACAACAGAAAAAGTCTGCACCGTTGGTTCAATTCGGGAGGGAAAACCAAGCCAGAAATACTTCTTCATCCGCGTATACAGCTAGTGCACAGTCGATCTCTCATGTTAAACTAAGAATAACGCATATCACATTTCAGGGCTTCAAACCATCTGCCAAGTAGTGACACAAGCCGGTCGAGTTTGGTCCTCAACCGCGCAATCCTCTCTGCAGTCTATTCATTAATAAAAGCTGCGCTCCTTTCCTTCTGATTTCCACTCCACCGCCGAGAATCTGTAGCGAATTCACTGCTCTGTCACGGTTACTATGAATCAGTTAACCTTGCCATCAACAAGACGTGTAAAGAAGTAAGAAATTTTGCATCACTGAACGAGAATACGACAGAATAAATTTCGAAACATCTTTTGTTGACAACCGCCCAAGAATTATCTTCAATTCAGCATTTAAAACAAAAGGCTGCAGGAAATGTCATAAACTATCACTTCAACGTGTTATTTCATCGTAGAATTCACCCTTCACTCCATTAAAAGTCTAGACTCGCATATGAGATAGACGGGACTGAAATAGCCGGCTGGTCTTCCAGATTTCTTTTACATGTTGTTTCCCTGGATCACTTAAGACTAGCGCCATGTACTTCCTTTGAAATGGCCACGAAAAATTTTCTGCCATATTCTCATCCAGACCACTCTGATTCCTTGTCTCTTATGACATCGTCATCGACGTAACATTAAACTTTAATCTTCCTTCTTTTTCGCATTTGTCCTATCTACGGATAGGTAGCGTGGAACAGTTGGTTCACTTGCATTTGTGCTTCGCATGCCGGTGTGTGTCGTATAGAAGACGACACGTAATTGTAAGAGTCTCACTTCATTTACTTTTATCATGTTCATAAATGTCATTCCAAAGTCTTTTGCCTGCATTTCTCTCGTTGCACACACATTTTCAGTGTGCGAGATTTACCAGAGACGAAGTAATACGTTCCTAGGCTCAGATTCGAATTTGAATACTCGAGATCTGAGGAAAAACTACTTCCCGTGATGGACTCTTGTCTTTCTCTTTCGTATATAAGGTATGCTACGGCTGAAGTTACCCATCCCTATGTGTAGAACGTTTTCGGTAACTTCTTGCTGTAACTAAATGGAAATGAAATGTTGAATAAAATCATTTCGGTATTAGGCCGCATCAGACGGTGAAAGAGTCTAGTCGATCGAAGCTACGGTTTTTGATTTATAATTTTCATTTAATTCTATAATACTGCGCAGCCTATCACCAAAAATGATACAATTAAAGTTAACACCGGATGTGGTCATGTGCACCTTTAAGGCTGTAACGATTCGCGCATTTCTTCGTCGACTCTTTCCATACAATGGGATGTTATTTTAAGTGTGCCACAAGATCGCTATTTATTTTTTTCGGAGGATCACCGTTGCTTGATGCTTCAATCCGAGCACAGAAAAACTGTTTCAATTACCATATATCACATTACGATGCACATGTCTTTGATATTGTAATAAAACACGTCTGAAGGCATAGCAGGCTGTGAATGGAACCAATCTCTACCATATGTGAACCAAGCTACACTTAGAGCTAATCTCTAATAAGATCGGCGTCACTTGGAGGTTGGATTATTGTTTTTCTTACTGCAAACATCATACCATTACTTAAACAGTTCAGTGAGTGAATAATTTATTTAAATTTATTAAACTATGCGTTTCACACATACTGTTTCATCTAGTCATTTACATGAGTCTAAAAAACAGGCCTAAATTGCACAACACAACTAAAGGAGTACTTTTCGAAACCCCTTAACTGCCTCCCACTGCGAAAAGTCAGTTTGAAATTTGGCTCAAAGGGTCTGCAACATTCCTCTGTAGTGGTGGAAAAGCGTGGTGCCTTGTGACGTCAACTACGGGACGGAGAAGCTTCAAAAGAGCAACGTATCGATACATGCGAAAAGAAGTCCAGAGCTCAGAAGTTCATGTGAGTAGTAAGGTGGGTTAATGATGTCACATTGGCACTAAGTTTCACCATTAATTCTTCCCAACGCCCCGTGGGCGTGTCACATGATGGGGAGGTCGACACACTCTTTCTTCTGCACATTTGAGCCCCTCTTTTTTGACTCCTCTGCGGTCGGTTAGAACCGCGATGCGCAGCGTTGAAATCACACGGATTTCATACGGATGACCGAAGAAAACATTTCAGAAACACCGCCGCTCAGAATCAACATGAATAAACCTCAGGGGATGACTTAAAAGGCGTCTATGAAACCACCCCTGTCTTTGGGGCGTTAATTCCCACACACATCGTGGTAGAAAACGACAGTTCGCTGTGCTATGAGTAACAAGATGACGTTCTTGACAACTTTTCACACTGCTGGCACCCGCCGAACGTTTCAACCCTTTTCTAAGGACAATGTTAGCCAGAAACCCCAAAGAACTTGGTTGCAGCCCTTTGAAGTGCAGTGCGACCGCAAGTTTTGGTCTGGTGTGCAGGGTGGAACCACTAAGGACCGTCTAAAACTATTCGAAGAAATTTGAATTTGATCCAAAGCAGCAAAGGATGCTTATGCTTTTCGGCCCTCCTGTTTCACTCCCACTGGCGTGATCATGGGGAGGAGGGAAAGCAATATTGACAGATGCGTGAATAAAACGTCAAAGTGTCCCTCTAAGGCTATCCAGTTAGGCAACACCCCTGGTGCCACCCGCCCTCTTTTGGTGAGCGATTGAGAAATCTACCTGTGCAGAGACAAGCCGTGACGGAGTCCTAGATGCCTGCATCATACTACTCCAGCCCCTGCCAGCGGGCTGGTAGGGTCGAAGGGATGGCAGGGCGTTGCCTGCCTGCAGGCGCCTAGGACTACATCATGGCTGTCTCTGTACAGGTAGATTTTTCAAATGCTCAACAAGGAAGGGCGGGTGGCACTGAACGTGCTGCCGAACGAGGTGGTCTTAGAGAGATGCTTCGCCGTTTTATTCACACATGTGTGAATGTACCAACCCCAACCCCCCGTGATAACAGCGCAGGAGGGCACGAAATATGAGCGCTGTGAAAGCATTAGCATCCTTTGCTGCTGCTTGGGATTACATTCAAATTTCGGCGAATAGTTTTAACGCTCCATAGAGTTTCCACCCTGCACACCAGAGCAAAATTTGTGGTCGCACTGCATTTCAAATGGGTGCGATCACGTTGAATGGGGTTGCTGGCCCACGATGTCCCTAGAGAAGAGCTGGATCGTCTGGCTGTTGTCAGCAGAGTCAAAAGTTGCCAAGAGCTTTGTCCTGTTACTCATCGCATTGCGAACTCAAGTTTTCGACCGCAGTATGTGCAGGGATCAACGCCCGAAGCAAAGTTGTTCTCATTGACGCCGTTTATGCCACTCCCTGAAAATATTTCGTATCGATTCTGAGCGATGGTGTGTCTGAAATATTTTCGTCTGTCACCCGTATGAAATCCGAATTATCTCAACGCAGGGCGTTACTTTTCTGATACCAGTCGCGGTGGAGTCAAAGAAGGGGTGAAATGTTCTGAAGAAGGGGCATGACGACCTTCCCATCGTGCTACACGTTCACGGGGGCATTGCGAAAAATTATGGGGAAATTTGGTGCCAGTGTGACATTAATAATCCACCTTACAAATCTCATAAACTTCTGAGCTCTGGCCTTCTTCTCGCACGGATCGACACGTTAGTGTTTGAAGCGTCGCCGCCTCGAGGGTTACGTCGTGGGGCACCACGCTTTTGCGTCGCTACAGAGGAATGTTGCAGGCACCTTTGAGCGAAATTTCAAACCTATTCGTCGCAGCTGGAGACAATTACGAGGATCCGAAGAAGTGATCCCTTAATTGTGTTGCGCATTTTATTTCTGTTTTTATAACCACGTAAATGCCTAGATTGAAAAGTATATGCGAAACGCACAGCTCAATATATTTTAAAAAATTATTCACTGACTGTTTTAAGTGATGGTATGATGTCTGCAGCAAGGAAACCAAAGATTGACGTTTAAGATCAAATAAGGCACCAGAGGTAGCTAACATTCCGTTGGAACCTCTAAAATCATCGGGGGAAGCGAAAACTGAACGACTATTCACGTTGGTGTGTAGAATATATGAGACTGGTGGTATACCATCAGACTTTCGGAGAAACATCATCCACGCCATTCTGAAGACAGCAAAAGCCGACAAGTGCGAGAATTATCGTACAGTCAGCTCAACAGCTCACGCATCCAAGTTGCTGACAAGAATAATGTACAGAAGAATGGAAAAGAAAATTGCGGATCTGTTAGATGGTGATCAGTTTTGCTTTAAGAAAGATAAAGGCACTAGAAAGGTAGCTCTGACGTTGAGGTTGATAATGGAAGCAAGACTGAAGAATAATAAGACCTGGCAAAGGCACTCGAAAATGTAAAATGCTGCAACGTATTCGAAATTCTGAGAAAAACAGAGGTAAGCTTTAGGGAAAACGGGTAATATACGATATGTACGCGAAAAAAGATGGAACAATAAAACTGGAAGACCAAGAACGAAGTGCTCGTATTAGAAAAGATATAAGGCAAGGATGTAGTCATCGCCACTACCGTTCAGTCTACACATCGAAGATGCAAAAATGGTTCAAATGGCTCTGAGCACTATGGCACTTAACATCTGAGGTCATCAGTCCCTTAGAACTTAGAACTACTTAAACCTAACTAACCTAAGGACATCATACACATTCATGCCCGAGGCAGGATTCGAAACTGCGACCGTAGAAGTTGCGCGGTTCCAGACTGAAGCGTTTAGAACCGCTCGGCCACTCGAAGAAGCAAATCACGGAATTGAAACAAAGGTTTAAGAGAGGGATTAAAATTGAAGGTGACAGGATATCGATGATAGAGATTCCCTGTTGTCATTGTTGTCCTCAATGAAGGTGAAGAAGAATTACAGGATCTGTTGAGTACAATGAACAGTCTAATGAGTACGGAATGTGGATTGAGAATAAATCGAAGAAAGACGAATGTAATAAGAAGCGGCAGATATGAGAAGAACAGCGAGAAACTTAACATCAGAATTGTTGATCACGAAATAAATGAAATTAAACCATTCTGCTAACCAGGCTGCAAAATAACCCATGTCGGATGGAGCAAGACGGATAATGTTCAAATGTGTGTGAAATCTTATGGGACTTAACTGCTAAGGTCATCAGTCCCTACGCTTACACACTACTTAATCTAAATTATCCTTAGGACAAACACACACACCCATACCCGAGGGAGGACTCGAACCTCCGCCGGGACCAGCCGCACAGTCCATGACTGGAGCTTTAATTTGAGGAAGAAATTTCTGATATGTATGTTTAGAGCACAGCATTATATGGTAATGAAACATGGATTGTGGGAAAACCGGAACAGAAGAGAATCGAAGCATTTAAAATGTAGTGCTACAGACGAATGTTGGAAATCAGGTGGACTGATAAGATAAGAAATGTGGAGACTCTCCGCGGAACTGACGAGGAATTGAATATTTTGGAAAACTCTGACAAGAAGAAGACGCAGGATCATTGGAAATGCGTTAAGACTTCTGTGGTACTAGACGGAGCTGTAGAAGATAAGAACTGTAGAGAAAGGATAGAGGAACACGCCCAGCAGATAATTGAAATGTGGACACTCTCCGCGGAATTGACGAGGAATTGAATATTGTGGAAAATACTGACAAGAAGAAGACACAGGATCATTGGAAATGCGATAAGACTTCTGTGGTACTAGACGGAGCTGTAGAAGATAAGAACTGTAGAGGAAGACAGATAGAGGAACACACCCAGCAGAATTCTGTGTAGATTTGTGTGCATGAAGTCGTAGTTAAATGAATTCGAACGTGGAAAAATCGTTGTTGCTCGTATGCTGGGTGTTTCGCAATCAGGGTAGCCGAAGTTGTTGGTGTTTCAAGAGGCACCGTATCGGAGAGTTATATCGCATCATACAGGGGAAGCGGAGAAACATCACACGCTGAACCACAAGTCGTACGAAAGTGAGTGATGAGAGATCTTGACAGACGGTAACTGAAGGGTATTTTGATGAAAAATAAGAGGACAGCAGCAGAAAAAATCTGTGCGGAACTGATTGACTTACTCTCGAATCCCGAAAGCATGAAATCGACATGAATGGAGTTCCATAAGCTAGGAATTTAAAGGGGATTATGAATTCAAAATCCTATGTCGGTGATTCAGATGTCAGTAACAGGATATTCTGGGCCAAAGCCGTAAAACAGATTATAGAGCAATGGAAGAAGGATGAGTCTCAATAAATTGTATATGATGTGATAAAGCCCTATGAGTACGATAATTTTTTTCCTTGCATTGACTCGTGGGGATTACAAACAAATCCACAACTATACGACGGGATTTTTCAGGATGATGAATGATTGCCTTCGTGCAGTATTAAAGAGATCCCCCCTCAAACGCACTCCTCTAGTGCAAACCTAGGATGCCCAGTTTCATCCTCAGCTAAAGAATTTGATCAAAAAAGTTGAAGCCTATCCTTATCTCGTCGAGAGAGAATAAGAACTCACGTCTGGAGAAGAGCGCATCAAAATTCGTTCCTCTATGCACTCTTTGACATAAAACCTGGCCGGCAGCCGGCTGCAGCTGCGTCCAAAACCGCGACGATCGTGACGTGGCACAAACAACATGGCAACACTATAAAAATGCCCAAGAACTAAGAACTACTTAAACCTAACTAACCTAAGGACATCAAACACACCCATGCCCGAGGCAGGATTCGAACCTGCGACTGTAGCGGTCGTGCGGTTCCAGACTGTAGCGCCTAGAACCATTCTGGGCACCCCGGCCGGCTGGCAACACTGTAGGCTGCGGCAGTTCCTGGAGGAGGTCTTGTCTACTATTCGAGACGTTACGCTATGTACATGCCCATGGTCTAAATTGCCGGCACTGTAGCACAGCGTGTTCGGTCAGAGGACTAGGTGTACTCTGTAATAATAATAAAAAAACTGAATAAGGTGTTTAGTAATGAAATTGAAGGGGTATCATGTGACGTAAACGCAGGTCACATGACGAGAACAATAACAAAGACAATGAGAAGACAAAAAGCGGTAAACAGCGTGTCCTCAGAGTGCTACATCTCGGTTTCGAACCCAATAGTTGTCAAAACGTTTCTAGCGCCCTTTGTCTGAATACTGAAGTCCTGAGTGTAATAGTAGCACAGCTGTAGTGATTCCACTTTTTGACACACTGGTAATAACGGTTGCGTCCAATAACATTTTTACGAAGGATTTCTTCTCGGACGGTCTGCCTGCGAACGCGGCACGCACTAGCGCTCTCCGGGGCCCACTTGCTCGCACCCGGTAGCGGCCGCTGCGGCGCTCCTGCTCTCCATAAACCTTCGCCGAAAGCGTCAGATACCGATCATCGGCTTGGCTCTGAGCACTATGGGACTTAACTTCTGAGGTCCTCAGTCCCCTAGAACTAAGAACTACTTAAACCTAAATAACCTAAGGACATCACACACACCCATGCCCGAGGCAGGATTCGAATCTGCGACCGTAGCGGTCGGGCGGTTCCAGACTGTAGCGCCTAGAACCGCTCGGCCACTCCGGACGGCGATCATCGGTTTGAAGAGCATAAAATGTTTTACTGTTGTTGTGTGATTCTCCACAAAAATGTCTATTATTCGCATTTCACGCTCGATAGCAACGGAGGCAAATGACACGTCAATATATGATGAGTGTCGTATTACACTAATATGCAAGACATGAGTACGGCTGAGAATAAATTACATTTTTTCATTAAATCAAAATATCTTATTATGGTGTTCACTGTTATTATTAGTGCTTTACATACTGTTTGATTTTGTTTCAGATGCAGTGCTTGGAGCAATTTTTAAACAGGAATTCGTATATTCCTGTCATGCCACAGCGAGTAACTGCGCTCTGATGAGTTATCATCTCGTTTTAGATTTCTTACGGTAAATGTAAAAGCTAAAATGTATGAATACCTTGCAGTGCATGCACTTTAGTGAGGCAGGCACATATAACATTTTGAGGCTCACGAATGGCTTCATGGAGAACTTTATAGTGAAACTTCCTGGCAGATTAGAACTGTGCGCCGGACCGAGACTCGAACTCGTGACCTTTGCCTTTAGCGTGCAAGTGCTCTACCAACTGAGCTACCCAAGCACGACTCACGCACCGTCCTCACAGCTTTACTTCTGCCAGTACCTTGTCTCCTGCCTTCCAAACTTTACAGAAGCTCTCCTGCGAAGCTTGCAGAACTAGCACAGTTTTAATCTGCTAGGAAGTTTCATATCAGCGCACTCTCCGCTGTAGAGTGAAAATCTCATTCTGGAAACATCCCCGAGGCTGTGGCTAAGCCATGTCTCCGCGATATCCTTTCTTTCAGGAGTGCTAGTTCTGAAAGGTTCGCAAGAGAGCTTCTGTAAAGTTTGGGAAGTAGGAGAGGAGGTACTGGCAGAAGTAAAGCTGTGAGGACGGGGCGTGAGTCGTGCTTGGGTAGCTCAGTTGGTCGCCGGCACGGTAGCTCAGCGTGTTCGGTCAGAGGGTTAGCTGCCCTCTGTAATAATAATAAAAAAAATACTGAGTTAATCGATCAACAACGAACTTAAACGGGTGTCTTACGACGTCCACCCCGAGCAGATCAACGAACGAAAACGAACAAAATGAAAAAAAAGAGAAATAAGAAAAAATGTTGGTAGAGCACTCGTCCGTGAAAGGCAAAAGTCCCGAGTTCGAGTCTCGGTCCGGCGCACAGTTTTAATCTGCCAGGAAGTTTCATATCAGCGCACACTCCGCTGCAGAGTGAAAATCTCATTCTGGAAACTTAACACTGATCGAAAGTTATATCTAAGTTATGCAGTTAGATTTAAACTAACAAAATTGCCCATATTGGAAACTACCCAGAGTGGAACGAAGCTAGTGACGCAGGTGTCACCATACATTTACAAGGGTACCTAATTGCTATTACTCTGTTTAAACACAGGGGAACTATATTCATTTCATAAATATTACCCTGACATATGGGTTCTACGTGACGAACAGAACTCAAACTCGTATCGTTGAAGGTCGAGTTGAAGTTCTTCAGAGACGTTTGTATAGTGAAGAACCTTGGTATTCACAAATGAGACATCTATGTCTGTTAACACAGTTTACCGAGTCCAGCTTCTGAGAAGACTTCATGTGTAAAGGTTTTCTTCACATTTTGTTAAAGAACTTCTTCTATCAGTCTGCAGACTCATTGAATAAAACAAAAAATTAAAAACCTAGAGTGCACTGGACTGCACTGGGATAACATCTGAAAACTCATGCCGCGCCTGCATCACACGACAGGTGTGGAACCTCTGAGCTAACGAGAAGATGCTATAAGCACGTCACTCTCATTGCAAAATTGGTCGCTGAGCCTCATCCCGAAACGTTGAAGATAAGAACTGTTGTTTCTTATGTGAAGTACAGCCGTCCTGAAGTCCAAAAAATAATTTTTCCGTCTCAGTGTTCTATCTTACATGAGTACTACAGAGCGTAATTCATCGAAGTGGAAGGAGAATTCGAAGTGAATGTAGCGAAACAATTCAGGACAACATGCGGGAGTAAAACCTCTGCCACAGGGTTTTCAAATATATGAAACGATGTTGCCAGGTCTTAGCTGTATTAGGGTTAGCTATGTAGCGAAATGCTTGTCGTGCTTGTATAATACGCGTTCTAAGAGGAGATGCGCGGGAGCGCTTGGTTTCTATGCAGCATTATCTCCTGGTTCTCTCTAACGTCGCATTTTAGGATACCTTCATTTCACGCATTCAGTTATATTTCATCTAGCCTTCCTTATTTTTGAAGCTTCCGCGTGGAAGAGGCCTGTTAACGATGGTGATAAGTATTTCCAGTGCAGGAGTGGCAAAGCCGGTGATAACAGTATCCGTTCATAAAGCGTACGGTATGTGCAATATTGAGGGCCATAATTTTCCATCAAGATTACTATTTCCCCAAATACAAACGAATACAACAGTTACATTTATGGTTGTAACGTATACTTCCTTCAGCGAAGTAAAAAGTAATTGCAAATCAGTTTTTTCCCATGCATCAGGAAACAGTAAGATATCAGACACTTTGCAACTCGAAATTGACTGTGTCTACGTGCAGTCGTGTACCATATACGAATACAGATAGAAAATCACGACTACGACAAGTATATAGAAGAAGGTTAGTGGGGTTGGACACAAGAAGGAAAGCACTAAACTAATTATTAGAGGCCACGCATCAAATCAATTCATTTGTGGATTCAGAAGAGAAGATACTGAAAATTTAGTTCATTAACAAAAAAACTGGACTTAAATGGCAACGTGTAGCTCCACCTTTCCTTTGTTTTCCACCCTGAGGTCCATACATACAGGGCATACTTACTAGCCTGCTCACTGCTTCTGTAATGTTCCCTCTTTGTTTAGTCTCTAAATGAGAAAAAGAATTCAAAAGCACGTCACTGAGAATCTTCCAGGGACGTTTTTGTGTGCTGCTGGTTGTTGCGCGTAAAGCGGACCAATATAGCTGCACCCACGAGATGATGGACGGAGGTTCCCAGAAACCTTACGAATTGTATTTGAAATCGAATGTCACAATTGAAACAAGAACTTTATTATTCGGGATTTCCATGTTAGCTTACATTACTCTGCAAATAAACGCACGAACGAACCCTAATTTATCCATTGCCATAGCTCTTTCGAATAGTAGCGGAACAAAATGATCAAACACAGTCACCCAATTATCGAACACAGTCATCCAACACTAAAAGCAATAACTGAGCCAATGTAAAATCCTGCCCGTGGTAACAAATTCGGAACAACCTGCAGCAGTGGCGGACCCCATACCGCATATTCGATTTTTGAGAAATATACTGTGACACGAATTCATCTGTCGTTCCTGTTAAATCAACAGAGACTACTGCGGAGGTGCGCCTGCCTGACTGGTCGTTATTATTGGAGTTTTTCTGTTGCCTTGGAAACGGGATGCCTAGGTAAATGGGAATATTCTGCCACTGGAAATATCGTATATGCCATTCTGCAAAACAGGGACAGGAAAGATCTTTCGACTGAACGAACAGAAATAACAGCAGTAACAATAACAAACCAACAAGGTTGGTTGGTTTGGTGGGACGGGACCAAACAGCGTGTCATCGGTCCCATCGGATTAGGGAACGATGGGTAAGGAATTCAGCCGAGCCCTCCTAGCGTTAGCCTGAAGCGATCTAGTGAGGTCACGGAAATTCTAAATCAGGATGGCCGGACGCGAGCTTGAACCATTGACCTCCCGAATGTGAGTAGAGTGCGCTACCCACTGCGCCACCTCGCTCGGTAACCAATAAGGTACGGTATTAAGTCTCCTGCAATACAGAAGAAGGTTGGAGATTAAAGAAAGTAAATATAAATAGACTCATCGTTCAGTTAGCGAGATACAAATGTTTTCTTAGCACACTGTTACTCAAATCCCTTCTGCAATTTGCACAGGGAAAAGAAAGAAAACTGAAGTGATACACATCGGTAGTCCAACGAGGTCCGAACCAGTGACTATTCTTGCCTTACATCACGAGATGAGGATGGCACCAAGGAGCAAACATGACACGGCTTCTCTTAGCACTTGCCACTGCTCTGGTTGTAGTTAACGCAGACAGTTCACAACACTAAGTACACAATCTTTGAAATTTAAGCGTGGAATTACCTACCTAGTGTCGAAAAGTTAAATTTACGATCTAGATCTCATATAAACGCTATGACTATTGAGATTACTTCGTCCGTATGGAAACAAGATATTACGAGAATTTATCAGAACCACTCAGCACCAGTGCCAAAAGTGAGTGAACCTTCATGAGGTGTCGAACATCGCCAGGAATACTGCCAAGTCTCAACAAGACTAGCAATATGCCAAACTTCGTGGACAGCTGCTATACGCAGCCTGCCCCAGCCAGCCCTGAGTGGAACTGCGCTACCAGAAGTCGGTCTAACGGACGGCTTTAAACCGACAGCAAATTATACCAGTGAAAAATACAAATCAGAAGCACACTTATCCTGTTGGGCCGCGGGCGAAAGCTTATTTTAAACAAACTAAAACTGTGTGAAAACCTATTTTTACAAAATGTCAATAAAGTGTAAGATTCTACGCACTGTTGACCTCGAATGGACTGTCTCTACGTCAGGTCTTGTGTCACATTCTATTAGAATATAATGAATACCAGTAAAATGAGGAGATACTATGGAAAATAAACTGATACACTGATTCCAAAGAGAAGTAAATCAAATTTTGGACTTCGCGGGAAAAACTGAATGTATGACTATTGAAGTAGACATAAAATAGAGGAAATAGGCAAATGCGCAGTTGTGCACTTTCAAACTATTTTCACCTTGAGGTCTACGATAGTTCGTGCCTATTAACAGGCTTGCTCACTGCTGCCGTGCTTTATCACGCCTTATCTGATACTGAGCTGATGAATTAAATACAGTTTCGTATCACTGATAAATGTTTAGAATCTGTTCAGAGACCTTCATTTGTTTTCATTGTGACGTAACTCGATATCTGATATTCGCGGAGCAGGTGACTATGGCTACTACTGCGAGGATGCCAGGAGGTATATGAAGTGTCGCGTTAAGATTTGTCAGTTACTTGTGACAGTTAGCAGCTCAATTAAAGTATTAGGTAAAGGAAGTGATAAGTCACAGCTTAATAGAAAAAATTGGAAGTGATTTCGAAACCAGCTACCGTTTTAGAAACTGAGCATTTTGCGACTATGTAGACTAGACTGCAGTAAACACTCTCTCACTAACATAATAATAGCTGAGGTAAAGAGCTCGTAGAGTGAAAGATGAGATTAGTGGTAGTTTGTTCATGAGACGTCTTTCAGAAGGATAAGTTTACTTTATTGACTTAATGTGATATCTTTAGTGGGAATAATTCTGAATATTCCATCAAGACGACAATAAAAACTCAAGAGAATTTAGCCGGATCAATCAGTCCCACAACCACAAATCACTACGTAATCACTTTCTTCTTGCCAATAGCTTATTCAAGACTTCGCTACGTTGTCGGAATTGTTTGGCAACTCTGTTGTCAACACAGAGTTTTAGCGGGTGTGGGACTGATTGATCCGGCTAAATTCTCTTGACTTTTTCATGTCATCTTGAAGGAATATTCCGAATGATTCCCACTTAAGATATCACATTCAGTCACTAAAGTAAACTTTTTCATTCTGAAAGCCGTTTCATGAATAAGCTAACACTAATCTCATCTTTCACTCTACGAGCTCTTTACCTCAGCTATTATTATGTCAGTGAGAGAGTGTTTACTGCAGTCTACTTTACATAGTCGTAAAATGCTCAGTTTCTAAAACGGTAGCTGGTTTCGAAATCACTTCCAATTTTTTCTACAAAGCTTTGACTTATCACTTCCTTTATCTACTACTTTAATTGAGCTGCTAACTGTCACAAGTAACTGACAAATCTTAACGCTACACTTAATATATCTCCTGCCATCCTCGCAGGGGTAGCCGTTGTCTGCTTCGCGAATATCAGATACCGAGTTACGTCACAATGAAAACAAATGAAGGTCTCTGAACAGATTCGAAACATTTATCAGTGATACGAAACTGTATTTAATTCATCAGCTCAGCATCAGATAAGACGTGATAAAACACGGCAGCACTGAGCAGGCCTGTTAATCTGCACGAACTATCGTAGACCTGGAAGTGAAAACCGTTTGAAAGTGCACAAATGCGCATTTGCCTATTTCTTCTATTTTGTGTCTGCTTCAGTAGTCATACATTCAGCTTTTCCACCGAGTCCACAATCCGATTTACTTCTCTGTGAAATCAGCGAATAAGTTTATTTCCCATAGTATCTCCTCATTTTGCTGGTATTCACTTATCCTGTTTGCGTGTTACAGAAGACCTGAGGTAGAGGCAATCCGTTCGAGGTCAACAGTGCGTAGAATCTTATACTTTCTTGACATTTTAGAAAAATAGGTTTCGCACACAGTTTTAGTTTGTTTAAAATAAGCTTTCGCCGCAGGCCCAACAGCATAAGTGTGCTTCTGATTTGTATTTTTCAGTGGTATAATTTGCTGTCAGTTTAAAGCCGTCCGTTAGACCGACTTCTGGTAGCGCAGTTCCACTCAGGGCTGGCTGGGTCACGCTGCGTATAGCGGCTGTCCACGAAGTTTTGCATATTGCAAGTCCTGTTGAGACTTGGCAGTATTCCTGGCGATGTTCGACACCTCGTGAAGGCTCACTCACCTTTGGCGCTGGTGCTGAGCGGTCCTGCTAAATTCTCGTAATATCTTGTTTCCGTACTGACGAAGGAATCTCAATAGTCATGGCGTTTATATGAGATATAGATCATAAATTTAATTTTTCGACTCTAGGTAGGTAATTCCACGCTTAAATTTCAAAGATTGCGTGCTTAGTGTTGTGAACTGTCTGCGTTAACTATTACCAGAGCAGTGGCAAGAGCTAGAGAAGCAGTGTCGCGTTTGCTCCTTGGTGCCATCCTCGTCGCGTGACGTAAGGCAAGAATAATTACTGGTTCAGACCTCGTTGGACTACCGATGTGTATCACTTCAGCTTTCTTTCTTTTCCCTCTGCAAATTACAAAAGGGATATGAGTAACAGTGTGCTAAGAAAACATTTGTATCTCGCTAACTGAACGATGAGTCTATTTATATTTACTTTTTTTAATCTCCAACCTTCTTCTGTAATGCAAGAAACTTAATACCGTACCTTATTGGTTACCAAGCGAGGTGGTGCAGTGGGTAGCGCATTCTACTCGCATTCGGGAGGACGACGGTTCAAACCCGCGTCCAGCCATCCTGATTTAGGATTTCCGTGACCTCCCTAAATCGCTTCAGGCAAACGTTAGGATGGTTGCTTTGAAAGGCACGGCTTACTTCCTTTCCCTTCGTTCCCTAATCGGATGGGACGGATGATCTCGCTGTTTGGTCCCCTCCCCCCAAACCAACCAATCTAACTGGTTTGTTGTTGTTACAACTGTTATTTCTGTTCGTTCAGTCGAAAGAACTTTCCTGTCCATATTTTGCACCAAAGCACGTGACAGTGAATTTGGAAGAATGACATATACGATATTTCCAGCCGCAGAATATTCACATTTATCTCGGCCTCCCGTTTCCAAGGAAAACGAAAAACTCCAATAAGAACGACAAGCCAGGCAGGCGCATCTCCGCAACAGCTTCTGTTGATTTAACAGTGACGAAAGACGAAATCGTGTCACAGTATATTTCTCAAAAACCGAATATGCGGTATAGAGTCCGCCACTGCTGCAAGTAACTACGAATTTGTTACCACGGCCATGCTTTTCCATTGGCTCAGCTACCACTAATTGTGTTCGATGACTGTGTTCGGTAATTGGGTGACTGTGTTTGATAATTTTGTTCCGCTACTGTTCGAATGAGCTATGGGAATGGATAAGTCAGTGCTCGTTCGTGCGTTTATTTGCAGAGTAATGTAAGCTAACATGGAATTTCGGAATAATCAAGTGCTTGATTCAATTGGGACATTAGATTTCAAGTACAATTCTTAAGGTTTCTGGCAACCTCCATCCATTATCTCGTGGGAGCGGCCATATTAGTCTGCTTATCGCGCAACAACCGACAACACACAACAACGTCTCTGGATGATTCTCAGTGACGTGCATTTAAATTCTTTTCTCATTTAGGGACTAAAAGAGGGAACATTACAGAAGCAGTGAGTAAGCTAGTGAGTATGCCCTATATGTATAGATCTCAGGGTGAAGAGCTTATGAAGGCCCAGGACTACACGTTGCCCTCATTTAAGTTTAGTTTTTTTTTTTTGTTAATGAACTAAATTTTCAGTTTCTTCTCATATGAATCCTCAAATAAACTGGTTGCTGCGTAACATCGAATTATTAGTTAATTGTGTTCCTTCTTGTTCCACCGCCATCCTACATTCTCGTGGTAGTCGTGAAATCCTGCGGGAATGCAATCCGAAAACAAAGGAAGTAGGTTACAGTACGCTTATTCACCCACTGCTTGAATACTGCTCAGCAGTGTGGGATCCGTACCAGATAGGGTTGATAGAAGATATAGAGAAGATCCAACGGAGAGCAGCGCGCTTCGTTACAGGATCATTTAGTAATCGCGAAAGCGTTACGGAGATGATAAACTCCAGTGGAAGACTCTGCAGGAGAGACGCTCAGTAGCTCGGTACGGGCTTTTGTCAAAGTTTCGAGAACATACCTTCACCGAAGAGTCAAGCAATATATTGCTCCCTCCTACGTATATCTCGCGAAGAGACCATGAGGATAAAATCAGAGAGATTAGAGCCCACACAGAGGCATACCGACAATCCTTCTTTCCACGAACAATACGTGACTGAAATAGAAGGGAGAACCGATAGAGGTACTCAAGGTACCCTCCGCCACACACCGTCAGGTGGCTTGCGGAGTATGGATGTAGATGTAGATGTAGATGTAGAAATTCTGTTTGTACTCGTGTGTGGTACACGACTGCACGTAGACGCAGTTGATTTCGAGTTGTGAAGTGTTTGATATCTTACTGTTTTATGACACATGGGAGAAGATTGACTTGCAATTACTCTTTATTCCACTGAAATTAGTTTACGTTGCAACTACAAATGTAACGGTTTTATTCGTTTGTATTTCGGGGAAATAGTAGCAGCGATGGAAAATTATACACCTCAATGATATCTCTAGTTTTTCTGCCCCTGCAATGAAATTATATATTACCTTCATTAAGAAACGCCTTTCACACCGGATGGCTTCAAATATGAGGAATTCTGTATTAAATCTAACTGAATACCTGCAACATACATAATATGAAATGTGACGTTAAAACGTACCAGGAGAAATACTGTATAGAAACCAAACGCCCTAGCGTCTCACCTCTTAGAACCCGTATTAGATGAGCGCGACAAGCATTTCACTAGAAAGCTGACCCTGACACAGTTATGACTTAACAACATCGTTTCAAATATTTGGCAACCCTGTGACAGAACATTTACTTCCGCATGGGGTCCTGAGTTGTTCCGCTGTATTCACTTGGCATACCCTTTTCCCCTCGTTGACTTACACTGTGTATTACTTATGTAAGATGAGACACTGGGACGAAAAAAAAAACTTTTTTGGACCCCAGGAGGGACGTACCTCGCATAACCAACATGAGTACTTATTTTTAACGTTTCGTTATGAGGCTCAGCAACCAATTTTTCAATTAGAGCGACCTGATTCCCGCATTTTCTCGTTACCTCAGTGGTTCCACACATGTCTTGTGATGCAGGGGCAGCGTAAATCCTCAGATACTAGGCCAGTACAGTCTAAGTTCTTATTTTTTCTTTTATTTAATGAAGCTTTAGATTGCTAGAAGATACTCTTTAACAAAATCTGCAGAAAAAGTACAGACATATCGTCTTTTCACAAGCTCGACTCAGTCATCTGTGTTGATAGTCATACGTGTCCAATAACTAAATACCAAGCTTCTTCACTTTACAAACATCTCTAAAGGTCTTCGATTCGGCCGTCAACGACATGAATTTGCTTTTTGATCGTCATGTAGGTCTCATATTTCAGGGGAATAGCTATGAAGGGAATACATTCCCTTTGTACGTAGTCAGGGTAATAGCAATTATTCAACCCTGTAGGCGTCTGGTTACACCGGAGTTACCAGTTTCCTTCCACTCTGGGTAGCTTACGAAATGGGCAATTCTGTTGGTTTAAATCTAATTGAATACCTTAGATATTACTTTCGATCAGCGTTACGTTCTCCAGGAAAGAAGGCGTGGAACTCAAAATGTGTTGTGTGCCTGCGTTGCTATACAGCATGCACTGCAAGGTATTCATCTAGTTTGTCGTTACGTCTACCGTAAGAAATCAACCGACAGGAAATCTCAGAACACTATAGTTACTCATTGTAACCTGCCGGAAAAATACGATTTCCTGACAAAAATTGCACGCGAAATCGTTTCCGAAACGGAAACAAATGAGATATAAAGTGTTAATAATAACATTAAGCAGCTCAGCTAGGAGTTATGATTGGTTAAAGAACTATATCATTGACACTGAGCCATACCGCCGCAGCAGCCGCTGCCAGTTGCCTGCAAGTGGGCCCGGAGAGCTCTGGCGCTTGCGGCGTTCAAAGGCAGCCAGTCTGCAAATCAGTCTTTCACAATAATGCTGTTGGATGGAACTACTATTACCGGTGTGTGAGGAAGTACATTACATTGTAGCCGGGCTATCATTACTCTAAGGACTTCAGCATTGGGACGAAAGGCGTTATAAGAAATCTGGACCCAGCGGTTTGTGAGTTCGATGCTTTGTAATCAGACGACGCGTTACTTACCGCTAGACCATGGACGTATACATAGAATAACGTGTGGAATAGAAAACAAGACATCCTGCAGGAACTTCTGCAGCCTACAGTGTTGCCTGATTGTGCAGACAGCCGGACTTGTAGAATGAAGAGCGTGGCCATGTTATTTGACTCACGTGACACCGCGCGGGATTAGCCGAGCGGTCTAGGGCGCTGCAGTCATGGACTGTGCGGCTGGTCCCGGAGGAGGTTCGAGTCCTCCCTCGGGCATGGGTGTGTGTGTTTGTCGTTAGGATAATTTAGGTTAAGTAGTGTGTAAGCTTACGGACTGATGACCTTAGCAGTTAAGTCCCATAAGATTTCCACACACATTTGAACATTTTTCACTCACGTGGCGATAGATGCGGCTTTAGAGACTGCGGTGACATGCCGCATGACAGATTTTTATGTCAAAGAGTGTACATAACCAACTATCCTCCCCAGTATATTTTGGCAATAACAATAATTTGTGTGACATATAGATTATATAATGATCACTGAGGTTTTGCATGTGCATAGCTTTTTCAGGGCGTCTACTGGAAAACAGTCCTGCATTACATTCGTACATGGTTCTCGAGTATCGTACAATTTAGCGGCGAACGACGCATACCGAAGCATATCACCAAATATTGCTTTAGACAACTGATGGTGTATGATTGGTATAATTTTTATGCAGAATACTCTAGAAAGCCTCTCCCTACTCTGTTCGATGGCTTATCCGCAAATTAATCGTTTTATATGGTTCTCCAACTGCCTGTAAAAGTAAACATCCAAGGCTGCAGGAATTACTTTAATACTGCACGTTGGTCTACCGTCTCCATCTTGAAAACTTTCGCCGTAGAAACCTGGGTTCGTGAGACTCACAACATAAGTTGGTTGGCACCTTCAAACTAACATAGTCCACAAATTAATATCATATAAAACCAAACTAAACTCTGTCCGAACAGGCCTTTGGAAGCCCAACGGTACCGACCGGCCGCCCCGTGTGTCATCCACAGTCCACAGGCGTCACTGGATGCGGATATGGAAAGACATGTGGTCAGCACACAGCTCTCCCGGTCATATGTCAGTTTACGAGACCGGAGCCACTACTTCTTAATCAAGTAGCTCCTCAGTTTGCCTCACAAGGGCTGAGTGCACCCCGCTTGCAACATCGCTCGGCAGACCGGATGGTCACACATCCAGGTGCTAGCAAAGCCCGACAGCTCTTAACTTCAATGATCTGACGGGAACCGGTGTTACCACTGCGGCAAGGGTGTTGGAAATTAATACCATATGGTCTTTAAAAATTGCATTTCTGTCTATTATGAATGAATAAAAGTAGATTTCTCTGTAATACCTGTTTGATAACTGTTCAAATAAACCCTTGTCGTGCTTTGGCCGGAGGGTTCGAGTCGGTATTCGGTAGTTCGGTGCAGCATCCAGTATATTCTACAGCGACGAGTATTCACTCTCGAATACAAATTTGCTGATTTTTCCTAACCAACCCGATGTTTTTCTTTAAAGACCACGACCCACGGGTCAGAAGCTTCAAAATTAGAATCAGAAACTTGGTTAATAGCAAGAGCCCATTGTTGCAAGATTCTCATCGAACTTGTATTAAACGATCATAGGATCATGAATCAACTGTTTTAGTTGTTCATTATTAGTTCTACGTTGTTTTCTATATTCTTCCCATCTTTTCAAATCTTTCGTGATTTTGAAGCGTGGCGCTCCCCTTTTACGAAGAGCGGCCGAACTCCATCCTAGATGCTCTCCCACTAGACTGACAAACCTAACCTTGTAGTCTAGCGGTTCGTAATTGCTTTTCATTTCCTCCTGATTCTTTTCGGATTCGTAATCGTCTGATGAAGATGAAACGACTTCTTCGGTTTCTTCAAACAGACTTTCTTCGTCGATTTCTTGGTGGATAGTTAGTAGATAGTTCGTCTTACACCACGAGTCGTTTCTCCGCTATCATTTCAGAAGTATTACGAAATATTTCTTCTCAAATTTCCATTGGTTCCTGTGTTATTACTGCAGAAGGATTCGAAGATATGAGAGTGTCTTGGAGGGAGAGTTGTTATCTCACACGAATGCTGCTTTTAATCGCAGTTTTGAATCTTCACTATAAACCGATTGGGCTTTACATTCAGATTTACTTTGTCTTGCTGGCGAAGTACCAGGCAGATCACTACATTTACTCGTAAAATCAGACATTTTTCAGCGTTGGCAAGTACCTGCCTCAGGGGGCTAACAGATGAAAACGCTGTTCTCTTTCTCCATCCTCCAACCGAAAGTCGTTTGTGCGCATGCAACTGTTTGTGATGCGTAAATATACCACTCAGCAATGCCGGGAAAATGGGTTCATTCGGTTAGTCTCCCGCACTTGGACATACGGCCTATACGGAGAAATACTGTCATGCTGGGTCGAAACGTACCTGCACCGACGCCGGGGAAACCGTCTCAGGGCAACTTGAAACACGCCAGCAGGGATGCGGATATAATGAGATCTATTTCAAAAATTTTAGAGAAAATGACGATTTTTCTGGATAAAGATTACGAAAATAATACACGATTCTTTAGATATTGGTAATTTCCAAAGTTACAGTAAATCTGTTGTTACAGTTACGTGGAAACGTAAAAAAAGTACCGACAACGAGGTTAGATCCTGCGACCTCGTTCCTACGAAACTAGCTGCTTACTCGCTCGGCTGCGGACTCATTGAATACATGCAACTGTGTAAAGTGTGTAAGCATGCCCACAATTTTCAATTTCGAATTTCTCGAAAACTGTTGAGATTTGCGTCTTCCTGTTTATATATACCGAAGAGCTAGTCGTGCAGTCGTGCTATACACACCTTGTAAGCATGAATGAAATCGCTGAAGGGAGTCTGTACGGTTCTCTTGTGAATAGGGTTGCTGTTTGACTGCAGCAGTCAGCGCAGCCAAGGTCCGCAAGCGAGTCTCTGCTGGTGTCCTGGCTATCCAGTCACACGAAAATTCTTTTTTTAGATATGGAGACAGTTGGTAATCAGAGATGACCAAAAATGGTGACTGGGATTGGTGCTCCAGAAATTAGTGCTTCAGTTTACCCATTGCTGAAGCACTTTTGTAAGTAGGTGCAGTGTCCTAAGGAACCACGATTTTTTTTTCTTTAAAGGTTTCGTGATCCAGGTACGCTGAGCAACAAAACTGAAGGGTCACTTTTTGAAACACGGTAATTGTCTCCTATAGTGATGCATAAGTTTCAAATTTGGCTCAGAGGTACATAATAATGTTAATAAATAACCATTCGGGAGGACGTCGGTTCAATCCCGTCTCCGGTCATCCTGATTTAGGTTTTCCGTGATTTCCCTAAATCGCTTCAGGCAAATGCCGGGATGGTTCCTTTGAAAGGGCACGGCCGATTTCCTTCCCCATCCTTCCCTCACTCGAGCTTGTGCTCCGTCTCTAATGACCTCGTTGTCGACGGGACGTTAAAACACTAATCTCCTCCTCCTCCTCCTAATAAATAACAAGGATCGTAATTTGCTTGAACTGTTTTAGGAGCACGATTATGATGTCCAATATAGTACACATGTATAGGGTGTTTCAGCAATATTAACAATTTATTTTTCGCACTGTTTAGCTGACACCCACTGTCGACAGCAAACGACTGTTTATTTCCCGCTACAAACAAAATTATTTTTAATGCGGAGTTTTACGTGTCTGTTCGATAAAACTGTTCCAAAGTATCCTAATTGGGTATTCTTTTCATCAGTACGTATTAACACGGACACTAAAACACGAAAAATAGCCAGTACACCAGGAGCGACTCGCTTGGGGCCCTGGCCTGTGCTGATTGCTGCCGTCATACGGCAGCGCTATTCACAAGAGGCCCGTACCAACTTCCCCCTTCAGCGATTTCATTCATATTGACTAAGTGTGTAGGGCACGGCTAGCACTTCAGCTATTTAGACAGGAAGATGCAACTTTCATCAGTTTTCGAGAAAATCGAGTCTGAAATTGTGGAAGTGCTTATATTCTTTGCACGGTTACTTGTATTCGAGGAGTCCGGAACCGAGAAACTAAGCACCTAGTTTTGTAACCACGAGAAATCAAGATTTAACCTCGTTGTAGGTACTTCTTTTTAAATTCGCACGCAATTCCAACAACTGACGCATTTTAACTGTGCAAATTAACGTCACATAAAGAATCATTTATTATTTTCGTATACTTTCCCCTGATAAATCGCTATTTTCTCTACAATTTTTGAAGGAGTTGTCATTATATCCGTATTCCTGCAGGTACGCTTCAGCTCGCCATAAGACGTTTATTCCGGTATGGGTGCAGGTACGTTTGGACCCAGTCTGAGACTATTATTCCGTACAGGTCGTATGTCCAAGAACGGCACGGCTCACCGAATGAACCCCCTTTTCCCGGCATTCCTGAGTGGTAGATTAACCCATTAGAAAGATCTGCACGAGCACAAACGACTCTCGGTTGGAGGAGAGAGAAAGGAACAGCGTTTACAAACGCGGAAAATACTACATTTGTCTGTTAGCCCCCCGAGGCAGCTACTTGCCAACGCTGCAAGATGTCTAATTTTACGAGTACATGTAGTGATGTGCCTGGTACCTCGACAGCAAGATAAAGCGAATCTGATTGTGTAGCCCAATCGCTTTATAGTGAAGTTTCAAAAGTGCAATTAAAAGCGAAATTTGTGTATAGCTAACAGCTCTTCCTCCAGGACAATCTCATCGCTTCGAATCCTTCTGCAGTAATAACACAAGAACAAATGGAAATTTGAGAAGAAATATTTCGCAATGCTTCTGAAATGCTAGCGGGGAAACAACTCGTAGTACAAGACGAAATAATACTAACTGCCGACCAACAAACTGACGAGGGAGGTCTGTTTGAAGAAACGGAAGGAGTCGTTTCATCTTCATCAGATGATTACGAGGCGAAAATGAAAAGTGATTACCTGCCGCAAGATTACAAGGTTAGGGTTGTCAGTCTAGCGGGAGAGCATCTAGGATAAAGTTCGGCCACTCTTCGTAAAAGGGGAGCGCCACGCCTCAAAATCATGAAAGATTGGATGGGAAGAACATATAAAACAAGATGGAAATAAGAATGAAACACTTAAAATATTGATTCGTGGATCTGTGATCATATCATAGAAGCTCTAGAACGCAGTCAGAAGATGACGACGAGAAACATGCAGCAGTGGATTCCTGTTGCTGCTAATCAACTTTCTGATTTGAATTTTGAAGCTTCTGACTCATGGGTCGTGCTCCTTAAAGAAAGACATCGAGTTCGTCAGAGAAAAATCACCAGATTTCTATTCGGTCCTGAGGGTGCCCTCGCAGGGTACCACTCTTCTGCTCCGATGGAGAGGAAGGTTGCAGGGACTTTTGAGCCAAATCTGAAACTTATATGTAGCAATGAGAGGCAATTGCGGAGTTCTGATGAATTGATGTTTTGATTCTGTTGCGCAGTGTATGTTCTCAAGGATGTCGCTTACTGATTTGACAGAGCAAAGTTGCGGAATATGGGTGCGCTGTGGTTTCCATCACAGCCTGATCAATGAAATAATCCCGTTTGCATCCTAGAAAACTCCGGGAGTGTACGTCCAGGAAGATGATAACAACATCGCGTTTTGTGGTCGAGCAGCACCTGCTTCTACTCAATAATTTTATTTCTGCTGCGTTTCTGGCGTGAAATCGTGAACCCATAATTTCCTCCACAGCAATACATCTGTGACAAATACTATTTAAAGTGTCAGATTTATCTCACGTCATGATTAAAAACGTGTTAGTGACCTTGGACGAACGCTTTTCTAGTAAATTCCTAACTACAAAACTAAGTTACAGTGATATCAAACGCGTAATAGCGTCGGACTGTATGCTTCTGATATTCCTCCGGTACGACGGGGAATCAAGTTCCGAATTTAGAACGTTCTGAGTCTCGCATTGCTGAGTTAAGCAGTAACGAATTCGTTTCTGAGGCTTCTATAGTAAATTTCTAGCTTCAAGTAGCTCGTACTTTCTCTTCTGATTTGCTTATGGTATCAGATGCTTCATAAAGCTTTAGTCATCGTCTAATGAACACTCTATGGCCGATTTTCGCGATGTTATTTATAGCGTTTCGAAATTAAGGAGCAGACGCCTTTCACAACTCCAGCAAATTTGCATGAATTTCCTTCCGTTATAATATGACTCAAACAAAGAGTTTTACATCGACACTGTGTTCCAATCTGTTCAGTTAAACGAAAGACTTCTAGCTTAAAAACCGATATAAAAAAATATTTGGCAGATCATTATAGTTTTCTGCGCACCATGTACCAACATAATGGTTCAAACGTCTCTAAGCACTATGGGACTTAACATCTGAGGTCATCGGTCCCCTAGACTTAGAACTACTTAAACTTAACTAACCTAAGGACACCACACACATCCATACGCGAGGCAGGATTCGAACCTGCGACCGTAGCAGCAGCGCGATTCCAGACCGAAGCGCCTAGAACCGCTCGGCCACAGAGCTGGCTACCAACAGTATAAAAACTAGGTTACAGTGATATCAAATACGTACTTGAGCCAGGTTGTGTGCTTCTTATCTTCCTCCCGTGCTACTGGAAATCAAGTTGCGAAGTTAGAACGTTCTGGTTCTCGCGTTACTGAGTTATATATATAAAAAAAATATTTCTCAGATCAATACACTTTTTGGGCACCATGTACCAATATTATGAAAACTAAGTTACAGTGATATCAAATACGTACTAGAGCCAGAATGTGTGCTTCCGACCTTCCTCCCGTGCGACTGGAAATCAAGTTCCGAAGTTAGAACGTTCTGCGTCTCACATTACTGAGTTAAGCAGTAACGAACACGTTTCTGAGGTTTTTGTGATGAAACATACTTAGCTAACAGGATTTTGCGATCAACCGCGTAAACAGTTTAAGAACTTCTCGCTGCGGGAACGTAATTTCATATCGCTGCTCCGATCGCGAGGGACAAAATACGTGCCGAGGCTATTTTCTGTTCCGGAGAAGCACAAGCGCCGGGAGAGAGCCTTCACTGAGGGATGTGGACAATTCTCAGCTAAAGATTAGCACATCCGGCGCACTCCCCCGACGTTTACCGACTCTGTCCCACGCGTAACATAAAGAGTGTTCCAGGAGGATTAATCATTATTCTGGGACATGACAGAAGCAGCTACTTGAAAGAAGAAGCTACTTTAAGACATGAAGAGGAAAGGATAAAGTTTCACATCCTGGCACAAAGATAACATATGCTCACAGTAACGTTTTTGTTGTGTCGGGCCGGCTGCGGTGGCCGAGCGGTTCTAGGAGCTTCAGTCCGGAACCGCGCGACTGCTACGGTCGCAGGTTCGAATCCTGGCTCGGGCATGGATGTGTGTGCTGTCCTGAGGTTAGTTAGGTTTAAGTAGTTTTCAGTTCTAGGAGACAGATGACCTTAGATGTTAAGTTCCATAGTGCTCAGAGCCATTTGAATTTTGTTGTGTTGGTAGGGCAGAATATTGTACTTTGGTACATTTTTTCAGACTTTCGCCTTGTAATAGAAAATTAATATATTTTCTTATTATAGCATTTATTTTTTATGTGGTGCAGCCTTTTGCAGGAATAAAAAAAATTACTCTGAAAGGTGAAGGATTTTCGAAAAGTGAAAACAGGTTCTAAGGTACCTTGGAAAAATATTCTATTTAACTTTAAAACCGTTGCAATAAAGAAAGTCCTATCAGTATTATATTTAATCGTCTATCTGTTACGTTATTGCTCTAATGTACACCAATAATCAGTAAATGAAATCAAATTAAGCAGAAGTATTATCAAAAACCAGTTACAAGCTAAATAAATTATGAAATAGTCTGCACTATATGTTCACGCACTAGCACATTCTCTTAAAAGCAGCCAGCATTAGTATAGGGCTGGTGACCTGCTCTCTGAAGAGCTACAACTTGTAACAGTCTGTGAACAGTTGTAAATCTCAACGTCGGCTACCAGTTTCGTTGCTCGTTCAGTATTACACAGTTAACCAATAATTAACCAATATTCAGTAATCTGAAGTTTTCCGATATAAGACTGCACACCATGCCACATGGAGTTTTCTAACCCATCGGAAGAAAGACAGAATTCTCTAAAATACTTGAATTTCCCAGTATCGTTGTTTATGACAGATCTCAAACATTCTTTCGAAACACTCTCCTTCTTAAAGAATGGGGATTACAACCTTTTTATAAAATCACTGGTACGTCTGAACGTGGTAGTAGAGCTGAATTATGACTTCTCAAGAGGATGACGCACAAATACCTCTCCCTACCAGAGCTCTCGAACGTTGTCGATTCTGACTGACTAAAGCTGTAGCCAATCAGCTTCATGGCGTTTTGAAATTTCTTTCCTTGATCATATCCCCAACTGCGAATTTACTTTCACCATTTTTCAAACTTCAGAGAGCAAATGAACTGAAATTAATCCCATCTTTACTTGCCTTAAGGATAGGACTAGTGATTTTTCTTGTGTAACCCATTAAAATATCTACTTTATACTAAGCACATATTACCGTGTGTGTCACTCATTGCTCGATTAGCAGAAATTTACGGCCGTTAGCTGATGACGCTGTGGTGTGACGGAAGGTGTCGACGTTGAGGGACTGTAGGAGGATACATGATGATTTAGAGTTTCTAGTTGGTGTGAGGAATGGGACCTTGGTCAAAATGTAAATTAATGCGTATGAGTAGGAATAATAATCCTTTGAAGTTAGGATAAAGCTTGACACACTCACATCTAATAAATAGCTAGGCGTAACGTTGCAAAGCGATATGAGATAGAACGAGAACCTCTGTTTGGTAGTAGGGAAGGCGAATGGTCGACTTTCTTTTATTGGGAGAAATTTGGGAGCGTGTAGCTCATCTGTAAATGATGCGGCGTATAGAAGACTAATGCGACCCATTCGTGACTACTGTTCTTATTTTGGGATCCCTACAAGATCGGGTTAAAGGAAAACATAGAAGCATTTCAGAGGCGTGCTGCTGGATTTGTTACCAATAGATTCGATAAGCACGCAAGTATTACGGAGAAACTTCGTGAACTCAAATGGGAATCCATGGAGGAATGAGGATGTTCTTTTCGCGAGGAAGTACTGAGGAAATTTAGAGATTCGGCATTTGAGGCTGACAACAGAATGATTCTGCTGCTGCCAAAGTACATTTAACGTAAGGAGCACCAACATAAAATAAGAGATATTAGGGCTCGTTTGTAAGCATATAGAAGTCGTTTTTCACTCTCTCCATTTGCGAGTGGAACAAGAGGGGAAAAAGACTACTAGTGGCACAAACTACCCTCCGCCACGTACCGTATGGTGGTTTGCGGAGAATGTATGTATATGTAAACACAGAAATGAAACTTCCCAGCGATTGCCTCAAACGATTTAGAGACGTCACGGAAAACCTAAATCAAGATGGACGGACGAGGATTTGAACATTCGTTCTCCCACAGAGTTAAGAGAAATTAGAGCTCGTACGTATGCTTACAGACAGTCGTTTTTCCCTCGCTCTATCTGCGAGTGGTACAGGAAAGTAAATGAATAGTAGTGGTACAAGGTACCCTCTGCCATACACCGTACGGTGGCTTACAGAGTATATATTTAGATGTAAAAACAGATGAAGATTACACAACACGTTTCACGTACTCGTTCATCATTAATTTTGAGAGATTTCAATATGCATACTTCACATAGATGCAACATTCATTCTCGAACTCTGACGGCGTAACAAGCGAAAATAACATAAAAAATCGAAAAGGGTAATTATTGCTTGGAACCTGAAACATTACGTAGCTGTTACTGCTGTAAAAATACTGAATAATTAATAATTTAGTGACAAAATAATAACTTTCAGTCATCCTCTGATGTATTTACAGAAACATATCAAAGTGTTAGAACGGTATTTTTAATGGAAACTTGTACGTCTTATGCGTTGATGTAATTTAAAATATCCCCGAAATTATTTCAGGTATAGAAATGAAACTCGCGTAACAGTTAATTAGTTAACAGGCTTGTACCTAATTCAATCGATCTGCAAAGCATAAGTGCGTGATTAGATCTGCAACAGGCGAGCGAGCACAGAGACAGCAAACGGCGGCTCCGTAGTAATGGAACGCGTGCTGTAGACTCCCGGAGCCACTTGGAGCAATCTTACAGCTTCTTAAGTGTCAATGCATATCGATACACCACACTAACGTTCATTCTGTTAATACTTACAAGACACCTTTTCGAACGGTTCTGGTGTTCTGTTGAATGCACAATTTCCAATCAGGGTCCACTAATATGATACATCGAATGCATACAAAATCGAACAATGCGTGTGTTCACATGTTCCCCACAGTCGTTTAATGAACAAAGTAAGAGGATATGGGCTATCAGACCAATTGTGTGATTGGATTGAGGAGTTCCTAGATAACAGGACGCAGCATGTCATTCTCAATGGAGAGAAGTCTTCCGAAGTAAGAGTGATTTCAGGTGTGCCGCAGGGGAGTGTCATAGGACCGTTGCTATTCTCAATATACATAAATGACCTCGTGGATGACATCGGAAGTTCACTGAGGCTTTTTGCAGATGATGTTGTGGTGTATCGAGAGGTTGTAACAATGGAAAATTGTACTGAAATGCTGGAGGATCTACAGCGAATTGACGCATGGTGCAGGGAATGGCAATTGAATCTCAATGTAGACAAGTGTAATGTGCTGCGAATACACAGAAAGATAGATCCTTTATCATTTAGCTACAAAATAGCAGGTCAGCAACTGGAAGCAGTTAATACCATAAATTATCTGGGAGTACGCATTAGGAGTGATTTAAAATGGAATGATCATATAATGTTGATCGTCGGTAAAGCAGATGCCAGACTGAGATTCATTGGAAGAATCCTAAGGAAATGCAATCCGAAAACAAAGGAAGTAGGTTACAGTACGCTTGTTCGCCCACTGCTTGAATACTGCTCAGCAGTGTGGGATCCGTACCAGATAGGGTTGATAGAAGATATAGAGAAGATCCAACGGAGAGCAGCGCGCTTCGTTACAGGATCATTTAGCAATCGCGAAAGCGTTACGGAGATGATAGATAAACTCCAGTGGAAGACTGCAGGAGAGACGCTCAGTAGCTCGGTACGGGCTTTTGTCAAAGTTTCGAGAACATACCTTCACCGAAGAGTTAAGCAATATATTGCTCCCTCCTACGTATATCTCGCGAAGAGACCATGAGGATAAAATCAGAGAGATTAGAGCCCACACAGAGGCATACCGACAATCCTTCTTTCCACGAACAATACGAGACTGGAATAGAAGGGAGAACCGATAGAGGTACTCAAGGTACCCTCCGCCACACACCGTCAGGTGGCTTGCGGAGTATGGATGTAGATGTAGATGTTGACTTTCAGTTGGTGGGCCTAAAACAGGCAGGCCTTGAAAACTGATGCCTATGTTTAGCCGACACGTTGTTTGAATAGTCCTAACATTTTCTTTTTAGTGTGTTACGTATAGCCTCCTACGTATCACTCCCGAAGTGACCATTAAGGAAAAGTTAGACATATACTGCAATTGTGTTGCTCAGTAGCTAAGTGACTAAGTATCACTCTACAAATCCAGAGGTCTGGAGTTGAATCATTATTCAGTTCTGCGATCTCCTCTGTCATTTATCACTTCTTTCACTCTGGCAGCTTAAACACCGATGGGAAAAATGGGAAGCCACGCTGTGATTAGGAGTTCACATTAGTATGTATGTCCTTCTGTAAGATGCTGGATACATCAGTTGAACAGTCGATGTAAGGAAAGTGCACGTGATCTCCCGCACACTTATGCCCCGTAAGGAGAGCACTGTTGTATTCAAACCGATCTTGAGCTTTATGACTGCTTTACTCTCTTCATCTACATGTGCATTTACGTAGTTCTCCTCGTCAAGCTAAACCGTTAGAAGATTAGGTCAGAAGCCGTTCTTCATTAACTAGTAAGCAGCAAACTTTCGCACTTTTCTAAATCGGCATTTGCACGTAGTATCCAGTGAACTCTGGCACTTAACTACGTTAACAAAATTAGTGGCGTTCTCTTACAACAAGGAGATTGCTTTTCACATATAGGTGGTTTCTGAAGCACCATTCTACATGTCTGGTTTAACGCAGTCGGTTGTGGCTATTAGACTGTGGAAATAAAACTAACGCTAGTTTCGTGTTTTCTGATGGATGATTTACATTTCTCTCACGTAATGTACAATTATCATGTTCTGAGTGTACTTTTGTTAATACACTTAGCGACATAAAATTATTGGCGCACATTGTGCTCAGTTCCTTACAGGGTGTCCCAGGAGGAATAGTAAATATTCATCGACATCGTAGGAACGATCATTCGAAGCAAAATAGTCTAGTAAAGTGGGCTATGAGCTATGAGCACTACTTCGTCTTCCATACGGTGAAACAAAACTCTCCTCTGCTGTAAACTCTACGCTGTCCATATTTTGGGAGGAGGTAGTACGGAGCAAAACAAGAGAAAATTGTATAGTACATGCTGGCACTAAAATTCGTACCGTGAGATCTGTGAGCACTTGTCAAGTAGAAGAGACGTGTTTCACGTGTATCGAGGATGAAGTGCCCATAGCCCATAGTTCCAGTACAGCACTCGTGGCTGTCGCGAAATGGGGCCCAGGCAGGTCCAGATAAGTTTTACAGTCTGACGATAATTTTTGGATTTATAGCTTTAGCTTGACAATGTCCACTATGGACAAACGGTAGTTACTGTTATTCTGAAGAAGGTTGGGTTATCCTGACTGAAACTTAGGTAATTTCTAGGTAATCGGTGCAACTAAGGCTGTTGATTATTAAAATTAAAATTAATATTTATACAGTTGCTGGCAGGGCCACGAAATGTTGAAAATACTTAGCAAGATGCTTCTGTTTGGAAATAATGTAGTATTTTAGTATCAACTGATTAGGAAACCGTACGCAAAGTATTAAATATATACTACCAAGTAAAAAACCGGTTCTGCTACTAATTCTTTAACCAGGAAAACGAAATTTTAAACGATTTCCTGTACCTACTAGTAATTTCGCCTTATAATGTCCGGTAAATAGTATTTCAACTCTTTTTCATATATTCATGTCCTTTTTTCACTGTTTTCTGAGCATTTTGCACACTTCTAAATTGTCACTAATGGTTTGAATCACATCACTAACTCCCTCTTATAGTTACACATTATTTTCGTGAGAGGTGCCGATACCCATTTCCAAGAATCCGTTATGAAAAGCAAATGGAAATGCGCATCAGTGCCTGAAACGTATCACATTAGGACAATAAGTTGATTGTAGTATCAATTTTTGATTTCATTCAAACCATTAGCGACATAGTTGTAGACTCCCGACTGCTATTGAAAGTTGATAGAGTGTAGTTAAACCATAACGGTTACGTAATATTTTACGATCTATTGTTTCCTACGCTCTGGTGTTGAGCGGTATATGCAGATGAATTATTAACTGAAGTATTGAGCCACAGTACGTCGCACGTAATAGACAGACAGTTCGTTCTCTTCCTCACGCAGTAACTTTATTGCTGAGGTCAAGGGAGCATGGTGGGTGGATTATAAGACTTTTAACATATCCACCGTGCTTCTTCGTTCCAAAGGGAGTAAAAGCAGGAAATATACAATAAAACAGTTCCGCGATCGAACAACTGTAAAACACTGAATGACTGCAATGCTGGAAAACTTCTGTAGAAAACGTCAGCGGTAACAGCGAACATTATTAAGAATTTAGGTTGCTGATGCTCGAAGGTGAGATTTCACATTAGCTGGAGGGAAACGAGTAAGAATCACGTTTATTAAAAGATTTTTGGAGATAAATCGCATGATAAGTAGATGAACATATTACTGGGCTTTTTAATTTTTTAGGTAAATTATTTTTAGGGGACGAATAGACGTGGCAAAATAATGTTCATAAACGTAGGTTAGTTGTTATCCCAACGAGGAAATACTTGGGCTGAATGACATTTTTGTTATATTCTAATATAGTAACGTCTCTCTAAGCTCACCAGTTTTCAGGAATAATGTTGATTTAGTATTTACCTCCTGAAATCAGACGTAACTGGACTTTGTTCTTTTGTCGACTCAGTTATTTTTAATGTATTATTTTCATGCGTAGTTATTACATATTCGTGACGTTTAAATCTTTTTAAAAAATGGATTGAACTGTAGTGGATTTTTGGTGTAATAATACTTTAGTTACACTTTTGAGGCACTGGAAATTAGTACTTCTATTCACTGATATCGTGAAGAAATATTGTTTAGCAACATATTCTTGATTCGAGAGCAGTAATATTGACTCATTTTCGCCAGATGGGTAACATTAGTCGAAATAGATGCATCTGAGAGATTAAATCTGCAACGTTGTTCACACATAAGTGTGGAAAAAATAGTAAAAGGCTAAACAATGTATGCATATGCACAGACATCGGTTCCGACACGATATGATAATTGTAAAGGTCGAGCTTCATAGTTTTGTGTTGTATGAAAAGTTAGGGTATCATTATAAAATGTCGGAGCTGACGCCAAAGACTGACCTTATTGCGTTCATCAGCTTAACGTTAGGGTACCTCTCTAAGTATTCGCTTCTGGAGATGCGAGAGGTGTATTTTATCGTAGACTGTCAGCACTCTTTTCTATTTTTATTCATTCGTTTCTACATCTACATATATACTCCTCTAGCCACTAAGCGGAGTGTGGTGGAGGGCACTATTCGCGCCAAAGTCATATCCCCCCCCCCATATACTGTTACACTCGCGGATCGCGCGAGGGAAAAACGACTGTCTGAACGCCTCAGTACCAGCTCTAATTTCCCTTACCTTTGAAAGGTGATCATTGCGCGATATGAAAGTTGGTGGTTATAATATATGCTCTACATCCTCCGCGAAGATCGGGTTTTGGAATTTAGTGAGCAGCCTCATCCGCTTAGCACGTCGTCTATCTGCAAGTGTGTCCCACTTCAAACTTCCTATGAGATTTATAACGCTCTCGCGATAGCTCAATGTACCAGTCACGAATCATGCCGCTCTTCTTTGGACGATCTCTATTTCTTGAATCAGTCCCAACTGGTAAGGGACAATACTCTAAGACTGGACGAACTAAAGAATTGTAAGCAATTTCCTTTGTTGAAGGACTGCATCGCTTCAGGATTCTTCCAATAAACCGCAATCTAGAGTTCACCTTACCCGTTACTTGTGTAATCTGATCGTTCCACTTGAGATCATTTCGAATAGTCACACCCAGATACCTGACGGATGTTACTGCTTCCAAAGACTGGGTAATTATTTTGTACTCGTACATTATGGGGGATTTTCGCTTTGTTATACACAGTAGGTTGCGCTTACTAATATTGACAGATAACTGCCAGTCATTACACAACGCATTTATTTTCTGCAAACCCCATTGATTTGTTCACAACTTTCATGTGATACTACTTTCCTGTAGACTACAGCATCGGCAAACAGTCTAGTGCCGCTCTCAATACCATCAACCAGATTGTTTGTATAAATTGTAAAAAGCAGCGGGCCTCTTACGCTGCCCTGGGGCACACCTGATATTACGCTTGTTTCTGTTGAAGTCTCCCATTCAGGACGACATACTGCTCTCTGTCTGTTAGAAAACTTTCTATCCAATCACGTATGTCATCGGATAGACCGTAAGCGCGCACTTTTTGAAGAAAGCGACAGTGTGGAACTGAGTCGAACGCCTTTCGAAAGTCGAGGAATATGGTATCAACCTGGGAGCAGGTATCTAGAGCCTGTTGCATATCATGCACAAAGAGGGCCATCTGTGTCTCGTATGACCGCTTTTTCCTAAAACCGTGCTGGTTTCTGCAGATGAGCTTCTCATAGTCTAGAAAGGTCTTATCATCAACGAAATAGAAATGAACAAAATTAGCATATCTGTGAGGTACTTTCCGTCTCTGGTCCTGTCATAAATCGTAACAGAAAACAGTTGTAATGTTTCACTTTCGACTGTGCTGAACACGTCATCAGTATGTGAGCATCATTTTATTTTTCCTACATTCATGATACTGAAGTTCCTCGGCAGAGAAATGTATTTCTCAGAATAAACTAAAGTTTGTGGAAACTGTAACACAGAGAACGGGTGGTTAGAAGGAAACAGAATTCGGAGTATGTTCTAAGCAGTGTACTATTAATGAGAGATTAAGATGAGATATATATGACGTGAACGTCGGCCCTCTCTACTTAAAGGTTTGCTGGCTCAGGCCCTGAAGACCGAAGGGATATGCACCGGCCTTCGTATCATCTTCTGCCTTGCGGCGTTGTGCGGATGCGGTATGGAGGGTCATGTGGTTAGTGCATCGAACTCCAGGCTGCTTTGCCGACATACCAGACGGTGGGGCCGCTACTTCACATTCAAGTAACTCCTTAGGAGGTATCACGAGACTGAGAGTACCCCGTACCAGTCCTCTGACTAAAGAAAAGTCCATATTATCGATCACGGGTCCTCCGCTTGGTAGCAATCTACACTGATCGCTCAGCGGCACAGGCGGAAGACCCTTTCTGCCGTAGCCGGGAAGTTCAGTGTTATCCGTAATTGATCCAATAAAGAGCCGTAGAATTGACATCTAAATGTCCAATATCGTCATTTGGTAGTCCAGGATTGGGTTTTACATCTGTGACTTCGGCTGGTAGATCACGTACTGCAACGGCAATGGTGTGTGTTCGAAAACAGTGGTTAGACGATAGCAAAGAGGAAGAACCCATCTTGAACACATCATAAGTGTAGTGTAAATATTTTGGGGGTAATATTTAAAAACGATATGAAATGGGACGATCAGTTAAAAGAGTATTAGGGAAGTCGAAAGGAAGAGCTAGATTCGTTGGACGGATTCTGGGAAAGTGCAATCCATCCTAAGGGAAATTGCATACAAGACTATATAGTGCCATCAGTACAAGAGTATTTTCAAGGCGTTTGGAGCATTTTCAACTAGGCACGGTTAGAGACATCGAACGAATATAGAGACACGATGTTAGGATCGTAACAGGTAGGTATAGCCCGTAGGAAAGTGTAACATAGGTGCTCGTGGAACCTAAATAGTACTTCTTGGAAGAAAGGTGATATAAGACTTCCTGGCAGATTAAAACTGTGTGGCGGACCGAGACTCGAACTCGGCATTTTTGCCTTTCGCGGGCATGTGCTCTACGAACTGAGCTACCCAAGCGCGACTCACGACCCGTCCTCACAGTTTCAATTCTGCCAGTACCTCGTCTCCTACCTTCCAGACTTCAGAAGCTCTTCTGAGGTCGTGAATCTTGCTTAAGTAGCTCAGTTGGTTCGCTGGCACGGTAGCTCAGCGTGTTCGGTCAGAGGGTCAGCTACCCTCTGTAATAACAAAAAAACTGAGTGAACGGATCAACGAAGAACTTGAACGGGTGTCATCGGACGTCCGCCCCGAACAAATTCAACGAACAATATAGAACAAAATGAGATTTAACAAGAAAAAGGTTGATAGAGCACTTGTGCTCGAAGAGCGAGTCACGTTCCGGCACACAGTTTTAATCTGCCAGGAAGTTTCATATCAGCGTACACTCCGCTGCAGAGTGAAAATCTCAATCTGGAAACATCTCCCAGGCTGTGGCTAAGGCATGTCTCTGAAATATCCTTTCTTCCAGGACCGTTAGTTCTGCAAGGTTTGTAGAAGAGCTTCTGTGAAGTTTGGAAGGTAGGAGACGAGGTACTGGCAGAATTGAAACTGTGAGGACGTCTCATGAGTCGTGCTTCGAGAGCATTTGCCCGCGAAAGGCAAAGGTCCCGAGTCGAGTCTCGGTCCGGCACACAGTTTTTAATCTGCCAGTAAGTTTCGTATCAGCGCACACTCCGCTGCAAATTGAAAATCTCATTCCGGAAAGGTGATATAGTTTACGCGAAAACAGAAGAGATGCATTTGTGTGGAAATTCTATAGCCACTGCTGAAGACATTATCAAATTCGAGGCAGTCGCCTCCAAAACATCCATCCATTCCAATGTTCACATACCCTCCACTAAATCTCCCTTGCTGCCTGCTCCATTTTAAATCTCAACACCCAAACTACCTATTGCCACAACCAGGTTCACTTCACCTTCACCCACCTCGACATCCTTGTCTAAATCTGCTCTAGTCCTACCCATACAAACAACTCTTATCCTTTATACTGATGTGACAGCACTTTAAAATCCTATACCACAAACTCCATTCCATTCCCACCAACAAACTTTCTTTAATGCATACCCCATCCCATCACAGTGTCCAGACATTCATAGTTAATAAAACGTTCCTCCGGCCCTATCATACAATCTGAACGTCTCCTTATATTCTCTGCAACACATATAATCCCCTTCCCCCGTCCAGAGGCGGCCACGTCAAGAAAATCACTGTTTAGCCACAGCACTTATACAATACTTCCAAAAAACACCTTATTCTTACCCTCTTTTCTAAACCTTAAATATTACTTGTGCCACCATCTACATCTGATATAATGCCTCTATGACTTCCTTACCCACATAGACTGTACCTTTTCGATCTATACTATTGCTGCTGACCACGTCCATTGTAGATCCCTCACGGAATTCCAGCGGTGGTATCAGGTTATCGACTCCCTGCAAGGTTACATTGTTCCCATCCAACTCCACGCCGATCATAAAAGGAACACTACCCCAGATTTTTCCTACCATATTCAAACCTCTTTTGGACACCTCACTGCAGAAGTCCTCGATCCAATTGAAAGTGACCACATACTTCTACTCCTCAGCATCTCCTACAAACAACCTCATCCCTGTACATCCCATCTCAATATCCACCCAAGAGTTATCCAACATTACAACCACAACAGCTGGAATGCCTACTGGGACTCCATAGAAACCCAGACTGGCAACCAGTCCCTCACTTTACAGTAACCTGAGAATATCCCTCATGCTACATACCTCCTGCAATAGATCTTGGCAGATGCTATATCTATCCATATTCCGACCAGGACCACATACCCTCACCATCCCACCCTCCCCCAACAAGTCCTACTCCTCCTCCAGGAATTCTGTCACTTCTACCACTCCTCATTGTGCTCTTGACTGAGATACACCCACACACATCACGAGAAAATACAAATACACATAAGGAATTTATTAAATGCCAAAAACGCCGAGACAGGCCCCACACATGCACCAGACTCAACACTACATTCCCCATTAACTATTCCAAGTACTGGAAACAATTCCATACATAATACCTGTTCCTCCATAAGAACCATCCCTTACCTGACAACCTTTGCAGCCTATGTCTCTGATATCTTCTCCATCCCTGACAACCCTCATTTTGATCACTCGCTGTTCCCTACTATCCACAAACATATAAGCATCACTTTCCTTCCCGTAGCTCCCAACTTCCAGTACTTGGACAACATACCACAAACAGGTTTAAATACACTAATGACAGTGCACGGCATAAAATAGGTACTCCACAGAAAACGGGACACTTTCCCCAGTCAGGACTACATTACTTATCGACACCTGAAAGAATGCGCCTTTCTACTCACTCTTGCAACCTTTTACGCCACTATATTGCACACCCTTTACTGTCCTTAACTACTGAAAACCTAAAAAAATCCTACATTTCCTCAAACGACAAAAACCTCCTACTGCCGCATCTGCCTCACCTTAGCGTTTAGCAAGTTTTTCGAATACATCCTCTCCTGACACACGCATCAGCACCTGAACAAACAGTACCTCCTCCCCGTTAACCAGTGCGTCTTCTCGGTCAATTTCTCCTGTGATGATCGGCTCCTGCATCTAGCTCATATCCTCTCCCACCAGCAATTTTAAACACGTATTTGGTAAAGTTCGTTACGGTATAGTAAAGAAACCTAAAAAAAGGGTTCAAATGTGTGTGAAATCTTGTGGGACTTAACTGATAAGGTCATCAGTCCCTAAGATTACACACTACTTAACCTAAATTATCCTAAGGACAAACACACACACCCATGCCCGAAGGAGGACTCGAACCTCCGCCGGGACCAGCCGCGCAGTTCAAATCGCTCTGAGCACTATGGGACTTAATATCTGTGGTCATCAGTCCCCTAGAACTTAGAACTACTTAAACCTAACTAACCTAAGGACATCACACACATCCATCCCCGAGGCAGGATTCGAACCTGCGACCGTAGCAGTCGCGCGGTTCCGGACTGAGCGCCTAGAACCGCTAGACCACCGCGGCCGGCCCCAGCCGCGCAGTCCATGACTGTAGCGCCCTAAACAAACCTAGGTGCCTAGGTGTGGTTTTGGTCATTTCTTACATTAAAAAAATTAAGAAACTAGAAGTAAACAGTGGTCTGAAACATAAATATTATCAAGAAGCGACTAAGAGCTACAAGCAGAATAAGCGAAATCTAAACGCTGGTTGCTTCTTACTGGAAACAAACGACATGAAAGTTAAGCTGTAAACGCAGCTCGCAAAAGGCACTGCAGTACAAATCAGATGCTATCTTTCGGCGTGCTGGAGCAACACTTCACTCTCATTGTGACGTCACTACCTTCTGACACGCAAACTTCAGTATAAAAGAGATAGGCTGAAAAGACTAACCAGGAACGGATATGAGTTCTTCCCTCTCTTGATTCGCTTAACTACAGAATTCGAAAACCACGTGAAGGGATAAAAATATATGAAACAAATTACGAGCCACATTCCAGATCGGGTTACAGTTTTCTTGATTCTCGAAGATTATTCTATGTGACTACTTAGGGCTTTGTATTCAGCAAAGTGAGGACAGTTTCTTCTTCCATCGCAAGCGGAATCGCGCCTAACGATTTACTTGTCAATGGGATAAAAATCTAACAGGTCACCAGACGAAATAGTAATAATCCTCTTAACAGAGATCACTAGTCGTTCGGAGAACTCTAGATGGTTTACAACTAGTACCAAGCCGTTATATACGCCTCACTGATGACGTAAGTCATGGCATTGAGGTCGGTTGTTAGGAATCAGCGCAGTAAGATGGGTCGACGTGACAGAGAGGCACAAAGGAGCTATCTTATTTGGACACACACCTTGTTAACGCAAATCGCTTTCATCCTCTCTGATACGTCGGAAACATTCCATTCGGCGTCTGGAATTTATTATGTAATCGCAAAGCATGTAGCACGTGCTATGGATTTACATTACACTGAAGTTGTTGATTGGGTAAATGACAGTACTGATACCTTACCTGCAACCAGCACTGACAGATTTTCCCGGAACTGCTTTCCCACTGTAGTCATTATATGGCAACCCGTGAACTCTAGCCTCCTTGATTCTCTAGCCTACAGGTATTGCAACTATCAGTTAACGCAGACTGATGGCAACCAGTTTTCGAGGGAACACTGAGAAGCAAACTGCATACAGTAGACGTTTGGTGCACACAAACGGGACAGTAGGTGATTGGTTTCGTGTAGAGTGGACCCTGCAGTTGAGATTTTAAATATTTTTTCATTTATTCGTATATTTATTCTTTTTTATTTTTATTTTTTCAAACGATACAAGGAATCGGGTATACCAATGGCCAAAAGAAACGTTTAACCCACAGTGTGCGAAGGTGTAGTTAAGGCAGGAGGATGTTTTACACATTAATGTGACCACTGCCTATGTTCAGCGTCAACGTGCAGTAACCATTCACAGACGGATGGTGGCAGCAATAGCAGTGAAGGTTATATAAAGTGTGTCAGTGGAGTGGAAAACAGTGCAACCGTTGTCGCAATGCGGAAACGGAGACGTTTATCTGATGTCCAACAGGGCACGATCATTGGTTTTTTGGCCAAGGGTGGAAGTATTTCCGAGATTCCTAAGTTTGTAAACTGTTCACGTGCCGCCGTGGTTAAAGATTAACTATGGGGCTACCGACAGTGCATCCTCAACCACCGTTTAGCGAACGTTGCTCCGCACGGGACTCTGTAGCAAGTGCCCGTTCATGCACCCATGCTGACTGCCGCTCATCGGCGACGAGGGCTGGAATTTGCAAGCCTATAATGCAACTGTACCTCCTTTGAATGGCGACAGGTGGCCTATTTAGAAAATCACATTTTGACAATATGTAAGGGACAAATGAATTGAGTTTGCGTTGGGGAGGGCACTCAGCATAGGTAGTTCGTGCAGCAATGTTGACCATTGTACTGCGGTGGTGTAATGGTTAGCATTTATGCCTAGCAAGCAAGAAGACCCGGGTTCGAGTCCTGACCGCAGCATAAATTTTAATTCATTTCGTCTGCTTCGATTGGCTCAAATGGCTCTGAGCACTATGGGACTTCTAAGGTCATTAGAACTACTTAAACCTAACCAACCTAAGGACATCACACACAACCATGCCCGAGGCAGGATTCGAACCTGCGACAGTAGCAGGAGCGCGGCTCCAGACTGAAGCGCCTAGAATCGCTCGGCCACTCCGGCCGGCTATAAATCTTCAATTTTTTTCAGAAGATATTATTTAAATACATGAAAATTATTTTCATTCACAGTATGTCGAAAATTTCAATGCATTCTGTCAAATACTTTAACAATAAGAGAGTTTCTTGTCTCTCCTGAAAATTAAGAAAAGTGATATACACTCCTGGAAATGGAAAAAAGAACACATTGACACCGGTGTGTCAGACCCACCATACTTGCTCCGGACACTGAGAGAGGGATGTACAAGCAATGATCACACGCACGGCACAGCGGACACACCAGGAACCGCGGTGTTGGCCGTCGAATGGCGCTAGCTGCGCAGCATTTGTGCACCGCCGCCGTCAGTGTCAGCCAGTTTGCCGTGGCATACGGAGCTCCATCGCAGTCTTTAACACTGGTAGCATGCCGCGACAGCGTGGACGTGAACCGTATGTGCAGTTGACGGACTTTGAGCGAGGGCGTATAGTGGGCATGCGGGAGGCTGGGTGGACGTACCGCCGAATTGCTCAACACGTGGGGCGTGAGGTCTCCACAGTACATCGATGTTGTCGCCAGTGGTCGGCGGAAGGTGCACGTGCCCGTCGACCTGGGACCGGACCGCAGCGACGCACGGATGCACGCCAAGAGCGTAGGATCCTACGCAGTGCCGTAGGGGACCGCACCGCCACTTCCCAGCAAATTAGGGACACTGTTGCTCCTGGGGTATCGGCGAGGACCATTCGCAACCGTCTCCATGAAGCTGGGCTACGGTCCCGCACACCGTTAGGCCGTCTTCCGCTCACGCCCCAACATCGTGCAGCCCGCCTCCAGTGGTGTCGCGACAGGCGTGAATGGAGGGACGAATGGAGACGTGTCGTCTTCAGCGATGAGAGTCGCTTCTGCCTTGGTGCCAATGATGGTCGTATGCGTGTTTGGCGCCGTGCAGGTGAGCGCCACAATCAGGACTGCATACGACAGAGGCACACAGGGCCAACAGCCGGCATCATGGTGTGGGGAGCGATCTCCTACACTGGCCGTACACCACTGGTGATCGTCGAGGGGACACTGAATAGTGCACGGTACATCCAAACCGTCATCGAACCCATCGTTCTACCATTCCTAGACCGACAAGGGAACTTGCTGTTCCAACAGGACAATGCACGTCCGCATGTATCCCGTGCCACCCAACGTGCTCTAGAAGGTGTAAGTCAACTACCCTGGCCAGCAAGATCTCCGGATCTGTCCCCCATTGAGCATGTTTGGGACTGGATGAAGCGTCGTCTCACGCGGTCTGCACGTCCAGCACGAACGCTGGTCCAACTGAGGCGCCAGGTGGAAATGGCATGGCAAGCTGTTCCACAGGACTACATCCAGCATCTCTACGATCGTCTCCATGGGAAAATAGCAGCATGCATTGCTGCGAAAGGTGGATATACACTGTACTAGGGCCGACATTGTGCATGATCTGTTGTCTGTGTCTATGTGCCTGTGGTTCGGTCAGTGTGATCATGTGATGTATCTGACCCCAGGAATGTGTCAATAAAGTTTCCCCTTCCTGGGACAATGAATTCACGGTGTTCTTATTTCAATTTCCAGGAGTGTAGTTCCTTTCTCCACCGACAGATTCAAATATACATCTATCATTGGGGACCATGTCCCTCCCGCCCACATGCAGTTTGTTTCTTCTGGGCACGATGGCATCTGCCAGAAGGACAATGCATCGTGCCCCACAGCTCTCAGTGTATGTGAGTGGTTCGAAGAGCACCAGGGATAAGTTTACCGTACTCCCCTGGCCACCAAACTACCCCGATTAAACCTAATCTAGAATCTGTGGGATCACTGCGATCGAAGGTGTTCGTGCCATGGATTATCAATCGAGGAATCTAGTTTAGCTGGCCACGGCAGTGGAGTCGGTATGGGTTCACATCCCTGTCGATACCTTCCAGGATCATACTGGCGCTCTTCCTGCACGTATCATAGAGGTCCGCGCTGCAAAAGGTGGTTATCCAACCTTCTGACAAAAAATCCCTCCGTCTTCAGGCCACAAGTGGCCCATCGGGACCTTCCGACCGCCGTGTCATCCTCAGATGAGGACGCAGAGAGGAGGGGCGTGTGGTCAGCACACCGCTCTCCCGGTCGTTATGATGGTTTTCTGTGACCGGAGCCGCTACTATTCGGTCGAGTAGCTCCTCAATTGGCATCACGAGGCTGAGTGCACCCCGAAAAACGGCAACAGCGCAGAGCAGCCCCGATGGTCACCCATCCAAGTGCCGGATGGCTTAACTTCGGTGATCTGACGGGAACCGGTGTATCTACTGTGGCAAGGCCGTTGACTAAGCTTCTGACAAGGGATCACATTAATATGACTGGACAGTGTATGATACTCTGGGAGCGTCTTTCGTACCATAGCTTGAGATAACTCACTGAGGTCACCAGAACGTTTATGTCAACATTCTCGGTGACAAATTCTTGCCCTTTAGTCTACATCTTCGTGATGAGTATGCTGTCGACGCTCCTGTCTTCCAAGATGACAACAGCTCTGTTCACAGGGCTGCACTTATACGTTCCCGTTTCGAGCATCCTATCACACCTTTGTATGATAACCGGGGACCTAGAAACGACGGAGATGGCCCGTCCCCGCCGCAGCCGCAATGGTCCGCAACCCCACGACGACTGCCGCAGTCCACTTCACCTCTCAGCCGCCCCACACCGAACCCAGGATTATTGTGCGGTTCGGCCCCAAGTGGACCGCCCTCCCCCTCCCGCCAGGGAACGTCTCACACCAGACGAGTGTAACCCCTATGTCTGCGTGGTAGAGTAATGGTGGTGTAGCGTACGTGGAGAACTTGTTTGCACAGTAATCGCCGACATAGTGTAGTTGCGGCGGAATAAGGGGAACCAGCCCGCATTCGCCAAGGCAGATGGAAAACCGCCTAAAAACTATCCACACAAGTCCGTCGGGCGGATTCGTGCCGGGGACCAGGTCCTCCTTCCGACTCCGGAAAGCTGTGCGTTAGAACGCTCGGCTGACCGGGCGGGCAGTATCACACCTTTACTTGTCGGTTAATCAGCCGATCTCAGTTCCTCTGAAAATGCGGGCGAAACGTAGCATGAACATATCCGTAACTTGGTAACTCCACGGGACATAGTTATGCATGAGTGACTTCAGCTGGCTTTAGAATACCAGGAAGAAGTTATGGATTCTATTGCTTGTCAGATTGAGGCATTGTCAAAATAAAAGATGGACTATCATGGAATTAGCGCAATGACTCCTAGTGGTAAATAGCTGTCTGTCCTGCAATCTTCATTTTGTTAGTTAAAATACATAAACATATGTTATGAGTCACTTTTGTTGTACAGATTCACTCTAGATATGTAATCAGACAGATTCACGTAAATTGATGAAGATCGGAAAATCCTCCGAAACGGATTGAAAAATCGCGAGGTATTAGTGTCTACGTCTGTTTGGACCGCCATTTTCTCGCTGTAGCTGCTACATTATAAGAAATATGCGTGAATTTTTCACCTTTCTTTCAACTGTTATTAATTTCTAAATGTACTTCTTTTTAATAACGTAAAACTTTGTTTTACAGGAACCTTATCACACTTTTGCGATCGAGAAAGTTAAATAAAATATTATGAACATAACATGATTGCTCAGCAAACTGTCATTTTATGTCAAGTTATGTTCAACATATTATGCTACAGAGCAGATTATTTTGTTGGAACACATCGTCAGGAACGTGATGAAGTATTACTGTGACATTACTGTTAACAGTTTCAATGAGTAGCAGCTTTTCGTTTATGTGAATATCAATGAACACTACCCGTCGGTATCCAAAGGCGTTCCACAATATTTCGCACCCCGCTCATCGCGTATGACGCTGCAGAACGCGTTCCGTAGCACGGTGGCTACCGCAGTTCCGTTTAATACGCAACGGATTACCATTGTCTCCTACGTCAAAGCCGAACTCGTACGTAAACACGACCTGTTGCCAGTACACATACAACGATTTATGCTTATGCACCCTGTGCAGCCGGGACCGTCGGTGTTTTCAGCGTCAAAGGAATCTCCCGCAAATGTTTGCACGCAGCCTTCGAACGGCAGGCCCCCTGAAGTCGTGGTATCGAATTATTCGGCACCATACGAATAACTATTGACACTCACCAGAAAACAAACGATTCCTAATAGATTTGTGTCTATGACGAGAACACGTGCTGTATAGTATTGTTTTCGTTGTGTTGTGGATGACCATGTAAGTGGAAGGCAGAGGTTTGAGTCCTCCCTCGGGCATGGGTGTGTGTGTTTGTCCTTAGGATAATTTAGGTTAAGTAGTGTGTACGCCTAGGGACTGATGACATTAGCAGTTAAGTCCCATAAGATTTCATACACATTTGAACATTTTTTTTGAAGTGGAAGGCAGGTAAAAGGTGTCGGCACGTACTAGCTCCATAGTGATCTCCAAGTATATAATCGCAATCCGACTAACAGATCTCCCTTAACAGCATCACACGACTTACTTATGAGAATCCGTAGGAAAGTGTGGGAATTAAAGAAGTATGACGGCGCACCGTCGATTGACATGGAATAATAATGCTTGACAAAAATATGAAGAAGTCAGGAGTCGAGAAGATAGCGCAAAGAAGCTACACGGTTTGAGAGAGAATGTGATACTGTTTCGGTGATTGCATCATCAAGTGAAATGTACAGGGAACTTGGCAGTATGATTCAACTTTAATACGACGTTGAGCTCCCTCTGCGCAGAATGCATGCAGTTATTCGGTTGTGAAGAGTGTCATAAAATTGCTTTATTTTCATCTGAGGGAAGATGGTCTGCAACTATTGTAACTGTTCCTTGATATCCGGGATACTTGATACTTGCACTGGGACGGAGGTGACGTCAGAGCTGATCCCGCACGTGATCTATCAAGTCCAGAACAAGGGATCTTGCACGCCACGGTGTGTGAAATCTTATGGGACTTAACTGCTAAGGTCATCAGTCCCTCAGCTTACATACTACTTAACCTAAATTATCCTAAGGACAAACACACACAACCATGCCCGAGGGAGGACTCGAACCTCCGCCGGTACCAGCCGCACAGTCCATGACTGCAGCGCCCAAGACCGCTCAGCTAATCCCGCACGGCTGCAGGCCACGGTAGTACCTCGACATCACGAATACAGTTCGCAGACAGAAGTAACATGTGTGGACGTATATTGTCCTATTGAAAAATGGCACAAAGATACTGTCGCTTCAGAGGTTACACATGAGAACACACGATGTCCAAGACGTAGCGTTGTGCCGTCAGAGTTTTCTCTCTCTGTCACTACCGGTCTTGAGCTGCAGTCACACCCGATGGCTCCACAAACCATTATGCGACAAGTAACGCTGCTATGCCTGTTCAAGACATTCGAAGAGTGTGATTCTCGCCCGGTGTTCGCCATACTCGCCGACTATGGTCAACCGGGCAAGTGCTGAACCATAATTCATCGCTGAACCCAATGTGTCCCCATTCATCAGCAGGCTATGCCTCCCGGTCACGACACCATTCCAAAAGCGACCGTTTATGTTGTGGTGTTAACGAGAACCTGCTTATGGGACGGTACTTCCTTAGACCGTGTCTGCTAGTCTCCGACTAACGATCTGGGATGGCACAGAATGTTCCATGGAGTCCATTAATTGTTAAAAAAAAAAAAGGTTCAAATTGCTCTGAGCACTATGGGACTGAGCTGCTGAGGTCATCAGTCCCCTAGAACTTAGAACTACTTAAACCTAACTAACCTAAGAACATCACACACATCCATGCCCGAGGCCGGATTCAAACCTACGAGCGACCGTAGCGGTCGCGCGGTTACAGACTGAAGCGCCTAGAACCGCTCGGCCACTATAGAAGAAGTCACCACTTACCTTTGCGTATACCCTCTTCTCAAAGTATAAAATGCCCTTCGTTAATGTGTGATGTGTAGTGATACGTATACTACGAGCTCCACATACTAGGGGCGGCCTTCTTCCTGCAGTATGAAACCATGTGTGAAAGGACACAATCCCAGTCGGAGATGGCTCAGGGTGAGTGGTACCTTCGTACTGACCGACATGAGGAAGACCACGGTTTTACTAACTCACCAGTCTCTTCTCCTCCCATACTTACGTGGCTCTTTGAACCATCGGTGAACTGAAAACCTGAAAGGGAATGATACATTGTACTATGAGGATATTCCTCACTGCTCGTTTCCCCTGTTTCGTCTGTGTCCTATATATATGAATCATATTTTCCCTGTTTCTGTGGCAACATGAGGGAGTTCTGTATCTTTTAAACTATTTTCTCTTCTGAGAACATTTGTTGTACTGCTTGAAATGCACTAGGTGGATCTGAGCAGTTGAGACAATTCTTACTGTAATGGCGTTTCGTCTGCATATGGTTCTGTGCTGTATACGGTATACTCGCAGGGAAATAAAATCATTAAGTTATGGCGGAACATAGTTTTTAAGCGTCAATCGTGATGCTTTTGTTATTAAGAAAATTCTTAGTTATATGTAACCGTAAGGGTTATCTATTCTAATCTTGGGTTATAATATAGATAGGAAACACATTTTTCCCTAAATGGAATTTCTTGACGTGCAAACCTTAAAGACCTCAATGATCGCGGATGATAAATAAAATGTAGTTTCAACGGTAGACGAGTAACGGTACGAAATGGCTCTGAGCACTATGGGGACTTAACATCTGTGGTCATCAGCCCCCTAGAACTTAGAACTACTTAAACCTAACTAACCTAAGGACATCACACACATCCATGCCCGAGGCAGGATTCGAACCTGCGACCGTAGCAGTCCCGCGGTTCCGGACTGAGCGCCTAGAACCGCTAGACCACCGCGGCCGGCGTAACGGTACGGTACGCGGGTTTCTTTGGAGTGTATAGCGTTACATAAACTATCCGCACGATAAGAAGGCGTCATTTGATGTTAGGTAACTATTCACCAGCCACAGAACACAGGTTGGGAAAAGGGCAGATTCTAAAGGTACCTGTGGCGATTGTAATTCTCTCGAGGTGCAACACGTGTTATATTTTAAATAATATGGTCCAGCACACCCCTAAACCATGCATCCACAATATAGAACGAACCTGTTGTTAAACTAGAGCAGAGAGGCTGGGACACGTCTCCATGTCCTATCACTAATTAATTTTAAAGTATTCAGTGCATTTAAAGACCGTGCTTTCAAGTCTCTAAGGTGTGGCAACCAGATAGGCTTAGACTCGAATGTGAAGCCCACAATATCCGACGTTTATTTAAAATTCAGAATATAATCCCTCATTCTCAGGTGAGGAAAGTTAGAAATGGAACATAAACGGCTGAAAATTTCTTTGTTAATCCTGTAAATCCTCTCCCTTTAAGCCAATTCCTTAGGCATTTATATTCTGAAATACTCTAAGGAAAACGTCACGTCAGGGAATGACCAAATATTGAAGTCGTACACTTTTCTAAGTCTTGCGAGTAACACTGTAACCATCAAATTTTTTAAACACCTCAGTTCCCTTTTACAGTCTTCGCTGCGTGTATTTTCTACGCAGGAACATCGATACGAATCTAATATCAAGAGGCAATCACGTAATATTGAAAATATTTGAAGGAGAATGCGCTTGCGTACACCTGCAATGTCGAAAAATTTAATTTTAAAAGCAAATTGGGAGCTGGAAAGGCAAACAATGCCGTTTACACGGCAGCGACATTCGCTGGAAAACATGTTTGTTATGAAATCGTATTTGACAAACAAGCAGCCTGGTCAATGCGAGGATGTGTTTTTCCGGGTGCGCCATCGGGTGGGAGGATGTCTTGCTTTGATGACTTCTGCGACTCAGTACACAAAGGCACGAGCACCGTCTTCACGTCCTTCCTCCTCAGAATTCCAGCGTCTGCATGAGAGAGAACTTCTAGAAGGGGATGATATTCTTATTCGCTGTCGTGTTTACATGTTAAGACCTGAATGAGACGGCTCAAATATCGGTTTTCCTATCGTCAGTTGTTTTCCACGAATAGCCTTTCGTTTCCGATTTCTAATTTAGTTAGCACTATGGCAGCTTCTCTTCAGTCAAATATCGGAGACAAACAACTTCATGCTCAGTCCAATATTTCTACTTCCCTTTCTCTGCACGAAAAGCCACGCCGTCTAATTAGCCGGAAAAATCAAAGAACGAGAAGCAACCTTACAACCGAAGCACCTTTCAAAATCGGTTGTGCCTTTATATGGGAGTGAAAATAGATTGTAGAAGAGGAAGTCCGTCATCTAGAAACTCATTTCCAGAATCGATAGTGGAGCTTTTACATGACCAATTAGGTTTACGATATCCAGTTCCCCAAAACCGGGTATCATAAACCAATTTGTTCTTGCACGCGTAGTATTGTATTTCCTCATTACTATAGTTAATTTTCAACTATTCGACATTATTTATAACCGAAAGTTGTGTTACAATAGAGGAATGAAATATTATTAAAGCTGCTACTACAGGAACGATTTTGAGCAACACGGTGCCGGTATCAGACGTCATGATGCCAATAAATGGAGGAAGAGAGTAAACTTTTTCATTAGAAATTCAGTATAAGACCTTACAAAATATAGAATGTCCAACAATGAAATAATTCGCTTCTGTTAAAAGTCATCCTGGAATAACTTGCAATGAAAAGCTTGATGAACTGTCACAGGAAGCAATAAATAATGCATAATTTCTTGTCCAGCAGATGGAACATCTCGGTCTTAATTCCAGAGGTGTGGTAATGGATTTGAAAGAAATATTTTTAATGCTGGACATCAGCAAAACATGTCAATTAATATTCTGGATTTAGGCGTTTCTAACACCAATCAAAGACATTCATTTGGCATTTATCGTAAGCCTACGGAAACTGAGGTCATTATTTCTCAGGACTCTTGCCACCCTGAGCAGCAAAAGAAAGCTTTTTTTTTTCAAGCAATGATCAGCGGATTACGTAAATTACTTTTTAATGATACAGAAACCGGCCGTTGTGACCGAGCGTTTCTCGGTGCTTCAGTCCGGAACCGCGCTGCTGCCATGATCGCAGGTTCTAATCCTGCCTCGGGCATGGATGTGTGTGATGTCCTTAGGTTAGTTAAGTTTAAGTAGTTCTAAGTCTCTGGGACTGATGACCTCAGATGTTAAGTCCCATGGTGCTCAGAGCCACTTCAACCATTTGATACAGAAACTAACAAAGAACTGAATACAGTGTGCCAAATTGCCTCTAAAAACGGCTGTCATGTCTCCACAGTTGACAAGATATATAATTCTAAACTTGAATTTCTTCAAAACAGAGGCAACATAGCTAGTGACGATGTGGCCGAAAAGATAAAGTTAATCCTGTTTGTCTTTTATGGAAACGTTTCTTATAAACTCAGTTCATTGCTTTGCAGACTGACTTAGAATTGCCTTCAAACACGGTAACATACTAGGTTAGCTACTTGCACACAACATCAAAACTAGAATCAACAAACATACTAGTGCAGGCATTTATAAAATCTGCTACACTGATTGCGTCGCCTTCTATATTGACCAAACAGGCAGAAACTTTAAAATAGGTTCAAAGAGCAAACAGAAGTGGGGAGGAAGAATGCAGAAGCCAGAACTATATTTGTTTCTCAATTAATTTCAAAAATGGTTCAAATGACTCTAAGCACTACGGGACTTAACATCTGAGGTCATCAGTCCCCTAGACTAAAAACTACTTAAACCTAATTAACCTAAGGACATCACACACATCCATGCCTGAGACAGGATTCGAAGCTGCAACCGTAGCAGCAGTACGGTTCCGGACTAATTTCGAAAACGACGCAGTGTCACTACTACTGCCATAACTTCACAATTTTACATATAGCTGAGAAAGGTACCCTTATGGCCTTTTTTGAGAAAGGTGAAGTGTACAGTCACGTGCCCAACAATATAAGTGATGTTCTTGGCGAAAAAAAACGCTTGAAAAACATTGTTTGCTTAGATGCCTTTCATAATGGGTTTGGTGTATTGGAATGTAATTGATTTTAACGGCCGGCCAGTGTGGCCGCGCGGTTCTAAGCGCTTCAGTTTGGAACCGCGTGACCGCTACGGTCTCAGGTTCGTTTCCTGCCTCGGGCATGGATGTGTGTGATGTCCTTAGGTTAGTTAGGTTTAAGTAGTTCTAAGTTCTAGGGGACTGATGACCATAGATGTTAAGTCCCATAGTGCTCAGAGCCATTTGAACCATTTGAGCCAACTTACATCCATTTTAATAACACAGGAGTTCACACTACATTATATTTATTTGTTTTATGAAGTATGCGGACGAACTGGCCTGAACATTTATAAAAGCAATAAAGCAATTATGATTTTAATTGTTGTTGACGAAACCTACGATTTGGCCAATTCTGTTGTACTCTGTTGTTTGATACTATGTCGATGATAACAGATAAAGGCCTTGGCGGATGAAACCGATCGTGATTTTGAATAAACAGAAAAGTGCAACTGTTTCGGACATTTTCTTCTGAATAACTAATCAGTTACAGCAAAATCTGAAGCTTCCACACAAATAAGTTTATGGTCGTCTGGCGTGAAGAATTGTGTATAAATGGCGTTAAGAATGAATACACCAGAAGTCAATAGGGCAATTTCTAACGCTATTGTGAGAACTACTTCCTCGTTTAAAGGCTGCAACTTCTCAAGGAGAACCAATACTACTATTTTCATAACGGTATGAGTCATAAAAATTTCTTACTTCATTCCTTGAACGCTTCACTACAATCAAGACGGTTTTATCAGAGGCCACTGATGTGGCCCGTTAAGATCGTAGACCAGAATCTAGAAACTTCGTGACTTTTTTTCCTGGTTAAAGACAGCTAGATTAGCTAATTGAGTAGACTAGTAACAAAAATTTTTAAGTGAGTGAGCGCGACCAAGCATTATAATCAAAATTATATTCTCACTGTGTACCTGAAACAAGGTACGTCTGTCCAAACTTTTATTCATTATGTTTTCTCCTTAAAGCAGATGTTTCGAGTAGTAGATCTGATGCTAAATTATTTAGAATTGAGAGATGGTATGAGTATTTGATATACAAGTAAACGATTAAATACTGCTCATTAAACTGCTCATTAGTATTACTTGTTGTGTAGCGTAACGCGCAGCACGCTAATGTGCGAGTCAGGGAAGTGAGTAAGTCCTGTATCGGAACCGCGAGGCGTATTAACGTAGAGAGGCTCGTACACCGGCCAGCATGAGTGTGATTTTTAGACAGTTTTCCACCTTCATTTAGGCAAGTGCTGGGCTGGTCCCAAACTTCCACCACAAAGGATACGATACGCAAACATTTAAAATACGATGCCATACAGAAAAATGTTTACGATTGACAAACCGATGGCGCAAGAACTTTCCTCGCTCAAGTAACATTGTCAACTGTGGAGTTAGGAAGAGCATCTGGCCAAACTGTTACATAAAAATAATAATTTAAATAACTGCTAAATCCGGAAAAAGGGGACCCCGTATTATACGGCACAAACGCTTGACAAATGAAAGAAAGTTTCAATTGCCCATGAATTGCAGGAAGCTCAAAAAAATGTTCAAATGTGTGTGGATTCCTAAGGGACCAAACTGCTGTGATCATCGGTCCCTAGATTTACACACTACTTAAACTAACTTAAGCTAAGAACAAAACACACACCCATGCCCGAGGGGTGTGAGTAGGGCCTCCCGTCGGGTAGACCGTTCACCAGGTACAAGTCTTTCTATTTGATGCCACTTAGGTGACTTGCGCGTCGGTGGGGATGAAATGATGATGAGGAGGACATCACAACATCCAGTCCCTGAGCGGAGAAAATCTCCGACCCACACCGGGAATCGAACCCGGGCCCTTAGGATTGGTTGGTTGGTTGGTTTGGGGAAGGAGACCAGACAGCGAGGTCATCGGTCTCAGTGGATTAGGGAAGGACGGGGAAGGAAGTCGGCCGTGCCCTTTGAAAGGAACCATCCCGGCATTTGCCTGGAGCGATTTAGGGAAATCACGGAAAACCTAAATCAGGATGGCCAGACGCGGGATTGAACCGTCGTCCTCTCGAATGCGAGTCCAGTGTCTAACCACTGTGCCACCTCGCTCGGTCCTTAGGATTGACATTCTGTCGCGCTGACCACTCAGCTACCGGGGGCGGACGTGCAGTCACTGATGTGGCGCCATAAACCGCACGGCTGCTCCGTGCGGCAAGCAGTAAGTCCCAATAGGAATAGTCAGTATTCAGGGATACGATAGAAACTATCATTCGAAGCAAAAAAGTCAAGTAACCATGGGCTCTAAGACGCGTACCTTAAGAGCTATGACCACGACTTCGGCAGAAAAGATATATTTTGTAAGTAGGCTGTTTATATTTTCTTATTGGCAACGTTACGTAGCGCTCTGTACGCTCTGTATGAAAATCACTGGCTGTGCTGTGTGCAGCCTGTGGCTAGTTTGCATTGTTGTCTGCCATTGTAGTGTTGGGCAGCGGCAGCTGGATATGAACAGCGTGTAGCGTTGCGCAGTTGGAGGTGAGCCGCCAGCAGTGGTGGATGTGAGGAGAGAGATCGTTTCAATTTCACATTAGTGAAAATGATCAAGTGCTTATAGCTCTTAAGGTAATCATTTGAAAGTCCATGTTTACCAGATATTTTTGCTCCGAATAATCATTCCTGTCATAACCCTGAATACCGACCATTCCTGCTGGGACACCCGATATTTCTATGCTAATGAAAGTTATCGTAAGTAATGCATCAAAATTTGAAATTAATGACAAATTTCGCAGCTACAAGACGCGAAGAAAGAATTACCTCACTTACTCCAGACTTAAGCTGTCAGTGGTTCTTCGGTTATTTCGCCAACAATATACGAGGGCTTGCTGAAAAGTAATGCCTCCAAATTTTTTATGAGAAAAATTTGACATACAAAGGTTAGTAGCATTCTGAATCTTTATTATTCATGTTTACGTATTTGCAGCCCTCTGCCGCGTGTAACATGGCGGTGTGTAACATAACAGCGTCGTTGCGTGTCGAGTTTCGAATTCGCAGAGTTCGTCCACGCATGGAACAAGCTATCCTTCAGCGTGACAATGTCAGACTACACATGAACGCTGCGACATCTGCAACAATTCGACGTTTTGCCTTGACTGCCATCAATCATCCTCGATACAGTCCCGACTGGGTCCCAACTAATTTTCATGTTTTTCCAGAACTTATAGAACACATTCGAAAACTTCACTTTAATAATGATGAAGCGTTGCAAGCATATGTGTGGGTGTGGCTCTATTAATAAAGTCTAACATGCGTCAGTGACGGTATCAACAAAATGGTCTCTCGTTGACAGAAATGTATTCATCGTCAAGGTGACTATGGTGAGAAATAACCATACGTAGTCCAGTATGCTAACCATTGCGTCACCTCACTCGATGGGATCTAACAAAATACAACGTGACAATCAAAACGAATCTCTGAGAATCATGGTAGGGTCCTTCACCCAGAACAAGACTAAATAGTGTTTTTGCTAGTTAAGAGAAATGCACAGTGTGGAACAAACTTACGAATGAGCATATCTATTATGATTTCAAAATTATCCGGCTTCGATTCATGGTACTATTAAGCATCAACATAGAGATAGGTATATGAACATCCACATTTCATGCTATCATCTTATGAGCAGCAGGAAGCGCAACACAAGTGGTGTCCATAATAAATGGTCTCCGACAGGAACTGGACAGCTACCGGCTTGAAAGTTATCCGCATAATACCGCTGATCCTTTTATAGTCACTAAGTGTATAAGCAATTTGTGTCAGATGACACCACAATGAAAGTATGTTATTCCTACTATCAGTACGTTCATTGCTCAGAGCCGACAGTCGGCGGGAGACATCAGTAGAAAGGCGCATAATAACCAGTCTGTCTGATACGCTATAAAATTCATATCGCGTGATTGAGATTCTTTATTCATTCTTACTCAGCAGCAGCTTGTGGCTTCTGATGTCACATGAAGCTTGTATGCACACGAGTACGATCAAAATGTTGGTGAGCGGCGGTTTACTCCTCGCTAATTGTAAACTGATAGTTTGGTAAAGTTGTAAAGTTATCAGTTCCCTCCAGAAGACAAAATTGAGGTCATTCAGTTCAAATTTGACAATGAAAAAGAACTGTGGCCAAAGCTCAAACGATTTATAATCCGATTTCGTTACGAATTTTTGTTTTGTTCTAAATCCAGTCATGCTTCACAAAAATCTTTCCAACCAGGTAATTAATTTCTGTCAGCTCTGATCACCAGCAGACCTAAAAAATAAGATGGTAGCTTGATGTAAAATGTCGCCAAATTACATAAAATATAGAATTAGGAATCATTATATGACAGCATTTCCGTACCTGAGTGAATATAGTACATTACATAATCCGTGTCATTGAGGAAACAGATGGTACAGTCACATTAATCTTCCACTCTTCGTCACAAAATGTAAAAAATTTACCGAAAACCATGGCAACCATTACGGCAGTTATATCGACAGTTTAAAGTGTGGTATACTGTCGTGCAGCGAAGAGTGACGTGCTTTCACTATGACACGCTACATGTCGCTGCCACACGTCAGTTCACATTACTTCAAAGAAATACTCCATTTAATTAATTTTACCAAATCTTTCCCACATAATTTAGTGCATATAAATCAGAAAACGCGGATTACTGTGCTTATATGTTATGTAATAAAATTTAGTAGGGAAAGAAGCTTTAGAAGCTTTATTAAAAATACTAGCTGCGTTACAGGAATACATAGAATCATTATGTAACGCAATCGATCAGTGATACAAAACTCATGCTTTCTAATGAAACAGACCATCAGAATCCTTCCTCCAAGCGTCCACGTTGCGCCCATTCAATCCATCTGCCAAACTTTATCCTATACACTGGATCTCAGCCATATGTATAGAAACCAATAAATGTCACTCAGCGCTAGTGTCCCACGTGTGGAGCATCGTAGGCAGGACCGTCAAACCAGATCGGGATTTTGACAACCTGCCACGTAAATCGTACAGAACTGGCGGAACAAAACATTTCAGACACACTTTCGTTCAGATTCGACACGAAAAGGCCTCAAGAGGTGACACAGAAGGCGCCAACTAATCCACCCCTTTCTTTAGGGCGTCCATTAAAACACATTTCACGTTAGAAAACGACAGTTTTCAGTGCCATGTGCAACAGAACATTGGTCTTGACATCCTTTAACATTGATGACATCCCCCAGAAGATTCAATCCATCACTAAGGACATCATGGGGCTGCAACCCTCTCGGACGAGATGTGACTAATTTGGAGAGTAGAGCGACCGCAATTCTTTTCTGATATACAGAGTGGAACTACTAGGAACCGTTCAAAGCTGAAGGAGCAAAGTGTGTTTACGGTTTTTCAGGTCACCTATTTCGCGCCTTCCTGTGGTATTATATCGACGCGTTCATCAATAAAATTGCAAAGGATCCTTCTAAAACCCTCCTCAGCTTGGCAGTACCCATGGCGCCACCCGCTCACCTTCGATGAGCGCTTTAAAAAGTTCCTCAGCGACGACTACTTGCCGCCGGGATATGCAACACTTTTGACACCTCAGAGTTTACATCCAGCCAGCAGCCGGAAACGCAGCGGTATAGCGACACTCAGCTGAGGTTGTGTCGATAGGGTTCACTATCCCCCTGGCACATAATCGTCGGTGAATGCATATCTCTATACAGGGACAGTTATCAAATGTCCGTCAATGTTGCGTAAGTGGGACCATTTGCTCTTTTGTTTATGTGCCAGTGAATGTTGCACTGCTCCGTGACCATGCCACAGGAAGGCACGAAACAGGACGGTCGAAAACGAATGAACACCCACTACTGCTTCGGATCACGTTCAGATTTCGTGAACGGTTTTTAGCGGGCCCTAGTGGCTCCACCTTGTATACAAGAACAAAAACTGCGGTCACGCTCCACTCCAAAGGGGTCAGGATATGTCTACATAAATTGTTTCTTAGTGTAAGATCCCTTGTAATGTTATTTTTAGCAACGTATTTTATCATAGCCATGTTCGCAGGTTTAGTAAACAAGACACAGTAAGGTTTTATCACTTTATGGTTTTTATATATACTAACAGTTCGAAATGAGTGAAACATGACCGTTAAGCTGATTATAGAATCTGTAACCTATGACTGCCACAGAAACTAGAGAAGGTTATTTGTTTCATACATGGCAATTAGCGCCAGTAATTTTTTTTTTGTCTTAATGCTAGCAGTTTGTATCGCGTCAGGTGAAACTGACCCTTTAAATCGAGCGGATTCACGGAAAGCCTGGGAGCTTCGTGACCATTTCATTCTGTCAACCCGGTAGTCACGCATATGCTGTTTCATCTCAAATCTGCATAAAAGGCGTCATTCGATGTGTTTAGAGCAGCTGGAAACACTGAGAGAAACAATGAAAAACATGGGGGATACAGTGAGTGTTGTCCTAACTATTATTGATTGTAATAGTGACGAGAGGAATCCAGGACAGTTGTAGGACACTTATCTCTTCACGCCAATCCATCTCCTGTACGTTACTTACTGGCCCGTGAAGAATTAAAAATGTTTGAGAAATTCATGATATAGCACCTAGAGCATGCTTCATAGTCCAATCTGACTTAAAAAGCGGGTAAGCTGTCCTATTACATCCTCGTAAAATTTTCCGTTTGTTTAAACTCAATAAAACAGGCACCCTCTTAATGAATAGCGTAGTAACAATCCGATAATTTATTAAAGTGTGTGGGTGGAGTGGACTGATGTCATATCATTTTTCGTTAAGGAATCAATAGTTAGCTATAAGAAACGACTAACTTTCTTTTTTTTTTAGTTTTTCCATGAATAACGCTATGATAATGGAATTATTCCAGGTGACAAGCACACTGTGATGTGACATAGACACAAACTAAATCGCCTAGTAGCTGAATGATCTTCTGTGCCCCCAGTAGCCATTTTAGTTACAGACCAGTTTCAATAGTGCCTTTAGAGATCTAGGGTCGAGCTCCCGCTGATAAGATATACAGAAAAAAAGGCAGATCGTGGCTAACATCAAACATGCAGTGCATGCTGTAAGCAACACACAGACGGACGAGTTATGTATGTGTTAACGTTGGCATCACAAAAGAGGTTCTCCCATTGAAGTTAGTACGAATTCTTATCAATACTGTAGTTTGTCAGAATGAACATCTGAAGCCAGCATACAAATATTAACAAGATACAATTATAAGTGTTGTAAAGTCTTTTAAGGAGCTCTCCGCAAAGATTTGCCTCGATCTTCCCTTCGATCAGCAATATTTCTGCTCGCGTTTGTCCGGATCCCATTACTATCATGAGAATGCGCAATCGATGGCTTCAGGAGAACCATACCCAAAGCTGTGTATGATATCAGCTAGTCCACGCGACTACAGCCAGAAAGGATAGACATATTGTTCGCTCGACCGCGCAGGATAATACAGTCATGTCAGATACTTTGTGTCAGGAAATGGGCTTGTTTGCACCAAGAAAAGTATCCACACGGACATTCTGACATTGTCTGGACCACCATGGACTGTGAGCATGGCGACCATTTTTGTGAGTTCCCTTGATGTGGCAACAGAGAGAATTCCACCGCCAGTGGTATGCCCAGTGCCGACGGGAATGACACTACGTCGTCTTTTCAGATGAGCCCCGGTCCTGTGTACAGCACCATAATGGACACATCAATGTATGGAGGCTCCGAGGAGAACGAACGTTGGCTGACTGCATTCGTCAATGTCATACGGCTCCAGCACTTCCCCACATGCTATGCGGCGTCAATGGGTACATAATACCTCTCGATCGCGTAGTCAGTAGTTGAGACAGCGGAAGTTACATTTCAGATGTGTTAAGACGGGTAGCCGTACTCTATCTTGGAAGTCTCCATGAAATTATCATTCAACAAGATAACAAAAGACTGCATGTTACCCGTTGTGTCATGACCGATCTCTATAATGTTGCTCTGGCCGTCACATTCTCTCGATCTCGTACTCATTGAAAATATCTGATGATGGGCTACTAAGAGACTCGCACAACACCAGTCAGTAGCTACGACGACTGATGGATTCTATCTTAGAACTGAGGCACCATAGAATGACGTACAGGTACGTCATTCAAGCCTAGTTCTCTCGGCATCCATTCGAGTTAGAGCCGTTGTGACTGCCAGGGTGGCAGCTTTACGTACTACGGTTCGCTCCCATATAGTCATAAATAATTTAAAAAATTGTGCTGAAACCACAAAATCTGGACTGTGGAGCATTGGAAGAAATGCACGAAGTCGGATGACTCTTATTTCACACCGGTTACAGCTCCTGGCCGACTTTACGTCCCAAGAGTGCCGTATTGTGCTATTCCATTGGTCCCGTGGTTACTCAGCAAGGTCGCATAAGTGCCAACGTTCATATGATCATTTTGGCTAATCATGTCCACCCCATGGCTTAATGTTGGTCCTCCAGTGGTGATGCTCTGTTCCAAGACGACGGGGCCCCTTGTTCACACAACTCACATCGTCCAGGACTAGTTTTGTGAGCACGAGGATGAATTGTCGCATCTCCCCTGGAGACGTGTCTCTAGATCATAATATCATTGAGCACTCGTGGTTAACCTTCGAGAGGAGGGTGCGCGATCGTTAGCCGCCTCCATCATCGTCACCTGAATTTTCAACTGCTTTTTAAGAAGAATTATATAAGAATCCCTTGAAAACCATACAGAACCTGTATTTATCCATTTAGAGACTAATCCAAGATATTTTGAATTCCAACGGTTTTCCCACACCATATTAGGCATGATAAGTGATGTGGTTTCGTTATAAATGTCTACCCCCTGTACTTGTGAGACATAAACACCATTTACAGCCACAGAACACACCAGGTGATGGGACATTAGCAGTGGGCTAGTGTTGCAGCTGACACTCACTGAAGGATACGGCAATCTCCTGCCATCGGAACGCCGCTCTCGGGTCTGCATACGAGAAATCGACGACCGGGGCTAGCAGGCGACTTTTTGACGTTGTCAGGCACCAGTGCTCGCAGCTAGCCGCCCTAAGATGATATTTACTGCCAGCTCCCACTGCAAGCTTCACCCCTGTTGCCTCAAAGACGTTGAGAAACGGTCCATTTGAGGCATAGACAATGCGAGTCTCACCTAGGTGGTGCCATACCACGTAATGCGAAATGTGCTTCCTCTGAGTCATGTGAAGGTATCGGTCCATAGTGTGACGATATGTTGACGAGTAATTCTAGGGACTGAGATCAGGACAGGGGGCACAGTGGATGACTCGTAATGGAGTGCTTTGAAGACGATACATGTGCATGGAGGAGGTGGATCTGTGCTTTCGCCTTGAGTGTATAAATGTGCTTCAGAGTCTCTTCTGGGCTTTTTAATTTATTCCTTTACTTTAGACCACCGTAACACGAATAACAATATGTGGTAGACGATCAGTGCTACCTCAAGTAGATGCTTGACTGAGTATTTGGAACTAGTAATGGCACTGAATAATAAACTGATTGAAATATCTCACCAACTGAGTGACTGAGAGCTGTTTCACAATAATCTATTTTGAAATACACTATCTGATCAAAAGTGTTCGGAAATTACTACGTAATGCTAAGTAAAGGCCTAGATGCCACGAGACGCAGAACAGCCTGTATTAAAGCAGCCGGGGAGCAGAATTGATCGGCCAGGTGAGCTCGTTGACCCCTAAAGGACTAGTCATTGGATGTCACCTGAGCGACAAATCCATCAGGGACATTTCAACCCTTCTAGAAATGTTCATTTTTGTTATTAGATTACATGGGTGCAAACTATTCGTTTCGGTAGATTATGTCACGAATGGAGAGAAAGAAAGAAAGGATTTAGAAGACATTGTGAGACCGTCCACTCCTGCTTTCATAGTCTCGTATTTTGTCGCAAATGTATGATAGGTAGTGAAGCCCAAGCAAAGGCTGACGGAATATTTGCGGTATGGATGATAGCACACAAGGACTCTCAGTGCACGAACGGCTGAAGGAGAGAGTGAACTGGGTCAGCGACAATACCGACCAGGAAGAATCAGCTTCTGACGAGAGCTCTCCCTGCGCTGAATAAAGCCTTGAAGTGTCTAGAAGTGGCGTCGCGAAACAACAAAGGAAGACACCTCCCCCGACGGTGGGGGATGTCGAGAGAAGTGGCACTTTGTTCGTTGCCCAAGGCTGTGTATATTCTATTCTTATTAATTTACATTCAGTGTAGCGACTGACTTGCTCAACCTAAATATTATTGATGAGGGTTCCACAAGCAGTAACATTGAAGGGTAATGTAAGTATATTACTCAAAAACATTCATATAAACAGTTCATGTAACACGCAAAGATGTTAACAGTGAAGACCATATGGAAAAATGGAAGTTAGTAATGCATCTTTCATTCACAGTTAGACATTACAGTTATTAACTTAGTATTAAGAAAACAGTTTTAATCGCGTTTTTTTATTTATTTAGTGCCGACCGGTTTCAGCCCATAGCAGGTGCCATCTTCAGGGCAAACATATGGTCGACTGCAGATGGCGTCATGTCTACCAAGGTGTGCCACACCTTTGTAGACGTGACTTCACCAGCAGTCGACCATACGTTTACCCTGAAGTTGGCACCTGCGATGGGCTGAAACCGGTCGGCACTAAATAAATAAAAAACGCGATTAAGACTGTTTTCTTAATACTAAGTTTTTTTTAGTTGTCAAACTGTACATTATGCTGAGAGAAGTATCAGCTACGTCCATTATTTCCCCACTAAATATTGTCTTGTAGTTATTGTGGAATGTAAAGCAAGAGTTTGTTTAATGTTGCGTCGATACTCGTCTCACTGAAGACTGAAAACAAGCTTTATGCACGAAAACAGTAACGAACTTCGAGGTGTATCACAAATTAGCGAACCTGAAATCTTGACCAATACGCGTTTCCAGAGCATGCAGCTGTCTTCTCTTATTCCTTACGACGTTATATAACCTAATATCAAAATATTTATCTTTAACTTGTTGTAATAAAGAAACCCAATAACATGAACTTCAGAAGTCACTGATTATCTATTATTTAATGTAACTTCATACAAACAGAGGTGTTGAGGGAAAATAGCAACGTTAGTAGTAAAAGCATTCTCATTTTCAAGAGCTCTTGCAAGAGATCGCTGTTATGAAGGGATCAGTTACTTTCCTTTTTCCATTTTAAATCACCGTTTATCTTGCGAAGGGTTTTGTGTAATGCAGTGGAAACCTAGTAGCAGCATTCGGCCGATTGAAAGCCAATACAGGAAGACATAAATGTTTATTTTCATACCAATGTCTTACTAGATCTCTCACAATATGTTAAATTGCTGTGCAGATCCTCACTGACATGATACAGACTTTACAGTCGTCTGTCGCCCTTGTAGATACTAAGAGCTCCGTAACAAATCGAAAAAGTCTTGCTCACGGGTTATATCACTAATGAATTTTCAACACTATTTCTTTAGTATTATCAACACGATATTGTACTGATGATCAATGCATTTATAGAGAACAGCTTATTCAGTCTCAGTCCTTTAATGGGAGTAGATTTAGAGATGAAGCAAAAATTTGATTAAGAGATGAAACAAAAATTATGACAAGTGCAAAACTTGTATTGTCTAAGCAATCTTTCTTCTTGTACGCAATCCTTGATCTGCACCGAGGGCAATGAACATGTATGTTTTATAAAGTGGGCAGGCGAAATAAAAATAGACTTTTAAATAATCAACACTGTCCGCGAAAGCATACTGTCACAAAAATCATCAGTGAAATAGCAGCCTTAGAAATTGTAACCACACAACCAGCAGCGAGTAGCTGCGTAAAACTGAAGTATCGTCTCGTTATTCCATAGAGGATACATGGAATCTTATGTTGTCGTTTGGGATAGCGACTGACACACACAATTCGCATTTAACCTAATATTTTGAGGAGTCTGCAAAGTGAATACGTAGACGTACTGAAAGCGATATAATGACGTAACATCACAAACAGAAGAATATATTAATTTAAGAATCGGAATTCGCACTATTCCACAAGCTTAATGTATAGTTTTGACGGATTTGCAGAAGCAACGTAGCACTGAGAACTGATGTCATGCAAAAATTCGGCAAAACGAGACGTACGAATACTGGCGCTATTATGACGAGATGTTTTTAAATTCACGTGGAGCGGAGTGGAGGGACAAGAGGACGCAGCTGGTTAGTTCTAGGAGTAATTCCCCTGAAAGCCAACGCCACAACCTCAAGCACTTTAACTCCAGCCTTGTCGTATTTTTAATCCGATTATTTTTTTCACATCTCTCACTCCAAACAAATTGAAGCATATAAAAGGGATCGATTTGATGTACTTCACTATTGCTTTTATAGCCTTCAGTGCACACGGAAGTCATATGCCAACACCAGCAATGTGATAGATACCACACACGCTGGCTGACAAAAAACGTAAACCGATAAAGCGCCCTGATTATACGGTGGGATATCAATGTAATTTCATGTACACACACACCATCTGCACGTATGTAAATGAACAGAGTTGCAATCGTCTGTGACAGGCAGAACAGCAATCAGTGTGCATTAGTGTTGTTCCTGGGCCGGCCGCTGTGGACGAGCGGTTCTAGGAGCGTCAGTCCGGAACTACACGGCTGCTACGGTCGCAGGTTCGAATCCTGCCTCGGATATGGACGTGTGTGATGTCCTTAGGTTAGTTAGGTTTAAGTAGTTCTAAGTCTAGGGGACTGATGACCTCAGATGTTAAGTCCCATAGTACTTAGAGCCAATTGAAGCATTTGTTGTTCCTGTACAGTGTTATTACCAAGCCGGGTAGCATATGTAAAAGGCGTGAACCACATCAGACTGTGAAGGACATGCAGATTCTGCGTACTCGTGTGAGACAGCGTAAGCAACAACTGACAGAGTTGTAAAAGGATCTCATTCTACAGGTGTCGGACACAAATATAGAAACGACGCAAGAAGTGAGTGCTTGAACATAAATGCAGATGTTAGCGGAGCCATAAGGCTGCTCTGCAGTATTTAACCCCGAACGGCAACTGTGCAGTGTCCTCAATACGTTACAAGTGTCCGTCGTGGTCAGAGCAGTTTTCTGCGTAGTTTTGATCGCATTATTTCGGAGCTAAGTGGCTTCGAACGAAGGCATATTCTTCGTGTTCGTATGGTAGCTTCTTCTGTAGCTTAGGTAGCCGAAGTGTTTGGTGTCTCAGAAGGAACTGTATTTGTACCACATACATTGAAAGCGGAGAAACATCATCCGATAAGTCACAATGCGGACGAAAGTGTGTGTTGAGTAATCGTTACAGACGGTGATCGAAAAGGATTGTGAGGAAAATAAGAGGACGACAGCTGCAGAACTCACTAAATTATTGAATATCGCACACGTAAACGCTGTCAGCACCGAAATAACGCGAAGAGAGCTCCATAAGCTGGACTTTCAAAACCACACATCAGTGACGCAAATGCCCGTAACAAGAAAACGTAGTTACTAAACCATGAAATTTGCACTGTGGATAATGGAAATATGTCATTTGGTAAGATGTGTCTTTTTGTACACTAATTACAAGTTCTGGCTGAGTTTGCGTCCCAAGAGTGAAACATGGCGGGGGTTTGCTGATAATTTCGGCAGACATATCGTGGTATTAATTGAGCCCCATGGTTAGTCCCCAAGGTCGCATTATTACCAAAGATTAAGTGACAGTTTTGGCTGATGGGGTCCAGCCCATGGTATAATGTTTGTGCTTCGACGGTGAAGACAACAAGGACCCTTGTTCACACAGCTCGCACCCAGGACTGGTTTTTTGAACTCGAGGATGAATTGTCCCATGTCCCATGAACACCACAATCACCAGATCTCAATATTAGTGAGCCTTTGTGCTCTGAGGCAACGGCCTTGCCACAGTGGATACACCGGTTCCCGTCAGATCACCGAAGTTAAGCGCTGTCGGGCTTGGCCGGAACTTGGATGGGTGACCACCCGGGCCGCCATGGGCTGTCGCCAATTTTCTGGGTGCACTCAGCCTCGTGATACCAATTGAGGAGCTACTCGACCGAATAGTAACGGCTCCGGTCAAAGAAAACCATCATAATGACCTGGAGAGTAGCGTGCTGACCACACACCACTCCTATTCGTGTCCTCATCTGAGGATGATACGGCGGTCGGATGGTCCCGATGGGTCACTTGTGCCCTGAAGACGGAGTGCTTTTTTGTGCTCTGAGCTAGAGAGATGGGTGCGTGGTCGCTATCCAGCTCCATCATCATTACGTGAACGTGTCAGTATTTGGTATAAGATTTTCTTGTAAACCACACAGGGTCTGAATTTATCCATTCTGAGACGACTGGAAGCTGTTTTGAATGCCAACATCTTTCACACACCGTATAGGGACTGGTAATTTGTTTTTGGGTTTCCACCCCTGCAGATCTCCATTTGGACGACTGGTAATTGCCGATCCGGAGAGTGATGTCGCAATGGCGTCATTCTTTTGCACTGCTACAGAGGGAGGTTTCAGGTACCTTTGACACAAATTTCAAACTCGTGCATCGCAGTGGGAGACAGTTACAGGATTTCAAAAAGTGGCCGCCTCTGTTGGGACCGCGATTCGCGTTGTGGCTACTTCACTACAGACTAGCCTTCCCTCTAGCATGGCAGGTTGCGCGGGCAGCCTACTCGCCAAGGGGAGCTACTCTGTCAGCAACTAGTGTGTCCTACAGACCTACAGGGGTCGTCAGCATAACGGGAAGTACTCTGGCTGTCAGCAGTCACGTGGAATACATAGTACGTAGTATCATATCATTGGTGAAACAAGGATATAAGATGCACTTTTTCATCATTGCAGAGGACGGTTGTATTGAGCCAAATTCCAAACTTCTGTCTCGCAGTGGTAGACTATTATGCTGCTTCGGGGCAGTGATCCTTTAACTAAGTTGAGCAATGTAATTGCCGATAATCAGTAATCAGTTGTCAGTGCGTATATGAATATGACACGGAACGGGACGGTCAGTGCAGTTCCATATTTATCTGAAAATAGTTCGTAAGGGAAGTGATTTACATTCGTGAGCTCCTGGCGAGCCGGGTTGACATCACTACGCGCATCAAGCTGTGACCTCAACCACAAGGATTAAGCGCGAAAGTATTGCGTTGTGCGATATATGCTGATTGCGAACATCTTATCGTGATATCCGAAGCTGAACTGAGTGGTTATCGCGAAGGAGGAAATATCATTATGCTCACGAGAAATGAGTCACTAGACTTGTGCGATACAGATGTGAGAGATATTATAATGTGTATTTTATTTTGGTATGTGAACTATGCAGCCAAATGAAGTAACATTTCAAAATAGAAGTCATGTTCTAGCAGAACTGTGTTACTTTGAATACCAGAGTAGCATCCATTCTCTCTGTGATGAACTGTTGTCTCGTACCTGAAAATTAGAAAATTTCTAGCGCCAGTATTGCCATGGAGTAAAACTCAGCCCGCTATAAAACTAGAAGTGCGTACTAAGTCAATGGCAAACAGGATACCGATCAGGCAGGTAGTGGAGGCATTATAATCGGCGGAATGCTTACACGCGATGAAATGGACTCCTGATACGCCTTCCATTTTTTATCCAACGCGAACCATATGGAAAACAGGTGTTCTATCTTGTGGGTCTATTCCTTCGCCTACAACACTCCACAAGGCGAAATGTACATTCAGCAAGACGGCGCGTCATCCTCCTACTCTCAGACTGAGTCGGAATGGTTTTAGGAACACCGTACTTCAAACTTCCTGCCATATTAAAACTGTGTGCTGGACCGGCTTTCGAACTCGAGACTTTTGCCTTTCGCTGGCAAGTTCGCAGAATCACTTCTGTGAATTCTGGAAGGTATCAGATGAGGTACTGGAGGATGTAAAGATTTGCAGAGGGGTCGTGACTCTCATTTGGATAGCGCAATTGGTAGAGCACTTACCCGCGTCAGTTCCAGTCCAGCACAAGGTTTTAACCTGCTAGGAAGTTTCATATCAGCGCTTGCTCCGCTGCAGAGTGAGAAACTCATTCTGGGAAGGAGGTACTTCAGTGGTCATACTTGTTCACCTTCTTTCGCTAGCACTGGGAACATGTGGGACGCTCTAAACGCAGGCGGTTCAGCGGTCATTAAGCAAGTGGCTCCTCCATACTAACTATGGTGGCATATTCTGCCTTGTCAAGTAGCAGTCTATAATTAAACTGCTTATTACACTACCGACCTCTATTACAAGCTAAATAGCACTATATTAACTATATTCCTGTCACAGCCAACGACTGTGATTCAGTTTTCAAATCATTATTGAGACTCATTCTATACAGGACCAGACATAAACAGGGCTTTTCAAAAACTTAAAGTGACTGTAACTAGTTACAACATACTTATAACGCTCACTCGAATTGTCAGAATCAGCGTTATTTCATTCCAAGCTGAACCGTATCACCTCTGCGAACCGCTCCGTATTGAACAGCTGAGAGACGCTGCCACTCCCTTGCCAGCCGTGTGCAACACAATCGAGCCGCTCTCTATTATTGCTAGTCAGAGATATGTCACTGATCAGTTGTGTAAATGAAAGGAAAAAAATAAACAGCTATTTAAAAACGCCCACAAACTCCACTTTTAGGGATCTGAAACCTCACATCCTCATGATTATGTTGTCATTAGCAATTTTATCGAGAGGACAAAACTGTGCGCTGGCTTTCACTGTACAGTTTCAGTAGAATGAATCATGAAGCGATATTTATGAAGATCGTATCACGCAAATACCCCTGCAGAAACAGAAAAGCAGTGCAAAATGCTGCAAATTTAGTTTCTCATTGAAAGCTGCATCTTTGTTAAGACGTTCTAGGAAGGGTAATTTTCGATTTTTAGCTTTGAAAATTTTTCTCAAAATTAAAAGGGATAATCAAATTAAAACCGAACACCCTTCACAACGGGAGCATGGAAAGGGTCTTTTGAAAAGTAGTCACCACAGGCGGTAAGACATTTACCCTACTGGGAGACAAAACGCTCATTGCCTGTTTCGCAGAACCCTGTCGACTGGGTTCCACAACTGCACCCATTCTACACTTCTTCGTCCTACGGAAAAAGACGTCCTCACATATCTATGAAGACAGTAACTGTTCCCGAAACAACAGATACCATTGATGACCGTGCAGCTTCTCTAGAATAAATGATAATTAATTGAAACCCTCAGCTGCCGAAAGGTGTTGTTGACATAACTTCATGGGGACAGCTGATGTAGATTGTGAGCAGTTGGGAATGTGCGCCTCACGGGAAGCGTGCAAGGGAGAAGTCCCTGCAGTCGCGCTATTCATCTGTGTCCTCGGTGGCTCAGATGGATAGAGCGTCTGCCATGTAAGCAGGAGATCCCGGGTTCGAGTCGCGGTCGGGGTACACATTTTCAGCTGTCCCCATCAACGTATGTCAACAACACCTGTCGGCAGCTGAGGGTTTCAATTAATTATCATTTATGCCTCACATATCTTTTTTCAGATTGCCAACGATGTGAAGAGCACAAAGTGCAATTTCCGGCTGTTCAGAGGATGTTGCAGTGTTTCCCAACCAAACCGCTGAAGATTAGCCTTCAATGAGGGGGCGGGAGTTATAGTGCAACAAGATGATTCCATCTAACAGCCTTCCGACAGTCCGAGGCCAAACGGCAATGCCATCAGTGGAAACATCCCACATCTCCCACGCGACAGAAAACCAAAACTGTTAACAAAAGTTCGGGTAAAGGCCATGATGACCTTCTTTGAGTGCAGTAGTCCTGTGCTCGTCGAGTTTCTCGAGTGTGGAACCACAGGCAATGCGCAGCGCTATGTAGACACTTTGCTGAAAATGCGACGTGCAAGGTCAAAACGCCCAGGTACGCTATCGGATGGGATCATCCTGTTAGACGATAACGCTTTCACAATATATATAAATGACCTAGTAGATAGTGTCGGAAGTTCCATGCGGCTTTTCGCGGATGATGCTGTAGTATAGAGAGAAGTTGCAGCATTAGAAAATTGTAGCGAAATGCAGGAAGATCTGCAGCGGACAGGCACTTGGTGCAGGGAGTGGCAACTGACCCTTAACATAGACAAATATAATGTATTGCGAATACATAGAAAGAAGAATCCTTTATTGTATGATTATACGATAGCGGAACAAACACTGGTAGCAGTTACTTCTGTAAAATATCTGGGAGTATGCGTGCGGAACGATTTGAAGTGGAATGATCATATAAAATTAATTGTTGGTAAGGCGGGTACCAGGTTGAGATTCATTGGGAGAGTCCTTAGAAAATGTAGTCCATCAACAAAGGAGGTGGCTTACAAAACACTCGTTCGACCTGTACTTGAGTATTGCTCATCAATGTGGGATCCATACCAGATCGGGTTGACGAAGGAGATAGAGAAGATCCAAAGAAGAGCGGCGCGTTTCGTCACAGGGTTATTTGGTAAGCGTGATAGCGTTACGGAGATGTTTAGCAAACTCAAGTGGCAGACTCTGCAAGAGAGGCGCTCTGCATCGCGGTGTAGCTTGCTCGCCAGGTTTCGAGAGGGTGCGTTTCTGGATGAGGTATCGTATATATTGCTTCCCCCTACTTATACCTCCCGGGGAGATCACGAACGTAAAATTAGAGAGATTCGAGCGCGCACGGAGGCTTTCCGGCAGTCGTTCTTCCCGCTAACCATACGCGACTGGAACGGAAAAGGGAGGTAATGACAGTGGCACGTAAAGTGCCCTCCGCCACACACCGTTGGGTGGCTTGCGGAGTATAAATGTAGATGTAGATATAGAACGCTCGTCCCTACACTGCCAATCGCACAAAGGCTACGCTTCAGCGATTTATTTGGGAAGCACTGCAACATTCTCCATACAGTCCGACTGTTTTGCCGTGTGATTTTCACGTCTTTGGCGACCTAAAGAAAGACATTCGTGGACGTCGGTTTCATTTGGATGAGGGAGTACAAGAAGGGGTACGGTTGTAGGTCAGTCAGTGGCCGACCACGTTCTACGGAACAAGAAGTGATCATCTCGTCTCCCAGTGGGATAATTGTCTTAACGAATGTGGTGATTACTTTTGAATGGATCCATTCCTTGGCCCCGTTGTTATGGGAGTTCGGTTTTCATTTGACTGCCCCTCATATTACTCAGACCTTAATTGCGCTCCTGTTGTATGACGTTTTCATCTGGAGGGCAGCACTCACCCGTGTCCAATAGTTTGCTCGGATTTCTATTACAGCCACGTGTCCGGCAACGCTCTGTTACAATTTCTTATTGCTCCGCGGAAGGTATTTCATTTCCTCCTAGCGGGCAATATCAAGAGCCGGCATTGCCACCGTGCCACCTACTCTCAAGATCTCTGCAGTCTCCGTTAGTGGGTGGAGGGCCAATGTTTGCACTGCTCAGTTTCGCCACTTGTTATAACTCATATCTGACATTTAGTTTCGCTTATTGACTTCATATCTTATTTGTAAGAGGATAGAAAATTAAACTGGCTCGGGCCAGCTCTATTCTGCCCACCTTGTACTCACTAACTAGATTGCATTTTTGTTCTATATTTACAACCACGTGCTTTTTTACATTGTACTTAGCTCTACACCAACTTTATTGTTGTAGTGCACTAAATACTCCAGTCTACTGCAGCAGTTAATCACAGTCCACCATCATGGATTTCTAGCAGGTTTGTATTTGCGTTTAGCTGAGATTCTGTTTTCTTTGTTCACTGGATGGAATGGTGGGCAGAATAACTCTACGATTCTTTTCTTCGACCAGGTGCAGTTAAATACTGAAAGAAACCAGCATAAGCGTGAGTCTGAGGTAATATTCCGAACTCACGGTCGCAAGCTACTGTCGTAATGCTTGTAACAGCTGGAACACAATGAAACTCGTACGACAAACGAGAGCGTGCTGAAAAGGACACTCAAGATTTCCAAGTTTTCGTTTATTCCCTTAATGAGTAGACAAAGACTTGGAAATCTTACACGTAGCAAAGAGAGGGGAGAAACTCGAATTGCTGGAAGAATTGGAGATCGCCATTCATGGAAAGAAACCTGGCAATGTTGTGAATCTGCAAGGTGACAACAACGGAATGAGATTTTTTAATGCCTCTCTAGAAATGTTTTAAGGCAGATGCATAATTATAAATCTGCAATGCCTCTTTGACAAAGTAGCCAGAAGCTGACGACTGTAGACTTAAGAAAATGTAGGCGACCAATAATACAGCAGTGTGGTTGAGCCGAGAGCTGTGCTTACGCAGTGACACCGCGAACATGTCACTTCACATCACTCGGAGCTCTGCATAAGGATAAAATTAGGCCGGCTGCTGTGATTGAGCTGTTCTAGGCGCTTCAGCCCAGAACCGCGGTGCTACTATGGTCACAGGTTCGAATCCTGCCTCGGGCATGGATGTGTGTGATGTCCTTAGGTTAGTTAGGTTTAAGTAGATCTAAGTCTAGGGGACTGATGACCTCAGATGTTAAGTCCCATAGTGCTCAGGGTCATTTGAAGGATCAAATCGACGGCATTGGATCCAACAGCAGATCACCGGGACCCGGCATAATGAAGTGTGCGGTGTGACATGGGATGATCACTGACAGAGATCCTCAATTTTAATGTAAGACGAGAACCTATTGTTCACTGTGTTTTTATTTAATTACATTTTGTGAATGCCGCACTTATGTTGGTACACTTCTTAGCATTTTAGCCCCATGAACTAAGTTTTACAACTTCATCATGAGAGCACTGTCTCTAGAAAGGCGGTATTGAGTTATGTGCAGGACAAAAATTACGGTCGAATGCTACCAATTATTACTGTAATGTTCCTAAATTGTTGTACAATAACGGTACCTTTATCCAATTTCTTATTCTACGACGTTTTTATGTAATAATTCGTAATTAAAGCAGCAATATTTAGTATTTTTAAGATATTTTCAGCTAAACTTACTCCTAAGCATCTGCAAGCGATATTTCTACGAAGTGAGGTAACACCTAGCCGGATTTCTGCATTCCTGACGTATGACAATTTCTCCTGGTAACATGCTTAATAGCTACACCAGCAGCATCCTACTCTTACTGATCGTGCAGAACGACAGCATTAAAGACAGATGAACGCTAGAATTCTCAAATATTACTGGCAATAATCAGTGACTAAATAACCGCCCTCTTCGGTTTCACTGTCATCATCCAATTGTTGTAGGGTAGGTTCAATTTCCAGTCCCAGAAAAATTGAGTTATTTGTTATCTTGCAAAGGGTAAGCTAACAGTTGACCGAATGTTCACATTTGACAGTAGACTACTTAAGAAGAGCCCTAAATGTCAAAATAAAGAAAAGAATTTATTGTCGTATCAATGCAATTACCTACAAAGGTGTTGAGAATGGTAAAACTGAGGGATACGAAACACAGATTGTTGGAAAATCTATTCTATTGACCATATTTGGCACTCCCTGACTTCCACTTATTACCAGCTGTGAAGAAACGTGCGGATGGAAAACATTTTGGGTACAACAGAGAGATTCTTCCAGGTGCAGATGAGCAATTTTCAGTCCGTCCTGAACCGTAAGCGTTGGGCCAACTACGTTCGCCGTTTCAAAGATATCGTCCTGCAATTCGCCTTATAAGGTATTATGCAATTATGGGAAACCTAAATGTGGTTGACCGTACATGATCTGAAAACTGGTTTTCCCGAATCAACGTTCTATGTCTTACCACTGCGTCACCTCAATCGGTAGAATTATGTGAGTGCAATGAGAACAAGAAGTAGGAATTGAGTAAGAGTCTTATGCAATCCACCTCGATCGGTAGAATTATGTGAGTGATATGATTCACCTCGATCAGTAGAATTATGTGACTGCTATGAGAACAAGGAGTAGGAATTGAGTAAGAGACTTATGCACCATCGACAGCAGACACACTGGAGACGAAGCAGTAGGCGGCTTCGTGATGTATAGGATGACTGTGGCCTTATTCTTAGCACTATCCGAGTTTTCACCTGAAAATGTTTAAAGAAACCACTTAGAAGTTAATACTTCAGACAACTTATCTCGCAGTTCTTGAATAACAATACATAATTTGGAAAAAATCTCCACACGTGTCTTTGGCTACAGATGTCGATGAAGGACTGAGTTTTGGCGACGACCTCTGCTTTTTCTGGAGTGGGAAAGTCTGCAATTGTATACGCTCAGCCTCGCGAGGCCAAATGAGATGCTACATGAATAAATAAGTAGCGAACAGAGCACGCAAGCCGCCGAAATGGCGTCGAACCGAAAGGCTTGCGCAGGGCTCTGAGCCACACGACAAACGTGTTCAGAATAAAAGAATTAGGGTTTAACGTCCCGTCGAGAACAGGTGCGGATCTGCTAAGGATAAGGAGGGAAGACGACGGTGTCCTTTCCAAACAAACCATCCAGGAGATTGGCTGACGCGACTCGGGGAAACCATGGAGAAGAGAAATCTGGTTGACCGAAAAGGGTTGGAACTGTCACATTCCCAACTTATCCATCCTGCGAGGCGATAAGAAGCGCATTTTAAACCAGTAACGTCACTGCCATGGCATCTGATTTATCTGCGACGTCAGTGGTTAAAGAACGCAGCGTGAGTTGATAGTGTAGTCATCGCAGTACCTGTCCTGTAATATGTTGCTGCTGAGATACAAAATTTAAACGAGGTAATAATCTATTAAAATACTGAAACGTACCAACAGATACTCATTAACCACATTATAAAACTACGCTTTGCTCTTTTGCTTTGTAGGGTCTACTGTACGCGAAACAGCTCTGTGCCCGAAATGTTCTATCAGGAAAACTATGTCTTCAGAACACAGAGCATATAAACCATCTTTCACACAGTCAGCGGTTCTGTCTCTAATCCTAGCCCTTTGTTCTAACATAAACAGATTAGAAGGATCTCACAAATGACCCGCTACTGATCAGAATCCAGATAACGGTTTTTGGGTTGAGCGTTATTTGCTGTTCTGCGGTCAGCGGCAGGACAGCACAGTTGAGACACATTACGACAGATGGCCGCAAACTTTGAGATTGCGACAGAAATATCTTCAAAAACAATCGAAGAAAGATACTGTGTTTGTGAATATTGAATTTAATTATATTTTACAAGTTCTGCGAAGATATGAGTAACAATCTGTGGGATTTATTATCATATTTCTCTGGTAAATGTAACAAAAATACTATTTCATAGAACTTTCCAAATGTCACCGTCAGAGAGCTCTTAGGTAATTATTAGTTACTCACGAACAATTGACATCAAGGCAACTATCTTGAAGCGACTGATGACGTCGTGGCAAGGAGACCAGGAGACACCAACAACATTGTAGGGCCATTCTGGTTCGCTACCGCTCCATGCTGGCCCGCAGTAGTGGCTAGTAAGCGTTGAGCACAAGCCGCTAACGTGTCTCTCGATAGCATTGCTGATGAAATCGATGCCATTGAGATCAGCTGACATGGGCTTCCACACTAGCAGTTAAATTTATCTCAAGATTATGGGTGAAGTTGTGGGGCGGCGGGTGGAATAATTGTTAATGTTCCTATTATTTATTTAATGCTGTTGTTTGCTGTTCTCAACACTGGCTCTCTAACTACAATATTGGCAACCAGAAAGTGATTAGCAAAACGTGAAGCCTGTGCCCACTTCATCTGACAAATACATTTATAGCTACAGCTTATAGCTCTGAGGAATTAGGAGATTGTCTGGGATTCATAATCAAAAACCATTCTCTCTAAAATGTTCACTATATTCTGAAAGTCACAGACCAAAAAGAATCCACACAATCCAACTACCAGAGCAGTTCAGAGTCTAATGCGCTGATGCAACTATAACTGTTCAAATTAAATGTTTAATTGAATGCTCGCCATAATTTGATGATAATGTTCATCAAACGCCAGGCTAATAATAGTAGAATGTCTGTCCTGCAGCGGCACGTGAAAATACGACATAAGCAAACTAAAGGTAGATCATTAACGTCATCCCAAAATTAAGACTTCACTCGAAAACGATTTCATGGTTATGCATATCCCGAGTAACTTATTACTGCATCCGAGGCTGTTTATATCAACGATACCGACGCGACGCGACGCGACTCCCGGCGCAGGTGGTGCGCTAATCAGCGTCTGGAGAGAACTGGGGCCTTCCTCTTCTCGCGCAGCGTTCTTACATATAAAGCCGCGGGGCGGACGGCTAAGGGAACGCCTGATCAAATCTGCTCTCCCGACTAGCTGCTGGGCTAATAATGCACCACTTTAAGTTATCGAATAAATCATTGCTTCCTTTGCTGATGGCCGATGAAGCTTTCAATTTAATGGTGCGATCAGCACAGAAGTAAGTAATGATAATAAAAGTCTGACGTGGCTAAGTCAAATATTTTGGGCGAGAGAATTAATTTAATTACACTACACGCAGTAGACGGGCTCTGAACTTACTCTTTGGAGATATGCTATAGCTATAGTTTTATAGTTATTCTGTTGAAACTTCTCACATTTTTATAACTGTAGCGGATCTCCCTTCTATTTAAATTTAAACATCCTAGCTTTATTTATTCGCCTACTTAATCTATCTTGCTTCCTTAATTTCTGGGACAGAACCGAGGCAAAATCTTCCTACACGTCGGTCAGGACCTGCAGATGACGTAGTAGAATTCTGCAAGTGGTAGCCACATAAAATAAGTTTGGAAAATAGACGGCTGAAATTTGTTTAATTTCACATCCTTGCAAGTCTTAAGTTCATATACTTCCCCCATGCATAAGGCAGGATGAATCAATCTTGACAAAGTTACAGACTCTCAAGTGGTATGAGTCAATAATTTCAGTCACCCTATGACTGTAGCACACAAAGCTTATAAAACCATATCTTAACAGAACGTGTTCCATTTTATGACCATATCATAAATGTCAGAGCAACCCCGACAAAATAATACTACAACGAATGACGAGAAAAATTTCATTCTAGATATAAACTCTCGTCTGTTACCAGAAATCTTCTCTTAAGGAGGGAAATCTTTTATTCAAAATTGTCTATTTCCTCTTTCTTAATTACTTGATTAGTTATCCTCGAAACGCGCACTCTGACATATTGTACATTCGTTTTAATTTAAATAGTTTATTTAAGCGCGTGTTTAACTGATAATAATAGACATTTGCTTTTCTATGGGCATATCATTAGACATGCATACTTACTTCTTCACACTTATCGAGTCTTTGCTCACTGTAAGGGTGGTATTCAACTCAATGGCCATAGGCACCTCCTGACGCCATTCACCACTTTAAACTAAAGAACAGATGTTCTGTACACTTTCTGTATATGAATCATGTTAGTTGTAGTTGCGTGTAATTGTTTGTGTGTCCCGTTTTTTAGTCGGAAATCCACTATAAGCCGTACAGACATCTAAATTAAATAGTAAAGAAGCGTTATAACGGGTCAAAAGTTTTGAATAGAGAAAAGTGACAATTGAGCACAAACAAACAATTAATTTGTTGAAAGCACTTTTTCGGTATACGAACCCATAAGAAATTTACACCACCTGAAAGTAAAATTCCTTAACTTCCGCTATCAGTTTCAACATACTTTATCAGTTCTTTTGCAAAAAAGTGAGATGCTGTTCTGAGGACGTTTTGGTGTAATTTTATCAGGATAGCATAGTTCTTAACGCACGCGACTTATTAATCTATTTTGTTGAAGTTTCTGTGCGGACTTTGCTTTTCACCCAATTCGCAGACTAAGCTCTAATAAAGTCGAGCCTTTTGTTTTGATGGCCAATGATTATGTCGAGTCCACAGAATGATATTATATGAGAAGTAGAGTCCACACTTACTCTGTCATGCTGAAAGAAGATGTTTAGACTTGTCAAACACAGCACCTTTAATAAGAGTCGCAACTAATTTTGCAGACGGTTTCAACAAGCGCGTTCTGCAAGACTCTTCGGAAAGACAACAAGCGGAACTGAGGAGTTGCACTGCACCACACATGTACAACGAAGCGATGCTGAACACGTGTCTTTCCAATGGTATGTGGTTTTACATCACACCGTGCAGCTAACACTACCACGTAATAAAGTACCTCGACAGACAGCAGTTTTAATGGAACTAACGGCAACTTACAATTGTTCATCGACAATACAGTAACCTTCTGAAATATGTACCGTTCCTTCTTCCATTAGTCTGTAAAACAACAGCTCCAGTTGCGTTAAAACGTTTTTGTTGTTGTAGGAATGGTGTGATATTCTGTTCAACATGCTCTTCATTTTCAACGTAGAACATGTGCCACTGCTGTTATTAATTTTATTAAATATCAGCTCCGAGCACATGAAACATAACATTCTTGCTTATACAGGCATTTTTTTGTTATTTTGTCCAGCGCGGATAACGACCAGTTTAGCTTGCAAGGCAAAAAGGATGTTTTTTTTTTTAAATAGGTATGTTTTTATTCAACTAAACTTACGATTTAATCAGACTGATATGAACAATTGCGCATGCCCCATATCCAAGACGAGGAGCATGCTGGACAAAATAATACTGTAATCCCAGAATCCCAAAAAGTTTTTTTAAATGTGTTCTTTGGCAGAAACGATTAACCGATTTTTGCTTTATTAAATTCGACGACAACCTTTTATCAGTGGACTCGTGTTACCAGATATGAGTGTATCTCCAAGCACTTTGTAGTCCCATATTCCCTGTGAAGAACACTACGATTTTTTAAGTGAGCAGGTTTGAAAAATCTGTATTTCCGGAAATACGCGCGACGTGTTGATACTTGCTAGCACGTCAGAGAAGCAACATTTCTTTAATGTGGGAACAATCGAGTGTGTAGGCTGGCGCGATGACGCAAAGTGTTACATGGGTGGCAGCGGGCAAGGTGACGGCCGCCGGCGGCCGGCCCGTCCAAGGATCTTCGATCCGGTAGCCGCGGGAGCCATCTCCCAAACGCGGCACTGCCAGCTTTCCCTCTCGTTCCCAAAGCTATTTTTATCTACCATGAGGCAGTAAAGAAGTGCTGACGCTCACTGTACTTGCTTTTATTCACTTACTTATTTGCACTGTGGAACAACAGCTATACACAAAATAAAAAGCAGAAATACACTACTGGCCATTAAATTTGCTACAGCACGAAGATGACGTGCTGCAGACGCGAAATTTAACCGACAGGAAGGAGATGCTGTGATATGCAAATGATTAGATTTTCAGAGCATTCACACAAGGTTGGCGCCGGTGGCGACACCTACAACGTGCTGACATGAGGAAAGTTTCCAACCGATTTCTCATACACAAACAGCAGTTGGCCAGCGTTGTCTGCTGAAACGTTGTTGTGATGCATCGTCTAAGGAGGAGAAATGCGTACCATCACGTTTCCGACTTTGATAAAGGTTGGATTGTAGCCTGTCGCGATTGCGGTTTATCGTATCGCGACATTGCTGCTCGCGTTGGTCGAGATCCAATGACTGCTAGCAGATTATGGAATCGGTGGGTTCAGGAGGGTAATACGGAACGCCGCGCTGGATCCCAACGGCCTCGTATCGCTATCAGTCGAGATGTCAGGCATCTTATCCGCGTGGCTGTAACGGATCGTGCAGCCACGTTTCGATCCCTGAGTCAAGAGATGGGGACGTTTGCAAGACAACAACCATCTGCACGAACAGTTCGACGACGTTTGCAGCAGCATGAACTATCAGCTCGGAGACCATGGCTGCGGTTACCCTCGACGCTGCATCACAGACAGGAGCGCCTGCGATGGTGTACTCCACAACGAACCTGGGTGCACGAATGGCAAAACGTCATTTTTTCAGATGAATCCAGGTTTTGTTTACAGCATCATTATGGTCGCATCCATGTTTGGCGACATCGCTGTGAACGCACATTGGAAGCGTGTATTCGTCATCGCCATACTGGCGTATCACCCGGCGTGATGGTATGGGTACCATTGGTTACATGTCGCTAACATGGGAGCACATTGTAAAGCATTCAGTGCTATCAGTGGTGATCACACACTCTATTAAGAACCATGTCCCGCCTTTTGTAATGTCCGAAGCAGGAGCCAATCGTAAATCGTGGACATTATGGTGGAATCATTTTCTTTCACTAAAAGTGTAATTGCTTTTCGTCTCATTGTGTTTTCTTTCAGTCAACTTCTATAATAAATCGTAGTATTTATTTCTCTGTATGGTCCAAGTTTCATGAAGCTATGTTACTTGCCAGTGACACATTATGCGAAAGGTACGTTTGTCCTTTGCATACTATTGTACATCCATATAGCTTGTAAATATTCTAGGAGATATACAGTAAAGTACTGAGTAAACTCGGTAAAGGTTTTTCTCGAGGTAAAACGGCAGACAAGTGCTAGGTAGCGTAATACGCCTCAGCAGTTTCACCATAACTTATCTGCTACTGACTTGTTATACTTTACGAATTATATCGCCAGCAAACTTTTAACGACACTTGCACGGACAGCACCAGGCTCGTTCTTTTCAGCTCTGAAACTAGCGCATGCAGATACGAAACTTGTGCATTCAGTCCGCTACGTGTACAGCAATAACTGCTAGGGAGGAGTAACAGAGGATAAATATTACAAGTGAGGGAGCCGCTACTTTCCTCGCGCACAACCGGTAGGTCGCAACAGTACCACGCAACGCCGTACTGCTCCATCAATAGGTCACGCTGTCAATGGGTCGATTCTAACTTAAAACGGAGAGATGGCAGGGCTGAAGGGCCTAGCTGCTCGAAGCACACGTCCCTAGTGCTCGGCAGTCGATTTTATACGCCAGTGACTACACCACTGTTCCGATTTAGCTAGGATACATATCGCAAGAAACATCAAGTAATTTAATAATTAACATAACACTTGTGAAAATTATAGCAACGGTGACGATATACGCAAATTAAGTGAACTTATTTTATTTCACATTTTTTGCGTCCAAAGGTCACAGTTTTTCAGCCTGAAGTTGGGCTATATCCAATGCTTCCTTGCTTCCCTGCCGCAATTCATTGAGCATACATCTACTTGGACAGCTAGGACAAGTCAGGTGACGTTCCATATCCTGATATTCGCCACAGTCGCAACTGTCATCATATTCATCTGTAAGGCCCCACTTAATATGGTTTGCCTTCACTGGTGCTACAGTCTTTGTTATGCGGTTCGGGCTCCTATAAATATTCCATCTTAGAGTTCTTACCACTAGACATCTCCTGTATTAGAGGGCAGTCGTGTGCAGGCTCGGTGATTTCTTTGTCCAGCGATCTGTCGCGGAATTTAAGTCTTCCACATCCACAGACCAACCAGCCCCCTTGCTCTGTTGAAACCAACATTCGTAGTGTGAAAAATTTAGAAACTTCGCAAACTTTTTCTTTGATTACATATGTGTAAAAGACGCATATTAGGATGAGAAAACACAAGTAGAATGACAAAGTTAATGATTTGTACTTAACTTGTAGCTCTCATTAACAGATTGATGAATTCTTTTTGGCTGACTGTCTAGCGGTAAATTTCATCTTTTTGTGAGAGGAAATATGTACGACAAAATAATGTAGTATTGGAGGCAACAACTTTGTCTTCACATCAAATTTTAATAAACATTATAAATTACATTTCTTCCAAACGTCATAATTTACCAAATTTCAAAGATATAATCCGCCCAGTTGTTAGTGCCATAACTCAACAACATTACAACTCAGCAATTCATAGCAAAGTGATCAGCAATAGAACTATTGCGTAGTTACTCAGACATGCTACAATTACATATATCAATTCTTTACAACCAGAGAATCTTACACATAAATAATTGTTCAAACAAAAATATAAAAAAAACGTTTTAAAATTATATTTAAAAACAATTACAGTAACAGTGAATGAAATCATAATAATTTTAAATGTCAGCCGGCCGCGGTGGTCAAGCGGTTCTAGGCGCTTCAGTTTGGAACCTAGCGACTGCTACGGTCGCAGGTTCGAATCCTGCCTCGGGAATGGATGTGTGTGATATCCTTAGGTTAGTTAGGTTTAAGTAGTTCTAAGTTCTAGGGAACTGATGACCTCAGATGTTAAGTTCAATAGTGCTCAGAGCCATTTTTTAAATCTCAATGACTTCATACCTAATTAAAATCTTGACAGACTCGAAAATGTAAAAATAATTACGTTATCTGAAGAATAATGATTTTATGTTAAATTCATGCTTTCTGTTTATAAATATATAAGACTGTTTTAATTAGGTTACCAATATGACACTAAATGAATAGTTACAATATCTCTACTCCTGGGTCGTGCTGTAAATGTAATTAGGTACTGCATGCTCAATACATGGCGAAAGTAGTTTCACTTACCGGTTCCATTATAACGGGATGCTCCAAATAACGAGCGTCGTTCATCAATAGTATGCTCAAGCTTCTCAGTATGTTCATGACCGAATGTTCTGGAGCTGAGGTGCGTAAATCTGACCATATAGTGACTAGAACGGTGTGAGTTTCATACAACCGGTTATAGTCAGACTGTTTCATTTAAGCTAACATTGACTTTTTTGGCACGTGCAGATCTTGACCACACCGGTAAGCATATTCTCTCGTGGAGAAGCATAGTGCCTCCGCTGTGGTACTCAACATCTTTGGTCTAACTTCCCAGCTGCTGTTTGCTAATTTCCGCAGTCAGTTATTTCTTGTTGTGGCTTTGTCACGGGTCTTCCTGCAGTGATTTTTGCACGTCAGTGATCGGTCCAGTACGGCACTTAAGTATGTCAGTTTGTATTGTCGAGGATAATGTCCTCATTCATTTGCTCAAGTGCAGCTTGTAAACGTCGTAGCAAAAAAGAAATAATCTCTGGCTATGTTCCTGGGGATACCTCCTTACCAAAATTAGTGTGTCGGTCCGGAAAATATTAAGGATGGTTGATGGAAGATCGTGACAAAAAAGCGGTTGGCTAACGATATTGCAGATATGTTAAATTGGCGATTTTTCAGAAGAACGTGTAGTGGTTGCACATGACTCACTTCATGTGGCTAGATATCCTCCTTGAGATGGAGTTCATTGAAAGCAGGGGGTTTTTCAGACTGTAAACTATTCCCGATGAATCAGCTACTGTTTAATTTGCCCTCGCATCCTGAAGCATAGCTTACGTGTTCCATGCAGTGATATTCCGAAACAATGGAAGTAAGGCTTGCCCACAGGGCTTCCAGATTGTAGTTACCAACACAGTTAACTCGCACATGGCCATCGCCGCCTGCCTGATTGCTTTTGGAGATGATACATTTTGCCATTTTTATGGTGTTCGTATGTCCTTTGCTGTGTGTGGCACTTATGAAGATTATACAGTGGAAGTCGTCGTAATGTCATGGAAACTTTTAGTCCAGACACGTCTGTCAGTGTTGAAATGACATTGCTGAGGTCACTACCTACTGCTGTGCTGCGACGTCTATTCAGTTGTACAGACGACGTTTTGCGGTCCGTTACAGCCATGTCGACGGGAAGTGGGTGGCAGAGTACCGACTTATAGCTGCCTACAGTCCTGTTCAATCCACTGGTTCCACACAAGCATAACTGTCACACCAATAGGGCACCGAAATGTTACGGTGTGACAAACGAAATTCCTTTCTCTAATTCACTCACGTGCTGATATTGCTCACTTTATGTCGACGAAACTTACTGCTAGTTATTTGCACGTCTCCTATTCGTTCGTCGGCGTTTCATTAACTGACAAGAGGACTGCGTCTACTCGTCATCACCGACCTCGACCAACTTTATTGCACATGCAGGGTTTTTCCAGGAATTGAAGTGTTAGGAATAGGAGCTCTAGATGGCCAAAGGTTTAGAATAAAACTAGCATTTTTGGAGCTGGTCGGTCGAAGCGTCAGATATTTATCTTAATGTAGCTTATAGGCAGTGATTGGAGCAGAGGAAAGATAATATACCGGTAATTCGAGGGTCGTGGGATCGAGTCCTTAAGAGGAAACTTTGTATGTTCTATATTTTCAATTTTTATGTCGCTTACACTACAAATAAACCGAAATAATGATCAGTATATAATGTATTTATTAATATTTCCATAAAAAGCATGAAAACAAAAGGCAAATGAAAATTTGCTGTTGAAAATAAATTTCCAGGGTGGGATTATAGTGCGTATACAAGAACCTCGTCAAAAAAATAGGAACTTTTATTGTTTTACAGTTGACGAATTACACGTTCTGTGGTTATATTCATCATAGAAACAAGAAAAGCAGTAATTTCTTCGACATCTCTTGCCCGTTTTAAACACCGCATTTTTACGACTACGCGGTTGTTTTAAAATTTCTATAGAAAAACAAACCTAATTTAAATTCGTAAAAGTTTCTCTCTCATCGCACAGTTCGGCAGCATACCACGCACAACGCATCATATAGTCAAAAATTGGCGAAAATATCTGGTGATGTAGAATGGAATGTACTCTAATGGAGGCTTCTACAAGATGAAAATGAAACTAACGGAATACAATGTCCTGCACGCTTAATTAAATTCTTTTTGAACTGTTATTCTCAGAGTCTTCGTGGATGCTCTAAGTAAAAGCCATTCTTGGAAGTTTATTTTGGAAATATTAAGAAATACAACGTACTGACATTATTTAGGTTTGTATATAGTGTAAGTAACGTGAATATTGATAGTAAAAAAAGGTTAAATTTTCCGCTTAAGGACTCCACGGCCCAAGATCCTCTCAGATTAACGTTCCGCAATATTTCGTCAGTCGGTACCTGGAAACCATACTAACATAAATGGCTCATGCGTAGCCCGACCCACGTCAGAAAGTCATTTTTCTAAACACGTAGCCACCTGGAGGTCCTACTCCTGCCACTTTCATTTCGGCCCATGCACTACACATGCCACAAATCTGGACATCATTGATGACGATGAGGCGTGGTCCCCTTGTGAGACTGATGTAAAACTGACCATTCCGTTGCTCGTCCTACATCCAATCTATCACTCTGCAATCTCGATCAACTATTGGTAGTACACTTTTCTACACTGTTCTATACAGCTTCCTGTATCGGTTCATTATTTGGACTCTCATTCTAAAATTGTGAGCGTAAACGTATCTACAATTCTTTTCTCGTAAAGTTCCGCATTTTGCGCTGTCCCCCCCGCCCCCCACCGCTCTCCACAGACACCTACACACACACACACACACACACACACACACACACAAACACACACACAATCCCTCTAAACTCGAGAAGAAGTTATCTTACCCGGTTTCATTCCGAAAGATGTCACATTGCTAAAGCTGTTACCCATGGAAGTAAACAAAAATAAATGTCCTGTCACTACAGACAGCGCCCTCAGTCGTAATAGCATGGTGAAAAAAATCAAATCCTGTTTGAAATACTCATCCCGTCATTCATGAGAGGTTTATGGATACAACTATAAATTTCAATAAGAATAGTGAGGTGGAAATTTCAACCACGGTACTTCCGAATACAAGTTCAACATCATTAACAGTGCATCACCTCGTTTCTCGATGCACGTCCTAGTTTTTTAAACCGTGACTCTCAGTTAGGACGTAGTGTGTTAGAATAAAGTTTCCTATTAGGAAGGCTAGAGGAAAATATCTCTGACTTACAGTAGTCAGTTACCGAGCCGTGTGTCAGTACTTAGTGTTTCTCGATGGTATCGTACGGGCTAAGGGCTCGGTGATCCCCCAATGAAACAGGGACTTTGAGAATGGCCTCGTGCTTTCTGTTCTTTGAAGTTTAAGGAACATTATAGAGAAAAACTGTGCTGATATTAAGCTAGTACTCTCCTAATCCGAGAGCTGACAATCTGATTTATACAGCTAGCTGTCTAGAATATTGTTGCAGACTGGAGCAAAGGAAACCACATCCACTCCTCACACAGTAATATGCGATTAATACAACGTCATCAGGTCTCGATTCACGTGTGAATATTTTAATAATAACTCAAATGAAAGACGTGTTAATGTCACCTTTGCACCTTGGTCACGGATCTTAAACATGCCACAGGTCCCTTATACAGGGTGCCTCACAATTCGTGTTGCACGCTTATAGAGGTTGTACGGGGGACTGGATCAAGTTTAACATAGAATCCCATGTCCGGAAACGTCATCCAACAACGCTACAGAGCGCCGAAGTTGTAGGCGACGACGCCTGTAAATGTATGTATATGCAGGGTGATTCAGTGATGATGTTACAAGCGTTCAAGGATGATAGAGACGGATAAATATATCAGTTTCAGGTAAGGGTTCCGGGCTCGGAAACGGACGAGTCTGACGTGACAAGCGAAAATCATTCTGATACCTCTGACAAAATGGCTAAAATGGTTCAAATGGATCTGAGCACTATGGGACTTAACATCTGAGGTCATCAGCCCCCTAGAACTTAGAACTAATTAAACCTAACTAACTTAAGGACGTCACACACATCCATGCCCGAGGCAGGATTCGAACCTGCGACCTTAGCGGTCAAGCGGTTCCAGACTGAAGCACCTAGAACCGCTCGGCAACACCGGCCGGCCGATACCTCTGACAGTGGAGTAGATGTACCGGTACTGTTGTTGCTAAAACTGTAGGGTATGCAACTTTCAGGGACAAGAAAAAAAGTTTAGTAAACATTTGCTCTAAAATGCATACCTGCGGAGCTATGAGCATTTGTTTATCTTCGCTTGTGTAAGACAAACCTCTTCTATGGGACAAGTGCTCACAGCTCTTAAGATACGCATTTTATAACCCGTGTTTACTAGACATTTTTTCTTGTTTTGGTCTGCACTACAACCTCTGAAAGTGGTCTGCCCTACAATCTTAGCAACAACAGCACTGGCACACGTACTCCACTGTCAGAGGCATCATACCGGCATTTCGACTCATTCATTTCCGGTACAGAGACGCTGAATTTAAATTGATTCATTTATCCTTCTCCATCAGCCTTGAAAGTTTGTAACATCATCACAGAATCACCCTGTGTATATAAACATTTACAGGTACTGGCTCCCTGAACTTTCACCCTCTGTAGCGTCGTTGCATGACGTTACCAGGCATGGATTCCTACGTAATACTTGATCTTCTAAGTCTCCTCTACATCCTCCAGAAGAGTGTAACATGAACTGTGAAACACCCTGTATATTTTGAAATGAATGCGATCCATGCGTGATTTTCTCTTTGATCGTTGATGAAAGTAAAAGAGGATTTGGTAGTTCAAAATGGTTCAAATGGCTCTGAGCACTGTGGGACTTAACATCTTTGGTCATCAGTCCCCTAGAACTTAGAACTACTTAAACCTAACTAACCTAAGGACATCACACAACACCCAGTCATCACGAGGCAGAGAAAATCCCTAAGCCCGCCGGGAATCGAACCCGGGAACCCGGGCGTGGGAAGCGAGAACGCTACCGTACGACCACGAGCTGCGGACGATTTGGTAGTCCTCACAGGAGAAATGAATATGTACTAAACATACTCAATAAGGGATATAAATTCAACGAAATAAGCACAGATACTACAGTTAATCAAAGGAAAGTCTACAGCAAAATATCGATCTTAATGAAATCTTACGTAAAAATTAAATATCACTTTTGCTGCAGGTCTTACCTTCGTGAAACAGAGGTCTCAATAACTAAGCACGACATTTGTTTCTCTATGTAATATTTTCCTGCGACAGTGTATAGACATTTTTAAACCAGTGTGTCCGATAATTTTATGGTAAATAGTTTTGTAGAGATACGTATCAACAAATGTATTTATAGGAGAATGGATGTTATAATGCAGTCTCAACGGGAAGACATTGAATGAAGGGACATTGAATGAAGGAAACGAAAGAAGGTGAAAGTTCAGAGTCCAGTCAACACCTATAAAATCAGAGATGGAGTTCAAGATCGGAATGCAGAGGAATAGTGGAAGACGCGAGTCTTGGCATTATTCAAGAAATCATGGTGACATTCACCAGATATCATTTAGAGGAACCGCGGCAAAGCTAAGTCAGGACTTGGATAGACTGGATTCAGCAGCTGAAATAAGCATGGAAAATTTTTTGGAGCATTGTTATAGGAAAAACAGCGACCTTTACAATATTACAACTTATTCCAATACACACAGTCGTGATCGCATTTAAGGTGCTAATTTTTAGTCTTAGAAGACCGGTTTCGATCTTCTAAGGGATCATCTTCAGATCTTACATTCTGGGAAGAGGAATAGAACATAATGCTACCGTTAGAATCGAAACGGACACTAAAATAAAATAATGTAGTACAAAAGCGCAGCTGATGTACCCTTGATGACCGTAGGAAGCGCTGGTATGGAGCAGGTCCCTCTGTGTAGACGTGGAGAACACTGCTAAATACGGCTCAGCTGCCCGTAGCTAACTAGCGGAGGCCCCGCCCATTGTCTGTGGCATAACGCCATTGGCAGCCAATAGCCGTGAGACTCGATTAAAATGCACAAAGAACATAGATGTAAAGTTACTAGGAGTTTGGTCCTTGAACACAGCAAAGGATATTTGTATTATAAAGAAGAACGTATGCTACAAAAAGAGACGAAATAGAAGGATAGTCACCTTCCAATGAGAGTGCTCATAAAACATGGGCTGCCCTCTGCAGGGCCTTTTCGTAAACGTACTAAAGATGGTCGGTGGGATTCCAGCTTTATAGCTAATGAGACGATATACGTTCCACCATGAGTCAAAGATGTTATGAATTACGCCAACTAGTCACCACGGAAACGATGAGGAATCGATGAGTACTGTCGTATGCGAACATGATCTTCAGCTGTTGTAATACACTTATGTAATGCATATTTTACGTAAATTACCTGCTTGTTATGTCGTTACGTTTGTACATATATAATTGTTCTTTGTTTAAATGCCCTTTCATTTAAAAATAAAAAATAAACAACTTAAATGCGATCAAGACAGTGGTAACGAGATAAGCTATAAACGTCGAAAAAATGTTGAGTAAAAATGTCATTTATCGGTCAGCATACAAAGGAAGAAAGTGTACCTTACCTTCATGCTAATTGAATTTTAGTAAGATTACTAACCACAGAGAATGTGAAAGAGATTACATGCGAGAAAAAAGTTTAATATGACGAAGCATAAGTTATGTTGAGGTGAGCCTTCAATGCGTAACATTCACGTTACTGCGCAGCCATGCGTTATTTGCATATGCATATTCCGCACAGCATACACTGACGTGCATTTTGTTGAAATGCTTTGCTAGTGTTATCAAATTACGCACTATTATACAAATAATGGGCATCTCACGATGTGCGTGTTTGCTAACACGTCATGCAAATTCAGCGTCGTACTGCTGTCATGTAATTAATAAATGAACCAACACATGTGAAACCGAAAGCCAAAGTCGTTAATGGAAGGGTCAGTGGGGCGCGGACGGTACTGAGCTCGATTATTCGGGTTTATACGGTTGATGCATTTCCACACGGATATTAGCCTTCAGTCGCTATTGGATTAATAAAACATTACATATACTTTGAACTGTTTCCTTTTTTCCGTTACAAAGAGGATACTATACCAAACAAAGGTAATATAGATGTTTTGCAGTCCAGCTGTTCAAAAACGGTGTAGAATTAGCAGCGCAAAGGATGTTACCGAATTACGTCAATATTTCAGCGGTATCTTGTTGTAGCTTTATCGCGTCACAGTTTTCATTACTTTTCACATATTCTGTATGACTATGTTTTGCATTAAATTGCTGTTATCTTAATGGCTTGCTAAGCTTTGTCTCACAGAGCTGCCAAGTATCACATTATCAGACCGACTGCGCGAATATAACCATGCTTGGCATAATCGACGTTAACTTTACCACTGCATACGGTTAGTTGTAAAGTCTCAGAAAACCCAAATTTGTCCTTCGACAGCTAGTCTTTGATCTGGAAAATCGTTGATTATCTTTGAAACATGACGTTCAATCAAGAAATATTCATATGAGTGCCTGAGGACTCGACTAAAGTAATAATATTAAAATTTTGCCTAGTACACTGACATAAACGGGAAGTAAAATTCCATGAGCAGTATGCCGATATTTATCAAAATTAGTAGATATGTTCTTCACATAATGGGTATTGAGTCATTAAACTCCCATGACAATCGAAACTGGTGTCAATTACAAAAATCAGTTTGAGAATTGACACCCACGGGCAAAAACACACTCTTGAGACTTTGGAGCCAAAAGCGTCTGAATGTTGTCGCTTTGAGGAATTTATTGCCATGCTTGAAACACATGGTGTGTCGGTTCATGATTGTGGTTCACTGGAGGCTGCTATGAAACTATGCGCCTTCACAGTGAATCCCAGACACTCTGTAGGAGTGAAAATCAGGCGCACGTAAACACTGAGTCCATTGCCTGCAAGTACTGCTTAAATCAAAACACCGGCCGGTGTGACCGAGCGGTTCTAGGCGCTACAGTCTGGAACCGCGTAACCGATACGGTCGCTGGTACGAATCCTGCCTCGGACAAGGATGTGTGTGATGTCCTTAGGTTAGATAGGTTTAAGTAGTTCTAAGTTCTAGGGGACTGATGACCTCAGACGTTAAGTCCCATAGCGCTCAGAGCCATTTGAACCATTTTTTAAAAATCAAAACATCTTCACCCTGAGGGAGAAACTGCCAGCATGCTATAATGTGACTACATTCTTCGGCATCTTAATGATTTCAATGAAACGTGTTACCTAATGTTCCTTTTTTAACAGGAAATGGTATCGATTCCGAAGAATAACGCTAAGCGAAATAACGGAAACGCGATTATAACCGAACTTTATCGTACAGCTATCGAGCATGTACGGCAACGATCGGAAAATAAATATTATACGGAATTCTGTGATTCACAGAAGTCAGAAAGGATTTTCAATAAGTAACTGAAATAATAAGAAATTTCGAAATCAGATTAATAAAGTACGGTTGCCATGTCAAACGTGAGTAAAAGATAAAAACTGTTAATGACTGAACTGAAAATGGTATCACGTAACAATTACAAGTTTTAGATAGGCAGTACGGTCAACGACCTTGCCGCTGTGGTAATACCGGTTCCCGTCAGATCACAGAAGTTAAGCATATGGCTCGGCTAGCGCCGAGATCGGCGATCGTTAGGGACTGCAGAGCGCTGCTGGCAAGTGGTGTCCACTCAGCCCTTGTGAAGCTAACTAAGGAGCTACTTGACTGAGAAGTAGCAGCTCCGGTCACGAAAACTGACCGAGAGAACGATACGCTGACCACGTGACCCTCCACATCCGCATCCAGTGATGCGTAGCAGCCGAGGATGACACGTGGTCGGTCGGTACCGTTGGATACTGCAAGGCCTATTCGGACGTAAAAAAAAAAAAAAAAAAAAAAAAAAAAAGGAGGGAGAGAGAGAGAGAGAGAGAGAGAGAGACTGTAGATGGGCAAAGATACACATGCGCTAGTTTCAATGTAAAAGACATGTATGAAAAGTGATTTTAAGTTAATCACAAATACACTGACATTACCCGCAATTAACGAAAACCAGTAATGGTAGCTAGCTAGCAACGCGTCAGGCGAGTTGTACTGAATGACGTCACTCACTGTACTGCTCTCGGTCGTCAAGCTTTGTAAAGCAAAAGTACTCCCTGCTCTTCACTGTTTTAGTAGTCAATGTTACCACAGAAAAGTTCCTAAGGACTCCGTTAACTAATAACAAACACCATTGCAATGTCAGTGTTACAAAAGTCAAAATCATATGAAGTGTGTTCAAAATGCACAGAGAACATTAGATATTACTCATCTAGTTTCATGAACTACTTAATTGAAGTTAATTCCAAATATAATTAATTTTCTCTCTTTTGTAATAACTTTATCTGTTCCAGTAGTGACTTCCTCGGTTATAATGGTGAACGGATAGGGCCCTGCAGATGGTTAATGAGCTGAGATAATCAGTAGCGCTCACAATATTTGTAGTTCAACTAAAAAGCACTACAATGTTCAAAGTGCAGAAACTACTACGCTGGAAAGCCGTGTAGATAACGAAAATATAATTGGATTGATCTTACTTTGTGGTGAGTTGCGGATCGAGAACGACGAGAAAGACAGGCTGCGGCGCGTATGTCACGAAGGTAGTCCTGAACTCGCTCGCTCGCTCAGCTCACCAGACAAAATGCGTTTCTAAACCTGTTAACTCGCAGCTGAGCGTGTAAGTACTAACGAGACTTGCATTTTCCACTGGAACCTGCTATTATGAAGACTTACTGATTAACAGCACTACTGCAAAATTTTATTTAAGGTCAATAGTCGATATAAATGGTAGAACGGCTTCTTAATAGCATTTAGTCTCTTCTGCTTAACAGTACTCATTACATGCTGGAAGTGGTGCCTTATGCAGCTGATAATAATTTTAGCATGGTTTTATTTTATTGTATTCCAGTACAGCCATAAATTGTAAGTAGGTCCATGGACTTTCCATCATTATGGGACTAATAACAGTAAGATTCCATAATAGCGGATTCCAGTAGAAGATTCAGTTTTCGTTTGTATGGACACGCCTAGTTACGAGTTAACAGGTGTAGAAACGTAGTTTGTCTGCGGATTTGAGCGAGCGAGCGAGCGCAGGACTACCTTCGCGACGTACGCGCCGCGGCCTGTCTTTCTCGTAGGCCTCGGTTGCGGATGGTGTGACGTAATACATTTTTAATGGCCTTTATTGGCAATGGCCTCTTTTTTACCAATGTCCAACTTCTAATAATTTTGGCCACACAGTTCTGTTCTTCAAACACCAATTATTCTTACATGCTTCGAGCTGTATCCAGATATGTGCTTGCTCATCGATTCATAACGCCTAGCCGTACTTTAAACAGCATCTCCAAAGTAGGCTGCATTAAACAGTTGAACACTGCCACCTTGGTTCCAGAGCTCACCACATAATTGAAACGATTCTCTCAGTTACTCCTCTTGCGCGAGCTCGCGCCCAATCATATTATTGTCAACTTTGAAGTAGATTCTCTAGATTCTATACTATATGAACTTCTCTGACTTTTCCAGCGATTCTACTACGAAGTTTAAAGTATTATTTTTCAGTACTTTTTTCAAAATTATATTACAGATTTTAAATAGTGAAGACTGATAGCCGGCCGGAGTGGCCGAGCGGTTCTGGGCGCTAGAGTCTGGAACCACGCGACCGCTACGGTCGCAGGTTCGAATCCTGCCTCAGGCATGGATGTGTGTGATGTCCTTAGGTTAGTTAGGTTTAAGTAGTTCTAATTTCTAGGGGACTGATGACCACAGCAGTTAAGTCCCATAGTGCTCAAATGGTTCAAATGGCTCTGAGCACTATGGGACTTAACATCCATGGTCATCAGTCCCCTAGAACTTAGAACTACTTAAACCTAACTAACCTAAGGACATCACAATACACCCAGTCATCACGAGGCAGAGAAAATTCCTGACCCCGCCGGGAATCGAACCCGGGAACCCGGGCGTGGGAAGCGAGAACGCTACCGCACGACCACGAGCTGCGGACCCCATAGTGCTCAGAGCCATTTGAACCATTTTTTTGAAGACTGATAAAATTAACAAAATACATAAATATATATGAAATTGCTTTAATATTAAGGACTTAATAAACTGAAAATTTATGAGGCACTATGTTATAAGGTGACCATGGGGAAACACGCGGCCGCTGCGCTGCCGCAGCACTGCGTATGCATACAGCCAGAGTTGGACGGACATCCCAGACGTGCCTTGGGCACGCACCGTGATTCATCAGTCCACGCTCCATTATCCTATGCTTCGAGTAAACTATGACTATTTTTGTGCGTCCAGATCTAATTCCTTTGATATATGCCATACAGCGGACAGAGTTACATCTGTAGCCCATAAAGCAAGAGTGGTTGCCGGTAGTATGGCTGTTTCTCTGCTGTGTAATCCACCACTGAATTTGTGAATGATTTGTGGCGCTATGATCCATCTATTCGTTGCTGCAATCTCCTTCCGTCAACCCAGTGTTGTGTCACCAGTTGACTTTGGCGGCTGCTGTTTCTCCTCAGTCGACATACTGACTGTAAACCCTGGCCACAGTCCCACGAAAAAATCTTAGTGCATACATCATGCATCGCATACCCAAGAAGTGACGGTGATCAGACTTCCTCGTACCAAATGCCTTGCTCATTTTTCCATCGCCTGAAGATATTCCTGTCACATGACACGCTAAACTATTTTTTTCTCTCTCTCTCTCCCTCCCCTCTCTCTATCCCTCCCTCATTCTCTTGCTCCTCTGTCCCCACCACAGCACTTATCTGGCACTGCATTGCTCTTAGTCACATTTCTTTCAGTCGACAGTCTTCACGATTAGTTTGATGCAGTCTTTATGACTGTGTGCCCAGAGAATACTGATTTTTGTGTATCTCATGCGGCGATATTCATTGCCTTGGGCAGCCTCATCTTTTTGATCACTGAGACTTTTCCTAGCCCTAAACTTCAGTCTGTCCCCGCACCCGCTTTTTAAAAGGGTCATTTGTACAATTATGGTTCATTAGGTAGGCGTTTTTAGTATGAAATTGGGGTAATAGGCTCGTCCAACGTTTTGGTAAATGTTTAGCACGAATACAACGACTCTGTGTAATTGTAGAAGCAGATACGTGAGGCCGCCACCGGCAAAAACAAGCATCATGAACTGGATGAAAATCTTTAAGAGACAGGCAGTGTCAAAGACCTTCTTCGACGTGAACGTACCTTGTGTCTCGAGCACATGTTGACAGAGTGCAAACTGCGTTTCAGCGCAACTCCCAGAAGTCAACTCGTGGGGCATAACGTAAACTGAAGATAGCAATATCAATTATCCATGAAGTGTTAGATAATCGATTACTCATTTTCGTGCACAAAGTGCAAATGTTCGAAGCTCTGCAGCAAAGCGATCGTCCCCTGCGGTATGCGTTCGCGTGTCCATGCTTGCTCCATAGATGCTTACAATGACTACCTGAAAGATGAGCCAACGTCCTACATTTCCAGACATGTAAAACGTAGCAATATTATAATCGGGGGCCTCCGAAAATCCTCACAACACGCGTGAACACATCCGTGGTAGCATGAAGCTAAATGTTTTGTGTGGCGTAATGCACGATATGGTGAAGGCCACAACCTGAAATGTTTACCTGGACATACTCGAGAAGCTCTTGCCACCACAGATCGAAGAAATTCAGCCGTTTAATCAACTTCCAGCATGATGACGCCAATAATAATATTGGGCAAAACACGGCAAGGAAATGATTTTCTCGTTTTAAGGAGGATTGACATTAGTGACTATCCACGATCAGGAAGGCTTTGGGGGTTTGATAAAGATCGTTTAAATGCATTAATCCACAATAACTCACGACATACCTGCTTAAAAGTAGTCCCTCTAACTAAGGGCTCACCTTCAGAGGATGTAACGTTTCCAAGTAGAGAAGAAATTAGAATATTTTATCAGAATATAAGAGGTATTAGAGATAAAGTTAGTGAACTGCTTATAGATGTTGACTCTGAAATTATTGATATATCGGAGCACCACTTAAATAATTTTACAGTTCAGAGGCTTCCTTTACCAGGATAGAGATTAGCTGGCTGTTTTTCAAGGAGTTCCTTGCGGGATGGGGGAGTGGCTACTTCAGAACATACATGTATCACAGCACTGTACTGAACAAATATTTGAATGTTGTGCAGGAGCAGTTGAATTTAGTGAAATTAAACTTGTAATTGTTGTTGTTTGTAGGACCCCTAACTCTCACTTCAGAGCATTTCTGCTCAAACTTGAAAGGGTTCTTCATGCACTTTGTGGGAAGTACCAGAAATTAGTTATATGTGGTGTCTTCAATATAAATTTCGTATATGATGGTGCAAGAAAAAGGATGTTTTTAGATCTCCTAAATTCATATGATCCGATGCAGACTGATTTTTCCAGCTAGAGTGCAGGGGGATAGTAGCACAGCCATAGACAATATTTTTATACATTCTTCATTACTAGATGGGCATTTTATTCGTAAAAGGGTGAATGGCCTTTTAGACCATCATGCACAAATTTTAACACTAAAGGGCTTTAGTACTCAAACAAATGTCGCATTTAATTAGCAACTATGTAGGAACTAGGCCACTCCTGTTTCTTATTTATGTAAATGATATGCCCACTATTATTACGGGTAACTCTAAAATTTTTCTGTTTGCTGTTGACACTGGCTTGGTAGTAAAGGATGTATTGTGCAACATTGGCTCGGTTTCAAATAGTGCAGTTCATGACCTAAGTTCATGACTTGTAGAAGATAAACTAACACTAAATCACAGTAAAACTCAGTTTTTACAGTTTCTGACACACAATTCAACAGAAACTGACGTTTTAATTTCACAGAATGGGCATATGATTAGTGAAACTGAACAGTTCAGATTTCTAGGTGTTCACATAAATAGTTAGCTGTCGTGGAAAGCCCACGTCCAGGATCTTGTTCAAAGACTTAATACTGCCATTTTGACTATTCTAACGGTATCTGAAGTGAGTGATCGTTCGACACTTTGCTTATTTTCATTCGCTTATGTCGTATGGAATTATATTTTGAGGTAACTCTTCCCATTCTAAACAGGATATTTTTGGCTCAGAAACTGGTGATACGGGCAATAAGTGGTGTAGGTTCATGTACCTCTTGTCAACCCCTGTTCACGTTTCTGGTTATTTTGACACTGGCCTCTCAATGTATATATTTCTTACTGTCATTTCTTGTTAACAATATTATTAGCTTATTCCGAACGATAAGCAGCTTTCACTCAGATAATACTCGTCAGAAATCAAACCTGAATTTGGATTGGACTTCTTTAACTCTTGTGCAGAAAGGCGTGCAGTATACTGCAGCATTCATTTTTAAAAAGCTACCACTCGAATTCAAAAATCTTAGCAGTAATCCTTGCGCTTTCAAATCGAAACTGAAGAGTTTCCTCATGGGTCACTCCTTTTATTCTGTCGAGGAGTTCCCTGAAAAATGAACCTGATGCTCGTTGTATTGTTGACTGCGTTTACTTAAACTTATGCACTGACTTTTTTCGGGTTCATAAACATTTATTTTTATGTGTTATTTCTTCCATGTTGTAATTTCATGTACTTACACTTTCCATGACCTTGGAGATTTGCTCCTCAATTTGGTCCTACGGAACTTGACGTGTAAATAAAAATATATAAGAAATGACAGTGTACTCGAGAACTGTCAACTGAGATGTCTCGCAGATGCAGTCCAAGAATAGCGACTAGGAAGACTGCGTGGAATGATGCTACTCCAGGATAACAATTGCCCGCATTCCATTAGACTCAGAAATAAACACTATACAGGAGTTGGGTTGGGAAGTCATTCCACACCCACATTATTCACATGATGTTACGCCCTCAGATTTTCACCTTTCTCCCTCTCTTTCGAACATCCTTCAAGCGACTTCGTTTCCGGATGAAAATACGTACCGAACATGGCTCGAAGAGTTCGTCGCCTCAAAACCGCGTGATTTCCGCAGTCGCAGAAACGAAAAGTTGTCCCAGCATTGGTAAACTGTTGTAGAAGGTGAAGGAGATTGTATTATTGATGACAAAAGTCTCTGTTGTGTGTATTTGTTGTGTTTATTAATCTCATGGAAAAAGGATTCGAATTTATGCGTCGACCTAACAAATAAAAGGCTCGCACATGCTGGTAGTGGCCACGTAATGTTACACTTCTGAAAAAAATTCTACTGTGAAACTGGAGCATCTCCCGGCTTATCAAGTGTTCAAATAACTTACGGGAATGCAACTAGCTAATTTCGTTGAAAATATTCGTTAATTCGACGAATAAATACCCTATGAATTGCAAGGCGCCAATGAAACGATCTCTCGTTTCATTTATGGCTTGGAATTGACGGGATGGTTATCCGTCGAATTATCGGCGAATGTCGATGACGTTACTCTGCCGCATTCGCGGAAATTATATGTACAGTACTTTCGTTCTGATTTCAGTATTAAAGTTAAATGAGATGATTTTTAAGGTTATGGAAGTTGGTTCGAAGGTACGAAAGCGTTACAGAGATCACGCGGAATCAAGTCTGACTATTCATTTTAAATAAGTGGGACGTAATAAAATAAACATGTGGTTGTCAAAACGGTCGGTTAACTTTAGAATTTGTGTAAATCAGTGAACAGCGTGCTAGTTACTAATGAAACATAACGCCAGGTGGTATCGACTGCGCAGCTTTCCCATGCCTCGCGTGACACTGTGTTTGAATTACCGAGGAGTGAGCTGTCGCCCAGGCAGCCAAATCTCACGTACATCGACGCTCAAATTTCACTGCGTATTACAAAAATACTCAATGCGAATAACTATTAAAATGTATTTTTGTCTGAAATTCACCATTATCTTGGATTTATGATAGTACTGAGGTGGAGCGCTGTTGTATAATGAATATTATGTTTTACTGATTGCGGACTGTCTAGAAACTGATCGAGAGAGCTTGTGTCGTGATTAAAACTCTGAGCTCGAATTAGGGAAGACCAGAGTTCAAACACAGTTTCTGTGGATTCCCTAAATGAATTATGGGGGGTATACAGTTGATATAGATTCAAAGTTACTTTTAAAATTATCCAGTATGTCCCCAATGCGGATGTATTATTACGTATAAATAATTAGACACAGTTAGTTGGGACATTATACAATAAAATAATGACATCGATAGTATTTGTCCCTCCGATCTAAAGTAAAATTTTGCAAAACGTTTCTCTTGGAGACACGTCATGTTAGTCATCATCGAAATCAAAAATATCTTACTTCACTTGTCATGAAAAGTAAAGTTTTCTGTGATGTTCGTTGTGGAGACACGCAATGTTAGTTAACGCCGAGCCACAACGACAACGACGACGATAACTTGTCGTTTTTCTTTCGAGAGTTACAAAAGACATTTGTTAAGGGAAAATCTTAAGACTATACAACTCAGATGAGGGCATCTAAAGCCTAGTATTTTTCCTCTTAACGTTTATGAAGAAAACAGAGTTCGCAGGCAGAAATTTCAACGCGGTGCTGGCAGTTCGTCTAAATTACTGAAAACAAGGAACTGACACCCATGTTTATTTATTTATTCATTAATCTGGGAATCGTCTTATAGTGATATAGGATTTGTCATCATTTTTTTACTTATTCGTATGGCTAGGGTCCCCCGTCGGGCAAACCGTTCGCCGGATGCCGGTGTATCAGTTTGACCCCACTTCGACGACCTGTAGTCGATGAGAATGACAGGATGATGATGAGGACAGCACAACACCCAGTCCCTGGGTGGAGAAAATTCCCCGACCGCGCCGGGAATCTAATCGGGGCCCAGAGGACTGACAATCCGTCACGTTGACCATTCAGCTCCCGGGGGCGGAATTGGTCATCATAGTACTACGGAAATAAATAGCTCAAAAATATACATACACAGAGAGTATATGAGAATGCATTGAGAGGCTGGGATAGGTGGGCGGCCGTGGCGTTGATGAATGAACTATCCCGGCATTTGCCTGAAGTGACCTGGGGAAAGCACGGAAAAACTACATCAGGATGGCCGGACAGGAAAGCTCCATCCTCCCCTGAATATAAAGTCAGCGGCTTAAAATACTAATTTACACGGTTGGTCCCTGTTTCAAAATATTCTTTGATATAAACATAATCTCACGCGTTCGGTAACCAGACTTCTGTTCATTCACAAAACCGACTCGAGGCAGGTAAACATGCTACTATTCCCCGTGTCCGTCTTCATTCCCTCCCCTGCTTCCACTTGAAAAATTGAGTCAGAATCCCCCATGACGTGTAAGATGTTGAACTCAAGGGAATGACAAGACATTACTATAATGGAAATTCGTCTAATGTCCCATCATCTACCGTCTCGATAGAGTTCACTTAATGACACATTGCGTGGAATCTTGACATCCCGTCTAGAACGCTGGTTCCCGCTCTAGTGATAAGAATATTTACCTTTCGTTCTCTTTGCGGAAAATTCCGATAATTACAGTTTTTTAATAGCAGGGTAATAGCTAGTAGTTCTCTATACTTTCATTTACATGGCTGAAAGATTTGATTCCGAATCAGTTTACCTATGCACTTGACTTCCTTCGATATTAAGTTGTGGTTGTCACGTTTGTCATTTACTTTTCACTTTTATTACAGGACACTCACATAAAGTTGTTTGTGGTTCATATTCTACCCTTGCCTCATATTGATATTGAACAAATTTTCCCCTGCGCCGGTCCCAAGCCCGGGGCCTCACCATACAAGACGTGAGGAAGGAGGAGGGGGAGGAGTAACAACCAACAACCAACAACCTCGTTAAAAAACCAATCTTCACCTGGCCCGTTGATAGTACTTTGTAAGTGCTACTTGTTCGGACTACAGTGAAGACCTCAACGGTAGTGAAGGTGGAGGGAATCGTTCTCGGTACGGCGGAGCTAGTGAAAGAGGCAACCAAAGAAAAAAAAAATCCACTTGGTATCCGTCCTGAAACAAGCGGCTAAGTGGTCAGAGACTGTCCACCACTGGTGAGGCTGAAAACCGTTCCTCGGAGCTAACAACCTCTATTAGAATCCTTAGGGGACTTGTTTCCCTAACCCAACAAACAATCAACAGTGGATACGCACCTTGTAAGAGATTTTAACCCAGGGAGTAACCAATCTCCAATTTCTAAGGAAATTAAAAGTAGGCTTTCGGATTTTGGGGGCCTACAGCAATGTGCGAGGGATGAGTCGGAGCATTCTGAAACCTGCCTTAAGCAAGCAACAAATAAAACTAATCACAAAAATATAAACTATTTGATAGCTTTCAATGTAAACTCACTTCTAAAAACAGGAAAACTTATACGTTAATAAATTGTATAAAACAGAAAAATATAATGATAACAGCACTCCAAGAAACAAGGTATACTGATGAAAATTCATTTGATTCAGAGGGATTTAGAATCGTCAAAGGGAAAAAGAGTTATGGAGAATGTACCCCAATTTGTAACAGGATTCATTGTAAACAAAAATATATTAAACTCGATAGTAGAATTGAAATCTATCAATGAAAGACTTTCAGACGGCAGAAGAAACAATTCTCCTTACCAAAACATGGAAACATGCCTGGTGGAATGATGAGTGTGGCGAACTAATCCAAACACGACAACGAGCTTGGGACATATGAAACGCAAATAAAAATGATAAAATTTGGAACTCCCTAAAAGGAAAACCAGAAGCAAGCATCAAAAGGCCTTAAAAAGATCAAAGTACAATATATGAAAGTCCAAGTAGCATCAATAGACTGCAACTTCAAACGGAACAATGCTAGGGACTTTTACAAAACTTCCAAAAGTAACTTAAAGAAATACACTCCACCTAGTCTATTTTTCACGGACCCAAAAACGCAGAAAACTGCATACAGTAGCATAGAGAACTGTAGAATACTTGCTGAATACTTTGAAGAACTACTTAACTGTTATACACCGAAAAAAAATTTAATTTCGATATTGTAAACCCAACACTCCGGACGTAAAGCCGCCAACCACAGAACAAATAAAAGAAATCACAAAAGACTTTAAAAATAATAAAACACCTGGAGAGGATAAAATGGTTCAAATGGCTCTGAGCACTATGGGACTTAACATCTGTGGTCATCAGTCCCCTAGAACTTAGAACTACTTAAACCTAACTAACCTAAGGACATCACACACATCCATGCCCGAGGCAGGATTCGAACCTGCGACCGTAGCGGTCACGCAGTTCCAGACTGAAGCGCCTAAACCGCACGGCCACACCGGCCGGTGGAGAGAATAATATAGCTGCTGAGCTATGGAAGTACTCTAGTGACAACATGATACAATGTCTATCAGATATACTCAAAGAAATCTGGACAACACACATTTTACCACCAGAATGGATATCTGCACTAATACATCTACTACATAAAAAACGGAAGAAAGCAAACCCCAACAATTATATGGGAATCTCCCTCTTACCAGTTACCTATAAGATCTTGTCTAAGGCGCTTTTAAAAAGAGCAGAAGAAATACTTGACAAACAGCTAGGAGTGTATCAGGCTGGATTTAGGAGTGGAAGATCATGTGCAGAACAAATATTAAACATAAAGAACATAATAGAAATGAGGAGAATCAGGAATATAAAATGTGTAAGTACTTTTGTGGATTTTAAAAAAGCCTGTGATTCAATTGACAGAAATACACTGCTTGATATCTTAAAAGAATTGGGACTCGATACTAAAACAACTGAAATAATTAAAGCAACTGTGAAAAATACAAAATCGAAACTAAAATTTAGTAGAGAGCTTTCAAAATCGTTTGAAATAAAGTCAGGTGTTCAACAGGGAGATGGTTTGTCACCTCTGCTTTTCAATTGTGTGTTAGAGAAGGTAGTTCGATAATGGAGGAGGGCCATCAATAGTAAAGGGATTCAACTAGGAAGAAATCCAAGCAAGCCTTCGTAGATAAAATAGTATTGATTGCAGATTCGCTAGATAATGCCAAAGAACAAATAAGAGAACTGCAAAATCAAGCAGCCAAAGTAGGACTGCAAATATCCTTTGAAAATACATAGTTCATGACAAACATCTCTGATGTTCCTCAAAATATTGCAGTTGACAACAATACAATACACAAAACAGATTCCCTTAAATACCTAGGAGAGTGGATTACATACAATGCAAAAGAAAAGACAGCCGTAGAAACTAGAGTGCACAAAATGGAAAGAGTGTTTCATATGACCAAAAACGTTTATAACAAAAAATGCTTGTCCTGGAACACGAAATTAAGACACTGTCAAACATTGGCCAGACCTGAAGCTCTGTATGCGACAAAAACACTTAAACTAAAAAGAAATTGAGATCTGGAGAAACTAGAAAAGGTCGAAAGAAGAATGTTAAAGAAAATACTGGGAGCTAAAAGAAACGATAATGCTGAATACAGGTTGAGACCAAACAGAGAGCTATACTTGAAAACTGAAAAACTAACAGATGTAATAAGGAAGAGAAGACTACAGTGTTTTTGACATATATTCAGATGGTTCAAATGGCTCTGAGCACTATGCGACTTAACTTCTGAGGTCATCAGTCGCCTGGAACTTAGAACTACTTAAACCTAACTAACCTAAGTACATCACACACATCCATGCCCGAGGCAGGATTCGAACGTGCGACCGTAGCGGTCGCTCGGCTCCAGACTGTAGCGCCTAGAACCGCACGGCCACTATGGCCAGCTGACATATATTCAGAATGGATAACAACAGACTAACCAAGCGGATAATCACGTTACTCAATCGCTACATAACCAAGCCCGCATGGTTCATAGAGACTGAAAAGGACATGAAAAACGCTGGAATTAAAATAGACACAATAGAAAACAGAACACATTTCAGAAAGGCAGTTCAAAAGGCAGAATTTCGGGAGAGAAAGAAAAGAACTAGACGAAAGTGGACTCAAGAAGAAAGGGAACAACGTTCTAAAAGGATAAAGGAAATTTGGAAACTAAGGAAATCTAATACAATGAAGAGTAGCCAAGGTTGATTCATCGTATCCTCCAAATGGGTTATTCGTAAAAATAAGAAGAACAAATTTTCGTTTAACATGCTTCAGTATTTTAAAAAATGACGCTAATATTAATACACATGTACTCGCAGGGTTGGTTGTTCATCATTATTTGTAATCAGATGAGTAACACAGGAAGCAGCAGGAATAACACACAAATATTAATTTTAAATTGACGAAAAATTGTTATTTTCGTTTGTGGTGGGATGCACAGGTAGAACACAAAAAGAAAAATTTTAAATTGCTGAGGAAATGCTGCCTCCGTGTTTTGGTTTAATTTGATGCACCACATATTTGATATATATCGATTCCAGATTCCGGTGCGTGCATGTGCAGAGGCCAGCCACTACAGACATTGATGCCATTAGGTGAGCACGTAATTGATTTCACATAATGCGATACTCGGAACGGGAGAGAATTATCCTCTGCGGGACGTTTGCTGACTGCTGTCCTGTTTCGCGTGAGCGCCACACACACACAAACACACACACACACACACACACACACACACACACAAGCATACAGAGCGTCGACTGGTCATCCCAACGTATGTCGCTTTATTGCGGTCGTCACATTACAAACAAGGATGCGACACGTTTGCACCATACCGGCATTTGGAATGGAAATTCACCGCTTCTGTCACTGTATTACTTTTGCCTCGTGTCTAAGACGACCATTTTCTGATAATATATGCCTGTTTTATTAGCAAGTTTTATCCGAGGAGAGGGTGCTTTCCCAAAAAAAAAAAAAAAAAAAAAAAAAAATCTGAAATGCAAATTATTTATTTCTTAACTATTCAGATTGACACGGAAAATGATCAAAATGATCAAACATCTCACAGACGCTTCTACCCATATTGTTTGATTCAGCACGCAGTACACTAACATACAGTAAAAATCGTAAGATGGGCAGTTTTTGCATCAAGTAATGTAATTTTGAGATTTATACATTAATGTGCCGAATCACGATGGCTACCTGCTTAATACCGTTGGGTCCATCTTTGGAACGCAATAAAGCAGCGATTCTGTGTGGCATGAATTTGACAACTTTTTGGTAGGTTTCCGAAGGTATCTGTCACCAGATGTCTAAGCACTGATCACGCAATTCCCGTAAGTTTGTGGGCGTGGAGCTAGCGACCGACAGAGTCCTGTATGAGTTCCGTCAGGTTCAGATCAAACGAATTTCATGGCCAGATCATTAATGTGAGTCCACTATCACGCTCCTCTAACGACTTTGGCAAGATTCTGGCACTGTAACACTGACAATTGTCCTTGTGGATTATGCCATCAACCTCGAAGAAGACATCAGCCACGAAGAGATGCTAGTAGCCAACAATAATGTCTACAGCTGTCACGGCGACTTCGATTCTACCACAGGTCCCGTGGATGCTCAGATGAGTGTCTTCCGTAGCATAATACTGCCCCCAACGACCTGCGTCCGTAGCGCGATACATGTTTCGATGAGCCGTTCGCCTAGATAACGGGGTATCCGGACGTGACCATCGATCTAAAGTGACAAGGAATGTGATTAATTCAACCAGTTAACTAGTTTTCGTTGATCCTATGCCCGATGTCGATGATTCAGTGACCACTGCACAGGGCTGTGAGGCACAAGACATTATTTATATAGTAGTGATGACAGTGAACGTAGTACTTACCATTGCAGCTATTTTGTCGTTTTACGTGCTGCTATTATAGTTCTGTGGGGTTTAGACCCTTAGGCCTAAGTATGTCCTTTCCTGTGCTGAGTTTAAACCCATGTGGTAAAGGTGGGATGAAGTCTAGTCTATGTTTACAGTGGCATGTTATAGCACACTTGAACAATATTAAATGTTTTCAAAACATGCTGCTAAACGTTCAACGTAGACACTTATTAGATAATTTTCAAGTTAATAATGAGGTCCACACGACAACAACAAGACTCGGAAAAAGGTCAAGAAAAGTTTCATCTATGAAAGATCCATATTGGAGCACTAAAACACGCAAAAAATTGTAATTTTTACCAACACAAGGGTTGATCCAATAATAATAAGTACCAACAAAGAAAAGTGTGGCATAAAGCGCCTACGTACGTCCAAAGTAAATCATGTGACTTGAATAGAAGAGTAAGTAAGACCAACGCAGGTCGACGCACATGCATTTTTCGCTGTCTCACACTGTACGTCAGATATTCCCAAAATTTAACAAATCAAATTCTATTTAACAAATTATAGAAAATTCGACAGAATAGAGATTACATTATAATTTGGCGGACTGAAAACTACAAAACGAACGAAATGAATTAACTTTTTGTGCAGTAGCTTCCAGTCCATAGCACGATGGCTAATGCGACGCCACCGAACTCCGGAAACCAATATGACACCCCACGTGTTCCTTTATAGCTGACCGTTGCAGCAATAGTCAAAGATAATCTTATTACAGCGCAGCACTCTCCCATGAAAGAACTTAATGCATCAGTGCGTTAGTTGCCACAGGCTTAGAGAGGTAGAAATTAATGGCGCTTTAATGGAAGGATGGAAGCGTTAATGACACGTGGGAAGATGAAATAGACTACTCTCATCAGCAATAATTGCTTTTTGGTGCCACTACGCTAGAGAGACGATGGAAGATAATCGATAGCTCTGAGTGAGGCACTGATTGATTAATGGTCTACGGAAGTCCACGCAAGTGGTTAGATGTAATGTTCAAACGTTATAGTGAAATCTAAAAGATCCTCTAGCGTATATTTTGAAGGACTCATCCACACCTTACCTGTGCGGTTCACAGCCAGCATTCTGATCACTCTGGAAGTTATTCAGCTCAACAGGGCGCCCTTTCTGGGTTCTTACACTGCACTGTTATCTCGTCACAGCGGGCAGCATTTCTACGCAAGTTACCTTACTCCCTGTTGTGATGTACGAACTCGTAGCACGTATAGAGATCGTTTGTGAGATTGGGAGGGATACCCTATTAACGATAATTGTTCTGCTAAGCTGCCTGGGTTAGCTGAGACTTTAGGCAGATTCCCACACCTATTCAAGCCAGTACCACGTTGGTTCCTCACACTGCGCAACAACGCGACAGCTAAACATTTAAAACAGGAAAACATGTAGAACAGAGTTTGTTAGATCCACTGATAGTACGAACAAAATTCCTCGTCTGAGAGTAAGGTGAGGATGGACATCTGACCATATAAATAATTACTTAATTCAAAAGAACAGAAGTCTTGTCAGCTATGGAACCTCTTCATGCGGCATCACATCACAGTGAAGAAATTAAGACATCCTATCTTCATCATTGATACGATGAGATATTTCGTATGCACGTGTTAAATACGGTGCCCTGAATGGAGTGAGTGAGTGAAGTGAATTGAGTTATTCGACCTCTAAAAACGTCATCTTGAAACAGAGTTCAATGCTTCCATAATTTTACAAGAAATTGAGGCCACTGACTCATACCTATTATCTATGGTTTCCCCCAACCAATAAAGTTTTAAAATTAAAAAGCAGTATTATTTCAACTGAAATTCAGTAATCGAGCATTATTGAAAGAATTATTATTCTGAGATCCACGACTTTCACCAACATGGCTAGGGACCAATTCTGTCACTAATTGTAGGAAAAATATGCGGGCATATTCTAACCGGTTTAAGATTCTACCAAGATTGTGTGGTGTCCGTCGCCTCTTGGTAACAACCCACGGCATTATTAATCAACGTCACCAGTTTTCAAACATGTTATTGGTGCAGAATTTTGTCAACAGAACTCGAAAAGACAGTGTCAGAATTTGTAACGTAGATTAGTTTGAAATACTTGCTCTGTCTTGCAGCAATTAATCGACGTTCTTGTAAAAGGACTGTTTACATTTCGCCCTATTAATACCTTATTAGGCCACGGCAGTGAAGTGTTTGGTGCCCAAGGCAAGTGAAGTTACTCGTCTATAAAGACAATGGCAGAATGTAATGAGAGTTCTTGAGACGGAGTTGAGTGGCGCTCTGTGCACCACATAGCTTCACGTTGCTGTTGGTATGTAGGGTAGAAATGCTGGAATGAATTATTTCATTCATAAAAGCGGGTCTACGTTATGAGATCGAAGAAAGCAGCCTGTGTCATTCGCAGTCGGCTTTAATAAAGAGGAAATAAGCAGTTGTTAATACTACGATGATAGTGACACCATGGGGTATTACTTATTAAAGCACACTTGCAGTTAGTTTATTATTCATATATCGTATGGCTTTTTGATACATTGGAAAAAATAGTGTTTAGAACATGACATATACAATATAAAATCTTACAAGCAAGCATCTTGAGCATTTTATGTAAATTTTCGACTTTGGAATTGACAGCAGGAAGTCATCTGGTCTAGCATTGCATGACCTCGTATGGCATTCTACTGTAATGTGTCCATGTTGAGTCCTCATTATGCTTAGTAATGACCACGTTTTCCGTGCAAAGTCAAATCCCGGTGGTTTTGGAGCGATACACGGCAATTGTTATTTTGTTGTCCAGTCCATTCTTGAGTCCATGCATTAGAAAGCTTGAACTCTTGTTGTTATTCTGCGTGGTCGTCTATAGCAGAGTCCATTATGGTTTGCATCATAGATATCTAGATTTATTGGTAGATTTCTATTATCCATGGTTTTTTTTGTACTCGTTCGAGAGAGCATGTATGCGTCATAGTTGAGAGGATGGAATTTGGCTTAGTACTGGCAGCCATTCCATAGTGTTGATATGATAACACTAGCAGTCATTCTCATGGTGATACGGGTATTTAGATGGACGTATTTCTTTTGCGCATATGGGCTGTTTCGCCAAACTGGGGCACAATGTTCAGCGGCGTAGAAGAGAGAGGAGACTCTTAGGAGCTTCACTACGTTAAATCATATGCACAAGTCAAACTGTTTAGTAGCAGCTCTTCCAACAATGTTAACTGAATGCTGATTGGAAATAAAGATCAAATTTAATTAACTATTAAGATGAATGAATTGTATGATCTTAGTGACACACACCTGCACTGTAAACCTCGTTGCTTCCACGTGTTATTCGTTTAGTTAACAGCAGCGTATTTAATCTTCCTCTGTTTTTACTCTGTCCGTCTTATAATGACGCTTATTCCACGCATAGCTCGCTTATTACATAGTTAGAATTTCGAGCCAATACCGTCACTTTTTATTTCAGCGTGCCGGTTCTTTCTGAAGAGTCGATATATTTTTCATTGTCACTGTATGATAGGTTTCATTAACAGCAAAGAGATTAGCTTTGTAATCAAGTATGTGATATGTACAACGCAGTTTAATCCTGATGCACTTATGACTATAATTTCCTGTAGCCTCAGGCCTCTTGTCACTAGACCACATCGTTTTGGGATTTTAGAAAACTATGTTCTCTATTACTTGCAATAACGAACTCCAGAATTCCATGAAATCTTCTCATAATTTATTTCAGTTCCTTTGACACATTCGGAAATATTTAATCTTTATTTTCCCCTTACGAAGTAGTGTTAGTCCCTCATCACTGGCAATTTTGAACTAGCTTTAATATAATGTCACTACCTTTTGTGCTTAAGGTTGAGATGTCAACTCGTTGAGTGATAATCTGTGTTGACCGGAAAATAACTCTATTGTTGCATTGTTAATAATGGTGTAGTTAGTTCCATGCTTTCATAAATTTTATAATGGTTTTAATTTTCGGTACGCCATATCATCATTAGATGAAAGTTACCCTGACGCTGCGCACTTGAAAGTCTGAGGGAATAATTTTTGTCGGAATTACATACAGAAGAAGGTAACATTAATTTAAGAAACTTCATTTGAAGAGTACATATTTATTAGTTATAATGCTTTTCATTTCTTTCCGCATCCCAATGCCTTGCATTAATAACAACACTTCTACCTGAGAGACTGGTCTACGCGCCAAGGTCATGAACTTGCCTTGAACTTACAGTCCCCCCAACCAGATCTGATTGTGAGGTCACTATCAGTTTGAGGACAATTTCTTCTCACATTATTCATTCATTCCCTGGATTCTAGTTTAAGTAATTCTGGCTGTATTTTGTGGGGTTGGGTTGTTTGGGAGGAAGAGACCAAACAGCGAGGTCATCGGTCTCATCGAATTAGGGAAGGATGGGGAAGGAAGTCGGCCGTGCCCTTTCAAAGGAACCATCCCAACATTTGCCTGGAGTGATTTAGGGAAATCACAGAAAACCTACATCAGGGTGGCCGGACGCGGGATTGAACAGTCGTCCTCCCGAATGCGAGTCCAGTGTGCTACCACGGCGCCTGTATTGTGTGGAACTTGAAGTTGGCGTTCACTTAATTCCATACGAACAACCAAATTACTTACGTGTATTTTAGTTTGACTTTCACTCGTTTTTCAGAGTTTCTGTGCATTGATCCTGGTTTAACATAAGTAAATTGGGCGTAGCCTCATTCTGATGCCACCTTAACGAAAGCGCGCGATATCGGAATTTTATTTATTACTAGATCCTTCCGCAACGCGAAGTTTATTTCAAGCACTCCTACTGTCAATAATTTACTCTATTTTTTACTGTTCATGGGCTTCTTTCATATCTATAAGGTATTACGGAATCTGTTCCCTCATTGCGGGTAATTTTTCGCATTATGTCATTGAAACAGTTGATGTGAACCAGCATGTTAGCGTTTGTTAGGAATTTCAGACGGTCGTTGTAATGTGTAACGGTTTGTGGAAGTTGATAGCCTTCATATTGTTTACGGGAAGTTGCGATCGGAGTTAGTTGAAGTTATTAAAAGTTCATAGCTTTTGTGAACGCTTCAGCAGTAAAAAGTGTACAACTGTGCACAAGTTGTGCATAGTCGGCAAAAGATGTAAATGGAAAGATAGAAGTGAGCAGTCGTTATAAATGTCGCTTAAGATTTCCCAAAAAACTGAAATGATTCTGTTGGGAAAACGGGTATTTCCTGCTTCGTATGGTCTCGCGGTTCTAGGCGCTCAGTCCGGAACCGCGCGACTGCTAGGGTCGCAGGTTCGAATCCTGCCTCGGGCATGGATGTGTGTGATGTCCTTAGGTTAGTTGGGTTTAAGTAGTTCTAAGTTCTAGGGAACTGATGACCACAAATGTTAAGTCCCATAGTGCTCAGAGCCATTTGAACCTGCTTCGTAGGTCAGTACGAGGCCGATGAAGAGTAAATACTGAACAGGCCTGAGATTTAGGCTTAACAGCCGACTCTTCCGGACCTCTGCACAGCGCTTTCTCAGGAGTGGCACTGACTGCCAATACCTCTTTCGAACCGTCTCACTGAGTACTGCCTACTATTTCTGGAATTATAAATCATGTTGTCCACCATATCCAGTTTAACTCATTGAAACAAGTTGAACTTTCAAGTCAAAACTGATTTTGCATAACTAGCCAGTTTCGACTGTGGCCTCTTCAAACTGCAGATACATAACGACGGCGTGTGTTTAATCATACTTAAAATGAAATAGTGTTACTTGGAAATGGAATTTGTTCCCGTCCACCACAATTATTCGCCTTCACTGAACATTTCATTCGCTCCACATAGACGGGCTGTTCATCAGTAAAATGATGTTAAAAATACAAACTTAGTCTTTTTATAATTAGAATGATTGAAGGGTGTTAAAAGCCAATAAAGATGATGTATTTCGGTGATTTTCTATAGAAGCACATAAGGTGATGCCGGATAGTGTTAATTAGATGATGACGATGGTGCGCCTTGTAAGTTGGTTCAAATGGCTCTGAGCAATATGGGACTTAACTTCTGAGCTCATCAGTCCCCTAGAACTTAGAACTACTTAATCCTAACTAACCTAAGGACATCACACACATCCGTGCCCGACTGAAGCGCCTAGAACCGCTCGACCACTCCGGCCGGCCGCCTTGTAAGTTCAAAAATGGTTCAAATGGCTCTGAGCACTATGGGACTCAACTGCTGAGGTCATAAGTCCCCTAGAACTTAGAACTACTTAAACCTAACTAACCTAAGGACATTACACACATCCATGCCCGAGGCAGGATTCAAACCTGCGACCGTAGCGGTAGCGCGGTTCCAGACTGTAGCGCCTAGAACCGCTCGGCCACTCCGGCCGGACGCCTTGTAAGTCCTTCGAGGTAAACACCGAGTAAATGCTGTGACGGTTGGAGGGAGGATTAGAAAAATAGGGGGTAACAGAGTAATCCAGATCCAGATAGATGGATCGGTATGTGTGGGAGAGTGGACGAGGCTGATGTTGTTGGGCTGTGAGAGGAAAGAGCGAGGGCGGGCCAGGAGGCTGGGAGAGGTATCGGAGCCTTGACCAAAGGATGGATACAGAATGTAGGGCTGTTGCTTGTTCCATGCTCAAGACGGATGTTTGGCTCAAAAAGGGGGAGTCCGTTGACATTTACTTTGCGTATGATTGGCCATGGTTCGCTTGATCGGCAGAATAATTTCCTTTATATAGCTTTTCAATGCAGTTGTGGTTGTGTACCATTGTCAGCTGCTAGTGTCAACTACAGGCGCTACACCTGATTGCCTACGTATTTCAAAAATATGTTCTGATGAGCTTTTATCAAACTGATTCGATCACCTTTAGTTGATCAGCAACAGGAGTGAACAGTGTGTGGTCAACATTAGCTAGTGCATATCGGCAACGGACTTGCCGCAGTGGATACACCGGTTCCCGTCAGATCACCGAAGTTAAGCGCTGTCGGGCGTGGTGGGCACTTGGATGGCTGACCACTAGGCAGTCATGCGCTGTTGCCATTTTCCGGGGTGCCCTAAGCCTCGTGATGCCAATTGAAAACTACTCGAGCGAATAGTAGCGGCTTCGGTCAAGAATAACATCATAACGACCGGGAGAGCAGTGTGCTGACCCCACGCCCCTCCTATCCGCATACTCCATGAGGATGACACGGCGGTCGGATGATCCCGGTAGGCCACTCGTGGCCTGAAGACTGAGTGCTTTACATTAAACAGATGATCACGTCTCGAGTAATCGCCAATAACAAATTTTTCAGTGTACTTGAAATTGCAGCTCAATGCAATGCACACTTCAATGAACTGAATCCGTTGCTCTAAATGATTTGGTGATCACACGTTACAAACAAAAGAGAAAAAAAACGTTAAGTACCCATACGACATGTTCGGATGTGAATGTACTGCTACTTCCTAGACGTACTCTCCATCAGCGGCTACGAAAAATAATTAAAGCTGAAATTTATGTCACATGTAGTACGGACAAAAGAGCGCGTCAGCATTGTTCGTGTTTAGTTTTGTTATCAGGCCTGGTAGGAAATATAAGAAGCGTGAATAGCGTCAGTTATTGAGTGATCCTTGTGTATGATACGGAGATGCCGACAATATCCTAATCGGGGCGGGGGGGGGGGGGGGGAATTCAGATGTGAAGATGGCCACTAAAGCCAAAACAAACCGGGCTGAGTTTGAAGTTAAGTTGTGACCGGGAAGCACTGCCTGTTGAGAATGACGTCGTATTGTGTTCATCTACGAATCGGGGTTCTGCACTATCGCAGAGGACCATCGTCGCGAGTACTGCGGCGACCTGGGAGAGGCACAACGATGTTACTCATGACGTCATGGCGTGCGGAGCCATCGAGTATGACATCAGGTCACAGGTGGGAATGACTGAGGGAACTCTGACGGCACACTGGTACGTCGAGGACAACCCGTGTCCTAAAATGTTACTTCTCATATGACAGTATCGTTTCAACAGGAAAATACTCGTCCACATATGGCACGTGTCTCAGTGAACCGTCTGCGTGGTGTTGAGGTCCTCCCGTGGCCAGCGAAAACCCCACATCTATCCCAGACAGAGCATGTGTGCGACCAGCTTGGACCACAACTCCGTCCCATTGCCCATGTCCAGGATATCAAGGATCAGTTACATCTGTGGGCCGGCCTGCCTCAAGAGACGGTACAGGGGCTTTATTACACATTTCCAAACAGAATCGGAACATGCATCCAGGCGAACTGCGATGCAGCGTCACAGTAGTATGGAGAGTGGAAATCAATAACTGGTTAAGTACTTTTTTTTTAGCTAGACCCGGAAAACTAAGCTACGTGTCGTTGCGAATAACCTGAAAAGCGGGCTAAGCACAATGATCATTTCTAGTAGAGGATATAAGGCTTGAAAGATAGCATGAGAGGTATGTAACTGACCGCCGGTGAGGCTAAAGCGGGTAATTCCCGCAAAGTTTGGTAACTATTTGCAGCGTGTGACAGAGATTTTACCCAGACTGAGAAACGTAAGAGGCTCAATGAATGTCAGAGTATCAAATACCTAAGGACCTAGTAACACTTACGGAGAATGCAACACCTAACAGTAAAATCAAATGGCTCCAAGCACTATGGGACTTAACATCTGAGGTCATCAGTCCCCTAGACTTACAACTACTTAAACCTAAGTAACCTAAGAACATCACACACATCCATACCCGAGGCAGGATTCGAACCTGCGACCGTAGCAGCAGCGCGGTTCCGGACTGAAGCGCCTAGAACCTCTCTGCCACAGCGGCCGGCCCTAACAATCCATTTGTGGTTACTATGCTTTAGCCAGAGGACTCTTATTGTAAATAAGCAGCCGATACAAATATTAATACAACGAAAATAAATATTTTCAAACGTAGTTGCGTTGAAGTGAAAAAAAAAAAAAGCGTTGAAGTGAAAAAAAAAATGCCCCTGGTGGCGTCAAGACGAGAACAGTGTTTAACGAATTTGAGAACTGGAGTACTTACAAATTTTCAAGAAAGGGGTTACCACTAACATCATGAATAATTTTGTTTTACCGTCGCAACAGTTTAAAAACAAATTGCTAGCTGAAAAGAAAAAGTATATCCAACAGATGCTGCCGTTTTTGATAGTGGTTAATAGACCATTTTTAGAACAGTTAATCAATTAAAATGGTTTTGTCCTCTACAAAATTAAAAGAAGGATTAAAAATAATCAGGGGATAGTGTTCCTGTAAAATATATCTGTAAAATATTTATTATTAAAAAACTGATGATGGCTGAGATTTCTTTCATTGGCACTTACCTCGTTCTTTGTCTATAATATGTGTCGCATTTAGCACATTCTGCGCTTTTCAGAATAAAATATTTATTTTCATTGACAAAAGGAAGGGAACTAAAAAAAATTGCAATAGTTGTGTGACTCTAACTGTAGACTGCAAATAAAAAATATTGTTGATGTTTTTCTTTAAAATATTTTTGTCAAAACAAAAATAGCTGGATAACTCGCAATCAGCTGTTTGGCTGTTTGGCACATAGCCCGTTATTGATTTCCACTCTACATATGTGGGCTCGTACTGACATGTTCATCGTTAAAGTGAATTGACCAAATACCCTTTCAACCCGTAAAGTTTCATTTCGTCTCTTCCTCCCCTTATGGGTACTTGACTTATTTTGGGAGGTAGTATACTTCTCTCAACAGAACACAGCTTTAAACTTGACTTAACCATGTACTCAAACTGTTTCCCATTGACTGCAAGACACATCTGAAATCGCAGTTCGAGAGATAAATGCATATAAGAGAGATCAGTAGATGATACGGCGTTGCATGCTGTGGCGATTCGTCGGCACATATCATCCGATGTGGTTGGGGCTTCACGTTAGACGGCCCGTATCAACGCTACTCTCAGAACAAATTCAAAAGGAGGCAACTTGAGGGACCTGACACGCCATTTTACTGCAGCATTCCATGCTGTCGAATGGTCAGGAAATTTTCATTCAATGTTTGCATAGCAAGAGTGGAAGAGCGATAGAGGGAGCTGTTGTGTTAGAATTATGTCACTGTCGCTTATGTACTGATATCTCTGCTGCAACTACAGGTTGAGAGATCGTAAGAAAGTGCGTGTATATATTTCTATTTAACACGCTGGGGACGAAGTAAGGACCCACAACTGACCTTTACGCTGCACAGTCATTGCTGTTGCAACTTAGAACGAGGTGCGTTTTCTGCTGCCCTGTATAGCATGTTCAGTAAATTTACGTTGTCCTGTTAGTAAGTGTTACTTTATTGGTAAAGAGGGCACGTTTCAAAACATTGTCCAGTCGCCCAGGCTTTAAAGGGTAAACTGAAAAAATTCTATTCGTCATTATATATGAGGTCTACGATTGTCTGATTTAATGGCAGTTGAAATGAATGGAATTTAAGTCGATGAAAGCTATGAATGACACTCATCTGGCTGATATTACATTTGTTTCATTCTACCATGCTGACTGCCAAGGTTGTATCCAGAAGAAATTGTCTGAGTGCTCTGTCAATTGCAGTCTTCTTACTTGTCCTCTGTTTGACGTTCAGACTACCCATTCGCACTAGTAATTCGATTCGGGTATGGTTCATCACCCCCTCTCATAAGTTTTTGTTTTGAGCGACAGTCGACTCGCATACACGGAAACGGCGGTCCAATTCGCTGATAAGGGATGATTCCTCTCAAAAGGATGCGACGAGTTTCCTACCCCATCATTCCACCATCTAGTCATCTGCTCCTTCTCTGGTGAGATGGCTGTCAGCGGGATGTTAAGCACTTATCTTCGTTCCTTTGCTTTTCGTAAGTGTGAACGCAACATGTTAAGACCCCAAAGTTGGTTTGAAAGTGTGCTGCAATCATTATTCACTATCAACGTTGCTCAATATTGCCCGAAATTTGAGATGGCGATAGCAAGTCATCGTCAGGAGGGATCGTGCTCCCTTGGAGTAGAGACACAAAATCTGTGCTTAACATTTCACGTAATCGCCATCGTGGCAGTCCCTGCGCGTTCGTAAAACTGCTACTCGCTTATTTTGGGGCTGACGTGGAAGCTCACGGGGGGAACCACTGCCGTAAAACTCGTGTAAACTCGCTTTACGAGAGGCCGTCAAATAAGAAATTGTTTTTTCTTCTTTTCCTTCTGACGGAGCAGTGTAACTGATTTTAACTCCTGGTCTTGGCTGTCATTATCCCTGGAAGATCGAGAGAAATTGAATGTTCTTCAACATCTTTTATTGCAGTATAAGTAAACCGCGATCTGGGAAAACATTGTTTTTATTATGCTCTCTCTTATGCTCAACGAATGAAATTAATCAGTTGGCTCGAAAATAATTGTTGACGCCTAAAATGTAACTGTGTTGAGTGAATATCGCGTTGACGTAGGGTAGCATACATGAACACCATTATGATCATTGCAAAACAGCGAAACCTTGTCCTCCACTTGCAACTCTTTTTTTAAAAAAATAGAGTGGCATAGCTAAAACATGTATACACCTTAAGACAAAACAAGCGAAATGATCTCAGTTTACTGACAGCAGTTAAGAGGTGATCTTAGAAGATAGCATATAAACTCTTCGTAATCACGCCTACACGCCACAACTACTTTCACCAGAAGACTGCTTGCTCAGTTCATTTGTGAGGTTCATTTGTCAGTAGGACAGTGGCACTCAGCTGAAAACCACACTTCTTACGTCCCTGAATACTTCTGCTTAAAGCCGGCGGCTGTGACCGAACGGTTCTAGGAGCTTCAGTCCGGAACCGCGCGACTGCTACGGTCGCAGGTTCGAATCCTGCCTCAGGCACGGATGTGTGTGATGTCCTTAGGTTAGTTAGGTTTAAGTAGTCGTTAGTTCTAGAGGACTGATGACCTCAGATGTTAAATCCCATAGTGCTCAGAGCCATTTGAACCATTCTGAACTTTTGTTTACAGTTCCACATATTTACGTAGAAAACAAAATACGTGCTAAGAAATATCGGAATATAATTTAACTGGACCGAAGACCTCATAACAGAAAGATATCTTAGTTCGAGCTACCGTCAGAAATGAAAACAGTACCCAGCATAGAGTAAGAGAGTGTGATAGAACCGTTACAGTAAGCGGCAGTGCAATGAAGACGAGGCACATGAAAAAGTAACTAAGCTGATCATTATTTCAAAAGTAGTCGCCATAACTGTTAAGACGTGTATGCCACTATCAGCCAATTCCTTCATGGAAAAATGTTTACGATTGCCTACGGAACCATGGCTGTACCTACACTACTGGCCATTTAAATTGCTACACCACGAAGATGACGTGCTACAGACACGAAATTTAACCGACAGATGCTGTGATATGCAAATGATTAGCTTTTCAGAGCATTCACACAAGTTTTGCGCCGGCTGCGACACCTACAACGTGCTGACATGAGGAACGTTTCCAACCGATTTCTCATACACAAACAGCAGTTGATCGGCGTTTCCTGGTGAAACGTTGTTGTGATGCCGCGAGTAAGGAGCAGAAATTGCGTACCATCACGTTTGATAAAGGTCGGATTGTAGCCTATGGCGATTGCGGTTTATCGTATCGCGACATTGCTGCTCGCGTTGGTCGAGATCCGATTACTGTTAGCAGAATATGGAATCGGTGGGTTCAGGAGGGTAATACGGAACGCCGTGCTGGATCCCAACGGCCTCGTATCACTAGCAGTCGAGATGACAGGCATCTTATCCGCATGGCTGTAACGGATCGTGCAGCCACGTCTCTGTCTCTGAGTCAGCAGATGGGGACGTTTGCAAGACAACAACCATTTGCACGAACAGTTCGCCGACGTTTGGAGCAGCATGGACTATCAGCTCGGGGACCATGGCTGCGGTTACCCTTGACGCTGCATCACAGACAGGAGCGCCTGAGATGGTTTACTCAACGACGAACCTGGGAGCACTAATGGCAAAACGTCAGTTTTTCGGATGAATCCAGTTTCTGTTTACAGCATCATGATGGTCGCATTCGTGTTTGGCGACATCGCGGTGAACGCACATTGGAAGCGTGTATTTGTCATCGCCATACTGGCGTATCACCCGGCGTGATGGTATGAGGTGCCATTGGTTACACGTCTCGGTCAGCTGTTGTTGGCAATGACGGAACTTTGAACAGTGGACGTTACATTTCAGATGTGTTACGACCCGTGGCTCTACCCTCCATTCGATCCCTGCGAAACCCTACATTTCAGCAGGACAATGCACGACCGCATGTTGCAGGTAATGTACGGGACTTTCTGGATATAGAAAATGTTCGACTGCTGCCCTGGCCAGCACATTCCTTAGATCTCTCACCAATTGAAAACGTCTGGTCAATGGTGGCCGAGTAACTGGCTCGTCACAATACGCCAGTCACTACTCTTGATGAACTATGGTATCGTGTTGAAGCTGCATGGGCAGCTGTATCTGTACACGCCATCCACCCTCCGTTTGACTCAATGCCTAGGCATATCAAGGCCGTTATTACGGCCAGAGATGGTTGTTCTGGGTACTGATTTCTCAGGATCTATGCACCCAAATTGCGTGAAAATGTAATCACATGACAGTTCTAGTATAATATATTTGTCCAATGAATACCCGTTTATCATCTGCATTTCTTCTGGGTGTAGCAATTTTAATGGCCAGTAGTGTAGGAGTGCACCTCTTCGACCGAGGCTAATCGACGGCCGCGGAAGTCTTCATTCTGAGTTCCAAAAATATGGAAATCTCATGGTGATACATCGGGGCCGTGTGGAAGATTGTAAGAGCAGCACAGAGGAACGTCTACAACATACCCGAAATAACCTCGGCTGGCCCAAATGTTTGTTTCGACTACGCCGCAGATGATTGGCTGGCTAGTCCTTACTCATGATTTATGCAGTCTTGATCTCTTCCCCTTCCCACGTGATTTACGTATGTTTGGAGTCCTGAAGAAAGGATTCGTAGCCATCAATATGCCTCGGACGACGAGGTGCACACCTGGGAACAGTCATGGTTTCATACCTAACCACGAGCATTTGTCAACGAAGGCATTGACGGCTTTGACAATGAGATAAATGTATTAAAATAATGGCGATTACTTTTGAAATAATAAAACTTTACTTAGGTCTTTTTTCCCATGTGACTCGTTTTCACTTGACTGTCCCTTGTTCTAACTATATCAACAGATGAATAATGTCGATACGACGTGTTGAGAATTGTTCCAAAATGAAGGAAGACTGCCAGTCGACAACAATTGCGAACACTGACGCCGAACAAAGCAATGTAATGTAAACTCAGGTGGCAAAAGTTATGGTATACCTCCTAGTATAGTGTCGGACCACCTTTTGCCTGGCGTAGTGCACCAGCTCTACGTGGCGTGGACTCAACAAGCTGCTGGAAGACTCTTGCAGAAAGCCTGAACCATGCTGCCTCCATAGCCGTCCACAACTGGGAAAGTGTTGGCGGCGCAAGATTTTGTGCACGATTCTACCTCTGGATTAGCCCCATAAATGTTCGATGGGATCCATGTCTGGCTATGTGGGTGGCCAAATCATTAGCATGAATTGTCCAGAATAATCTTCAAACCAATCGCAGACAACTGTGGCTTTTTGACGTTGCGCTCTGTCATCCATAAAAATGCCATCGTTGTTTGGTTACAAATGATCTCCAAGTAGCCGAACGTAATCAGTTCCAGTCAATGATCGATTTAGTTGGACCAGAGGACCCAGTGGAGTCGCCCCCAGCTTGCACGATGCCTTGTTGACAGCTTGGTTCAATGACTTCGTGGGGTCTGCACCACACTCGAATCCTACTATCAGCTATTACCAACGTAAATCGGGGCGCAGTTGACCAGGTCATGGTTTTCCAGTCTTATAGGGTCGAAATGACATTGTGACGAGCCCAGGAGAGGCACTACAGGCGATGTCGTGCTATTACCAAAGGCACTGGCATCAATGGTCTGAAAATGTCCAAATGTGTGTGAAATCTTATGGGACTTAACTGCTAAGGTCATCAGTCCCTAAGCTTACACACTACTTAACCTAAATTATCCTAAGGACAACACACACACACCCCCATGCCCGAGGGAGGACTCGAACCTCAGCCGGGACCAGCCGCACAGTCCGTGACTGCAGCGCTTCAGACCGCTCCGTTAATCCCGCGCGGCGTCAATGGTCTGCTGGCATAGCCCACTAAAATCAAATTTCGCTTTACTGTCCTAACCGATATGTTCGTCGGACGTCCCACATTGATTTCTGCCGTTACTTCACGGATTGTTGCTTGTCTGATACCACTGACCACTCTACGCAAACGCCGCTGCTCTCGGTCGTTAAGTGAAGGTCGTCACCCACTGCGTTGTCTGTGGTGAGAGGTAATGCCTGAAATTAGGTAAACTCGGTGCACAATTAACGCTGTGGCTCTCGGAATACTGAGATCCCTAACGATTTCGGAAATGGACTCTCTCATACGTATAGACCCAATTACCATTCCGCGTTCAGAGTCTGATCATTCCCATCGTGCAGCCATAATTACTTTGGAAACCCTTTCACATGATTCGCTGGAGTACAAATGACAAAATGACAGCTCTACCAATGCGCTGCACTTTTATACCTTGTTTACGTGATACTAGAGCCACCTGTATATGTGCATATCGCTATCCCATGTCTTACCTCAGTGTATGGCTCAAATGGCTCTGAGCACTATGGGACTTCACATCTGAGGTCATCAGTCCCCTAGAACTTAGAACTACTTAAACTTAACTAACCTAAGGACATCACACACATCCATGCCCGAGGCAGGATTAGAACCTGCGACCGTAGCGGTCGCGCGGTTCCAGACTGAAGCGCCTAGAACCGCTCGGCCACACCGACCGGCTTACCTTCGTGTAAACAAAAAATTGTTTACTAAGAATTGTTTTTTTAAATGATAAAACCTTTTGTATGGGGACGTCAAGTGTCCAGAGTGGCCGAATCGTAACAGTGGCTGAACATGCGTGACCGCTCCAGGCCTGACACCCCCACCGGGGTGCTGCTAACGTCCACAGGATGGCTATACGGCAAGGGCAGACATTGCTGTTTGTAGACATCAAACACTATGTTAATGTCATGTGTGTTTCTGGTGGAGATCCGTTCAGTTATGCATCGGAGAGTAGCAAGCATCGATTTAGGAAGTCCGGCTGGCGATGTCTTTCGCAAGGAGCTCTCTTCGACCTGGTTGAAGTTGCCACCGAGACCCGTAAGTCAGTCGGTAACGAGGATTCTCAAAATATTTGGCCGCAGGCCACGGCATCATTGCGATGTGTGAGGTCTGCAATTCCCTAGCCAGGAGGAAGAGGTTGCGGGCGCGCCGAGGAATCTAATTTCAGGGCCAACAATGCGCGGGAGCAACGGCCGGCGGTGGCGGCGGCTTCGCCTATCGATCTCGCAAGGGCGGCGCATAACGCGCCACCCGCGCACCGCCCTCCCGAGCGGCCGATATTGCGTTTCTCTGCTGTGCCACAGATTACACTCCCCCTTTCTCTTCCGCTCTTTTCTCTCTCTCCTCTTCGTCACTCTTCCCCCTTCCTTCCTCATTTGTTGACCACGGACCACGCAGTCCCAGTGAAGTCTTAATGGAAGTTTGTCATTGCCCCATTCGGATCTGTTGCTGACCTGCTCTTGGCTGGCCGGATGCAGCGAGATGTGTGTCATCTGCAACGAAGTCTCTTTCGACGGTGCCCTGGTTTCCCTGCTCTTCCCGAACCTCACTGACATTTTCAAGGGCATTATCGATGAACCATTAGTCCAGGTGCTCAGTGGAAACTTTGTCATTTCGCTGCTCGAGGAACAAAGTTCCTGCCGCAACATCCCGTTAATGGAGAAGTCGGAGTAAGAAAATTCTAAGCAAGGATCACTCTGATAACTGTTTCTGTTGTGTCCTTGATGGCATAGTGTGCATTACTTAAGAGATATGATTTGAGAGCCTGTTTAAATACGTTAGTTCCACCAATTTTTCTTATTAAAGTAGGTGGTACTGTACAATGTATGTCAATGTCGGTATCGTGATCTATAATAGAAATCGGCGTGTCAGTTTTAAAATTACAGCAATGTACATACATGTTATTGAATCGATTACAAGTGGTGATAAATATGAGCACTGGTAATCGGCGCAACATGTGTGTACATAGTTTTTATTTTAAAACTGATATGCCGACTTCTAGTACAGCTCATGACCCCAAAATGGTCATACGTTGTATAGCACCGCTTACAGTACTAAAGGAGAAGAGTGTATAATTATGTGCCGGCCGGAGTGGCCGTGCGGTTCTAGGCGCTACAGTCTGGAGCCGAGCGGCCGCTCCGGACGCAGGGTTGGGGGGGGGGGGGGGTTGTTTGGGGAAGGAGACCAGACAGCGAGGTCATCGGTCTCATCGGATTAGGGAAGGATGGGGAAGGAAGTCGGCCGTGCCCTTTCAAAGGAACCATCCCAGCATTTGCCTGGAGCGATTTAGGGAAATCACGGAAAACCTAAATCAGGATGGCCGGACGCGGGATTGAACCGGCGTCCTCCCGAATGCGAGTCCAGTGTCTAACCACTGCGCCACCTCGCTCGGTCCCGGACGCAGGTTCGAATCCTGCCTCGGGCATGGATGTGTGTGATGTCCTTAGGTCAGTTAGGTTCAATTAGTTCTAAGTTCTAGGCGACTGATGACCTCAGAAGTTAAGTCGCATAGTGCTCAGAGCCATTACAACCTTTTTTTTGCATAATGATGTAAACATAAGTATGTTCCTATTCCATGCGTTGGACATCTTGGATTATTCATGTGTGGTTTTATGTTAGTTGCTCTATCCCTGCATTTTCGGTAACATCATTTGCAGATCCGAACAGGACAACATAGAATTGTTGAAACAGAGCATCTATATGAATGAATGATTTTAGCAATCTTGGCAGTTAAAAAATTATGTTTGTCAGGGTCACACAAAACTTAAAAAGGTGTGACAGTGTGACTTAATCACCGTTTTCAGTTAGTGCTTTTTCTCTATGATCTGAAGATAACGATGACGACCGAAACTGTTAACATTTTGTATGTTGTACCACTGAATAAATAATAAAAAATTTAGTATCAGTGGCGAACTGGCCTGCATGAGGGTAGAAATTTTGAGTTTTCCCGAACGTAAAGTAAGCCCAGGATTTATTCCATGATCATGGATAGGGCTGTTAATTTGTTTCTTAATGTAAACAACAGACTGGCAGATGGACACAAATTGAAAGACAACACAGTAGTTACAGAAGGATTACTGAGTGAGCCGGCCGGAGTGGCCGAGCGGTTAAAGGCGCTACAGTCTGGAACCACACGACTGCTACGGTCGCAGGTTCGAATCCTGCCTCGGGCATGGATGTGTGTGATGTCCTTAGGTTAGTTAGGTTTAAGTCGTTCTAAGTTCTAGGGGACTTATGACCACAGCAGTTGAGTCCCATAGTGCTCAGAGCCATGTGAACCATTACTGAGTGAAATGGACAGTGAAGGGAAAGGAAAGAGGCAGCAGCCTTACAAATGAATCATCGTAGCATTTGCAACCGGTGATCGATGGAGACTACAGGAAGTCTAACACTGAAAGGCCAGACAGGGATCTGAGCGGTCTCCACTCAAGTCACCGAGCGAAGTAGCGCAGTGTTAGGCCACTGGACCTCCATACGAGAGTAGCGGTACTCAGAATCCTGTCCGGATAACCAGACGTAAGTTCTCCGAGCTTCCCCTAAATCGAAAAAGGTAAACAGCACGATGGTTCCTACATAAGGGCACAGCCGTTTCTCTTCTCTATCCTCTTCCATGGTCAATTAATTCATCTTTGACAAGCCGCTATCTTTACTATCTTCGCTTCGAAATTCAAGTGCTACCTTGGTGAAATGCGAAAACTGATTTATAAGCCGAAGAAACTCAACGGCAAATATCTTGCTTATGATTTCCTTTCGCCGGACTTCACACTAATTTATGAGGGCTGCTGGTGAGTTACTATGGCCATTAGTAACAGAAATTGCTCAGCAAGCTGGGGGAAAAAAACGCGAAGATAGTAAATTCTCTTACATGCTATTTCCTGTTTTAGGGGCAGAAGCCGACTAGCATAGCTATTTTTTTCGAATAGATTCGAGGCATTATTTACTAGTCGAAGTACGCTGTAGAGGTGCGTAAATAGATAAAACCAGTATACTATTTTTCATTACAGTGGTAAAGTTGCTTGACTCTGCACCTAGGTACTTCAGACACTGACGACGGACTGCTACAATACAGTACACTCCGATGACCTAAAATATATCCTACAATATATATGCTTTTATGCAGTCGAAGCAGTGAGAGAACGCCATCACACTGAGCACTCACACAGTCTTATCTTCGTGCATTCTCCTGAAAGGTCATATCCTCACGTATGTAGTACAGAAAATTTCATAAATATTATGCTTAAGAGGAGGAAATCAGCAATGCGCGTAATACTCACAGCGCGTCTCATATGGGATCATTTATTATGGCGCCCGCCTGTGCTCTGGTTCTGGGCTCGGAGGTAAACTGGCTCGAAACTCTACACTGTCAGTATTTGGTCGGCAAGCGGAGGGGAAGTGGTGACGTGAAGTTCTTGATCAACAGACTTTTTGTCAAAATTCTGGATTAAATTCCAAACCTCTCCGCAGTTTCTAATAAAATGAAAACATGTGAAGTTGTTGATGGTGTACCGTGCGTCGGATGAGGACGTTAAGCTCATAGGCCCCCTTGGTGCTGTACAGTAGGAGTAGGCTACGCGTTTTCGTCCTCTCCCTTCTCTCATCATCACCATGCAACACAAGTACAACACTACACTATACACGCACCTGCACTTCACAGATACGCATACTGCAAACCTCACACAAATCCGTAAGGGATAGCGGCTATGGATACGGACTTGCAATGCCTTTTCGGCTATATATGTAATGTATTCGCAGTTGTGAATATGAACAACGTTTAGCTAAATAAAGGAATGACGACAATGGAAATTTGTGCTGGACTGGGACTCGAACCCGATTTCCCGGTTATAGCGAGCGGTCGCCTTACCTTTAGGCTATCCGAGCAGAACTCACGGGCCGATCGAAACATCCATGTGTCTTCAACCTGCATTCGTTTATTCGTTATGCATATTTCCATACAGGGGAGACACTGTAATATCGTATTGTTATCTTCCAGCTAGGCAGCTGAACCCACACAACAATGATATATATCTACTTTTACATATATACTAGCACATCTACAAGTACATCGGAATGCAGGTCAATTGAAGGAAGGAAGATTAGAATTTAACGTCGCGTTGACGGTGAGATTATTTGAGACGAAACACAAGCTCGGACTGGGTAAGCAAGAGGAGGATTTTCTAATCACGTATGAATCCATGTTCTTTATAATAATAATAGTAATACTTTGATTTAGAGAGATTTAGGGAAATCACGGATAACCTAAATCAGGATGACCGGACGCGGGTTGAAAAATAAAAAAATTAACAAAACTGCATCGCTGCACCACATTGTAATTTCATATTTGGAGAAGATAATTATGATCCGCAAAAGATTCGTTTCCGAAACAAAAATATTTTCAACAGCAAACGATTCAGTGTTTGGCTTGCCCACGCTGTTTTCACAAGATGAGCATTTGAAATGCAGCTCCCCAGAGGCCGTACGCCCAATATTTTGCAGCTGTATGAGAGGACTTAAAAGAAAAATAGTTCCTGGAGACGTCGCTATACTATAGTTAACGAGTTTGTGCATTTCTGTAAGAACGGTGTTGACGGTAGGAGTAATAACTCACATTCCCTAAAAATTTTCAGTTTTGAACATATGTTAATTGGATGTGATTGAGATTTAGTATTTTATTGCGTTCTGCAACTTTGGCTAGGCTTAGTAAACTTTAACAATTATGTTGCCCATGTTGGACATTGTGAACTCCACGGCCGTTAATGATTTGCTGCAGAATAATAATGTTTCAATTTTCAACGCATGTTTAATGGATGTAACGGAGATTTCATGTTTTATTTGAGCTGTATAACTTTGGCTAGGCTTAGTAACATTCGACATATAAATATCTATACATGAAATGTATTCACAGTTGCGAATATGGACAACCTTCAGCTGTATAATGAAATGACGACAGCGAAAATTTGTACCTGACCGGGACGCGAACCCAGACTTCCTGGTTAAGCGAGCAGTCGCCTTACTTTTTTTGTTTGATCCTATTTTGTTCGTTATTGTTCGTTCTATTTGTTCTGGCGGACGTCCCATGACTCCTGTTCAAGTTCATCGCTGACCGTATCATTCCTCTGCCTGGTGATGACTGGGTGTTGTGTGCTGCGTATCATTTCTCTGCCTGGTGATGACTGGGTGTTGTGTGCTGTCCTTAGGTTAGTTAGGTTTAAGTAGTTCTAAGTTCTAGGGGACAGATGACCATAGATGTTAAGTCCCATAGTGCTCAGAGCCATTTGAACCATTTTTTTGAGCGTATCAACTCAGTTTTTTGTTACATAGGGCAGCTACCCTTATGACCGAACACGCTGAGCTACCGTGCCGGCTGCATTAGGCTATCCGACACGACTCACGGCCACACCCAAATTTCCATATGTCTTCAACCATGTATCTACAACCTGTACTCGTACAGGTGAGATGTTTTTGCTTGAAAGTCGCTTGCCAGGTGTCGGCGGTAAATAGTTATTCCAGTGCTGTGTTATTCCAAATTATGATGTAATGTTCTCCGGACACATGCATGCTTGTCCGAAAGAACATTGTGACGTAATTTCGAATAACACAGACACTGGCATATGGTAATAAATATTTACGTGTCTTTCTGGCCCTGTTGGACTTGTGAACTCCGTGGTGGTTAAAGATTTGTTGGTGAATAACGCAACAAACCACAAATACTTTTGAAAAGATATATTTTAGTACCATAATCAGGTTCGAGCTACCAAGCCCACCTCCAGATGATTAGCATTTCCAGATATACTGATGTTTTGGGCAGTAGTATGTAATCTGCTCCTGCACTGCAAAATAATATTTGGATATTAAGAGCCACTTCGTATGTTGTTTCGTCAATAGAAACATGCTAATGTTGCTGAATTTATTTAGATATAAAGTGAAATAGTGATATACAATTACAGGTGTTCCAGTGGGAGGCGATTGGTTTCATTGTTGTCCTTATGGTTATCCGAGGCGATGTATACGATGCCGCATTGCAAGCAGCACATGTATTTTAAAGAAATCACTGTGACACACTTCACTATATTCCTAACGCCAGGCAGAGCGTCACGCATGGGCCTCACTCCACATAACTCTTCCTTGGGAAAAAAAAAAATTTTCTGAGCCGTAATTATTACTAATACTAATATTATGTTGACTATTAATATTAAAATTGAAAGTGCCTCCCTGTTGTATACCTACCTACGTCAAAGCATAAACGACGTCATTTGCAGTTATTTTACATCCTGGGGAGCTCAGTTCTGTAGGTTTTTGAACTCTGCCGTGTCGGCTGTTGTTTTCTCGGTGGGGCTGTAGCAGACCATCGGGCATCGGGCGTTGACCTCGGCTGGAACTTGGGCCTCACACCCGCTCTTCCCAGTTTCCTGAAGACTTCCTCCGCACGTGTCAGTTGATTTCTCCCCGAATCACCGGCTGTAGGTCCCCGTAGACTTCGACGAAAGTGTGTTCCGGAATGACCACTCGGATCCCGAGTCCGCCAACCACGTTCACTTTCTGCGATAACTTGGAACGGTCTTCTCTGTGGAACTGTATCCTCGTCCGATTGGATGAGAGCTGCGTTATCTCATTCCGAGGTTTACATTGTTTGCTTTTTAGTGTTGAAGTGGACGCAGCGGGCTCTTTAACTTTTTCAGTTTCGTGCTTTCACTGATGAGATTCTCTCGTTCTTGCGCTATTGGAAATTGTTCTACAGCCGGTCTATGCTGAATCGTCTTCTATGAGTTCCTACCTGCTTAATAAAAGTATTGCATTCACTTTTAGAATGTGTTGCATTACAGCTTTACAACTCGCGCAAAGTTTCAAAAATGGTTCAAGTGGCTCTGAGCACTATGGGACTTAACTGCTGTGGTCATAAGTCCCCTAGAACTTAGAACTACTTAAACCTAACTAACCTAAGGACAGCACACAACACCCAGCCATCACGAGGCAGAGAAAATCCCTGAGCCCGCCGGGAATCGAACCCGGGAACCCTGGCGTGGGAAGCGAGAACGCTACCGCACGACAACGAGATGCGGGCTCGCGCAACGTTTCTCTGCATCGAAGTCAGACATGAAATCACTAGTTCAACGCTACTTATTTTACCACATACACGCGTGTAACGTTGGATCTTACATTTACATTATGTAGATATAACCTGTAATGTACATGAACCTCCAGATAACAACGTAAACATTTCTCGCCATCTGTTAGAAGTTAATAGATGCATCTACCAGAAGCAGGCGATACAGAACAGTTAAACACTTGCATTTCAATCATTTAAAATTGCTAACCCAGCTGGTTCCAATGGGATTGACGGAATCTCCAACATGTGTCTGAGCAATGAAAAATCAGACGTGAATCAGCTTCTATTTTTATTCAACAGACACAAGACAACAAACACGTTTACAAAAACTATGCTTATGCAGAAGATCTCTTTATAATATCGCCCACATTCGTAGTTTCCTATCATTGGAAGGGAGTTCATTGTGTTCGAGATTGTATTATACGTATGATATCGTTTTAATCTAAGTCGAGGCCAGCGTGAAATATTTCCTTCTAACTATATCCTTGCTAGTTGAGTCTTGTTAATTAAATTCACAGTAAAATATCTGCTAAGAATGACACTATGTACGGGCGATAGGCATAATTCGATTGTGAAAAAAAAAGGGCATATTACTTCTCCTTCTCGGCAGCTGATCAACGAAATATACTTTTAAAATCAACAGAATAAACTATTTACGTGGTTCTATAAACTTCTGTAAGTTGTGGATCATTTTCCTTCGCACTAAATGTAATGAAAGGCTCGAAAATAGGGTGAAAGGTCAATAGCGTGTGTCAGTTTTCAGGCATGTAGGAGTATATGACTGGAGCAATTTAAAATAGATCAACGCAGCAGTCTGACTGTGGAAAACTTAGACTCGGAATTATTGGAAGAATCTTAAGAAGGTATAATTCCTGCACGGAACGGTCGTTTGGAAGACCCTCGTTCTACTATTTCGAGAATGTTTCCTGGGACCCCTACCAAGTTGCATTAATGAAAGAGAGAGAAAATTTTCCAACAACAGCTGCACAACTCGTCACGTGTTCGTTTAGCAAACGCGTGAAGTACTCAACCAACTGTACGGGGAGACGTTACATAAAAGACTTTGCGCCTTAATCAAAAATTTTGAGAATCAAAGTTTTATTTGCTAATGCAAACTGTGCGAGTCTAGCGTTACCCATCCCCATAAAACAATGACAGATGAAGAGCCTTCCTGGCATATGCGTGTTATACAATAATTATTAGCTGTAAAGTAGTTGTTACTGTTGTAGTCCGAAAGCAAGTTCACTGTGCTCTCTATGCGTATCTATTCTGTGCAAGTCTCTTCATTCGTGATAAATACCGCAACCTACATCCATTGGGATCTGTTTACTGTTTTCACACTTCTATCTCGTGAACAATTTCAAACCCGTCTTCCCACCTCTCCCACTTGTTTCCAATAATTTACTGACAATTATTTGAAGACTCAGGATGTGTCCTATTTACCGTTTCTTCCTTGTAGTCACATTGTGCAATAAACTTCTATTCTCCTTGTTTCGAGTGACAAACTTGCCATTAGTTGTTCGCTCTACCTATCAAACATTCGTCATTCTCATATAGCACCATATTTCAGAAAGTTCTTAGCTCCTCTTAGCTTAACTATTTATCGTGCACGTTTCGCTAATGAACAAGATGATATACTACATTTGGGTTTTATTGTGGGTGAAGGAAAGCATTGCCAACAGAAGAAAGCTTGTGGCGTTCACTGGACAGCTAATCAGCTTTTTTGACTGCTTGCTATGTTCCCTGTTGCCCCCGACAACTACTGTCCTTTCCAGCTTATATCAACAGCAGTATTCCATTCGATTATTGTTTTAATAGGGATTAAACATTTGGAGGAACACAAAACAAGAAGTAAAACAGTACTCTAGCCACAAACGCCAGAACTCGGCTGATGAGGTAAAGAAAAGGTAAAGAGAGGTTTAGTGTGCAGATCCTGCTCAGCAGGCAGTGCACAAAGCTCCTCGGCTAAATTTGTAACCCACAGGAACGCCTCTGAGAGCAAGTAGTTCTGTTTCAGGTGGTCTGTGGAGTGGATGTGGATGTCGGCAGTGACTCTCAGCCACCATCCCCACGTCCCTTTCATATTTATAAACAAGAATAATAATGGTCACATAACATTAGTCTATCATACACTGTTCAGTGGCTTGCTGAATGTATATACAATGCGTACATTGTATAAATACTCATCTCCGTCACCTATCTATCTATCGCTTGCGCCTTTGCCCCGCATTGTACGTGGGGTTGGCGTGGTTAAATCGGATTTGGCATGTTAAGATTAAGGGGTGGCCGGATGCCCTTCCTGCCGCCACCCCGTACCCCCCGGGATGGAATCAGAGTACCCCATCTGTCTGCGTCTATTGTAAATCATGGAAAAGTGTGGATGTGTTTCAAATGTCTGTGAGTCCTGTAACTGAGGCAGGACGTGGGGGCCAGCCCGGTATTCACCTAGAGGGATGTAGAAAACCGCCTAAAAACCACATTCAGGCTGGCCGGCACTCCGGCCTTCGTCGTTAATCCGGCGGGCGGGTGCGATACGGGGCCGGCGCGCCTACCCGAGTCCAGGAGGCAGTGTATTACCGCTCTCGGCTAACCTGGCGGGTCCCATCTCCGTCACCATCAGGACACATTTAACTTTGAAGTCACTAGAGTGGGGAATGAAACGGAATTCTATTTAGTATTGTAGTGAGCTCGAAGTAGATCAGTTAAAATTAGTCGCACCGTTCAGGTAGGGTGTGAAAGATTCTATCATCTCACCAGCTGCGACATATGTACTGGTGACCATTGCAGACGATCAGAATAAGAGCCCAATATCTTAAACTCTATACGGTTTTTCGGCTTTAAAACTTTACACGTCTACTGAAGAGCGTTACGGAAGCTGGGCAGGTTTTACTAATTTATTTCACCCGTCAACACAAATTACAGTCGGTGTGTAAAGAGTGCAGTTGCAAATAATTATTATTCCGTTTCGTTTACACTGTGCCAAATGAGATTACAAATGTTACACATGGTATATATTAAATATCACGGAGAAACACAGAAACGACAGAAATTCAGAGGCAAATTTTTACCCTGTTTTGTCGCCATGTAGCAGTTTGGACTAATTACGAATATTTACATGCTTCTATAAACCACACTGACACACACAATAATGTCAAATAATGAGTACAGTACTTCTTACAAATATTATCGCTGGTAGATGTATATTCTTGGGATTATCTCAGGATATTATCAGGTCTAAAGGGTAAATAAATGAATCAGGCAACATAATACGTTTTGTAATTGTTCCCTCTGGAAAACATAGCTGCGAAATTATGATACCTATAGAAGTTGTTTTTTTTCCGCAGTGTCCAATGTAGATCTCTTTCATATGTCAGTTCATAGTCGTCCTTGTATTTTATTACGTTTCTAACTGACTTTCATCGTCTGCCAATAGTTTGGTTTTCTTCCTTTCACTCCTGTTTTACTTTTCTTTGTATTTATTATTCTAAATTTAGTACTTTGTTACTAAAAAGGGTTTTTCTACTATTTCTAGTTTTGGACATTATTTTTTCTCTAACACACGCCACTGTCGATTCGATATTTTTTAACCTGGAGTGTCTGTTTCGTTAATCGGCCTTCACTCACTCTGTAAATGTATTAAAAAAGATTAAACTTTCTTTTGAAATTATCTTGTATGGTCACTAAACTTACCATCGTACTGTACTAGGCAGGAACAGTTACGGTAAGCACGGTATAGCCGAGAGTGATATGCCGCAGCGGTTACTTTGTCACAACCCAATTCTCACAGCTCTCATTTATTTAATGTAAACTTAATTTATACATATTAAATATACACTGGTGTAAACAACATACTTTGTTTTACACTCCACTTGAATACATTGTGTGATGAGTTTCCAAAGCTATATTTACTGCCCACAATCCTTACCTCTCTGGCCACTTGAATTTTTTTTGTATTTATTGGTGTGAGGATTACTTCGTCTATCACCTTGCATAGTTTCCTCTTATTCATTTAGGCTATATGACCACAAAATATACCTTTGAATTTTTTCGTAATTCTACATCTACGTTTACATACACATCCCGCAAGACACCGTAGAGCGCGTGTCGGAGTACAGCCTGTACCACTAGTTGATAGGAATAGTTACTTTAAGTTTCTCAGTTCAATTACAAAATTTTCAATTCATTCTTTTTAAGTATTGAGGTACCTCCTTTGAACGATCTTATATTTACTCTAATACAAGTTATTTTTCTTTCGATTTCTCCTTTCTTGTCTAGTTTCAGGCATTTGAAGCATCGCTTTTGTTACTGCACTGATTCATTGTAATTAGACTTGGAGCATATCTGCCGCTTGTGAGTCAAGTTACAGACATAGAATTCATCATTGCACTCTGTTTAATGATTTCTCTATCACGTTTATAGCACTTCATTTTCCCTTATGACAGAGGAAGTAGAGAAGTAATTGACGAATTTGGGGGAAAGTTACTAACGTTTTCACGAGCACATAATATCAATGGACATAAGAAAACCAAATCATTATTTAAAAAATTAAGTTCGACGTAATTTTGTTTACTTACTTTTAATGGTATCGTAACATTCTTACAACTTACCTTGAAACTACGAACCAAACCTATCGTTAAACGCCCTCTTTCTTGGAATTTCACATTTTAAGCTTCGCTGTCGCTTCCATCCCTTCAGCTCCTACCGGATTTTGCTAGTGATATAGTTAAATGTAAGCACTTAACGCTCTTAGCACGCCACTAAAATACAATCATTCTTGCTGTAAAGCGACTTACTGCGCCAAAAATTCGCGCTTGGCGCGTTGAAATAAACATATGAGGCAAAATATGAGCACTGCCCACTGAGAGATTAAGAGGCGCCTGGTGGCGTTGCACGCACGGGACGCGGCAAGGAAAATATATAGGCCATTCTAGTAACAATACGGGTTACAAACGGAGGAATACGGTGACATTAGCGACTTTGAGAAAACGCAGACTGTTAAGGCCCGTCACCTTGGTACGAGCATTTTGGAAACGGCGAAGATGGCCGGCTGTTGTGTGCCGCTGTCGTGATCATCTGTGGGAATTGTTTGAACGACCTGAAACGAGGAGTAGCTTGCAAGATGTTCGACGTCCATGTCTCACCACAGACCGTGGAGGTCGGAGACTTGTGCCCTTTGGAAAGCACCTCGAGCGGCGATCTGTGGTAGATATCCCGACAGAGTATAATGATAGTGCAGGTAAAAATGTTCCTCTTGGACATACATTGTCGAATATGCCAGTTTGCAGCAGACGACTGCTACGTTTTTCCAAGTGGGTCCAACGTTGACGACATCGTCAATTACGACTGCAGTGGGCACGGGATTAATAAAACCGCCATAACGGCTTTGGACTACTTCAGCATTATTGCCGGCCACCTGTATCCTTCCATTCATGATATCTTTACCGACGGCGGTCATGGACTGTGCGGCTGGTCCCGGCGGAGGTTCGAGTCCTCCCTCGGGCATGGGTGTGTGTGTTTGTCCTTAGGACAATTTAGGTTAAGTAGTGAGTAAGCTTATGGACTGATGACCTTAGCAGTTAAGTCCCATAAGATTTCACACACATTTGAACGTTTTTGAACCGACAGCGGTGGGATACTCCATCAGATAACAGTCCTTGTTGCAAGGCCAGAATCGTGCTACAGTGGTTTCGGGAGCATGACGGTGAAATTACATAGACGTCTTGGCCACCAAATTTGCGTCATCTGAGCTCGATCGAACACATTCGGGACGCTACTGGGCGCAACCTCCGTGCCCACAAACCACAGTCCCATAGTTTACGTCAACTGCGCGACCTGTACGTAAATGTCTGGTGCTACGTACCTTCGGAAGCCTACCAAGGATTCGTCGAGTCCACGCCATGCAGAATCGCTGCTGTATTGCATTCCAAACGTGGAGCAACACGCTATTAAGCAGGTGGTCAGAACGTTTTGATTAATTAGTGCGTGTGTGTGTGTGTGTGTGTGTGTGTGTGTGTGTGTGTGTGTGTGCGTGTGCGTGTGCATGTGTGTGTGTTGTCACATTTCTAGGACAAGGAAAAAATTCTCTGTCTAGCATCAAAAGGCTGTATTTTGCCCGCCTCGCTGCAGTGAGTCTTTAATCGAATTCGAAATGTGCTTGCACCAAGAAAGGGACAAAATTCGCAGAAGCAACTGAAAAAAAGAAAGATTTGGCCCTTTTGTAAGCTTTTTATGAGAACAAAGATTTTTAAAAAGGAAAATACCAAATAATTACTTTTTAGAGGAGGTCTCGAGTTTACGCAGAAGAATAGTTTAGTTCCCTTATTTTAAATACAGTCAGAAGCAAATTGTAATTTGTATAACATGCCACAACGAATTAAATAGTAACACATGCTTAAGAAGAAGAAGGTTTTGATTTCAAGAGGAACTGGAAGTTTTTAGTTTTATATAAATAAGAAGAATTTAGTTACTTAACCAAAAACGAAGAGGTAGCTGCGTGGTCAGCGCGGCGGACTGCGAACCGAAGGGGTCCGTGTTCGATTCCGCCCGGATCGGAGCTTTTCTGTGCTCGAGGACTGGGTGTAGTGTTGTCCTTACGTATATATAGTCATAAATGACATTCCACTGGCGGCCACAGTGGCCGAGCGGTTCTAGGCGCTTCAGTGTGGAACTGCGCGACCGCTACGGCGACAGGTTCGAATCCTGCCCCGGGCATGGATGTGTGTGATGTCCTTAGGTTAGTTAGGTTTAAGTAAAGTTCTAGGGGACTGATGACCTCAGATGTTAAGTCCCGTAGTGCTCTGAGCCATTTGAACCTTTTTTTTTTTTTTTTTCTTTGACATTCCACTGCTGAGGTGAATGCATGGGCACGTATTGAAAGTCAATAAATTTTGAAAAAAGATAAAAACAAAAAAATCTGTATTTTATAGGTCTAGAATTCACGTGTTTTCAACATGGTCTCCTTTTGGTCAGTAAATTTTTTGCAGCGCTCTGCTGCTTTCTGTGTGTAAATAGGTATAAGCCAGATGGCGTCAAATCTGTTGAAAAGAGTCTATGCTACAACACGTCGTTCCTCAGATACATCAGTTTTCCCACTGGCAAAGCATCTTTGCGGGCAGGTGATATGATATGATAAAGATTTTACCTTTTAGCACACGGGATTTCATGTCTTTCTTAGTACTTTCCAGTTATTATTTTTCCCTTGTCAAGGGTCAACAGCTCGTGGACTTGTGGGTAGCGTTGCTACCTATGGATCACGGGGTTGCGGGTTCTATTCCCGGCCGGGTTGGGGATTTCCTCTGCCTGGAAATTGGATGTTTGTGTTTCCCTCATCATTTTATCATAATCATCATCACAATTCGTGACAGTGGGTAGAGTGGTCGGTGTAAAAATTGGGACTTCGAACGGGCGCTGATGACCGCGCAGGTGAAGTCCCACAAACCAAATGCCATCATCCCTTTCGCAAGGTATCAGCACGGAGTATTTATTTTTCAAGTCAATCGGCTCTACTTTGTCATAGATCAATGTAGCCTTACTGAAACAAAACTGTGCATGTGAGTCCACATTCTGATGCTTGTGTTAGGTTCAAATGGTTCAAATGGCTCTAAGCACTATGGGACTTAACATCTGAGGTCATCAGTCCCCTAGACTTAGAACTAATTAAACATAACTAACCTAAGGACATTACACACATCCATGCCCTAGGCAGGATTCGAACCTGCGACGTAGCGGTCGCGCGGTTCCAGACTGAAGCGCCTAGAACCGCTCAGCCACACCGGCCGGCCGATTGTGTTAGGAGTCAATGTTTTGATGTAAGTACCCAGTGCTCTACAGTGACGTGTAGCTTATTTGGTTCGTTCCCCTTCTTATCTGTGTAATTTTAGGGCTATGAGAAAACTTGCGCACTAATGAAAAGGCTTTTAACATAGAATGTTACTTTCATTCGTTTCAAATGTGAAGTTGAGGGACAACGCCCTTCTTATCCGTAGTTAGAAAAATGAATGACAAAATCAGTTGTATTATTTTCAGAATGCTCCTAACAGGATTCAAATAATCGTTTCCACTTATACCATTAGTTATCGTACAGTAAATATGGCACCGATACTACGCTCATCTTTCTTATATTTACTTTTTGATGCATAAAGTAGCTTACTTTTTCTTCTGATGTACCTATGGTGTTGACCGCCCCGAACCAAACTGTGAACATTTTCATGAACAATTGTTGTTTTCAGACATTTGATGTGGATAATACTCAAGAAAATTTTAGCCACGTTTTAATTTAGCCGCTGATTTGTTCACTGTTGAAACGGAGATAAGGGACTCGTCATAAAACTGGACTAGTTTGATTGTCATAGGTCGTAGAAAGTAAACTGAACTGAGAAACTGGGAAAATCTAGTTCTTCTATTCGAAGTGAAAACTTAAGAATAGTTTATAAAGCTTCATAATCGAAACTTTTACGCAGATTGAGTTTAAACTAGGCTAATTTTATTCCGCGACGTATACGAACATAACATAAACGAAATTTCTTTGATATAAACAGTATCACTTCGTTCTGTAAATTAAAATACTGGCAAATACTAAAATTCACATTTCAAGTAAACACAATTCTCGAGAGCTTTGTTGGTTTCCCTTACGCAAGCTATTATGCTTTTTTTCTCTTGATGATTATGTAAGAGAACTAGCGTGAGGATAAAATTGTCCCCATGTATTCGTGCTTCACATAGTTTCAAGGAACTTCGTACTAAACTCCTAGTGACCGAATCATAGATCGCACTGTACACGGATTTCTATGAGCTGGAAACAAATCCTCTTATAATCCGTCCATTCTGATAGGATTCCATTCCATGATTACGGGGTGAAAATTAAAGAACGTAACAAAGCCGCCATAAAAACCAAGAAACGTCTATTATTCCACGTCGCACTCTACAGCTTGAATAATAACACGCGTAAAAAGAACCAGCTGCGTTGAACGCGATCGATGTTCGCGACAGAGGAAGGGCTTAGCGGGCCATGAATATGTAGAGAGGCGCAGAGTTATTCAGGCCGTTTGATGTCGGAGTACCATACGGATCGCAAAATTTATTTACATTCAGTAAACGGCGCGCTGTGAAGACGATATTTTTATGCGTGGACCAAGGGAAATCAGTTAAAGATGTTTCAGCTTTTAAACGTCGTGCAATGACTTGATATGTAAAAACTTTCATACGACGTTATTTACATAATGCGGTAATAAATCACTCCTGAAACGCAGAACGCTTTCTGGTTTAAGACATGACTCAGAATATGGAGAAACATAGGGGTTGTACAGCATCGACTACAGTCGTTGTTCTAATTTATTGGCACTAATTTTCTCCTAAAAATTCGGAGTGTTCTGTGGAATAAAGCGTTGTTTCCGGAAGATCCAAAATCTGTAATTAATTACAAACATATATGGCAGTACTGAATCAAATTCAGAGCGTTCCCAGTCGCAGTCATTTTTCATTGGTACTAAACGAACTCTCCTCAAAACCCGACCCTTTAAAGAAATAACTGTTTTTTGTCGTTTTCAGTGTGTGCTAGCTAGGTACAAATCGCCATCCCACACGACTAGTGAAGTGTCATGATAGCAGGATATTACAGAAATTTCACGAGTGCTGAGACGGGACATGCAGGCACTACGAATAATTGACATAATGTTGATCATTTTCACTATAATGTAGTGTGTGATAAGTGACACATATCCGGAAAACAATAAGAAAGGTAACATTGAAAATGCCTCACCTGATCTATGGTGTCGCCTAATCCATTCGATTTGTGCAATATATGCAACTCCATAATTCTTTTCTGTGATTGGTCAAAAGTAATTCGGTAAATGAAAACAGAATTGAGGAAAACCTAAAATATTATGCAATCAAAGTTACAACCTGGTAACTGGCTTATTCATTTATTAGCTAACAGGATGCATAAAGTCGTATTTGACAGATCCGTTACTCTCTGTAAGGGATCAATCCACACGAACGGCTGGAAAATCATTACCAACACTCTACCGATATCGATATTGCGACGTCTAAGTGACTTCGTAGCTTATAGAGCATGGAAAAAATTATTCATTTTCATGATGATGCAAGTAATGCAGCTAAAATAACCAATGATGCCTTAATAACAGAGTTAATATATGACACTGTTCTTTTTAAAGGAGTAATCGTTTAGTAGAAAATAACAGGTACATTCTGGTTTATTGTAAAAACGATGCAAGTATTAGTAGTAATAACGACAATATATGATGATGTGTAAGGAATTCTGCGTTAAGTATTTTTATACTTTTGTTTGGTTTAAAATAATTTGTTAAAGCGACAAGAATCTGGTATAATCAGTAGACGTTGTAAATATTAATCATGTTTCGTTTCGAAGAATTCATCTCCAGACCAATATCTCATATTTCGGCTCGTATGTGTAAGTATCAGGAACGGAAAATCGTTACGCGCTGTGGTGTTTTCTCCCATTCGAGACACATTATATGTTTTTATTATCTTCCTTCATTAAACATATCGTTCTGTCTCGGTGATATTGATTGCACAGAGCAAATAACAACACTTGATGTATGCACTAGAATCCTCTCATAAGGAAAAATTTTGATACATGGACGCATTGAAAGCAGTGTCGTAATGTATCCTCGTATCACTTATAAAGCTGTTGATTAACGAGCAGTCTCAGTCTCAAAACAACAGTAATATTCATAAGCGTATCATTATGACGAAAGATTACTCCCATTGTCAGCTACTTAGTCTGTATCCTTAAACTTTTTTGTCGATAGGAAACTAAAATTGCTTTAAAATCATTAACATAGCCAAATATCATTCACTTTCTTATAATGCTCCACAGAAGAGTTTTAACTTGCTAATACTGCAGTGACAGTGCGTGCAGTCTACACACTAGGTACAATGAAATTAAGTAAATTCAGTATGTCTAGATTTTGCTGACAAGGAAATAGAGTGATATTTTTTGCCTCATATTGCAACTGGAGACATTCAGACTGCTAGAAGACCTTTGAAATTATTCGAGAGCTTTTTACAGGAATTTATTCAAAAAATCAACATATGTATTATCACAAAATTATTCATCCAGGCAGACAGAAAACAGCCTTCGAGAAACAGATTTTCCCACGCTAGGTAGGTTGCAGTAAAGTCAAACGTGACCTGTAAACAACAGAGTTCTCCTCCTCACCTGTCATGAACTCGCCGATAAATCAGACAGCAGGTCACAAAAAGGCACACAAGGCATTCTTTTACAGCGCCATCAAAATGTCATCCTGACCTAAAATCGTACACACTCTTCGTAGCTTACGAATTTCTCTCTACGTATACATACTACCAAATTCTATAAGTAGCTGAGCATTAAAAATACTTTCCATAACAATATTTGCTTTACTACTTAATTAAACCGCCTTGTTTCAAACCACACGTTTTCAGCAAATTGCAGTGGGTTTGAAAATCGTATCCTCTGTTTTTATCGTATTTGTTTGGTGTTAAATTTTTATGCCAATGATTGAAAGATTACAAATTAGTGGCGTTGAAACTATAATTCTGTTTAACAAGCAGAGATAAACTTGCTAAAAATCTGTCTTTATTTCTCGTGAGTTTGACGATTCAGCTTATTAAATTCCGTTCTTTCATTTTATGTGTTCATGCTAAATGTGGTATAAATATTGGAAAAAACTCAATAAAGCCATTGTATGATTCTTAATTACCTATTCGTACAATATAATATATTCATGACTGACATACAAAAGAATCAATGTGCGAACCTAAGAGGGAAGCACTACAAAGACCCAACTGTCAGGAAACACACAAACAAACATACACACACACACACACACACACACACACACACACTCACACACACACACACACACACACGCACACATATAAATGCATACGATTCGAATGCATCCAATTAACTAAAGACAAAAACATGATATAAAAATCTCGCTACAATTATAACTTCTATGGGGAAAAAAATCCCACGTGCAATGTGCAGTATAACTGATGCGAAATACCAGCAACGTCTTCCTTAGTAGCAGCAGCAGTCGACGTTTATTAGTCAGGAACGTAGAAATTTCTGTAGTAAGTGCATGAGATTTATTGAGCAGAAAACAATGACCCAAAAGGGCAGTTTTAAACTATTAAAAGAAAAAATTTATGTCATGTATTTATTAAGGAAAAAACTATACGAATTCGGTAAGCAAGTTAAAGCAAAAATACTTACCGGAAAATAGAGATGCGTTCACGGTTCATGCAACTGTGAAGGAGAATGATACGGTCAGAAATGACCAAGAGGCAGATTTGTCCAGAAAGATGTTTGGGGAAAAACGTTTCGCTTGGTGAAACCGATATAATTCGAGAAATAAGAAACGAATACGTTGTTATCTACATGAATTCAAGAAAATTCTGTACTGAACTGTGAACTAAGAAATTCGTTTGGTTAAGCAGGGAGCGATTCAGATTTACGTTCGCAAGGTTGTCTCATTGTAATCAATGAAGAAATATTTGTTTCTTGACAGTTCAACAGTCGTTTTATATGCAGTTTAACGTAGCCTTTTCCAGGGTAAATTTATATTGCCCTGACTTCAATAATCATTTGTTTGATGCAACAATAATTAGACTAGAGTTGCTTTTAGTGCTATATTGCGAAAATCCAAGTTCAAACTAAACGCATGAGTTCTTTACGAACCACACTAAGCGCATGTATCAGGAGACAAGCGCAAATGATAGCGATATATCATCGCCCCAAGTCGTTTTCGTGAAAGGTGTATCACCAGTTGCTTTGTAGAATGTATCTTAGGAATAATACTTAAAATCGGTTTCTAAAATAATTTAATTAGAACAACTAAAACTAGAAAGAATCGATTATATACATGACTGTACAAAAATGAGTAGGATTACTGAACTGTACAAGTCCCCCTTTTTTGAGAATTCATAGTCGTATGAAACCCCACGACCTTCAGACAGAGCATTTAAAAGTCGAGGGATGAAATAAAGTAGGCGAAGGTATGTAAGTGGAGGATTTTTCCTGTGTAAAATTAGAATTTGAATCCAAAAAGCAGCAGCTGTGCTTACTTTTGGGAAATGGCAAACGAATACCGACCGATAAATTCACAGATATTTCCGGTGGGCGACATCTTAGGTAAATCTGCAGGTAAGGGAATCAGTGGGAATCGGTCGCTCACAAATTCCTCGCCACTTGTGGTCGTTAGCTGCGCTGCTGAAATATCACATGTGGTATTACTCAAAGGAACAGCAGAACCACGTGCTCAAAGGCTTCCTTTATGTAGCAGTTTCAGTTTAGAGTGCTTCTATAACAGTAGCAAGCGCTAAACTGACCTAAAAGTCACGGTATGGGGAATCTTCTTCCTGGAGACTGATCGTTCTGCTCCTTTTTGGCTCATTCATATGCTGATATTGCGAAGTTTTAAATGAAAGAGGCATTTTTTCTCTTGCGTTCACACCAGTCCACAGAGAGCAGAAAAAAAGCAACGCAATCAATTCTCTTTCAACAACAGTTCAGGCAACAATACAACAGAATTCTCCTCTCACTGCTAACGTTCACAGTGACGTTCACAGTGCACACTACCCATAGCCTTATAAACTGACGGAGAAGTTGCAATTTATGTCAGAAAAATCATTTAATAGCTCGCCGTAAAGTGGATTCTTTAAAACATAAGGTTCAATTAAAGTTCGTTAATATGAAAAGAATCCACTCGCCACTCAGTAGAATATTATGACATTACAGGAGAAACAGTGGCCGGTGAGGGGAGTAGCTTTAACCTGGAGGAGCGGACGGTGAAGGGTACAGTGGCTTCTTTCTCCCCGAGCAAAATATGGTCCATCAGACCGGATAAATCAATCATAGCGTCCTCATTTGGTTATCTACCATGGCTTTATAATTTTCTACCTTCCGGATACTTTTTCTGAGTGCAGCTCAGCCCAAAATATTACCCTAGTTCGAAAAACAAAAGCGGAGTGACTTAATAAAGACGTGGTGTGGGTGTACTAATAACTTTATACTCTTCCAAAACCACACATCCTTACAAATTTATATAACGTACAATAAATGTAAATATGTACACTGAGGACTTAACGAAGGGTAGTTAATCTGAAGATGTTTTTCCATATTTAGTGAAATCATTGATTTGAGAATAACTTGACGGAATGGAAAGGTGTTTCTGAATGGGTACAGGGAATACTTGCTTTGAAGGAAATAAACGATACTGTTGAATTACAGCTCTATAACGCCATTTACTAGTGGACAGAAAACATCGAAAAAGGTCAGAATATCCAAAAGGACGAGTACATTTTTAATTTTGAAGAAACACTGTAAAACGCACTTCTCTGGTACGTTCCATGCATAGACGACATTATATTTACGACATAACCTTTCTTTAGCGCCTCTAAAATGAGTGCACGACGTCAAGGCTATGTTCTCGGCACGGAGAGCTGAAAGACCTGTCGGCTGTGTGACGGCTTGGAGAAAGCCTCAATTGCCCCTCTGAGGTCCTATGCAATTGAGCCATTTGTTCTTAGTGCTGGAAACTTAAAGTTCGGAAGACTCACAGACAGATGGCACACATGGCTTCACATCCTCTTCGGACAATTGACGAATGGAGCGACATTAACAAAAATTAGGGAAAAGCAAGTGCTGATCTAAATTTTGCGATTGGTCGTAATGAGCAGACTACCCCCAAAAGGAACCAACATTACAGAAAAAGCAACAGAAGATCGAAATGCGTGTATCACCAAAAGAAATCTACTGGGACAACTGACACAGGGACTGGTGCAATGCCGGGTCCCAATAGAAGAGACGAACATTGAAACGTGTACGAGGAAATATAAGCAGGAAGAGTACAGAAAAGCCGGCCGCGGTGGTCTAGCGGTTCTGGCGCTGCAGTCCGGAACCGCGGGACTGCTACGGTCGCAGGTTCGAATCCTGCCTCGGGCATGGGTGTGTGTGATGTCCTTAGGTTAGTGCGGTTTAAGTAGTTCTAAGTTCTAGGGGACTTATGGCCTAAGATGTTGAGTCCCATAGTGCTCAGAGCCATTTGAACCAAGAGTACAGAAATAACACACAGCATCTCTTCATGTTCCAAAAGATTCTAAAAGCCATAAAAATGTGATAAAATGGGCTACTGACGAGTTTTATTCAGATCCCTGGCATATTCATAAGTTCCATCTAAGTACAGGCATAGTCTCTGATGGAAAACAATCAATTAGCCACAGTTTTTGAAAGAGTGATTTAGGCCTATATCACCGTAACCAGTCTCAAGCCTAGGTTTATCGTGCGTCGGCAGCAAGTAACTCCCGTACAAATTTCACATTTTTATCCTATAATAACACAAAATTCGTGAGCTTGTAGTTTACGAAAGCTTTTGCGTTATATTGAAGGTCTATATATGATAATTATGCAACTTGAGGAAGGTCTTACTTTATACATTACAAACAAAGGTCTGCTTCAGCGATGGGTGACATGCTAAATCATAAACTAGATTAAGGACAAGATGTTTACATCTGGCGTCATATCAGCTGAGAGATTGGATCGTATGTACCAAAGAACAGGGTGGTACGGTGATGGAATACTTTTACGGCTGACATCCATTCCTGCAACGTTTGCTTTTCCTACCCGAGATCGTGATGAAAGTTTAACTTTTAAAGATAGATAGAAATGTCCAATGAAGAACTTTTTGTTGTTCACAGTAAAATGTTTAGTTTTTGTTTTAGAAAATTTTATGGCAATATTAATAATTAAAAATTGAAGGAACTGAAGAAATTTCTGGTTATCCATGCAAAATACAGTCAGATCTTTTATGATTTTGGCCGTATATTCCTAACTCTTCCGAAAAACTTCTTCCTTAGCAAGATTTAACATTTCTAAGTCCAGTGCTACGCACTGTACCTCCGTATTGGGCCAAATGAAGAGCAAGAGTTGTGATCGTGGATAAAACAATGACGTCAGTAAGTTACGGAATAAAAACATCGAAATATGACATTCCTTTCTGATGCGATCGGAAAGTAATCACAGTAGTGTAACTTAAATGAAACTCGTTGTCAGTGTCACCGAGCCGATAATTGACCAGTGACCTGTGGAGTTGCAAAGGCGCGTTTGGATTCCTAGGGCTTTGTCGAAGCGTATATGGAGGTGATTGATTGTCGCTGGACGGCATCGGTGACTGGTGTATGACGGCAGGCGCATTTTCTCCGCTTTGAGGGACTGTCAGCGTCGGCGGCCTTTGATTGGCTGCCACACGTCTGTGTACTTAAGGTCAATCCAGGTCACAGCCGCCGGGTCGCCTGAGAGCTCAGTAAACCACCGTTTCTGCAGCCTAACTATAAGCGTGATGATGCGTTCTACATTTGTTATCTGACTGATGGAAGTTGTATCAGAACTATTTCTCCCTCTTTGTAATGAGTTTCCGTATGCGTTGGTACTCGCCCATGGCAGCTTGCGAATACGCCGAAAGCCACATACGATGAGTCACGCTATCTGATAACAGGATATTTAATTATTTTCACTGACGATTAATTCCTCCGAATAACTTTGAATATACAGTTCAGACAAATTTAAAAATATACACAAACTTCCATTTCTATCAGTCTTTAAAAAAAGTAAATCTTTAGGCGTACCATGTCAATTTACTTCTAGCGGAAAGATTCGTTAACATTTCTAGACAATCCACTGAAATACTTACATACTCCATACCGAGACACTCAAGTCAGCGAAGCGACTTCGAATAAGAAACTTACAACAGATATCCAAACAACCCCGGTAAATATTGATGTATGACCATTTCATTTCATCTCCAAGTTAGATCGGTAACCTAAAGAATGGTCAAAAATAGATTATATCGCTTTTTTGCTGTCTCTGGGTACTGAAGTTGCGTTTAACGTTTTACGAAGTCGCTTTTTAGTATATGAACCAAACTGAGCGGGTCGCGCACTGGTTATGACTCGCGTATCAAAGCATTGGGTAGCCCATCAGTTCACCCTCAGGTTTAGGTTTCCAGTAGCTTTCCTAGATCGCTTAAGGCAAATTCCGAGATTATTACTTTGAAAATGACACGATGCCATTCTTGCATAATAGAGCTCCGCTTCTAATGACTTAATCGGCGACGGCACTTTAAACCCTAATCTTTCATTCTTCGTTTCGTGCGGGAACCAACTCTCTGCATCTTCAAGATTACGTGTGCGCACTGTCTCGCCAAGTGAAGTGTTTTTTATAGCACAGTGCGCTGTCCTCCTAAAAATTCTAAGGGGATAACCTCGTCATTCACAACTTAACAGATGAACAAAATGAAATGAAATGATCGTATGACATTAATGGCCGAGGGAGTTCGGCCGCCCAGTTGCACATCTTAGCCGGCCGGTGTGGCCGAGTGGTTTTAGGCGCTTCAGCCTGGAACTGCGCGACCGCTACGGTCGCAGGTTCGAATCCTGCCTCGGGCATGGATGTTTGTGATGTCCTTAGGTTAGTTAGGTTTAAGTAGTTCTAAGTTCTAGGGGACTGATGACCTCAGATGTTAAATCCCATAGTGCTCAGAGCCATTTGAACCATTTTTGCAAGTCTTATTGCAGGTGACGCCACATTGGGCGACTCGCGATTCGGTGATGATGATGGTGATGAGGACAGCACAACACTCTGTCCATGGGCGGAGAAAATCTCCAACCTGGCCGGGAATCGAACCCGGTCCCGCTCCATGGGAGGCAAACATGTTACCAAATTTTTTTATCTCGTTTTGTTCGTTGTTGGTCGTTGAATTTGTTCCGGGCGGATATCCCATGATTGTTGCTCAAGTTAATCGTAGATCCAATAACTAAGTTTTTTTTTTATGACAGAGGGCAGCTAACCCTCTACTCATCTAAGTAGGCGGACAGATGAACAAAGTAGACAACATACTTAGCGACACGACGCAAGATTATATAGAAATATAAAATACGCTATGTCCGAAACAAGCCACTAGGCATCACCTAATAAGTAATTGGCAATTTTAGTGCCTTACTGCCTCCGTTCACCGCATCGTGCTATACAGTGACTTGATCAAAGTCATGGGACAGCTATATGCACATATAGAGGTGGCCCTAGTATTGCGTACACAAGGTATAAAAGGGCAGCGCATTGGCAGAGCCGTCATGTGAAAGCGTGTCTGACGTAGTTATGGCTGCACGACGCGAATTAACAGACTTTTGAACGGAGAAGGGTAGCTGGACCTGGACCAATGGGACATTCCATTTACGAAATCGTTAGGGAGTTTAATATTCGGAATTCCACATTGTCAAGAATATGTCGAGAATATCAAATTTCAGGCTTTAGCTGTCACCATGGGCAACGCAGTGGCCTTTACCTAACGTCAAATAGCAGCGGCATTTGCGTAGAGTTGTCATCGTTAACATACAAGCAACACTGCTTGAAATAACGACAGAAATGAATGTGGGACGTATGACGAATAATCCCTTAGGACAGTGATGTGAAATTTGACTTTAATGGGCTCTGGCAGCAAATGACCGACGCGAAAGCCTTTGCTAACACGACATCGTCTGCAACGCCTCTACTGGGCTCATGACCATATCGATTGGACCCTAGACGACTGGAAAGTCATCGTCTGGTCAGATGAGTCCCGATTTGGGTTGGTAAAAGGCGCTAGCAGGGTTCAAGAGAGCCAAAGACTCCACGAAGGCATGGACCCATGTCGTCAAGGCACTGTGCAGTTTGGTGGTGGCTCCATAATGGTTAGTTGGTTGATATGGAGGAGGGGACCAAAGTGCGAGGTGATCGGTCCCATAGGGTTAGGGAAGGATGGGGAAGGAAGTCGGCCGTGCCATTTGAAAGGAACCATCCCGGAATTTTCTTGGAGCAGTTTCGGGAAATCACGGAAAACCTAAATCAAGATGTACGGACACGGGTTTGAACCGTCATCCTCCCGAATGCGATTCCAGTGTGCTAACCATTGCGCCAACTCGCTCGGTGGTCCATAATCGTGTGGGCTGTGTTTACATCAAATGGACTGGATCCTCTGGTACAAATGAACCGATCATTGACGGGAAATGGGTAAGTTCGGCTACTTGGAGACCGTTTACAGCCATTCATGGATTCCACGTTCTCAAACAATAATGAAATTTTTATGGATGACAGTGCACCATGTCATCGGGTCACAATTGTCGCGATTAGGTTCAAAAACGAATGATTTTGCCATCCAGATCGGCCGGCATGAATCCCATAGAACATTTATGAGGCATAGCCAGGAGGTCAGTTCGTTCACAAAATCCTTCACCGGAAACATTTTCACAATTATGAACGGCTATAGAGGCAGCATGATTCAGTATTTCTGCAAGGTACTTCCAGTGACTTTGTGTGTCTATGTCACGTCGAGCTGATGCATTACACCGGTAAAAAGGCCTTCGTAGACGGTATTAGGACGCACCCCATAGTTTTTTTTTTCATCTCAGTGTAAACCTCTGCAATGAACGGGGCTAGGCGAACAACGCGAAGACCTGTACGGAAGATTTCTGAAGCCATTATCGAGAGATAACACATAGGAAGCAATATCAATGAACGAATGAAAAAAGAATGAGCAATTAGAAAAACAGAGCTAGTTAAAGAAGTAACTTTGAGAGCTAACCCTTCGTGATACTCTACGCAACGGGAAGGCCTAGTTACGTTGAGGGCATCTTCATCGAGGCGAAAAAATTCGACAATCTTAGAAAACAGTCTGGCCAACACGCAACACGGACATACTTCGTCTTGTAAACCTTGTGGGCCGGCCTGAGTAGCCGAGCGGTTCTAGGCGCTACAGTCAGGAACCGCGCGACCGCTGCGGTCGCGGGTTCCAATCCTGCATCGCGCATGGATGTGTGTGATGTCCTTAGGTTAGTTAGGTTTAAGTAGTTCTTAGTTCTAGGGGACTGATGACCTCAGATGTTAGGTCCCATAGTGCTCAGAGCCATTTGAACCATTTTGTGAACATTCTTGTACAAATATCGTTTATGGAATCCTGATTTCAGGCTCATATGCAAACCACTGGCGTAGTACTGTACTTCTCCCTTCTGCTGTGCCGTATCCTAAGAAGGCTACAACGCAAGAGGAAGTCGCCTAAATATAGTCAGTGCTGTTTATCGTGATAATATGTGCCTTTTAATTCTCACCATGTACAGGTGAATTAAGCAGATAATAGATATTTATTCTTTTGGTGCAAAAAACAAGTACATTATTACACACCGATGTTTAAAGGCAACAGGCAATCTGCTTATGGAATGAATTAATGTTTCAGTATTCAGCACAGAAACAGCCAATAGTCTGAATTAAACGTCATTGGCTGTCATTCAAAAGGAAACGTTCAAAATATGGTTCTATTAGATAAAAGAATCTGACAAAATAAAAAGATTAATAAATTATATCAATTTATAATTTAAACATGGATGTGTAGTGCAACAGATATTAGCTATTGAGACTGATTGTAAGAGATGATTCGGACGTTCATTGAATTCATTCCTACGTTGAAGACCGTAGTTCTGGTGCACCAGCCACCAAAGGTTAGTCTATGAAATCCGTACTACTTGGCGTACGAACGAGGAAGCTATCAAATAGCGCAAAGTCCAGCAACGAATTGCTGTCTAGTGTGGCGACCACTCGGTTCTGCGTTGCATAATACTGGCTGCAGGCGGTTTTCCAAACCTGTTTGCGTCGGTTTCAGGCTGATTTTCATTTCTACTTCAGCAACACGGCTAAAGCACGGAATAACCTAGGCCACTGAACAGCGGTTTCATGATGCACAAATAAAACTTTTTACTTAATTCCACCTACGACGTGAAGCCGATCTCCACGTAACGTTGTGACCTCAGTAGATACGGGAACAGAAGTAGCGGCTACCCCAGCCATACATTTGTTAAATCAGTGCAGCGTTTTCCCACTTAGACTGCATTTATTTAAATTATTACTCCGTTCGATACCAGTTACGGCCTTTAAAACCATTATCCTATTTTTAGCTAGAAAACGATGCGATACGTATAAAAATGGCAGCACCTAGAGTGAATACGCTACCACTTTCATTCGTATAGCACTATTTTAAATCAAACACTTGATAGTGGCTTAAAACTCCCAAACTAACCCTGGCATGAAGAAGAAAACTAAATAAACGTAGACTAAAATGCTGCATTCATTTAACTGTGGTTAACAATTTAGGTCACGAGTGCGGCACGAATTACATCGACCATAGTCATCGCTGTATCTCTTACCGCGGTGTGGCGCACGTAACAAATCTTAGCCTCTGTCTTAAGTTATATAAAACTACTGTGGCAGGGAGCGTAATCAACGGAGGAAACACGTCCGTCTTTGAATAACAAATTGGTGGATTAAGGTATCCTTGTCAAAGTGCTCCTGGCAACAAGGATCTAATGACTGTATTGCTATTTAGGATAGCGGTATCCCCGTAAGTATGACATATGGTGCTGCATTGTCACAGAACTGGCAAAATGGCCACCGTCTTAAAGCGACGTAGGTAAGCGCATGGATGAATTTGCAACACCAGGCTACGACGTACAATTGTCCCAAGTGTCCCATTCTTCAGCGCCAGCTCGGACACTTATCCAAAGGCATGTGACTCATACGGCAGGCGAGAGATGCGATCCAGAGGCTATGAAATATAATTTCCAATATAGTTACAGTATTTAGTCTGAAGGTGACTCGAAATGCAGCTTCAAGATGTCGCTGTCATATGGCTGACAACCTAAGAAAACTTCAATAGTGGAATTCGCCAGAAAGCCTACGTTCTGAGTTATCCGGTACCTTGTGAGATTGTTTGCTTTTTTTTTTGTTTGATGGTATTTGCAGATAGCATATTCAATGAAAACTGGACTCACATTCGGGAGAACGGTAGTTCGTATCTCAACCTGACTGTCCACAGTTACGTTTTCCAGTGCGATCTTGTTCTATGCCTCTAATACCATAATCGTCGACGTGATGCTAACCTTAATCTTCTTTCATTACGTACCCAAATAGTACTACCTAGCAAATAAATGTACTCTAAAATTTACTTCTTGATTCAAGTTTACATGGCCAAATGGTTCAAATGGCTCTTAGTATTATGTAACTTGACATATGAGGTCATCAGTCCCCTAGACTTAGAACTACTTAAACTTAACTAACCTAAGGACATCACACACCCCCGCCCGAGGTAGGATTCGAACCTGCGGCCGGCCGGAGTGGCCGTGCGGTTCTAGGCGCTACAGTCTGGAGCCGAGGGACCGCTGCGGTCGCAGGTTCGAATCCTGCCTCGGGCATGGATGTGTGCGATGTCCTTAGGTTAGTTTGGTGTCAGTAGTTCTAAGTTCTAGGGGACTGATGACCTCAGAACTTAAGTCCCATAGTGCTCAGAGCCATTTGAACCAATTTTAGAACCTGCGACCGTAACAGTAGCACGGTTCTGGACTGAAGCGCCTAAAACCACTTGTCCACGGCGGCTATCCTTTACATGGCCAGAGAAAGCCATATTTACTTTGTGTCTGTGATAGTTAACAAAATCGAGATCAGTAGAACGTCAAAAAGTTTTTTTAAAGAGCACAACTTCTTTGATTTACTATTTTCAGGTACACTGTCCAGTGACATTCATGTGACCACTTGTCAAATGCCTGAATAATTACCTTTGCAGCGCTGACCTGTGCAATACGTGCAGGAAGTGTGTCAGTGAGGTTATGGAAGGTGCGCAGAGGAATGTGGAGCTCTACTGCCATGGCCAGCTGCGTTAAGTTTCTTGGCTGAAGATGAATGGCGGGCACAGCCCGATTGAGGTGGTTCTATAGATTCTCCATTGGGTTTAAATCCACGAAGTTTGGTGGCCAGAAGAGTACGGCAAACTCACCATGGTGGTCTTAGGACACCGCGTACGTACACTGCGAGCTGTGTGTCGCGTTGCATTATTCTGTTGGCAGATGCCAACGTGCCCAGGAAAAACAAACTCCATGTAAGGATGGGCATAGTCCCCGAGGATAGATGCACACTTTTGTTGATCCGTTGTGCCTTCGAGAATGACGAGATCACGCAGGTAATGCCACTAAAACGTTACCCAGACCATAGCGCATCCTCCTCTAGCCTGGACCCTTCCGAAGATTTTTGCAAGGTGCTTGCTTTCAGGTTTCTCACTCTGTACACATTTACAGCCATCTGTCCGACAAACATAGAGTATAATACGTGATTCGTCTGAAAAAGACAACGTGTTCCCACTCCACGGACGTCCAGTTGTGCTGTTGGCGAGCAAATTTCAGCCTTCGTTGCCGATGAACAACGGTAAGCAGGTTCCTGCTGCGCAGGCAACGTTCGCTGAGCAGTCGCTGAGGAGACTATGTTGACAGCGTCTTGGTTCATTTAGGCGGTCAGGTGCGCGTCTGTTCGCTCCTGTCATCTAATCTATGGTCCGTGGTGCACCGTAGTGGCTTCGACACCGGTTCTGGATAGCGCCATTTTGCCTTGCACGGTATAGTTTAACTATGATTGCACGTGAACAGTTTACAAGCTTGGCCCTTTCAGAAATTCCTCCACTCTTGGTACAAAAGCCAATGAGCATGCCCTTTTTGGACGTCTGATAAATCGCTCCGTTTCTACATTACGACAACGGCTGCACCAATTTTCTTGTCATCCACCCACCCACCTCCTTCCCCGCCCACGGAACCAACTCACTTTACATACGTTCCGTTGCTAGTGCTGCATCTTTCCGTCTGTGGGTAGTTATTGTTCGTTGACGTCGAACATAGTCGGCGGTCATATAAGTGTGACTGGATCGTGTATAACGACGTTTTTTCAAATAGGAGTGTCAGTAATTGAGACTAAATAAATGCTCTGAGTTTACAGATATAATCACAAGGGGTCGTAGTTTTAAGTTCCTATGAGACCAAACTGCTGAAGTCATCATCCCCTAGGCTTACACACACTTAATCTAACTTAAACTAATTTACGCTAAGGACAACACAAACACCCATGCCCGAGGGAGGACTCGAATATCCGACGGTGGTAGTCGAGCGAACCGTGGCAACGCGCCCTAAACCTCGTATCTACTCCGTGCGACATCACAAGGGTGGATGGGTGGAGTGGAGAATATAGGGACCCGTAAATCACACGGTGCTAATCATATCAATAATACCCATTGTTCAAATGGTTCAAATGGCTCTGAGCACTATGGGACTTAACATCTGAAGTCATCAGCCCCCTAGACTTAGAACTGCTTAAACCTAACTAACCTAAGCACATCACACACATCCATGCCCGAGGCAGGATTCGAACCTGCGACCGTCACAGAAGTGCGGCTCCGGGCTGAAGCACCTAGAACCGCTCGGCCACAGCGGCCGGCATACGCCTTGTCTGCAGCGTATTCTCCGTTTAAGTGAATGGACTGTGTACAACATCTTCTTTGTGAGTACATTCGATACACGAATAGGGTTGCTAATTCTCTACGAAGTACTCATCTTCTTGAATGGTTCCATAACGTATTCCAGTCACAAATCCTTTCGATGTGTCAGTAGGTATTAAATTTGGTGAACACGGTCGATATTCCATTAATTTTCATTTCAAATCCCCCAATTTTCCCATTGTCAAAGTACATTTTGGAACAGTTGTGTTAATGCTTCAAGCCTCTCAGCCGCCATGGTTTTTCTTTTATAAGCCAAGCTTCTTCACAGAAATTTTGTCAACCATTTGAAGCGGAAGACTTATATACACTCCTGGAAATTGAAATAAGAACACCGTGAATTCATTGTCCCAGGAAGGGGAAACTTTATTGACACATTCTTGGGGTCAGATACATCACATGATCACACTGACAGAACCACAGGCACATAGACACAGGCAACAGAGCATGCACAATGTCGGCACTAGTACAGTGTATATCCACCTTTCGCAGCAATGCAGGCTGCTATTCTCCCATGGAGACGATCGTAGAGATGCTGGATGTAGTCCTGCGGAACGGCTTGCCATGCCATTTCCACCTGGCGCCTCAGTTGGACCAGCGTTCGTGCTGGACGTGCAGACCGCGTGAGACGACGCTTCATCCAGTCCCAAACATGCTCAATGGGGGACAGATCCGGAGATCTTGCTGGCCAGGGTAGTTGACTTACACCTTCTAGAGCACCTTGGGTGGCACGGGATACATGCGGACGTGCATTGTCCTGTTGGAACAGCAAGTTCCCTTGCCGGTCTAGGAATGGTAGAACGATGGGTTCTATGACGCTTTGGATGTACCGTGCACTATTCAGTGTCCCCTCGACGATCACCAGTGGTGTACGGCCAGTGTAGGAGATCGCTCCCCACACCATGATGCCGGGTGTTGGCCCTGTGTGCCTCGGTCGTATGCAGTCCTGATTGTGGCGCTCACCTGCACGGCGCCAAACACGCATACGACCATCATTGGCACCAAGGCAGAAGCGACTCTCATCGCTGAAGACGACACGTCTCCATTCGTCCCTCCATTCACGCCTGTCACGACACCACTGGAGGCGGGCTGCACGATGTTGGGGCGTGAGCGGAAGACGGCCTAACGGTGTGCGGGACCGTAGCCCAGCTTCATGGAGACGGTTGCGAATGGTCCTCGCCGATACCCCAGGAGCAACAGTGTCCCTAATTTGCTGGGAAGTGGCGGTGCGGTCCCCTACGGCACTGCGTAGGATCCTACGGTCTTGGCGTGCATCCGTGCGTCGCTGCGGTCCGGTCCCAGGTCGACGGGCACGTGCACCTTCCGCCGACCACTGGCGACAACATCGATGTACTGTGGAGACCTCACGCCCCACGTGTTGAGCAATTCGGCGGTACGTCCACCCGGCCTCCCGCATGCCCACTATACGCCCTCGCTCAAAGTCCGTCAACTGCACATACGGTTCACGTCCACGCTGTCGCGGCATGCTACCAGTGTTAAAGACTGCGATGGAGCTCCGTATGCCACGGCAAACTGGCTGACACTGACGGCGGCGGTGCACAAATGCTGCGCAGCTAGCGCCATTCGACGGCGAACACCGCGGTTCCTGGTGTGTCCGCTGTGCCGTGCGTGTGATCATTGCTTGTACAGCCCTCTCGCAGTGTCCGGGGTAAGTATGGTGGGTCTGACACACCGGTGTCAATGTGTTCTTTTTTCCATTTCCAGGAGTGTAGAATCTGCTAATTACTTGTTATCAGGAGAAAGAAAACTGGCGTTCTACGGATCGGAGCGTGGAATGTCAGATCCCTTAATCGGGCAGGTAGGTTAGAAAATTTAAAAAGGGAAATGGATAGGTTAAAGTTAGATATAGTGGAAATTAGTGAAGTTCGGTGGCAGGAGGAACAAGACTTCTGGTCAGGTGACTACAGGGTTATAAACACAAAATCAAATAGGGGTAATGCAGGAGTAGGTTTCATAGTGAATAGGAAAATAGGAATGCGGGTAAGCTACTATAAACAGCATAGTGAACGCATTATTGTGGCAAAGATAGATACGAAGCCCACGCCTACTACAGTAGTACAAGTTTATATGCCAACTAGCTCTGCAGATGACGAAGATATTGAAGAAATGTTTGATGAAATAAAGGAAATTATTCAGATAGTGAAGGGTGACGAAAATTTAATAGTCATGGGTGACTGGAATTCGAGAATAGGAAAAGGGAGAGAAGGAAATGTAGTAGGTGAATATGGATTGGGGCTAAGAAATGAAAGAGGAAGCCGCCTGGTAGCATTTTGCACAGAGCATAAGTTAATCATAGCTAACACATGGTTCAAGAAGGTTGTATACATGGAAGAATCCTGGAGATACTAAAAGGTATCAGATAGATTATATAATGGTAAGACAGAGATTTAGGAACCAGGTTTTAAATTGTAAGACATTTCCAGGAGCAATTGTGGACTCTGACCACAATCTATTGGTTATGATCTGTAGATTAAAACTGCAAAAAGGTGGGAATTTAAGGAGATGGGACCTGGATAAACTGACTAAACCAGAGGTTTAACAGAGTTTCAGGGAGAGCATAAGGGAACAATTGACAGGAATGAGGGACAGAAATACAGTAGAAGAAGAATGGGTAGCTCTGAAGGATGAAGTAGTGAAGGCAGCAGAGGATCAAGTAGGTAAAAAGACGAGGGCTAGTAGAAATCCTTGGGTAACAGAAGATATATTGAATTTAATTGATGAAAGGAGAAAATATAAAAATGCAGTAAATGAAGCAGGCAAAAAGGAATACAAACATCTCAAAAATGAGATCGACAGGAAGTGCAAAATTGCTGAGCAGGGATGGCTAGAGGACAAATGTAAGGATGTAGAAGCGAGTATCACTAGGGGTAAGATAGATACTGCCTACAGGAAAATTAAAGAGACCTTTGGAGATACGAGAACCACTTGCATGAATATCAAGAGCTCAGATGGAAACCCAGTTCTAAGCAAAGAAGGGAAAGCAGAAAGGTGGAAGGAGTATATAGAGGGTCTATACAAGGGCGATGTACTTGAGGACAATATTATGGAAATGGAAGAGGGTGTAGATGAAGATAAAATGGGAGATACAATACAGCGTGAAGAGTTTGACAGAGCACTGTAAGACCTGAGTCGAAACAAGTCCCCGGGAGTAGACAACATTCCATTGGCACTACTGACGGCCTTGGGACAGCCAGTCCTGACAAAACTCCAAGAAGAATATAATAATTCCAATCCCAAAGAAAGCAGGTGTTTACAGATATGAAAATTACCGAACTATCAGTTTAATAAGTCACAGCTGCAAAATACTAACGCGAATTCTTTACAGACGAATGGAAAAACTGGTAGAAGCCGCCCTCGGGGAACATCGGTTTCGATTCCGTAGAAATGTTGGAACACGTAAGGCAATACTGATCCTACGACTTATCTTAGAAGCTGGATTAAGGAAGGGCAAACCTACGTTTCTAGTATTTGTAGACTTAGAGAAAGCTTTTGACAATGTTGACTGGAATACTCTCTTTCAAATTCTGATGGTGGCAGGGGTAAAATACAGGGAGCGAAAGGCTACTTACAATTTGTACGGAAACCAGGTGGCAATTACAAGAGTCGAGGGACATGAAAAGGAAGCAGTGGTTGGGAAGGGAGTCAGACAAGATTGTAGTCTCTCCCCGATGTTATTCAATCTGTATATTGAGCAAGCAGTGAAGGAAACAAAAGAAAAACTCGGAGTAGGTATTAAAATCCATGGAAAAAAAATAAAAACTTTGAGGTTCGCCGATGACATTGTAATTCTGGCAAAGGACTTGGAAGAGCAGTTGAACGGAATGGACATGGTCTTGAAAGGAGGATACAACATGAACATCAACAAAAGCAAAACGAGGATAATAGAATGTAGTCGAATAAAGTCGGGTGATGCTGAGGGAATTGGATTAGGAAATGAGACACTTAAAGTAGTAAAGGAGTTTTGCTATTTGGGGAGCAAAATAACTGATGATGGTCGAAGTAGAGAGGATATAAAATGTAGATTGGCAATGGAAAGGAAAGCGTTTCTGAAGAAGAGAAATATGTTAACATCGAGTATAGATTTAGGTGTCAGGAAGTCATTTTTGAAAGTATTTGTATGGAGTGTAGCCATGTATGGAAGTGAAACATGGACGATAAATAGTTTGGACAAGAAGAGAATAGAAGCTTTTGAAATGTGGTGCTACAGAAGAATGCTGAAGATTAGATGGGTAGATCACATAACTAATAAGGAAGTATTGAATAGTATTGGGGAGAAGAGAAGTTTGTGGCACAACTTGACTAGAAGAAGGGATCAGTTGGTAGGACATGTTCTGAGGCATCAAGGGATCACCAATTTAGTATTGGAGGGCAGCGTGGAGGGTAAAAATCGTAGAGAGGAATGCACTAAGCAGATTCAGAAGGATGTAGGTTGCGGTAGGTACTGGGAGATGAAAAAGCTTGCACGGGATAGAGTAGCATGGAGAGCTGCACCAAACGAGTCTCAGGACTGAAGACCACAACAACAACAACAACAACATTATTTTACCCATTGAAAGTCTACTATAAAATAACAGTTTTGTTTCTTCACCGTAAGCACGGCCATATTTGTATTCCCTCGCCCGTTTCTTAACTGTTAGAATCGAAGTAACAGACTGTTTGTAAACCCTCACCAATTGCCTATGAATTACTGTTGGCAAAAACAAAGAGTTCGAGTGAAACGTGGCTTTCCAGTTTATCCATTTCAACGGAACATATGCAACTCAGCGAACTTTAAAGCCAGTTAAAACTAAACTCTTACGTGGTTCAAACTGATACTTTGTTTACGTTAATGTGCAACACATATCAATATAACAAAAACAGAAAATCATTAATTAGGCACAATTTTCTTCCCAGGTCGAAAACTTTTCGCATTACCCCCTAGACGTGTGCCAGCAGCGAAAGCAAGACTCTTATCTTTCCCTTAGCTCATTATTTAGGTTCAGCATAAATTCGTATTTGAAGTTTCTAATATTTTTAAAAGTACTGAAATTTTTGTTCACACCTTCACGCCGCAGCATGTGATATGAAAACCTTTCAAACGTTTCCATTGTCGCTAGTGCGAGTTCCCTAACTAGGCAACGGCTTATTATCGCCGCTATTGACGAATGTTGGACACCGGGACTGCGAAGTTACAATAGCGTACTGCCGAGTTCGCTTATTAGTGGATTCACCGAGGCGGGTGGTCGAGAAAAGCTCGTTCGTGAGCAGGAGTTTGTGGACGCTTGTGCGCAGAATGCTGGAACGAGCAAGCGGTGCTGAGTTTATGAGCATGGGGCTGGCGTATGGAGGCAGTAGTTCCGCAGCTACGGTGGAGCAGCGCGTCGCCGCGTCCTATTAATTTGGCACGGAATACTCAATAAACCGCAGAATAGTTACCGCTCTATGACGGGCTTGCTCTGGAGATTATCCGCGCCAGAATAAATTTAATTCAGGTCAGCTACATAAACCATAGCTTCTTTTGTAACTGTTCTAGATTTTTTCCTTCAGTAATCATAGTTGCTCCACAGTATTAAATATAGGGTGAAAATCAATGAATCCGACAAACTGCAGGGACGGATTCCGGACTGGAAATGGAAAAAAAGAAATCCTATGAGTAGGTGTCCAGAAATGAATTGTTGCTACGATAGATGGCACTGACGAATGAAAGTTCACCTGAGCACGAGCCATGTGTTCATTGTGTGTTGCAGGCTGTATGCAGCCGAATCGTCCGGAAAAAAGCGAGGTTCAAATGGCTCTAAGCAGTATGGGATATAACATCTGAGGTCACCAGTCCCCTAGAACAACTTAAGCCTAACGACACCACACACATCCATGCCCGAGGCAGGATTCGAACCTGCGACCGTAGCAGCAGCGCGGTTCCGGACTGAAGCGCCTAGAACCGCTCGGCCACAGTGGCGGGCGAACAAAGCGAGGTGGCGTTTGTGTACTGCCAAACAGATTGAAACGGTCGAGAGGCAGCACGTCTATACCCTCACAGACACAACCACATCACACAACATTTCAAGCGCTTGTTGGCCGTTTGTGTGATCATCAGTCCTTTCAGACAGACGAACGTGCAGAGAGACATACACCAGATTTGGAGAACCGGGTTCTAAGCATAATGAGACGAATCCTAGTACAAGCTCCAAGCAAGTGACCTGCCAACATAGTGTAAGCCATATCATAGCCGCTACTGTAATGAGTACAAGGATTGGCAGTAGCGGATTTCTCTCTACGGGAAGCCTTCTTTTGATGGTTTTTGCACCAAACTATCACAGTTATCGGATTTCTGTCATCAGTCCTCTTTACCGACGAAGCAACTTTACCTGAACTTAAATCATCAAACTGCATAATCGTCCTCTGTGGGATACAGACACGGTACGTGGCCAGAGGAACTCTCATTCGTCAGCGCCATCTACCGTGATAACGGTGCATATCCAGACACATTTTCACAGGACATTTTTTCCTCCATTTTCAGCCACAAATTCGGTTTGTCAGTTTTATTAATGTTCACCCTGTCTAGTGGATTAAGTCGTTATTAACATACAGAGAAAAGTAAATGCAAACTATGCCTACCTTGCCGGCGATACAATCTAAAAAATTTATACTATATCACTCAGCTGAGCTGTTGACTGCCCAGATAACTGAGTGGTCAGCGTGATCGATTGCCGTCCTACGGGCCAGGATTCGATTCCCGGCTGGGTCGGTGATTTTCTCCGCTCAGGGATTGGGTGTTGTGCTGTCTTCATTTTCATTTCAACCACATCCGGGGCGCAGGTCGCCGAATGTGGCGCCGAATGTAATAAGACCTGCACCAAGCTGGCCAGACCTGCCCCGCAAGGGGCCTCCCGGTCAATGACGCCAAACGCTCATTTCCACTTGCCTGAGCTGTTAACTTCAAATAACTTTAGAAGCCATAAAGCTACTGAAGAATGATTTTTTGCCACTGATTGTAAGAGGGAAAGGGTAAAAACTTTACGAGATCAGAACAGAAAGCTTTTACATAAAAAATCAACTGATATTTCGACGTAAACGTCTTTTACGTCAATGAACTTTCTTCAACGTTATTCCACCGAGTACATTCCATAAGTGAACTGCGACCCTAGAATGTCTGCTAAATATCAAACTACCGTTTCTATAACCTCTTCATTCAACTTACACGATTTCAGTTTTCAAAATTTCTTTTAATGTGCGGTAAGTCAGAAGCAGAGAAACGTGATGAGTAGGACTGATGTTAGAACATAATATCTGTTTCGATACCCTCAGTCATCCCATTGCCGTAGAATCTTGTTTGCAGGAGTTTCATTATCATCATGAAAGATGATCACATATTCGTCCGTATATTTGGCTCAGAATATATACTTTATATACGTCAGTTATTGGTTTCTCTACTGCAATTAACATCATAGAACACACTGTACATAAATTTTACGTAAGATGAAATCAAATTTGCCGTTTCTTGTGCAGGTACACCAGATTAGACTCTCTGCTATGACGTTAAAGCGTTCATTGAGTGGGGTTTAGGCACTAGCTCACCTCGAGTAATATTTCGACGAACAAAATCAGCTGGATAATTGCCGAATTATGAAAGTTGATTTCCTAATGATGTTCCGTGACAGACAGTTGAGTCAGCGATGTTACATTTTTACAGGCAGTTTACTTCCTTGGTATTCTCTGTTCTACAAAAATATCGGAAAGCATGTTACCATGAAAGTAAAAGTAACCACTGTAAAACACACATGTACGTGAGCATCATCAGAAAATTGTTGCAGACCTCACACGTCGCACAGAAGATTCCATGAAAAACACTAGGATTAAATGACATATGGTTATAGAACTAAACAAACACAAATCATATAGGCAATATAATATAGCTACTAAGAAAAAAGATATGACCTGGAGAATACCAAAGACGCAAACTGCCTGTAAAGATGTAACATTGCTGACTGTCGATGTAGCTGTCACAAACCATCATCATGAAATAAAACATTCATAATCCGAGCACTACATAAGTAACTATACCAAAGAAAATTTAACCTCTACTGTTGCTTCAACAGCATCGAAGGAGCACACTTGGAAATAGTGTGACAGCAACTGAAACATCGACATTATATAGATATCAAGACCAACTGACGTATGTAGCAAACCATACTTCTATAATAGGTTAAACTATATACTTAAAATTTTGATATATTGTATCAAACTATGTACTTTTCACAGATAACCTTAAGATGACAATTACTCCTAAATAAACCTATTCTAATAAATAATATAAAAGAACACAGCAGTGTCTTCGGTCTCACAATATTATATGTGTATATGATCTTCAAAAGAATATTACAGGCTTCTGGAACAAGATGATATGAGTGAAAGAAATTGTTAGTACGTCACTTAAATTCGCAGATGGTTAAATTAGAAACGGGTGCTAATGGTCACATGTTCTGATGAGTTAAAAAAAGAGAACAGCTAGTTCTTATGCAAAATACAATACGAAAAGAAACACAATCATGCATAGCCTTAAAATACACGTAAATGTCAACAACATAAATACAACCTGTAAATACGTCATTGCTGAGATCTCGCCATATTCGTGATAGCTGTCGGTCGAATGTGTCCATGTCGAATGCACAAGACTACCGTCTAAATAACGTCCATTCCATGAGGAGTTCCCTCTTGGAAAATTACGAGTTAACCACTGTGCACAGCATACTAAGCGTTTAGGGAGTTTATTATATCTCGTATACTTAGATGACATTGACCGTATCGTCGAATCAAACCAAATGAAAACAAAACTCACCAATTTAGATGTCACGAAGTTCTTAATCGAATACACCAACCTACAAAAGATTCAGTCTGTAATACAGAAATGCATGTTTTCAGAACAGCGTTAGAAAGACTAAAATATGACAACGGCAAAATATTTTAAAATTTTACAGCATCAAAAATACTAGTCACATACGCTTTCACTTACAGAGAAACATGTTGACAGTATAACAAATATATCGATTGAACTTAATACCCTTTTACTATATTAACGTACTGTATATGTCTCACTTCTTGGAATATAAACGGGGTATGTATGTGCTTTACAAATCCCGTGTAAGTTAAACCATCACTCTTGTCATTACGAAAAGCAATTATCGTGAAAACAAAGAAACAATAGAACCATTCTCTGGGTTGACTCATACCTACGGGTGTATTACGTGCACAATTCGGCTTTGGGAACGCGAAACTGACCGGTCTCATTACAAACAGAACGGATAAATGGGGCAGAGGAAACAAAAGCCTCCCATAAACGCTGGTATCGCAAACAGTCGCGTATCTGAAGGCTGACATAGACAAACTTTCTCTTAACCACCGCTAGAGTACCTGAAAACATGAAATGAATTTAAAATGTCTAACAGTTCAGAGCCCATTTTTTAGTCAGTATCTGACAGATCAAACTTAACTTTAAGAATCTTAGCTTTTCTTGCCGCTTTGCCTCTTTCATTTAAATTAATAACCACGAGTTAGTAATTTCATGCTTATATCTTCTTTGCATTTTTAAGTATGCCTTTTTATGTGGATCGTTCATTAATTATGATATGTATGTTTTATATGATTTTCGTTATCTGAAGTCACCTGGATCCGATTATCTTCTGATCGGAGGAATTCGATGATATGGGTTAATAATTGAATTATTATTGATATAGTTAACTCAGCCGTGTTCGTTTCGAAGGAACCATCCCGACATTTATCTTAAATGACTGAGGGAAATTACAGAAAATATAAATCTAAATGGCATAACAGAGATCTGAATGGCCGTCCTTCCAAATACGAGAGCAGTTTGCTAACAAGTGTCCCATCTCACTCGGTAGTTGTAGGATCAACCGGGATATCACTGTGAAACTTTTTCACAGTGTAGTACAATCGCTTAGCATTAATATACGAAAAGGAAGCTCTTTCATATATCTCGATATGTACGTAATGATGTCGGTAATAAGTATGCAGTTAGTAGAGGGCCTTACTCAAGTACTACATTTCCACAATAAATTTATTTTCGCTACGAGTTAGACTGGTGAAACACCTCATCATTTTGATATATTAGACTGTATTCAAAACGTCCTGCAGGAAAAGAATGCAGTTGCTTTCAAGATTAGAATTTTCTACTCAGTCAACGTTAATGATACACTGAAACGTGCTTAATCGTAGAAGGATTTCCACATCTCAGCCTTTGCACTCACATTAGCGATGCCAAAGCACTTACAGGCTATTTCTACACTGTACCGCCTTCCATATAATTATAATAGTAATGGCATTGTGCCCATATTTCACCACTAGACAGCAGAAAAGTAACGAAGTATGCTTTGTTGCATAACTTAGTCAACTCAACACAACATTAGTTACTTCTAGTGTAATTCAGATTAGAACTTACGAGGGCTGATTGAAAAGACCTAGGCCTAGTCCAGAGATCGCAGCACTGCTCGCGTGATTTTCCCCCCTAATGTTAGTACACGTGCCAGAAGACGCCATGTAAAATTGGAAGTCATTCTAGGTAGCAGTTGACTGCAGGAAGTGGTATTAAGCAGTTGTGATGCGCTTGGTGGTGACAATGGAAAAAAATCGAGTATCGTGCAGTGATTAAATTTTTAGTAATGGAAGATTTAACAGCAATCTAAATAATTCGATTTAACTTTTAAATGCGCATGGCTGCTCTTCACCTTCAACTTCCCCCGTGAAGAAATGGGCGGCCGAGATTAAACGTGATCTTGAAAACGTTCAAGATGATCTACGCGAAGGATTTCCAAAAAGTCCAAGCACACCCGAAATCATCGACAAAGCGCGTGATATGATTTTGGAATATCGGCTAATAAAGACGCCTGAATTTGCTAATGCTCTTGGGATATCAAAGGAACGTGTTGGTCATATCTTGCCCCAGGAATTGAACATGGAAAAGCTTTTCGCAAAATGGCTTGGTTCATTTTAAGAAAAACACAGGCGATTTTTTGCATCAATAAGTGACAGAGGATGGAACATGGATTCATCCCTATACACCCGAATTCAAACAGCAGTCTATGCAACTGACAGAGTTGGTTCTTGAACTCCAAAGAAGGCAAGGACAGAGGCATCGGCGGCAAAGGTCATGGGGTGAGTGTGTTGGAATGGGAAAAGCATTTTGCTGATCAACTATGCTGCGAAGATAAAACCATTACTGGAGAATACTACTCCTAACTTCTACAGAAACTGCACGTAAACGTTCCGGAAAGCCGCGCGGGATTAGCCGAGCGGTCTCAGGCGCTGCAGTCATGGACTGTGCGGCTGGTCCCGGCGGAGGTTCGAGTCCTCCCTCGGGCATGGGTGTGTGTGTGTTAGTCCTTAAGACAATTTAGGTTAAGTAGTGTGTAAGCTTAGAGACTGATGACCTTAGCGGTTAAGTCCCATAATATTTCACACACATTTGAACATTTGAACGTTCCGGAAAACAGACCCGGCTTAAAGCAGAAAAGTCATCTTCTATTGCCGGCCGCTGTGGCCAAGCGGTTCTAGGAGCTTCAGTCCGGAACCGCGCAACTGCTATGGTCGCAGGTTCGAATCCTGCCTCGGGCATGGATGTGTGTGATGTCCTTAGGTTAGTTAGGTTTAAGTAGTTCTAAGTTCTAGGCGACTGATGACCTCAGATGTTAAGTCCCCTAGTTCTCAGAGCCATTTGAACCATTTTGAATCATCTTCTATTACGACAATGCACCTACACACAAAAGTTTGTTGGCAACGGGAAAATTGAGGGATTTGCTCTATGAAGTGCTGGATCAGCCACCTTATTCCCCAGATTTGGCTACCTCAGGATTCCATCTGTTCTCTAAACTAAAGCGATTCCTACCAGGTCAGCACTTTTCGTTCAAACAAGAAGCTATTGTGGCGATACATAAGTATTTTATAGCATTTCAAGAGAAACACTACAGGGAGGAGATAATGGCACTGGTACACCGCTGTATAAAATGAGCTGATATCAGAGGAGATTATTTTGAAAAATAAAACTTCTTTGAAAGCATAAATTGGTGTTTTCACTATCAGGCCGTGAACTATTCAGAGCACCCTTGTCTCTTATGTGCCCTAACATTGGCACTTTCAGCTAGACTATGGACTAGATTGTACACCTACATCTACACAGATACTCCACAAACTACCATACGGTGCGTGGCAGAGAAGTACCCTATACCACTATCATTCCCCCCTCCTCCCCCCTACCCATACTGTTCCACACGCATAGAGAATGAGGGAGAAACGACTATCAATGTGCCTCTACATCTGTATGGATACTTTGCAAATCACATCTAAGTGCCTGGCAACCACCTTCACAATTCTCTATTTTTCCAATCTCGTATAGAGCGCGGAAAGAACGAACACATATATCTTTCCGTACGAGCTCTGATTTCCCTTATTTTATCATGGTGATCGTGTCTCCCTATGTAGGTCGGCGTCAACAAAATATTTTCGCATTATGGGGAGAAATTTGGTGATTTGAATTTCGTGAGAAGATTCCTCCGCAGCGAAAAATGCCTCTGTTTTGATGATGCCCATCCCAAATCCTGTATCATTTCGCTGATACTCTTTCCCCTATTTCGCGCTAATACAAAACCTGCTGTCCTACTTTGAACTTTTTCTATGTACTCCGTCAATCCTAACAGATAAGGATCCCACACCCAGCAGCAGTATTCTAAAAGAGGACGGACATGCGTAGTGTAGACGATCTCCTTAGTAGATCTGTTACATTTCCTATGTGTCCTGTCAATAAAACACAGTGTTTGGTTAGCCATCCCCACAACATTTTCTATGTGTTCCTTCCAATTTAAGTTGTTCGTAATTGTAATTCCTAAGTATTTATTTGAATTTACGGCCTTTAGATTTGACTGATTTACAGTGTTACCGAAGTTTAACGGATTCCTTTTAGCACTCATCTGGATGACCTCATACTTTTAGTTATTTAGGGTCAATTGCCAATTTTCGCTCCATACATGTATCTTTTCTAAGTCATTTAGCGTCCGCAGTTCGTGGTCTAATGGATAGCGTTGCTGCCTCTGGATCACGGGGTCGCGTTATCGATTCCCGGGCGGGAATTCAAATTATTATCATGTTTTAGAAATCGGCGGCTACATCGGCGCTGACAGTGGTCTGAATGACATTCAGTACAAGATTAAAAAGCGTACGCCATCCCTGTATTAGGAATTTCCGATATCTCCTCAGTGTCTCGTGGAGTGAGGGTATATGACATTGCCGATAGTGATCGGTATGATGGATGGGGACGTTAAGCTCGACAGCCACCTTCAAGCTTTTAGAGCAGCATAGCCTATGTGTTAGAGGCAGATTTTAATGTCCTTTCTTTTATTCCACGTATGTTCTTATTAACAGAAAAGCAATGATACTTTTAATAAGCACTCAATACTCTCACTCATTTGATACATTTACACATATATATCATTGACAGGTAGAAGAGAGGCAAGGGTAGTGAAAGGAAGAGTGGAGGTTAGTGTCTCGTATATGACTAGACCGTTGAGATTAGCACGAGAGAAAACTGACAAGGGCCTTTTAGAATAAACTATTCCAGATGTTGTCTGGTTGCCTAATTTGAGGAATCATTGGTAAACCCGCATGTGGATGTTCGGACAAAATTACTAACGCCGCTTCTTCTCCAAGTGAATCCTATGTTTTTACCATTGCAACATATATCCTCACTTGGAGAAATTGAGTTGTAAACCACATCTACTGCGATCTCAGTAAAGTGCTGTGAAATTACCCAGTCAGTCCCAAGTAAGTAATGTCTACGATAAGTCTCATTTTTATTTCCGTACAGATTAACGCCCTACTGTCTTCTGCTACTTCTACTCCCAGAAAGAATGAATATCATCATTGAAGAAACAATACCGTGTAAATGTTTCGATTTGCCTCGTAAATGCGGAAGTATGCGCAGTGACAGTACATTTTTAAACACTTGTTCTGCCGGCCGGAGTGGCCGTGCGGTTCTAGGCGCTGCAGTCTGGAGCCGGGCGACCGCTACGGTCGCAGGTTCGAATCCTGTCTCGGGCATGGATGTGTGTGATATCCTTAGGTTAGTTAGTTTTAATTAGTTCTAAGTTCTAGGCGACTGATGACCTCAGAAGTTAAGTCGCATAGTGCTCAGAGCCATTTGAACCATTTGAACACTTGTTATGTATATCTCCGTGTCGTTAAGTAGTTACAAAGCTTCAGTTAATAGAAATGGATAGCGTTTTAGAAGATAATGTTTTTACCAAGAAAGAATTATCTTCTGCCTTTGTTCCAGCAAAGTATGCAGGACAACTTCTGTGAAATTTGGGATGTAGGAGATGCTATACTGGCCAAAGTAAAGCTGTGAGGGTGCGTCGTGAGTCGTGATCGGATTGCTTAGTCAGCAGTGAACTTGCCCGAGAAAGGTAAAGGTCCTGGATTCGAGTCCCAGTCCGGCTCTTAGTTTCAGTTTTCCAGGAGGTTTCAAATCAGCGCACACTCGGCTGAAGACAGAAAGTTCATCATGAAGAAATAGTTTCCCACTTGAAATAATGGCGTAAAAGTGGTAATTTGAGTCTCAGTGTGGTTACCAGCTTCAAGCCACGGGCGCCAACCTTCTACCCTCTGCATTTCGCATGAGTATTTGGTGTTGCCACCTCGTGTTGCAGCATCGTCCGTGAACAGCCTCACTGAGATGCCAACCTGCAGCTACTCGTATTTCATTCTTATGAAATTAAGTTGTATTTATACATTATTTTATCTCGATCGACTTACGCGGTATTTTTTCAACATCATTCTGATTATCTAACAACCCCGTCCACACAGACTAATAATCACGCTAATAATTAGAAGAGTAGAAATTAAAGTTTTTATGTCGTTTCTGTCGGAGGCAACAGACGTATTAACGTGTGCAATTAACGATGGGAACAGTGGTTATAGATGGGCACCGCCTATGTTGACTAGCAATAGAGAGTAGGTAGAAAATTATACTCGTCTTGAATTTTTCATGTCATAGGTAATGGGTCAGATCGTTGTCCTGTAAAATAAAACAGTGTGTGTTCTGTGCGGAGGCCGAGGTCTTGATCCTTTTAAGAACAAAATGTCTTTCCTGATCGCCATTATTCGTCGTAATGCATTCATGCAACACTCATGGCACTAATTAGGTAAAGTTAACTTTCGTAAAAATGCAACTGGATAAATTTTTAAATTAAACACTCCTTCTAAGAACCACTTTTCTGTGTCTCACCATAATCAAGTTTTACCATAATCAGAATCAAATCACTCTTGAATATAAACCTTTTACGTTTATAGTCGAAACTTTACAAGTGTAGATAATATAGCTGCGCCGGCCGGAGTTGTCGAGCGGTTCTAGGCGCTACAGTTTGGAACCGCGCGACCGCTACGGTCGCAGGTTCGAATCCTGCCTCGGGAATGGATGTGTGTGATGTCCTTAGGTTAGTTAGGTTTAAGTAGTTCTACGTTCTAGGGGACTGATGACCTCAGAAGTTAAGTGCCATAGTGCTCAGAGCCATTTGAACCATTTGAGCATAGCTGCGTCGGAGCCAAGTCCCTCACTTAACTCTCCACCTTCTTACAGGGTCACACACTCCAACTCCTTCAAAAAGAAGAAAATATTTCCATAGTGCACAGAAAGAGTTTCGTGGATGTCAATGCAGTCAGACCTCGGTAACTTTCATGTCAGAAATATTACTCGAAATACAAACATGTTTCGTAAAGAATAAATGATTTCGAAATAATAAATATGATTTCTGCAAAGGATTTTTAATAATTTTTGTATTACAAAAAATAAGGTAGAATTAGGAAGTCTGATTTCAAAGGTTACTAACTTATCTGAGATAAAGTGAACATGTAAAGAAACGGATTTTCAAATATAATGGAAAATATAAAATTTGATTAATGAAATTATGATTAATAGTCGCGAAATATGATTATGGTCCAGGAAACTTCCTTTTAGAGTATAAGGTATGCAAATTTCAAAGACACCACGCCAGAAAAAGAATAATATCGATATGTCCATTTAACACAACTGTATCGTCATCTACTCCAGATCATATGTCGCAAAGGTGTAATATCGTTTCAAATGAAAAAAAAAAATTGAAAATTCATCTTTTCTGCCATAACAGCAGTTTAAATAGGTCAGGTATGCCGCCTGACCGACATTGTTTCTTTGACGACAATGTTATAATTTAACTTTCCGTTAACGAGGTCATGAAAACGGGAGAAAAATTGGTATTTGACAATACTGGAGATACAATTATTAGTGTCCTTTTCGAATGAACCGTTTCGTCATTTGACCGAAACGATTTATCGAAACCACTGAATACTTATACTTGGATGGCGCTATTCTGTTTCGAATACCACTCCTTCCGAATATGCGTCAGTGTGATAACCAGTGCGCCACCTTGTTCAGCCAGAAACGGTAGCGATCTGCATCAGTACGAGAAAGCGACGACCACTTGCCGAATCAGAGTGGAAGAGTCGCCACTTGATTACATTATGTGTGGAAAGGAGGGGAAGGGTGCTCGGGTCGTGCAGCCTTTCGGCGGCAACAAGAGCATCGATTCGGCCCACGCGCTGCCGCTCGCAGGCGTCGCCTGTCGCTGACATCGCGGCCACACGCTTCCGCGCAAATGGTGCGTCCCTCCAATCGCACTCCCAGAGGCGGCTCCCGCGGGAATCTTATCGCTGCCTCGGACAGGGGCAGGCCACAGCTCTTCGCGGCACGTGCCCGCACTTCGGGCCGCCTTCGGGCCCGCTTCTGTCGGCTGTATCTGGGTCAAGTTTTCCCGCGTCCCTGACATACTGACACTCCCACCCTCCACCCAGTCATGGGCAGAGAAAGTTAACACAGAAGTAATGTTAAAACATCTTTGAGTAATTCTGCCAAATTCAGACATCCGGAAGCCGAAGAGTGAAAGACACTTTATAGAGTAGATGGCGGGCTGATGAGTAATCAAAACCGGATGCTTCAGGCAGGAAGCGTAACCAATTAGCAGCGTTCACTTTTATTCATTTGTTTTAACACACAAATTGTGACCATCACAGCTCGCAGGTAATATTCTATTAAGAGCTGGTAGAAGCATACGATTTATTCTAATGTCCATTCAGGAACGCTGCCGTTTTAACTTTACAATGGATACCATTGACATGTGTACATCGCAGTTATAAAAAATCCTCTGTCTCCACTAATGAAATTCGATTCCTGGAGTTTTGAAAAGTACTGATTTCTAGCTATTATAACCCCCTTGCTGGACTCAATAAGTCTTCCATCAAATGTTTGAATACGTGTACAGTGGCACAAAATCTCCAAAGCCGAGGAATGAGGTGTCATCACAAATCGTATATCGAATCCCTCTGTTATTCCAGTGCCAGGGACATTGTGAGCATATGCAGTGTCCTGGTGAAAAATGACTTCTTTATGTTGGCAAGCTACTGAATTTCTTTCACATCCCAGGAAACAGTACTCATAACATTCTAACAGAAGAAATCGACTTAGCATATTTTGGCCACCGGCATCCCCACACTGCTTCGCTATTTCGTTTTAGGCGTGTGCGCATATGCCAACATCTCACACACAGTAACAAATGAACACACAAAGTTCCTTGGATTTTTAAAGGCTTTGTGAAAACCTCTGGGAAATTTTCACTTTCATTTCCTTTTGATCAACTTTCAATTTAATTGCCAATGATGATGTAACACCCAAAACTGTGGTGTCAGACCTTTCAGCTTACCTGGTTCACATTGCAAGAAGACGAGTATTTTTGGGCTGTACATAATATACTACACAATAACAGTATACGCAATGTTTTTTACCGATCCTGTGAAAGATGGTCACTTTTTTGGCGTCACTGATACTTGCTTCTGACCGCAGGTTTGACACACCCGATCTAAAATAAAGAATGCTTCAGTTTATCTATTTGACAGAAATTTACACATCACATCTGAATAAACAATATAATTCCGGATTTCAAACAGACAACAGACTAACGTTAATGCAACATATTTAACAACGCAACATAAACAAAAAAACATGAAATGAAATTTCTTTCTCCGCCGTCTCGACCTGATGCACATCGGGTAGTGAACGAGCGAGCAGGCTAGCTGCGCCACTAACTCTGCCGGCATACGTATGAGCTAGAAATTTCCAAAACTCCGTCCGAACAGGCTTCGGATGGGCAACGGTACCGACGACGGCAATGTCACCCTTCGCCGATAGGCGTCACTGCATGCGCATTTGGAGGTACGCAATCAGCACACCGCTCTGGCCGTTGTCCCTTTTTGGTGACCTGAGCCGCTACTGTTCAGTCAAGCAGTTCCTTCCTCAGTTTTCGTCACAAGAGCTGAGTACACCCCGCTTGCCAATAGTGCTCGGCACACCCAGACGGTTACCCATCCGAATGTTAGGCATGCCTGGCAACGCGAAACTTCGGTCATCACACGAGAACCGGTGTTACCACTGTTGCTAGGCCGTTGGCATCCGTATAAACTGGTAAAACTTTTGTGTATGCTGTTCTTCCGTAAAAATTTTTGAATTATATTACTATATCTGCAGGCGTAATCAACCAGACATGCTATTTAAAAATGGTTAAAATGGCACTGAGTACTATGGGACTTAACATCTGAGGTCATCAGTCCCCTAGAACTTAGAACTACCTAAACCTAACTAACCTAAGGACATCACACACGTCCATGCCCGAGGCAGGATTCGAACCTGCGGTCGCGCGGATCCAGACAGAAGCGCCTAGAACCGCTCTGCCACAATGGCCGCCTTGCTGTTTATTCTTTTTGTATAACTTGTCCGCTATTACTTTCAAGCGTGGCTCATTTTCAAGCATTCATTTATGGGGTATTGAACGTTATTTGTGAAATATTACATTATTTTACTTTGTTACGAGTACATTTATAAAGTAAACTCGCATTTATCACGTTATCGCTCTACTGTTACGTCGAAGTTGATCGATAATATGATGATTGGGCAGTTACATCATAAATGTAACAAAGTAAAACAAGTTCATAATTCACAAATAATGTTAAAGACCCCATAAACGTTCAGCCTGAAACTGACCCATACTCGAAGGTAGTAGAGGTAAAACAAAATATAAACAATAAATTGCAGCTTCAAGGAATTCGCGAATGAAAAATGCTTCTCGTAAAGATTTAGTTTTGATGCGTATCTTCAGGGAAGATTTTATCCTACATTGTGCTGTTTTGGTTTGAAATAACCACTTTATCTCTTGCTTTAGCAGTTAGCTAATTTCACCCACTTGGGTATTAAGGGGGGTAGGACGTCAAATGGGCTGACTTGGAGCAGGAGAGGCATCTCGGGACGTTTTAATTTCCAGTGTCTATACTTTTACAAATAAATTCATAACACTTTGTCAGTATCACCAGGAAGGATTCAGCATTCACTCCCACTGCAGTGGAAGTTCGAAAACATAACAAAATAATTTTTTTTACGTGCGAAATTTCATCATTTTTTCACTTACTAATGGCTGCATTTGTTGCTATAGGTACGCTTTTCTTCATACGTTAGAGAGATTCTTCGATGAATTTTGCACAGCATACAAACCATACTTACAGGTGTATGAAACTCTAGAATTTATTTAATTTATGAAAAAACGAATGGGCTGTTATATTTTAAACTTCATGTTTAGAAAAAACACAAATTTTCTAGTTAATTACCACAATTTTTACCACAGTTTTTAATAGATTTGTAAAATTCTAGAGTTTCATAGACCTTTGAATATGGTTTGTATGCTGTGCAAAATTCATCGAAGAATCTCTCTTACTTATGAAGAAAAGTGTACCTATAGCAACAAATGCTGCCATTAGTAAGTGAAAAAAATGATGAAATTTCACATGTAAAAAAAAAAAAATTATTTTGTTATGTTTTCGAACTTCCACTGGTGTGAGTGTAAATTCTGAATCCTTCCTGGTCATGCTGACAAAGTTTTAGGAATTTATTTGTAAAAGTATAGACAGTGGAAATTAAAATGTCCTGTGATGCCTCTCCTGCTCCAAGTCGTCCCGTTTGACGTCCTACCCCCTTTAACAAACGATTTCTGTTACTCGAATCACAGTAAAAGAGTCTCTCACGCAAGTAACAGATGTAGCTTGATAGTTTCCAAGTGGACTAAATCGGCTAACTTCTAAGTCATGAAATGTAGTGGTTAATCCAAAATAAAATAGCCTACGCTGGAAAATGACTTCCTCACGAATTTTACAACCGGTGTTGACCTACATATACAAAACAGTATTCATTCGACACGTGCGTTAAAATTCATCCCGTGTTGCAATTGCCGTTGATGTAGAAGATGTACTGTCAGCTGCGACGAATCTTTCCGAAGCCCCTCTGCAGTAAGTCAGATAGCGAATCTGAGATCCGTCAGTCGGTTGTGTATTTGGTGCGGAGATAGGAGCGGGAGAGGAGCCCCCTGGGCCTCGCCGGCGGCTGTCAATAAGGGCGGAGGAGCCAGCCGGCAGCGCGGCCTCTGTGGGCCTTGGCCCGCTCCCGAGGCGTTCACCCGACCCGCTCGGGCCGCACGTGTGTGACCAGGTCGCAGCCTCCCTCCGGACTGACAACACACTCCGCTCCGGCCGACCTACATCCTACGCACATTTCTCTCCCGCTTCCCTTCATTTTTATTTATAAGGCACACACGTTCCCCAGCGAGCGCGTGTACCTCGTCAGGTAGACGCGCCACGGTGCTGCTCATTTTCATATAGACACGAGTTGACGACAGCTGTCGAGTTATTACATCGAGAACTCCGTGCAGACAAACCTGTCAGAGACTCAGATGTACGCGTTCCGACCAAGTAACCGTCGGGCACATACGTCATACGACATCTAGTTCTGTGATCGTGACCTGCACAACTTTCTAATTCTCAATCTGAAGATTGGTTGCCTGTAATTCTTTTTTATTTTATTTATTTATTGTTCCGTGGGACCAAATTAAGGAGAAGACTCCATGGTCATGGAACGAGTCAGTACATGGAATTATAACACGATAGTAGAAACAGATAAAATGAAATATAAAAAAACATATTCAGGTGATAACTCTTAAGTTTAAATAAAGAAAATCAACAATGTAACACTGGAATTTGCTTAATTTTTTAGCTCTTCCAGGAGATCCTCGACAGAATAGAAGGAGTGAGCCATGAGGAAACTCTTCAGCTTAGACTTAAAAGAATCTGGGCTACTGCTACGATTTTTGAGTTCTTGTGGTAGCTTATTGAAAATGGATACAGCAGAATACTGCACTCCTTTCTGCACAAGAGTCAAGGAAGTGCATTCCACATGCAGATTTGATTTCTGCCTAGTATTAACTGAGTGAAAGCTGTTAACTCTTGGGAATAGGCTAATATTGCTAACAACAAACGACATTAAAGTAAATACATACTGTGAGGGCAATGTCAGAATTCCCAGACTATTGAAAAGGGGTCGACGAGAGGTTCTCTAACTTACACCACATATAGATCGAACAGCCCGTATTTGAGCCAAAAATACCCTTTTTGAATCAGAAGAATTACCCCAAAAAATAATACCATACGACATAAGCGTATGAAAATATGCAAAGTAGACTACTTTTCGTGTTGAACTGTCACTTATTTCAGATACTGTTCTAATGGTAAATAAAGCAGCATTTAGTTTCTGAACAAGATCCTGGACGTGGGCTTTCCACAACAGCTTACTATCTATCCGAACGCCTAGGAACTTGAACTGTTCCTTCTAGCTTATAATAGCCCATTCTGTCTGATCAAAATATCGGTTCTTGTTGAATTGTGAGTTAGAAACTGTAAAAACTGAGTCTTACTGTGATTTAGCATCAAATTATTTTCCACAAGCCACGAACTTATTTCATGAACTACATTATTTGATAGTGTTTCAATATTACACACAAGATCCTTCACTACCAAGCTGGTGTCATCAGCAAACAGAAATATTTTTAAATTACCTGTAATACTAGAAGGCATATCATTTATATAAATAAGCAACAGCAGTGGCCAAAACACCGACCCTTGGGGAACGCCCCACTTAACAGTGCCCTATTGGGACTGCCCTGCACTGCCCTCTGTTTCCTGTCAGTCTCTTCATTTCCTTACTTGAGCGTGCTTCTAGATCATATCCAACCTGACTGGCGAATTTCAGTCTACGTATTTCTTTCCCTCTCTTGCCTCTAATCATTCTTTACATTAATTATAAAACTATTGTGTCAGTAGTATTTCACATTATGAGTTGGATTATGTTGTATTCTCCAACTGTTTTTTGAACGTAACTTCTTCTACAATACAATAGCTGGCTGTACAATAGATGGTTCGATTCCCGGCGGGGTCAGGGATTTTCTCTGCCTCGCGATGACTGGGTGTTGTGTGCTGTCCTTAGGTTAGTTAGGTTTAAGTAGTTCTAAGTTCTAGGTGACTGATGACCTAAGATGTTAAGTCTCATAGTGCTCAGAGCCATTTTGTACAATAGATGTAGACGTCCGTCGATCTAGCCGGAGATGTGCTTCCTCTCGGTCGGCTGGTACTTCTATCGGCGGTGCAGTACAGCGGCTTCGGTGATATCTTCCCGGAGACTCTGTTATAGAGGTTGCCATTAGCAGTGGACGAAGACTGGTCTGCCTTCGATCGGCCGGGCCTATATAGTGAGCTGGAGCCAATAGAAACGCGGCGTAGGAATCTGTGGCCGGATATGTCGCGGCGACCTCTGCAAGGAAAGGTTCCTATTAATCGACTGGACTCTTCGGCGTGTTTACCTGATGTCTTCGCCTGTTTGGCTGTTGGTCTGTTTCCCTCATAGCGTGACTGTTATGCGGTGCTGCCTGCCATTTAGGGGAACCCGATGGCAGACAGTACAGATTATCTCATACAACGAGCTGATATCGTAAGACTAATTAAAAGTAAAAGAATAGGCTGTGCTAATGTCGAGGGACACAAGAACTGCAAGGCAGGCCTTTCAATGGAAACAAACAGGAATAAGATTACAAGGGAGAACACGTAAGCGATGACTAGATGACGTGAGACGGAATATCATAGTCCTAGGAATCAGAGGAGGTAGAAGGAAAGAAAACGAAAGGACAGAATATAAGGAAATTGTTAAGAAGGCAAAGATCCTGTGTATGGGTCCACAGCGAAAGTGAATTTCTCGAGATAAGTCATGTTCCCATGTGAGCTGTTGTTTTGTTTTGAAATAAACAATGTTTTTCATAAATTAGCAATTAGCTAATTTCACCCCCTTTCTCGATACAGTCAGCGCCTCAAATTCAGATTGAATACATGTCACCGAACCTAAGAGCAAAAATGACTAAATTCGCACAAAGGTTGAGTTTTTTCTGTTTTTCACGAGGACTTCACAGCTGAAATGCCCACGGGGAAGAAACTGGCTACTTACAAAATTATGAAATAAAGTGTCTATTATACTGCTCAATAGCAAACGTTGGTGACGCTCGCCGGTGCGCTGGCCCTCGACGCGTAGGTAAACTGGTTCGAATCCTGGTGGTGGATGAAATTTTCGCTGTCAGTAGTCGGAAAGCGGAGGAGAGGGGTGACGTAAATTTCCTAATAACCACTCCATGCGCTAGTGTCCTGAATCAAATTTCAGACTTCTTCACTGTGTCTCATGAAGTGACGAAGATATAAGGAAAGATTTAGGAATATGTAACTAAAACGAAAAAAATAAGTTAAATAGGAGAGAATGGAAGGAACATGTAGACTGTATGGGTGAAGAAAGATCCCTGGTAAGGGCTTCAAATTATAAATGCACTGAAAGAGGAAATGTAGGAGGACCATACAAGAGATAGGTATCGTAACAGGTAGTTTGCCTAATACATGAAGTGAAAATTAAGAAGAAGAAAACATATCACAAATCAGTTACTTTCTTACACAGCAAGCTAATTTTCTTGTCATGCTAACAGACTAAGATAATAACCAGTACTGCAATTTGGCAATAAATTATGCAAGACGACGAAAACAAATGAATATATTTCTTAGCTGTTGCTTCAGACTACCGTGTAACCGTATTTTCGTGTATTTTCTCTCGGGATTTGTACGGGTTTCGACCCATAGTTTTAGCCCATACAACAGACATGCTCACTAACACTCTTATCGAGGTCACCACCAGGAACTGGGATAGCCCTCATCAACATTCTTCCTGGGAATGTAGTCTATCAACTAAACTTGTTTATCAAGTTATAGCTTTTGGGGGGTGAGACACAACTTTTCAGGAAGACGAGAAAGAACTTTGTACTAGAAACTCTGCGCATGCAGCAAAGTGTTTCCTTGTATAAACTCGCTGTCGTATTCAGAGGCGGGACCGTAACCATTACTGCTGGGCGAGCCTCGACTCGTGCGGTGCCGCGTCCTACAGGTACCACACTGTTACAGACGCGAAACGAAATCTCAGTGGTACTGAAATCAGTTTCTTACTTCACATATTATTTACCGATACAGTATTTCACTTCCGGTACTATTTTAAATTTACTGATGGCTGCAACAACAGAATCAAGATGATTTCTCAAATCTCCGCTGCTTGTAATTGTGAAATCAATGTACTGTTACGTGCATGTGAAAAATCTCCATACCTTACGATGCTGCGAAAATAGTTAATTTTACTAAAGTTCGTCTTACTAATTATGGTATTTTTGCAATACTGTACGAGGAAATGGAAAACACGTGTACTTACAAAACTTTTTTATTGGCACACCTGAAAGTTAGGTGGTTATCGCGCAGTAGAACTGTTCTCGTGTTGTATAAAGTTTGTCTTTCTCACATCAGCTGCATCTTACCCAATGCAAAGGCTGGCTTGAGACCGTGGCTTATGTGGCACACGTTTTCTTGAAAATCAGCAGTCCAAATATATTACTTCACTGGCCAAAGATAAACTTTTGTATTGTGTAAGACCGTACGAACCGTTCACAAAAAGCTTACGGTTTGGAAGATCTGTTTCAGTTCCAATCAGATTGAATGTTTCGATACCCTTCATGATTTTTTTTGTAGAACTTCATCGATCTCCGGACGAAAATGTGAAGAACATACATAATTATAGAAAATTTGAAGAGACTTGTGAAAACTTTCAGAGTATTTCCCTGCTATGTGTAGTAATAACAACTGCATTCGCAATCTCTTATAACATACATTAATTTTGGAATTCACATGAGTTGCAAATTAAAACGAGCAATTTCTGAAAATTTCCAGTGACTGGAAGATACAACAACATTACAAATTCTTAGTAACTGATAAGTTTCTGTTTAAACTTAAAGGCGGAATTTCAATGATATCAGATAAAGTGGCAATAGTTTCATTATCGCCCGGTCCACATATTTCTGCGAAAAGGCTTTTCCTTCTTACACTCATAAATACACAAACAGATATCTGGCCGAAAGTAACTGGAGACTGTATTTAACATCTGTGGTCCCAGACTTCAGATTTATGTGCCATGAAAATCAGGCGGATCCTTTTCACTGAATTCCCAGGAGTAGCTTAGACAAATATTTCCACAACGAAATCTTGGAGGTTAACAGAAAAGTGTACAATACTTTAATATTACACATAACACCTACCCATTGTGCTAAAATCTTCCTCAGCGCTTTTGATGTGATACATTTGAAATGTAGAAACATTAGGGCTGTAAATGCGAAGATTTTAGGTCAGGCTTTAACGAGATATCTGATGAAACAACAAGTTCACGGTAAACAGTCACTGCTTACGTATATCTACAACGAGTTTCAAAATTTTAAGCCTTCATCGTTAGGTGGATTTATATGTGTCAATATGTCGTGTGTGTTGAGCTAACGTGTGGCACTGTCCTCGAAACGTAATCTACGACTACAGATATGTAAATGATATAATGAGTTAAACCAGTTATTCAAAAGCTCCCATGAAAAATATGAATTTCACAGTTGAGCATCAAGTAGATGACAGCATAAACTTTCTAGACCAGATCATCAAAATTATGAATAACGGAAACCGATTCGAAATTTATCGTAAAATTACTGCAACACACACTACCATCCACAGCTACTCTTGTCGACCCAACCCCACAAGATGGCAGTATTCTGGTATTTAGTAAATATAGTAATCCAACTAGCAATCACTGAAGATGGATGTAAACAGAACATTGAACCAATAAAACGAACAGTCATTGCAAAGGGCTATAACTGTTCCAAAGCAGACACCCTAAAACACTTAATAATGGCAAAATAATCACAGCACAAAAAATAAACAGAGTATAAGATCTGCCATGAAACCCCATTTCTGGGTAGTATCACATCGCCAATGTCTTCAAACGAAAAGGTATATACATAATTTTCACCACCGACAACAAGACTGGGCAGAAGTTACAGCAGCATCACAAGAAATCCACGCACCATGTGGGTGTGTAGAAACTGAGCGTTGCCACTGTGAATATTTCTACATAGGACAGACAGGTAGCTCATTTGATTGTTTGAGATTCGATTCAAAGAACAGATGGCAGCACTAAAGAAAAAAAAGCAATAGCCACTCACCTGCATGAAACAAAACATCATGTTAACACTACCAGTATCAGCATTAAACATATACAACATAAAGGCAAGAAAGTAGACATCCTGGGAACACTCCAAATACATCAACACCAAAGAAAATAACCTGAGTCCATCCTAAATGACAAGAATGACACCATTAACTACAGTATCATTTGTGTTTCTAACAGCAGCATATGTTATTAAATTTGGAATATACACAGCCTGTAGCTTCCACTTCACATTTATCATCAATAATTACTTATTTTACCATGATATTTCCCAAATTAACAATGGTGTAGTCTTAGTCACGAGTGCAACAAAGCACCAGCAATCTGTACCCATGTCTGCCTGATATTACATACATTTGTTGATACTGTTCAATTTTTCTCGATCTGTGTATATTTAGCTCCGTATCAGTATTTTCATTCAACATTTACTTAGCTATAACGCGTAACAGATGCAAGTTTTCAAACTCATATTTCTTGCATAAATTAAACTTTGTTCTCGTTCTTTCACTCTTTTCATCCTCTATCTCTTAATCCCAGACTAAATTCTTATTTACTTATAATTTCGCCACTAATTGCTACATATTTATTACACTTAAAGTTTTCAACCTCCACAATGGTAGGATTTACTTTGAAATCACGGTTTTGTTTTGCTACATATTCTTTGTACTTTGAAATATTGTCCCTGTTTTTGCTATATGTTCTTTTCCAACTAGTTTCTAGGCACCATCTTTGTTTACAATGTGTGACAGTTTATATGCGACGTATTACAACAGAGGAAGAGCCTGTGACCACTGGAGGTATTCTATTTTAGTTTTACTTTCACATATACATCACATCTGGGTTTTAGTCAGAGATCTCTACAGAGCCATTTTCTGAAGAAGAGCTATTTTTTTTCCACTAGACAGTGCCATAGGCTACCCCAAAGTCCTAACACAACACACTATGTCGTATTATCACGTATAAATCCACTTGATGATGGAGGTTTAAACATTTGGACCCGTTATGGATATAAATAGATAATGACTGGTAACAGTGCACTTATTGTGTCATTCGATGGAATTCAGCTACTTGAATGTTACAGTAAGTATTCTTTTTGTAATGTGGGGGTTCACACCTACGAAAATTTTGTGAAAGAGGGATAATAGTTCGAAAAAGTTTATAAACCACTGCTCTTAGGTATCTGCAAAGATGTCTACATGACATCATAGTTGTACGATAAGGCTACTAAATTATCTGTTGCGTGCAAATATATTTGTTAACATTAAAAGCTAAATTAATGAAGGAACATATACTGCAGAGAAGAAAGGCATATGAAGTTTATTGAAATATATCTTGCTTCAAGTTAATAAAGAAATATTGTTCTTCTCGCTAAGCTATACCGACCGTCTGGTGGAATATATTCCTGAAACAAGCAATTACGACGCTTATTAAGAGATTTATGATACCTAAATTAGGATGTTAAGGAAACGTATCTGAAACGTAGAGTGGTAGAGCAGGGCGTCATAAGCTGGTCATTCACGTTTTCCGTAGATATTCCATTACAACTATCGGTAATTACAAACCCAGCTCTACTAATTACCGTCTCTGTAGAGGCAGTAGGGGAAGGTGCGCGTGAAACTTGCCGTGCCAGTTGCGACCGTCTCGATAATTAGTTACCCTTGATTTCCACCACTCCAGAACACACTGTCCCTCATCTAGTTTTCCTATCACCATGTACATGGAAGTGTCATGGACAGTTTCCTCATCCCCTGCCCACGATGCAAAGACAGTCTTTGTGCGTGTTGAAGACGTTGTTGTTGAGTGTCGTCCTCTGAATGATATTCTGCAAATAATACATGCCCACAGGAGGATAAATATGTTATCCGCATTTGGCACAGTGTTCCTGTAGCTGGTACACCCATTGCGCAAGCAATTGCGGCGTCGGACAAATGTCAGCTTCCATAGGCTTGGTAGTCTTTTGAAATAGTTCGTAAAACTAGATTAATTATGTCAACGACCTGGTACTGTCAGCTTTCAGACACGTGTATTTTCTCTAAACCATGTAATATTTCAAAAATTTGTTCGTGCCACGTAAACACGGATTTTAGTATGATACACAAAGTATTCCATCGTTTATCATCGTACTGTTTTAGAGCAAAACGCAACAGCATGTCTTTCTTGTGGCTACTCCTTTCGAAATAAAATTCCATATTTTTCGTTGCTTCAGAATGTGCAAACGTTAGGACAATATTCCTACAACGGTTTACTCTCAGACCAGAGGCGTGTAAAAGTGCTAACAGAGTGGATGTTGTATGGACGGTGACAGTAGTTTTCAACTGCATTTTCACATGTACCTCCCGATTAGTCCGCCGCTCGTGGTCTCGCGGTAGCGTTCTCGCTTCCCGAGCACGGGGTCCCGGGTTCGATTCCCGGCGGGGTCAGGGATTTTCACCTGCCTCGAGATGACTGGGTGTTTGTGTTGTCCTCATCATTTCATCTTCATCCAGGAAAGTGGCGCAATTGGACTGAGCAAAGATTGGGTAATTGTACGGGCGCTGATAACCACGCTGTTGAGCGCCCAACAAACCAAACATCATCACAAACATCACACCTCCCGATTACTAACTAACGTAACCCTCGACAGTTGGCTTTTACGTAGCCTCAACTTGCTCATGTTAGTTTCAATTTTCTCGCGTATATTTGTAGCACTTTTCTATATCAGACGAGACCTTTGCAGGAAACAGGACTCGAATTTTCTAATGCAGCTCTTACGAGAATCAGTGCGTAGTAAGAGTGAAATAATGAATTGTAGCGTGTACTTCTGTTCAGGTGTCGGTTGTACATGCGCACACCCCATCCTCCATAACCTTGCTATACTTGGGTGACCATAGCGACGCGGTATTCATCTTCAATTTTATTTATTTATTTATTTATTTTTATAGCATTTTTAGATATTATTGAAGGCCGAAGAAGCACGTCTCTTGCACTTGCAGTGGGGTACTATGCTCTGATTTCTAGCAGTGTCTATACAACATCCTGAAAGCCTTCCTCTGCAACTGCGCTGAATAAACGCAGATCTTCTGCACACGTTCTTACATACTTCTCTAGGACAATGGATTTTTATGATACCGGAAGGTTGCTAATACTATTGATATGACTGTTAATAAAAGCTTTGCAGGTATTCAAGCGTTACAGCATGGTACTGGTGCTGCTGTCATGGAGGAAAGCTGATAACTTACGACAGTCGCTACACTCTACAAAAGGCTTTTCTTCATTATCTACAACCTGTGTAAAATTTTGCCATATCTCCTGATATCTTCAGACAAGAGTAGGTAACCTCCTCCAGTTTCAGGTAAACTTTTTTCTCCCCGTCACAGTTTATAATCTCTGAACGTGGGGAGGGCGTTTGAAGTTCGATATCTACAGGGTGAAAATTACTGAACTATAAGAAAAACGTAAATTAGTTACAAACTACGGCATGCACACACTTTATTCAACATGTAAACCTCACTACAGATATTTGGATGTAGGGTATGACATGTTAGATATGCCTGTCGTCATTGGCGATGTTGTGGGGGAGACGAATAGCGAAATTCTGCATGACCCGCTGAAGTGTCGGAATATCGATGCTGTCCATGACCTCCTGATTAGCTGATTTCAGCTCAGCAATAGTTTTGGGGCTATTGCTGTACACCTTGTCTTTAATATAGCGCTACAAAAAGGAGTCGCATGTGTTCAGATCCGGAGAATATGGCGGCCAATCGAAGCCCACGCCATAGGCCTCTGGGTAGCCCAGAGACAGAATGCGGTCCCCAAAAGTGCTCCTCTTGGATATCAAATACCCTCCTGCTTCGTTGGCGTCAAGTTCCGTCTTGCATTAACCACAACTTGTCGAAATAGGGTCACTTTGGATAATGGGGATTAAATCATCATCCAAAACATTCACGTACCGTTTGTTAGTCACCGTGCCATCAAGGACTATCGAACCGAATATTCCGTGACTGGGCACTGCACACCACACAGTCATCCGTTGAGGGTGAAGAGACTTTTCCATCGCGATATGCGGGTTCTGAGTCCCCCAAACTCGCCAATTAGACGAACCCATCCAAATGAAAGTGCTCCTCGTCGCTAAAACAAAATATACAGCGCATTCTAATTCCCATTATGCCCCGCGGCCAACACTGCAGTTTGAACGTCCTAACGTAGACCGTTCAGAAGTTATGACTATTTTATTTCATATAGTTCAATAACTGTCACCTATTTCAGATGTAATAATTTATGACACACCAAAAACACTATGAAGAAAACCAAAACAGCTGCTAATTACTTCTGTGTCTTTGATAGGGCTGCGTTCCGCCGTCCTCAGCGCTGTCTGTTTCCCTGTTGTGCCGAGCCCTGTTGACACTCGGGCTCGGCCGAGCTCAAGCGTCCTCTTCTGGTACAGCTGTGCGCGACACTTGTGTCTATGGATAGCTAATCTTGGTGCCAATCGGGTGAGCCCATCGGTTGCTCTCGGCTGACCTAGGGTCAGCAGGTCGTAGAGCTTAGCGCTTCCGGGTGGCAGATACTGAAAGCTTAGATTACCCTTTAGGGCAAGGAGCTGTTTGATTCATTCCACGCGCAATTCAAAATTGTACCCTATGAAAAAAAGAATAAGAAGACGCATTGGTAAGGAATTATCCGAATGGGATGAAAATACGTAGATGTGATCTACATGTACAGCCAAATAATGTGCTTCAGGTTCAGAAAAATTGGATGATTTATTCAAGAGAAAGCCCTTCACAAATTGAGCAAGTCAATAAAGCGTTGGTCTACCTCTGGCCCTTATGCGAGCAGTTCTTCGGCTTGGCATTGATTGAGAGTAGAACTCCTAATTAGCAAAATGGTAACAAAAAATATTGCATTCCATTTTGCCAATGTGCTACAGCAAGCAGCTTCGAATTGTTCAAGAATAAAAGCAGTCTTGTTGGGAAATTATTTAATATCAAAGGCGCGTTTCACTCTTTTGGGATATCATCAGATTGTGTAAAAGTAGCTCGAAATGCAACCCATCCGTCATAAATCCGTATAAAGTAGAAAATGGACGGAACAGTAACTTGACTGCATATACTGTTGCGTCCATTTTCTATTTTATACGGCTTTATGACAGATGGTTTACATAGCGACCTACTTTTACACAATCTGAGATAGTTCCCCAAAATGTTGACTCATATTAAAAATGTCCTTCGAAGGGTTATCGTGGCAAATTCTGTAATATCGTCAAAATCCTGAGCTCGTTGAGGGCCCTGCCCATAATGTTCCAAACGTTCTCTATTGGGGAGAGATCCGGCCACCTTTCTGGCCAAGTTGTGGTTTTTCAGGCACGAAGATAAGCAGTTAAAAGTCTCGCCCTGTGCGGGTGGCCATTATCTTGCTGAATGTAAGCCCGGATTGCTTACCATGAAGGCCTTAAGCCTGGAATGGCATTGACCACAAGTTCCAGTTTTTATCGCAGAGTCTTTCTGAAGGAATTTCCCAATCTTTCCTTCCACAGACCTAGGAAAGATGCCTGGAAAACATGTGACCTACTGAACATTGAAGCAAAAGCAGGTTCACCACAGTCACAGGTGCGTTTAGAGATTCACCATAGGAAGACCGAGATGGCACAGAGCCTTCTGAAGAGCGACATCAGTTCTTCTCAATTCCCTGGTAGTGACTTTCGCTGCATATCGATTGATGTGCATCAGGTTATGTTTGTGCCAACACTAACGCACTCGGAGATGTTTTATCGCCGCCAGTTATCTTGTTACAACTTGGCGGTATCTGTACGTGACACCCTTCAGCCATACATGAGCATGTGGGATGAGAATATCTCTGTAGGGATGGAAATGAAATTGCATCATGCATTCCGAAGGTGTTGAAAAACAGGATAACAACGAAGAAAAACCTTATTGTTTGGGGTCACAGCTGTGCTTCACAAAAAAAGAATCGAATGATGGTATTTCTTTTTCTTTTTCTGGTGGGAAGCGGGTTGTTCGCGCGAATAGAACAACGGTTTCTTGTTAGTGAGCACAGCTTCTTCCCCTTTGCCTTGAGAAGGAAGTCAGTGACGAAGGCATTAGTACTCAGCGACCTACGCAAAATGGTCGAAGAAGCAAAGATTGTTAGACCTTGCAGAGTAATGTCTATGAATGCTTCCAATTTTGTTTTAATATTAAAGCTGTAGCAGACGAGATATTCTCTACAAAAAATCTGAACATTCCAAATGCTATGAGTATCATACGTGATTCAACGGATGTAGCACATGTAGCAATAAAAGTATGTTACACCTACATGGGAAGGATCCGCAAGGTGAATGCGCTCAAAAAAGGAAAAAAAAGGAATAAACATTCAATCTGCTACCTTTGAATCAATTTCCGTAATCCATTCAGTTACAGATAAAAAGAAGAAAGATTTAAAGGCTATGATACCTTGGCTGGAAAAGAATGATCATAAAGGATATTATATGCAGATCTGTGGAGAGTGACTAAGAACATAGCACGTAGAATAATTTGATGGGATTTAGCACATGTCATAAATGTTTCTGTCTGAATTGCCTTCAGCACCAAAGAAATCCAACTGTGTCATAAAACCACCACTATATATGATAAGATACTCTCATTTGTAACATGGAAACGTTTGAGGAATAAATAATTAAAACACTGCACTACAGACAGGTTGTCTGTAATAACTTCTGTTCATAAATTTGTCACTTTGCACCTATCTACAGTTAAGTATCCAATTATGAAACTAAAGCCATTAAAAGACGGTAAGTGAAATGTGTTAGAGACATTCTTATGAATGACTATTACTAACTGAAGACGGCGGTTAAACAATGTGAAAGTGCTCAATCCTATTATAAATGGAATGGGTGCTAGGTCATACGGAAGCAGAGGTGTGGTATATGACAGAAAATGGACATACGGTAATTGTCTATACGTCCCTATGGACAACAACATATGCTGTACACCAATATACAATTGAAATGCTCCCAGTGACTGGCACTGTAAACGTGTATCCGTAGGTGTTAAGACTCCGCATCGTATGGACAATGTCGATCTCCGTTAGTGGCGAGGGCTATGCTGCCCTTCCTCTGGTGGTGTGACTGGCGGCGGCGGTGTAGCCTGTCCGACCGCAAGCTCTACAAACAGCAGTGCGGCGGAGGTAGGCTTCGCGGGTGTGGCGACGGAAGCTCTAGGGGAAGGAGGGAAGCTGCCTTCGACGCAAGCGAATGGAGCTGGCCCGTGGTGGACGGCTCCGGCGCCTGTAGGCAGAGGCTTTTGCAGTCCGTCCTCTGCTGCTGTGACAGGACGCGGTGATGTGGTTTATCCGACCGCAAGCTCTACAAACAGAAGTGCGGCGGGGGCAGGCTTCGCAACTGTGGTGGTGGAAGTTATGGATGCAGAATGGAAGATGCCTTCACGCTAGCTAAGTAGGCCACAGGTTGGAACTGTGAAGGCGTCATTTGTCAGATGAGACGTTCGATACAAGGCTATCTATTATTTCAAATGATGGTCCCATGACTAGAACTTTTTCCAGGCTAGAATTTGGTAACCTGAGGGCGTCATTCCGGGCTAGATGGTCTGGTGCGTCTTGAACCATTTTGTCTCGTATTAGGCTGTTAGCATGAGACTTAGAAGAAACATCTGCTGTAAAAGTGAATTTACTGCGTCGACTAATGCGTTGAGTTAACTGGTATATTGCAAATGCACTATCGAACCAAAAGTATCGGGACACATATTAGTCGACATTAAAGTGGTGTGTGTCCACCCTTCGGCATTAGGACGGCTTAATCTCTGCTAGGGACACATTTAGTGAGGTATCTGAAAGTCTAGGCGCTTCAGTTTGGAACCGCATGACCGCTACGGTCGCAGGTTCGAATCCTGCCTCGGCCATAGAAGTGTGTGTTGTCCGTAGGTTAGTTAGGTTTAATTAGTTCTAAGTTCTAGGCGACTGATGACCTCAGAAGTTGAGTCGCATAGTGCTGAGAACCATTTGAACCATTTATCTGAAAGTCTGTGCAGGAACGACAGCCCATTATTCCTCAAGAGCCAAAACCATGGAAGGTAATGATGTTGGAGCCTGAAACGAAGTTGACGTTCTACCTCACCCCAAAGGTACTCAGTTGGCTTCAGACGAGACTTTGGGCAGGCCATTTCGTTACAGGCACGCCGTTGTCCACAAATCATTGCCTCACAGATTCTGCTTTCTCACAGAATGCGTTGTCATATTGTTACAAACAATTATAGTTCACGGTTACAATGTCCGTCTTTATGCATTGTCCTTTCATACGGACAAACTCCACAAATCATTGTCTTACAGATTTTGCTTTATCACAGAATGCGTTGTCATACAGATACATACAATTATATTTGATAGTTACAATGTCCGTCTTTATACATTGTCCTTTCGTGAGTGAATTATAACGCAACTACGGACACTATGGCCACACAAATGAAGAATTTATACATTGTCAGTATCTTCCACAGTATAATATCCTTCAGACATGCATGCATATCTGAAGGAACGTAGACTGTCACTGGTGATTACAGATGTGGTAGACATGACGAAATAGAATACGACTATACACTGACGTCAGCTCTCAGCGGCACACGATAGCTTGTGGCGGAACAGGACTCGAAACAAAATGCATGCCTAAACCACTGTATTGAAAAGGTGCAGATACATTATTAACACAGACATTGTATCCATCAACGATGTATCTATGCCTCGACAGGCTAATACAACGATATAATATCTGTCTCCCTGTGCGAGAATAAGGGATATATGGAAGTGAGGAGCGGTCCTGCAAGCGTTCTCGGGTAGACAAAGTGGTAAGGCGACCGCTTGCAATAAGCAAGAAATCTGGGTTCGAGTCCCAGTCTGGCACAAATTTTCGTTTGTTCAAAACGGTTCAGATGGATCTGAGCACTATGGGACATAACATCTGAGGTCATCAGTTCCCTATAACTTAGAACTGCTTAAACCTAACTAACCTAAGGACATCACACACATCCATGCCCGAGGCAGGATTCGAACCGGCAACCGTAGCGATCACGCGGTTCCTGACTGAAGCGCTTAGAACCGCTCAGCCACACCGGCCGGCTTTTCGTTTGTCGTAGACAGGTGATGTCAATGTATAGTCGCAACTTGCGAAGCGATTTCGTAACGATTATTGTCTCTGAACTGTTCATCTACTGTACCCAGTGTTCAGTGCTACAAAATGTGTTCATATCTTTCCGCTGTTTGAGTTTTCTTAAGCACAGTAAGGGTGCCACAACCTAGCCACCGAAAAACATCACCTCCTCCGAACTTCACAGTTGGTGCTACACATTTATTTATTTAATCGTATGGCTGGGGCGCCCCGGCTGGCAGGCCGTTCGCAGGGTGCTGGTCTTTCAATTTGACGCCACTTCGGCGACCTGCGGTCGATGAGGATGATAGGATGAGGATGAGGCCAGTACAACACCCAGTCCCTGGGAGGAGAAAATTCCCCGACGCAGCCGAGAATCAAACCCGGGCCCAGAGGATTGACAACCCGTCACGCTGACCATCCAGTTACTAGCGGCGGACGGTGCTACACATGATGAGGGGTAACGTTCTCCAGGCATTAGCCAAACCAAAACCCTTCCATCGGATTGCCACGAGTTATAGCGTGATTCAACAGTACGTTCTCCAGGCATTAGCCAAACCGAAACCCTTCCATCGAATTGCCACGAGTTATAGCGTGATTCAACAGTACGAATCACTCGTTTCCAGTCATCCACTGTCCAGTGCCGTCGGTCTTTACAAAACATCATGCATCGCTTAGTGTAGGAGACAGAAATATGTGTGCCGGCCGCGGTGGTCTCGCGGTTCTAGGCGCTCAGTCCGGAACCGTGCGACTGCTACGGTCGCAGGTTCGAATCCTGCCTCGGGCATGGATGTGTGTGATGTCTTTAGGTTAGTTATGTTTAAGTAGTTCTAAGTTCTAGGGGACTAATGACCTAAGATGTTCAGTCCCATAGTGCTCAGAACCATTTGAACCATTTTTTGAACAGAAATACGTGACTTACGAGGAGCTACTCGAACACTGTACCCAATTCTTTTTAACTCCCTGTACACAGTCATTGTCGTAGCTGGACTGTTGGCAGCACTTTGGAACTTACAGACGATCACTTCGGCTGATTTCATGGAATGTTTAACAACCACCCTCCGCATTGCTCGACGATGAAATCTTCCTGGCCTTGGTTTAGCTGTGGTTATTCCTTCGTGGTTCCACTTCACAGCCACGTCACCAACAGTTGATTTTTGCAATTTTAGAAGATTTGAAATGTCCCTGTTTGCTCTGTTATTCAGGTTACATCCAATGTGCTCTTCCAACATACTCATTCTACTGTACTTCTTTTGTACTGACAATACAACGCTCCCCAATTTATTTTATACTGACGGGTCCATCTCTCGTGACATCTAGTGATCAATTTCGCATTACATAGCGATTTACAGATACTTCTGGTCAGATACTGTACTTCTGGTTGTTTAGCACACTGGAAGAAACGCAATCATTCTGATACCACATACCCCATGCGATGATAGTACTGCGCTAGTTTATCCATGAGCTCATGCAGGTTAAAGGCAGAGGGCTCCTACTAGGGGACGCTCTTGTGTTTCATTTCAAGCACTTCCGGTCCGCGCCATTTGAGGAAGTCCTAGTGTCAGGCGGCGTCAGTTATGTTCGCCGCCGTGCGATGATGGCGCAGACGTGCTACAGTACATACGGACTCTAATCCTCGCGTTCGCTGTTGAACTCAGCGACTGACTTACTATATATGTACAAGCTTGACTGTTATATCTTCAGTCGGATACTCAATACGGTGCGAACCTCTTGCGGGAATACAGGAAACGCTGTAAGCAAATGAGGTGAATGGACAGGGACGTTACTTCTTACTGTGCGATATGTTGAGAATTTGGGTCGCACGGAAAGCATGCTCGGACAGCCGAACGGTTTTCGTCTGAAGTATTGTAATGTCTTAATTGAATAATTAAACGCCTCTCGAGATTCCATCGAGAGTTATGCAAAGATCCGGGAGGTCACGCAGGACAAACCAGGATACGGCAAAGGCTGTGTGTGAACCTGAACCTCACGTCAATGAGCATTGTGGTAGAAAGACTGCACAAATTAAAAGAGAACAGATGTACGTCCCGCAGGATTGTGAAAGTAAGCTCTCTGGTGAAGATAATTCCTCTGGATCAAATGTGCCAGAAGAAACTAAGTGTCGCACTTTGGTTTGTGGAGACTGTGCCAAAATAATTTCACAAACACGCCTTCTTACTCGACACATTAGAAAAGTACACCGTCCAATTCGTAGCCTTGTTTGTGAGGAATCAGGAAAAAACTGCAGCAGTAGTGGAGTAGTTGGAGGACTATATCATCACATGAAAACTCATCTACCACCAGCTTATGAATGTGGTAGAATATTCTATAGGAAAAAGAACGTTGCATTGCATTGGCATAGAATACATAATGACGGAACCCAAATTCAAAGAGAAATTCATGTCAGATCTAAATTTCCTAAGTGAAGTTCTGCTTCTAATCAGGTGCTTTTGAAATGCCTTGACTGTGATAAAGTTGTGTATCAGTAGCAGGCCTAAGTCGACATCGTGCTACTACTCACACAAAAATTTCCACATATTTCTATCACGTGTAAGCAGGCCTTTGCACAGAAATCATCTTTGCTGAGTCACCAGAAAGTACACATTAAATCACGTCCATTCAGGTGTGGACATTGTGTTGCAGCCTGCAGAGATAAATGGCTCTGAGCACTATGGGACTTAACATCTGAGGTCATCAGTCCCCTAGAACTTAGAACTACTTAAACCTAACTAACCTAAGGATATCACACACATCCATGCCCGAGGCAAGATTCGAGCCTGCGACCGAAGCGGTCGCACGGTTCCAGACTGAAGCGCCTAGAACCGTTCGGCTACTATAGCCGGCCTGCAGAGATAAATGGCATCTTACTCAGCATGGTGCCAAGCCATATATATATAGCATTTTTCATAAGTCATTCACACTTAAGACTGTACTAAGGGAACACATTCATGAAGAACATGGTCCTTCAAAATGAATGTGTCCCGAATGCCGTCATACTTGCAAGACCTATGGTGCACTTGCTTCTCACTGGATACAAAAACATGACTCCCGACGGATCCATATGAATTCTAGCGTAAGTCATAGTTTAGTGCACAGCAATGAAGAAATTCGCAGTTTATCCATAGAATATAGGAATAAACATGCCATTAAGAGGGCAAATCTAAAAGATCGCAGAAAACGAGAAAGAATCAATATTGCCCGTAGAAGAGTTGGCAGATGTATCATGATTTACAGAATCTGAAGGCTGTGTGAACAGTGTTAGTGAATAATCAGCTGTGTGTAATAACAAACGTGTTTCACCAACAGGATCACTTTCTCGAGATATACCTGAAAATCACCTGTCTCTACAATTATCATCTTTTGTCAGCAGTTCAGATGAGGAAGTGGGTGTTCCTTCAATAGATAAAGTAAAAGTAGAAGTAGGGGTGTGCATGTTTTGGTGGGCACGGTAGAACAAAAAACATATGTGATCAAAAGCGAAAGGAAAGTATGGAACTTCAACAGACTAATTTAGATAACATCTCAAACTCGATTTGGTTAACAATGGCCAATCTGCGCACTCTCTGCTTTTTTAGATATGAACTGATGGTTCTGAGGAGCAAATAGTGTAGCATGGTCTTATGTCTTTTGTTAGTAGACGCCGTTCTGTAATGGTTAGCGCACAGACATAACCATAGCAGGCACTACAAGGCACTGCTACTTCCTCTTTCGCTGCGGTGCGTTCCGCCTGTAGACTGGCTGGCAGGCCGCCACGGGCGCCCTATCCCCACGGCCGCGAGTCGGTCATTGGATCAGAACACGCGCATGCGCCTCGAGCTTCCTGGCCAGCCGCCGTGCGCTCGGAGAACCCTGACCTAGACTACCCGGCGAGACTTCGGCCTGTGCGGTGTCACGTTGCAGGCAAAACAGATCGATGCAGCCCGTCCGATTTGCAATATTAACGCCACGTCTTCTGAAACACCGTCCACCGCTCTTCTTCCCAACTATTTGCAGCCGTTTACGTCATTCACATTAGCTGCGTACACGCTCCTTATTTGATAGCCCACTGTCAGGCAAATGTAGCATACTGTGTACTGTTTGTTTGATTATTTTTCTACGTCGTACCTGGATATCTTGTTTGCTGGTATACTGACGCATATATTTTTGGATGTTATTCTCTGGAGTCCTGTTCTTGAGCCGTACTGTAATGCGGTTCTAGGCGCTACAGTCTGGAACTGAGCGACTGCTACGGTCGCGGGTTCGAATCCTGCCTCGGGCATGGATGTGTGTGATGTCTTTATGTTAGTTAGGTTTAAGTAGTTCTAAGTTCTAGGGGACTGATGACCTCAGCAGTTAAGTCCCATAGTGCTCAGAGCCATTTGAACCATTTTCGTACTGTAATGTAAATGCAATGAATCAGTTATTAGGCTGTGGGTGAAAAATACATTCCTCACACAAAAACGTAGCCCTTCGAAGAAAATTTTGATACTTATATAAATGTCTCGTTTATGGCTAGAAAAGATCTATATGACTCGCAAGTGTGCCATTTACAGGGTGTCCATGAGAGAATAGTGGGACAAACTGTTTCATAATCCATTCAGTATATCGTACCACATTTATGACCAGTGATAATGCGCGGAGAGACTAGTACTTTTTTTGTAAAAAAAAATGTTCAAATGTGTTTGAAATCTTATGGGACTTAACTGCTAAGGTCAGCAGTCCCTAAGCTTACACACTACTTAACCTGAATTATCCTAAGGAAAAGCACACACACCCGTGCCCGAGGGAGGACTCGAACCTCCGTCGGGACCAGCCGCACAGTCCATGACTGCAGCGCCCTAGACCGCTCGGCTAATCGCGCGCGGCTACATTTTTTGTAGCCAATGGCGGTAACATCATTATGTAACGAGAAATGGATGCAGCTTACGCTTGTTTTATGACCTATATACAGGGTTATTACAAATGATTGAAGCGATTTCACAGCTCTACAATAACTTTATTATTTGAGATATTTTCACAATGCTTTGCACACACATACAAAAACTCAAAAAGTTTTTTTAGGCATTCACAAATGTTCGATATGTGCCCCCTTAGTGATTCGGCAGACATCAAGCCGATAATCAAGTTCCTCCCACACTCGGCGCAGCATGTCCCCATCAATGAGTTCGAAAGCATCGTTGATGCGAGCTCGCAGTTCTGGCACGTTTCTTGGTAGAGGAGGTTTAAACACTGAATCTTTCACATAACCCCACAGAAAGAAATCGCATGGGGTTACGTCGGGAGAGCTGGAGGCCATGACATGAATTGCTGATCATGATCTCCACCACGACCGATCCATCGGTTTTCCAATCTCCTGTTTAAGAAATGCCGAACATCATGATGGAAGTCCGGTGGAGCACCATCCTGTTGAAAGATGAAGTCGGCGCTGTCGGTCTCCAGTTGCGGCATGAGCCAATTTTCCGCGGGCTACGCGTGAAACTTGCCCGCACGCGTTCAACCGTTTCTTCGCTCACTGCAGGCCGATCCGTTGATTTCCCCTTACAGAGGCATCCAGAAGCTTTAAACTCCGCATAACATCGTCGAATGGAGTTATTAGTTGGTGGATCTTTGTTGAACTTCGTCCTGAAGTGTCGTTGCACTGTTATGACTGACTGATGTGAGTGCATTTCAAGCACGACATACGCTTTCACGGCTCCTGTCGCCATTTTGTCTCACTGCGCTCTAGAGCGCTCTGACGGCAGAAACCTGAAGTGCGGCTTCAGCCGAACAAAACTTTATGAGTTTTTCTACGTATCTGTAGTGTGTCGTGACCATATGTCAATGAATGGAGCTATAGTGAATTTATGAAATCGCTTCAATCATTTGTAATAGCCCCGTACATCATTACGAGCATCCGCTAGCTCTGGAAGAGAGATGTGCAACAGTATACCGTATGTCAATTTGTTCTGTTAAAACTTTCACAAAATGGGTGGGACGTATGCTAAATGCGAGGCCGCAACATGCATCCACACCGCAGATCGCACATTCAGTGTTGCGTAAAACATCTGCATTTTACGCTAGGGAAGCCACACTATCAAATGTGGAGGACGGTGTTTCGAGTACCACTAACATTCCAGCCCTCTCCTGTTCCATGCGCGATCCCTGCTGATCCCAGCGAACAACGAAGACAGACTGAAAAGTAACGGGTGTAGTTTACCTTTTACAGGTGATGTTAAAAACAGGATAAGCAACATTTTAAAGGCAGTAAGTTTTTCTATGTTTTTCTGTGTCCCAGACAGAATACCATGGAAACTGGACATTAAAAAAGCCAGACTGATTTCTTTCAGAAAACTGGATGAACGAAAATCACAGCTCAAATTCCTCTTAACTTCTGAAGAAAAATTTGAGTTTGAAGAATATTTGTTATTTTGTACACATTACTTTGTACAAATAGCTCTGAGCACTAATGGACTTAACATCTGAGGTCATCAGTCCCCTAGAACTTAGAACTACTTAAAACTGACTAACCTAAGGACATCACACACATCCATACCCGAGGCAGGATTCGAACCTGCGACCGTAGCGGTCGCGCGGTTCCAGACTGAAGCACCTAAAACCGCTCGACCACTGCGGGTGGCTATTTTGTACACTTCGTATTTGTATCTGAAGCGACACTCTTTCGATAATAATTCATACGGTGGCCAGCAGTAATGTTACTACACACAAATTGTTTATCTCTAATCGCCTAAAGAATGATTATCATATTTATTGTACCTTGGACAATATTCGCAAACTCTTTATTTTCTTCGCCGAGATATTAAGTTTTGTGGATGCCTTATGCTTCAAACTTCAAAGAGCTCGAAAAAGCTATTTACTGTCTTAAATATGAACGTAACGTGATGCTGATAAAAGAAAAATAAATTCGACGACCTTGTAGCCGTTGTGAGATGAAAGCCCATGTCTAGTTGCCTGCAACTTCTGGAGTGTTAAGCTTTCCAGCCTTCGACGGCACTTTGATCTCGTAAAAGCGGGATCCAAAGGGCTTCAGGTCATCGACTAATGGAGGTATCGCAAGACTTTAATGCTTTCTGAAGCCATTTCTATTATTCTCAGACAGACGCATTCGTTTTTAGTTCCACTCTGTCCCCTTAGCTCAAGCTAAACTAAATACCGCGGGTTTCATAGCGTATGGACATTTGACGATTCATGAAAATCATTGTTCTCTGTTTTTATGTTAGGTATACTTCTAAGAATTGTGCAACAAACACTTTATACGTCTTACAGTCGGAATAGCCCTCAGTGATTGAACCTTCTGTTCGGAAAAACATTGTGTATAGTTTACTGCGAGATACGATAGAAATAATGTTATCGTGCAAAAGGTAACATGTCTGAGACACCAATGGATATCGAATAATGCCTTGTACACTGAAGTCACACTAAACTAAAAGACTAAAGTTTCTTATTATACCATCTATACTACAGTTTATTTCCTCTATACTCTGAGCTGCAGCATATGAAGAAAGGCTATTTATACGCAGCCATGCAAGGTGTAATTACTATAATTATACCTTCACTAACAATTTGTGAATAGTAAACCAGGAAATATAGGATATTCCTACCTGCATCACAGAAAAATGGTTCATGTAATTATCTGAGTACTTTCGTTCATCATTTGTGTAGCACTTGTTCGAGAATCACAGTTCTCCGGCATTATTATTATTACTAATTATTTATTATTATTATTCTCAGGTTCCTCATCACTGACTTTTGTCGGGCGTCGCCCGTCTCGTCCCCAATCCCTATTACATTTCCACTTTTACTGAAATGTAAAAGGTCATTTTCCTCTACATTTGGTCACAAATGTCAACCTTTGAAATCGGTTGAAATCTTTCAGGATGAGCCTGTATTTTCTTCGTCGCTGTAATCATTGTATACAATGGCATCAGTATCAGCATCGGAATGTCCATATACACCGAGTCACACGCAGTAGTTCCCACAAATCAAGAAAAGCACTGACTAACGTTAATTCAGAAGAATTAGAGATCTACTAGACGAAATACATGCAAAATGTATAACATATGAAGCAGCACAAAAATATAGAAACATAGTTACAGAAGAAGAACTAATAGTTGAGAGGTTAACGTGTTTGAAATCTATAAAATGGAAGCATCAGTTAGAATAAGTAATCTCATTCTAGGTTACGATACTACAATAGGAATGAAGCCCTTACTGCATTGCATAATAGAGTTAATTATGTCTATGAACTCCATACTAAGTGAATGCCATTCTGCCGGCCGCGGTGGTATAGCGGTTCTGGCGCTGCAGTCCGGATCCGCGGGACTGCTACGGTCGCAGGTTCGAATCCTGCCTCGGGCATGGGTGTGTGTGATGTCCTTAGGTTAGTTAGGTTTAAGTAGTTCTAAGTTCTAGGGGACTTATGACCTAAGATGTTGAGTCCCATAGTGCTCAGAGCCATTTGAACCATTTTTGAATGCCATTCTTATTCCCAAGAGTCTGGGAAGCAGGACAACGAACAGCAGCACGCTTTCTTAGAATATCTCAAACATTCTCCTTGAGATTCAGGTCGTAAGACCCAGATAGCCACTCAGTGTGCTGAAATATTTTTTGGTGAAGATATCTGGCCTCGTGTGGCCGAGCGTAGTTTTGGTCTTGTAGAAAGACATCGTTATCTGTTAGGCCAACAAAGATTATATATGACCAACATCCAAAACTTAATTAACAACAAACAACTAGACAAACAATGTAGCATTTTTTCAAAAATAAATCGATACCACTGGAAGATCATTATGGTAAAATATGCACGGAGAAGAAGTTTTTTAAGAGACAGTTTTTGCTAATAACATGCAAGAGATCATGCTGTGACATCTGTGAGCGCAAATTTTGGTTAGGCCTGTAAATTGTAAACACTAACGGTCCAGTCACACCTCCGTGAAATTACCATAACATCTACTCATTTCTTTTTCTTAAAAGTGAAGTATTCTGTTCTATCTGCAAGGAAATCCTGAATCCAGTCAAGAAACACGGCATCGACCTCGTCGCCGAAGTCTGTGGCGCCTGGATATAATGGCTGAACAGAGCGAGCTGAGCATAAGATCTGTTTGCCTGGAGAATAACGTATGTAGCGAAATGAGGCTCTTCGCAGATGACACAGTGGTGCACAGGGAGGTGCACTGTAAGAAATTTGTTAGTAAACGCAAAAAAAGTTGCAAAACGGCTTTGTCTGGTGCAAAGATTGCCAGTTGACTCGAAACATAATTAAATCTTATGTCACTAGTTAGAGTATCCAGCATTTACGGGGTATATATTTATTCCAATCTTTTGTTACTCCATCCCGCCTCTGTCTATCTCACCCTCCCCCTGTCTGTCCATCTCCCCTCTCCCCCTCTCTCTGTCCATCTGCTCCTCCCCATCTCTCTGTACATCACCTCCTTCCACCCTTTAAGTCCATCTCCTCTTCCCCTCTAAATCCATCTCCTCCCTCTTCTCTCCACTACGTTCATCTCCTCACGCCTTCTAATACAAAATCCTCACTTTCCTCTCTCTGACCATCTCCCCTTTCCCTCTCTCAGTCCATTTCCTCCTCCCCCTCTCTACGTCCACCTCTAGCTTCCCTCCTCCCCATTTTCTGTTACCATTACTAAGTTGTCATCCCCACCCTAAATAGGAGGCTGGTGGTTCTCATCCTCACAGTATTTCTTTCCAGATAGTAAGTAATGTGTGTACCAAGCTTGGTTGGAATCGGTCCAGGGGTTTAGGAGGAACTTTTTACACATAGCATTGCCAGAGTACGCATATGTCACATATATTTCACATACATTTGTACGCATATTTCACCTGTATCTGAAGCTAATTCCACCTTGCACATTTGTTATCACACAGTTCATTCATCATAATGTCATCTCTTCTGAACATTGCGTCGTAAATTTATACAATTTTTCAGCTACAGGGTGACAGTTATTGAACTATATGAAAGAAAATCGTCATAACGTCTGAACGGTTAGCGTTAGGACGTTCAAGCTGCAAGACTGGCGACGGGGCACGACGGAAATTACTTGGCGCATGCGCACGTGCCTTGTTGTTGTCGGCCATTTGCACGTGAAAATGTGACTATAGAGCGTGCCTGAGCGTATGGCGCTTGTGAAGGTCTGCTATGCAATAGGAGCGCAGCTGCGGCTCAAAAGGATGTTTGTGACCGAATTCAAGCTGAAGACAACCGGTACAATCAAGAATTTGATTCGCAAGTTTGAGATAACGAGTAGAGTTCGTGATGACAGTATTGGAAATGTCGGTCATCCAAAAAGGGTGAAAACGCCGGAAAACATAGAGAAGACGCCCTGTTTCAAACCAGCCCCAGGAAATCGATCAGACGAACTACACGACAGGTGATAATCAACCGGGAGACTGTGCGAGAAATTGTTGTTGAAGACCTGCATATCTTCCCATACAAAATTCAAACCCACCATCCATTGAGCCCCAGGGCCATGGAACAGCGGTTGTGTTTCGCCAACAATATTGTCCACAGAACTGACGGACAGGACTGTGATGTGAATATCATTTGGTTTAGCGACGAGGCCCACTTTCATTTGGATGGGTTTGTCAATAAGCAAAATTGCGCCTTTGCGAGAGTGAGAACCCGCTTTTCGCGATCGAGAAGTCCCTTCATCCTCAACTTGTGACAGTACGGTGTGCAATGTCCAGTCACGGAATAATCGGTGCGATATTCCTCGATGGCGCTGTGACTACCGAACGGTACATGAAGGTTTAGGAAGATGATTTCATTCCTATTATCGACAGTGACCCTATTTCGACAAGATGTGGTTCATGCAAGGCGGAGCTCGACCCCATCGAAGCAGGAGAATGTTTGATGTGCTGGATGAGCACTTTGGGGTTCGTATTCTGGCTCTGGGGTACCCAGAGGCCACTGGTATGAGCCTAGATTGGCTGCCATATTCTCCAGATCTGAACACATGCGACTCCTATTTTTGTGGTGCTATATTAAAGACAAGGTGTACAGCAATAATCCCAAAACCGTTGCTGAGCTGAAAAGAGCCATTCAGGAGCTTATCGACAGCATCGATGTTCCGACACTTCAGTGTGACATGCAGAATTTCGTTATTTGTCTTCCCCACATCATCTCCAAGGATGGCAGGCATATCGAACATGTCATAACCTAAATCCAAATATCTGTAGTGACGCTTACATTTTGAATGAAGTGTGTGCACACCGTAGTTTGTAACTAATTTACGTTTATTTTTTATATGGTTCAGTAATTCTCACCCGGTACAATTGTGTATTTGGATACTGTCCGCAAAATGTGTTACGATTAATGTTAGCAGTAAAGAAGTAGTAAATTAAATCGTCATGCCTGATGCAGCAGTTTACTCCATTCGCAGCGAAAATATAGTAAGCGATAAACATTTTCTTTAATCATTTTGCGAGTTTGGTCAACGAGGAAACGTTTTCTGAGGTTATTTTCAGGCAAAATACGTGTTTTCCTAGCCAGACGAGTTTCGCTTTATCGAAGTAAAGCGTCAGCTGTGGTCTCTAATTAAAGATATTTACAATCTGATTTATTTTTAAAATAGAAAAACAATTCATTAACAATTTGTTGGTTTTTACTTACGGTAATATCTGCTTGCTGTTTCGCCTGCATCAGGAATTGCCGTTTGCTATCACATTTCGAGGATCACTGGAACCAGACTCAACCGTAAAGTATTTTGAAAGAATTATACATTGTAGACACAATAAAACTGGACCTTAAAATTCACCATACATCTCAACTTATTATATACTATCCGCAGCTGGGGCAAATGGTGTTAGACAGGTTTCCTGTCCTGAGTTGCATGAAATATTGTAAGGGCCACTTTTATTTTGCACATCCTGCAGTTGACCAACGACATAAATCTATCAGTGGGGAAGGCATATGACAAACTCAGTTTTAATGGAGCAGTCATAAGAAAATTCAATTAAGGAACGACGGAGACCACTTAGAAAATGCTCGTCGAACCAATTCTTTAGTACTGTTTCATTAGTCTGGCATCATTACTCAATTTGATTAACGGAAGTTAGATTGCATAAAGAGCTACACAATTCGTCATGGGTTTGTTTCATCAGCATAGAACTGTCTCAGAAGTGCTTAACAAAGTGCAGAGGGAGACATTATAAGAAATATGTAGTTTAGCGCAGAGAATCTTATTCACAAAAATTTGAGAGCCGCAGTAAAATTTGATAAATTCAGAGGCGTACAATAGCACAATCAGTACCTTCTCTCAGACACTGTACGGTTTCTTGCGGAGTACAAGAGTATTGCAACAGGAAGCACTGGATGCGAGCTGAGGAGGATATGGGCTAAAATCCTCGTCCTATCACCTACATTGTCCAGTATTTCCCTAAATCTACAGTGGTGAATGTCGGGACGGTGCCTTCGAAAATAAGATGACATATTTGCTTTTCCATTCTCAAACCCATGCTTCCGCTCCATCTTTAATTACCACGACTTCGATGTATGTTAAGCACTAAATTCCTTCCTTCCTTCACTATTTTCGAATGAGTAATAGAACTTTGACAAAAGAGATTCTGGCTTACTCATATAAAACAAAGCATAAAATCAATGTACATTTTTGACGATAAACGCTGAACTGATCCGTAACTAAACAGATGCGAACATGAAGCGATTGTTTGCATATTTTTTTTAACAAAAGAAACAATGATAAATTTTTAATTTGATTTGCTGGTTTCAGCTTTCTTTGATCGTACAATGATTCAGTTAATTACAATGAAGCAGGGAATCGGAAATGTGCTATTTTCAAGAAATATATAGTACACCGTATACGTTAGTGCTTCTTACTGTATAACACTGGAGATGAAACGCTTACCTGTGGCCTGTGGAAAGGTGAATAGTTAAATTTTACGTTTAAGAAATCTTCAAGCAGGAATATTTTACAAGCATACCTTCGTTTGACGGTCGCATGGACTCCCATACGGAGGAAATAGTGATAGGCTCCCTGAGAGAGCTGAAAACAAGTAAGTCGCCATATGTGGATGGATGACCAGCTCGGTTTTGCAGAGAATACGCAGCGGCATTCGCCACTTACGTAGCTTTCATTTATCACGAATCTCTCCTCCAGTGAAAAGTCCCAAGCGACTGGAAAAAAGTACAGGTGACTCCCTTATATAAAAACGGTAAAAGAACGGATCCGAATAATTACAGATCCATATCCTTAACATCGGTTTGCTGCAGGATTCCTGAAAATATTATGAGTCAGAGTATAATAAATAATCTTGAGATGGAAAAGCTTCTGTCCACAAATCAGCGCGGACTTAGAAAGCATCACTCATGTAGAACTCAGTTTGCCCTTTTCTCATATGAGATCCTACGAACCATGGATGAAGGCAACATGAAGTTCCCATTTTCCTAGGATTCCGGAAAGCGTTTGACACGGTACCATACTGCAGAGTATTTACGTAGATACAAGCATATGGAATAGGTTTCCAGATATAAGAGTGGCTCAAAGATTTCTTACGTTATAGAACCAAGTAAGTTGTCCTCGACGGTGAGTGCTCATCAGAGACAATGGTATCGTGAGGAGTTCCCAAGCGAAGTGTGGTAGGACTGCTCTTATTCCCTATATACATAAATAATATGACGGACAGGGTGAACAGCAATCTGCGGCTGTTTCTGATGATGCTGTAGTGCACGGAAAGCGTGCTCTAAATGTGGAGAAACGTACGCTAATGAAGATGAATAGGGGAAGCAATCCTGTAATATCCGAATACAGCGTTAGTAGTTTGCTGGTTGACACAGTCGTATCTGTTTAATAAATGGTTCAAATGGCTCTGAGCACTATGGGACTTAACAGCTGTGTTCATCAGTCCCCTAGAACTTAGAACTACTTAAACCTAACTATCCTAAGGACATCACACACACCCATGCCCGAGGCAGGATTCGAACCTGCGACCGTAGCAGTCCCGCGGTTCCGGACTGCAGCGCCAGAACCGCTAGACCACCGCGGCCGGCAATATCAGTTTAATAGCTAGAGGTAACGTTAAGAGAGCGATATGAAATGGAACGAGCATGTAAGGACGCTAGTAGGGAAAGCGAATGGTCAACTTCGGTTGATTGCAAGAATTTTAGAAAAGTGTAATTCATCTACAATGGAGTCAAGAAATAGTTCACTAGTGCGACCCATTGTCGAGTACATCAGATCGGATTAAAGGGCATCAAGGCAATTCAAAGGAGTCGTGTTAGATTTGTTACCGATAGGTTTGATCAGGATGCAAGTATGTCATAGATGCTTCATGAACCGAAGTGGGAATCCCTGGAGAGAAGACGACGTTATTTCGTTAGACACTATTGAGAAAATTTAGAAAACCGTAATTTGAAGCTGACTGCAGAACAGTTCTACTGCCACCAACGTAATATTCGCGTAAGAAGTGCGGAAACAAGTTAAGAGAAATTACGGCTGTTTCTCCCTCGCTCCGTCTGGGAGGGGAACGGGAGAGTAAAGGGTAGTATTGATAGGAGCCACACGGTGGCCTGCAATGTGTGTATGCAGCTGCGGATGTACGTAAAGTCGTATCTGCTCGTGAAATCCATAAAACAGGAGTAAATGAATTCTACTAAATCTGCAAGCAGTTGAGCGTGAAACACCTACAAATATATGGTATACTGTTATTCACCTATGAACGAAGTCAAGCAGTAGCACTTCTTTTACATCAAAAGAAACTGTATTATATCCGCTGACAGACACTGTTGCGATATTTCCTCCGGTACTGCGAAAGCATAAATTTTTTTCGAGCTGAAAGTCCTCATTAATTTGTTGTGTGATGGAATATAAAATCAAATATGAATACACATAGCTACGACCAGTAACTCGTGGAAATGTGAAGTGTTACATCATAAAGCACAATTTCGGTATTTATCAATTCTGTGACGATGTCCGTCACATAACCGGTATTAAAAGATTAAGCATTCATTCCATTTGAAACTGATTGCGGTGGCGCTCTCAGCTTATGCTTTTTATTTTAGCTAATCGGACTTTATTTATTACAAATAATTATTAGCTGAGAGGGCGGCACACTTAACATTAGCGTGTAATCAGCTTGGACCGTGTTGCTAACTAACTGGCGTATGTTATAATACGAACGGTATTGATTAAGTGTTCGATTTGTGTTCGTAAGCTAATTTTATTTTGCAGGATTATACGACGCAGTGTTAGACGTCAGCGCTTTTGCTTCTGACCGACTGCCTGGCTGTCCCATTGCAGATGTGTCGCTCGGTTTAGTTTTATAGCGAGCTCTTACTTTCACTTCACTGCCTCCCCACACGCGCCGCTGGCCTACGTCGTATTTTTTTTTTCCGAGGCTCGGAACTTCTTCACAGTTTGCGGTCACTCCTTAACCGCTAAGCGTTTGACTATCAAAAGTCAATAATCCCTCGTACCTAGATGGAATAGTATTATCACAACGCTCTGTCAACTGTGTGCGTTGACCAGAGGAGTAACATTGCTGAAAGATTGACTCTAACCTCTGTAACTTCGGGCCCATATACATGCATTTATACTGCGACTGCTATGCCACAGTAAAGTACAAAGTGCTCCTCTGTTCAGAAGGTTCAAAAAAAAAAGTTAAAAGCGATTGTTATCTTTTAGAACGAAACCTGAATTACTGTTTTCAAATTACGGCTTACTATATTTCATGTTTTGGAATGGTATTTGTTGTTATTCCAGTCTATTAAAATACATGTTTCATTCGTAAGGAACCGATATATTAGGTATGGGCTCACTAGGCGCACCGGCCGGTGTGGCCGTGCGGTTCTAAGCGCTTCAGTCTGGAACCGCGTGACCGCTACGGTCGCAGGTTCGAATCCTGCCTCGGGCATGGATGTGTGTGATGTCTTTAGGTTAGTTAAGTTTAATTAGTTCTAAGTTCTAGGCGACTGATGACTACAGAAGTTAAGTCGCATAGTGCTCAGAGCCATTTGAGCCATTTCACTAGGCGCTGGACCGTCATTTGGATGCTACTCACTTCTACATGATCTCGTAGATGACGTCTTCTCGGTATCGACAGTTGCGCATAGTGGCATAACTCAGAATCCTTATGTTCTGACTTCAACAGCTGGCTATTCTCAGTGACGCGGGAGCAAAGTTTGTGGCAAGTAAAGAATGGATTCAGCGTCTTAACTTTAGTGCACTGCCGGAAGAATATAGTACACCTGGAAAGAGGACGTCGATTTTGATTCGACGACGGCGGTTTCAACGTCGTCCGCGAACAGATGGCATAGTGGCATAGTAAGCAGAGTGCGTCTAACCTTTACCAGGTAATGCTCACAGCTAGAAGGATTAGTGTGGTGCAGATATGTGAAGCATGCAGGCAACCATGCCACGGAGAGGCACTCGTGCGTCCTACAGCCAACTGAACAAGTTTGAAAGGGATCGAATTGTGGCCTTACGAGTGGCAGGATAATTCTTTTGGAGAACTGCCGCACAAGTTGGACGTGCTGCGTCAGTTGTGTAACGATGGTGGTATCAGTAGTCACGTGAACCTTCTCACACCTGTAGACGATGTTCTGGACGTCCCCGCAGCGCAGACGCTCGCCAGGATCGTCGTATTGTAATGGCAGCAGTGGCGGATCCTACAGCTACTACACCACAGATAAAAGGGCTTGTTATCGCAGACGTGTCAACAGGAGGAATTATGAACCGATTTTTAGCAATGAGACTACAGGCACGCACACTTACAGCCCGTCTTCTACTCATGCGACAATGTCGACGTGTACGACCCGACTGGTGTTGTCAGCGGATCACTTGGAATATGGAATGGCGCGCCGTAGTCTTCAGCGATGAAAGCAGATCCTACCTGCAGGCAAATGGTGGTCACTTGTGCTTGCTGTATTGTAGAGTGCATTCGTCCAAGGGTATTCATTGGACAAATATATTATACTACAACTGACATGTGACTACATTTTCACGCGATTTGGGTGCATAGATCCTGAGAAATCATTACCCAGAACAACCACCTCTGGCCGTAATAACGGCCTTGATACTCCTGGGAATTGGGTCAAGCAGAGCTTGGATGGCGTGTACAGGTACAGCTGCCCATGCAGCTTCAACACGTTACCACAGTTCATCAAGAGTAGTGACTGGTATATTGTGACGAGCCAGTTGCTCGGCCACCATTGACCAGACGTTTTCAATTGGTGAGAGATCTGGGGAATGTGCTGGCCAGGGCAGCAGTCGAACATTTTCTGTGTCCAGAAAGGCCCGTACAGAACCTGCAACATGCGGTCGTGCATTATCCTGCTGAAATGTAGGGTTTCGCAGGGATCGAATGAAGGGTAGAGCCACGGGACGTAACACATCCGAAATGTAACGTCCACAGTTCAAAGTGCTGCCAGTGCGAACAAGAGGTGACCGAGACGTGTAACCAATGGCACCCCGTACCATCACGCCGGGTGATACGCCAGTATGGCGATGACGAATACACGCTTCCAATGCGCGTTCACCGCTATGTCGCCAAACACGGATGCGACCATCATTATGCTGTAAACATAACCTGGATTCATCCGAAAAAATGACGTTTTGCCATTCGTGCACCCAGGTTCGTCGCTGAGTACACCATCGCAGGCGCTGCTGTTTGTAATGCAGCGTCAAGGGTAACCGCAGCTGATAGCCCATGGTGCTGCAAACGTCGTCGAACGGTTCGTGCAGATGGTTGTTGACTTGCAAACGTCCCCATCTGTTGAATCAGGGATCGAGACGTGGCTGCGCGATCCGTTACAGCCACGCGGAAAAAATGCCTGTAATGTCGACTGCTATTGATACGAGGCCGTTGGGATCCAGCACGGTGTTCCGTATTACCCTCCTGAACCCACCGATTCCATATTCTGCTAACAGTCATTGGATCTCGACCAATGCGAGCAGCAATGTCTCGATACGATAAACCGCAATCGCGATAGGCTACAATCCGACCTTTATCAAAGCCGGAAATGTGATGGTACGCATTTCTCGTCCTTACACGGGGCATCAGAACAACATTCTACCAGGCAACCCCGGTCAACTGCTGTTTGTGTATGAGAAATCGGTTGGAAACTTTCCTCATGTCAGCACGTTGTAGGTGTCGCCACCGGCTCCAACCTTATATGAATGCTCTGAAAAGCTAATCATTTGCATATCACAGCATCTTCTTCCAGTCTGTAGCACGTCATCTTGGTGGTGTAGCAATTTTAATTGCAAGTAGTGTAGTATAACGCTCACCCACACGTTGCCCGAGAAACAAGTGCTCTTCAAGACGTGCAGTAACTTCCCTGGCCAGCACGATCCCAGGACAGTATTCGATATCTGTACGATCGATTGGATGAGACAGCACCTGCATTGCCGCCTGTGGAGTCTTCACTACATACTGATATGGGTGTATCATCATGGGTCGATACCTGGTACCACAGAATCGCTTGTGCTATTGATCTGTGAATGTAACTATTTCATATACTTCATATGCATTGTTGCAACGATAGATTTTTAGTGAAATGGAAAGCTCTAAGAAGTTGTACTAATGTTTTTCACGGCAGTGTACATTGCTTCTCTTGTACAGTTCACCACCAATACGGAAACAACATCCGTAGATCGATGTGACAAACGAAGTGGCTTGTTTCCATCAAATGCCTTCGTGTAATTTTTTGCGAAGTAACACGGCTGCGTTCAGGTACATGGTTACAGTAATAAAGACATAAGCCCTGTCCTCGATAGGATAGTTCCGTCGATGCACGAATTCAGTATTATTCTCCTGTACCCGCAAAAGCGTAACACTTCAGTTTTAGAATATCGGTTTTAGATGCTACGTAATAGGTCTCTGATCTGTCGTTTGCCACACCACGTCAGAGCATACATACCCAACTTATTGATCATTCTCCTTCTTTTACCAATTCCCACCAGTTTTATAAACATTTTTTTTGACATGCACTTTCGTGAATTACTATCGTTGAATCACTCTCACATCAATTGTCTATACAACTAATAAAGTTTATGCCACGATGCTATATCACCCCCAGACGAGGTGACTCGTCTCACAGTCACCACGGTCCAGCCTCTTCTCTCGAGACACCCTGCTCGCGCTTCCGTATATTGTGCAATATGGCCCTTCGGCTGATGACTGTTCCTTCCACCGACCCTGGATTGCTTCTACACTTTGACTTTCAACAGGTATTTTTCGATATTATTGTAATCCTCTTTAAATACATATAATACGCATAATTTAACAATCTCTTTTTAATTTGCTTCTTACTTCGATTCTTCTAAGCAGTTTTTATAATCTCTTTACACGTTTACTTTCAGATTTCAAATTGTCTTACTCACTGCCCCCCACTGCAAGCGGGTTCCCGAAACATTCCCCCATTTGGGCATCCCACTGACATTATAACAAAGAGTGGTCTATGTGCCACTATCTTCCACAATTATTTGCCATGAAAACAAAATTTTTAAAAAAGGTTCATCACATCCTAAGTGAAACATAATCGCTACATAATGTCAGCATCAGCTCAAAACCAACAAAAGCCATTACCCTAACATGAGTGAGCGTTGCGAGAGTAAATCATGTACTGACTTCAAAAAGTAAGTTACACATGTCGTCCCACACTAAGAGCACTGCGCAAAAAGAGTGGCGCATTGACAGAAGCGAGGGAATGTTTCGGGTTTCCTGCAGACGTAGTTCTAAATTTTCAGAAAATACACTAGGCCAAATTCTGTTCTATAAATAATAATACCGAAAATTAATGAAGCACATGAACAGGAGACAGCAAATAGGGCAGAATATCCAAAAGTTTGAATATATGTGTTGATGAGAACTTGAAGTGGAAGAAACGTATTACTGAGCTTTTCAAACAATTAAGTTCAGCTAATTTTGCTCTTCGTATAATTGCTAGTACTGGAAATATTTATCTGCCTTCTGGCTTATCTTGCACATTTACGCTCAGTAGCACTTTATCAAATAATTTTCTGAATCTCCTCATCATTTGAACAGGAAATATTGATTGCTCAAAAGCGAGCAGTAAGAATAATATGAGGTGATCACCCTCGGTTGTCATGTAGGGACCTCTTCAAGGAGTTAGGAATTTTAACTGAACCATCACAATACATATGTTCTCTAACGAAATTCGTCATAAATAATTCGTTACTACGATTAATCACGGACACTTGGTGACCAAATAGAAATATGGTGTCATGTATCTGTGTCACTTTGAAAAGTTGTGCAGCATCCAATAGGAGTTGCTTGACTAATCATAGCAATGTGTTACTTTCCGAAGTCCCCACGTAAATTCCGATGTTGGCATACGACGCTTCATTCACTTGTCTCTACGCATCCATGCCTTGTAGGATTTTAGAGCTGTATATTCGACGTAGTCAACTGGCCCACTTGTGACAGTTGGCGGCTTATTTAGACTCAGGCACATCGGCAGTTCGAGGTAGTTCACGTTGCTGGCTCTCGATCATAGCGCCATGGGTTCGTTTCCTGGCCGCGTTGGGCACTTTCTCCGCTCGGGACTCAGTGTGTGTGTTGTCATTATCATTTCATCATCATCGACGCGCAAGTCGCCGAAGTGCCGTCAAATAAAAAGGCACGCGCTAGGTGTTCGAACATCCCAGATGCAGTCTAAAAATTGTTCAAATGTGTGTGAAATCTTATGGGGCTTAACTGCTAATATCATCAGTCCCTAGGCTTACACACTATTTAACCTAAATTATCCTAAGGACAAACACACACACCAATGCTCGAGGGAGGACTCGAACCTCCGCCGGGACCAGCCGCACAGTCCATGACTGCAGCGCCCTAGACCGCTCGGCTAATCTCGCGCGGCCCAAATGCAGTCTCTCGGCCAATACTGCCAAATGCAAAAAATGGTTCAAATGGCTCTGAGCACTATGGGACTCAACTGCTGCGGTCATTAGTCCCCTAGAACTTAGAACTAGTTAAACCTAACCAACCTAAGGACATCACAAACATCCATGCCCGAGGCAGGATTCGAACCTGCGACCGTAGCGGTCTTGCGGTTCCAGACTGCAGCACCTTTAACCGCACGGCCACTTCGGCTGGCTGCCAAATGCACATTTCCTTTTTACACGCAGGTACGATGACGTGCACCCACCACGAGTAGTCCACACGTACATGCACATCAATATCTGTACTCCGCAAGTTATCTGACAGTGTGTGGGGCGGTGGAGGGTACCTCTGGTACGACTAACTGATTCTCCATTCCCTGTTCCACTCGCGAATGGCGCGTGAGAAGAGTGATAGTCTGTAAACTTACGTATTAACTTTAATTTTTCTAATTTTCTCGTCGTGGTCATTTCGCGAGATATATGTAGGAGGGAGTAATGTGTTGTCCGGCTCTTCCGGAAAGTATTCTCTCGAAATTTCAATAGAAAACCTCTCCGTGATGCATAACGCCTCTCTTGATCGTCTGCCACTGGAGTTTGTTGAGCTTGTCAGTAACGCTGTCGTGCCGAGCAAACACTCCCGTGATGAAATGCACTGCCCTTCACGGATCTTCTCTATCTCTTATCAGTAATGTCTGGTAACGGTCCCAGATTAATTAACAATACTCAAGAATCGGTATAACAAGTACCTTGTAATCCATTTCTTTCGTGGATGGATTACATTCCCTTAGGATTCTTACTATGAATCTGTCTGGCATCTGCTTTTCTTGCTATCAGTTTCATGTAGTCATTCCACTTCAGGTCTCTCTGCATATTTTACGGTAGATACTGTTTATAATTGAAAGAAAACAGCACTCGGTCACTATTTTTAACGAATTAACCGGGTTTCGACACTGCTAGGAGTGTCTTCCTCAGAATTTAAATCAAAGAATGGTCTATAACATGGTCACAGAATTATGATTAAATACGTATGATACAGAGTATAAGTACAGAATCATCGTGAAAGATTGGCAGTACTTATATGTCATTTGTAAAATAATAAATATTCCCAAAGGGCATTTTATAAATGACATATAAGTAATGCCAATCTTTCACGATGATTCTGTACTTATACTCTATATCATAAATTTTTAGTCATAATTCTGTGACCATGTTATACAAGGTGTTACAAAAAGGTACGGCCAAACTTTCAGGAAACATTCCTCACACACAAAGAAAGAAAATATGTTATGTGGACATGTGTCCAGAAACACTTTCCATGTTAGAGCTCATTTTATTACTTCTCTTCAAATCACTTAAATCATGGAATGGAAACACACAGCACCAGAACGTACCAGCGTGACTTCAAACACTTTGTTACAGGAAATGTTCAAAATGTCCTCCGTTAGCGAGGATACATGCATCCACCCTCCGTCGCATGGAATCCCTGATGCGCTGATGCAGCCCTGGAGAATGGCGTATTGTATCACAGCCGTCCACAATACGAGCACGAAGAGTCTCTACATTTGGTACCGGGGTTGCGTAGAGAAGAGCTTTCAAATGCCCCCATAAATGAAAGTCAAGAGGGTTGAGATCAGGAGAGCGTGGAGTCCATGGAATTGGTCCGCCTCTACCAATCCATCGGTCAGCGAATCTGTTGTTGAGAAGCGTACGAACACTTCGACTGAAATGTGCAGGAGCTCCATCGTGCGTGAACCACATGTTGTGTCGTACTTGTAAAGGCACATGTTCTAGCAGCACAGGTAGAGTATCCCGTATGAAATCATGATAACGTGCTCCATTGAGCGTAGGTGGAAGAACATGGGGCCCAATCAAGACATCACCAACAATGCCTGCGCAAACGTTCACAGAAAATCTGTGTTGATGACGTGATTGCACAATTGCGTGCGGATTCTCGTCAGCCCACACATGTTGATTGTGAAAATATGCAATTTGATCACGTTGGAATGAAGCCTCAACCGTAAAGAGAACATTTGCACTGAAATGAGGACTGACACATTGTTGGATGAACCATTCGCAGAAGTGTACCCGTGGAGGCCAATCAGCTGCTGATAGCGCCTGCACACGCTGTACATGGTACGGAAACAACTGGTTCTCCCGTAGCACTCTCCATACAGTGACGTGGTCAACGTTACCTTGTACAGCAACAACTTCTCTGACGCTGACATTAGGGTTATCGTCAACTGCACGAAGAATTGCCTCGTCCATTGCAGCTGTCCTCGTCGTTCTAGGTCTTCCCCAGTCGCGAGTCATAGGCTGGAATGTTCCGTGCTCCCTAAGACGCTGATCAATTGCTTCGAACGTCTTCCTGTCGGGACACCTACGTTCTGGAAATCTGTCTCGATACAAACGTACCGCGCCACGGCTATTGCCCCGTGCTAATCCATACATCAAATGGGCATCTGCCAACTCCGAATTTGTAAACATTGCACTGACTGCAAAACCACGTTCGTGATGAACACTAACCTGTTGATACTACGTACTGATGTGCTTGATGCTAGTACTGTAGAGCAATGAGTCGCATGTCAACACAAGCACCGAAGTCAACATTACCTTACTTCAATTGGGCCAACCGGCGGTGAATCGAGGAAGTACAGTACATACTGACGAAACTAAAATGAGCTCTAACATGCAAATTAAGCGTTTCCGGACACATGTCCACATAACATCTTTTCTTTATTTGTGTGTGAGGAATGTCTCCTGAAAGTTTGGCCGTACCTTTATGTACCACCCTGTAGACAATTCTTTGATTTACATTCTGAGGAAGACACTCCTAGCAGTGTCGAAACCCGGTTAATTTGTTAAAAATAGTGACCGAGGGCTGTTTTCTTTCAATTATAACTATTCACGGTCTCTGAACGTGCAGCCATGTACAAAATTCTGCGATACTGTTTACAGTAATTTGTCATCAATAGTGTACTTGCACAGTAATGTATTTCTTTGCCAATGTCTATAAATAAAATTGAAAACTACTGTTTGTACTGAAGACGGGGTGTATTGTGTGTTTGCAGGCGGGAGGACCTGACTGGGCTGTACAACTGCACTTGGAGCTCATGCCGCGAGGGGTGCACCAGCGACGTGTACTCCTGCACTCACCTGTATGTGAACTACAAGCGACCCCTGTACGAGTACAAGGGAGAGAATGAGAGCGAGGCTGCCGCCGTGCTTGCGGCCGGGCCCGTCGTGTGCGAGCGGGAGGCTGTGCTGCTCGTCAACATCAAGGGCTGCGGCTATCCGCCGGAGGTGGTGTGTGACAACTTCACCGCAAGCTACGGCACCGAGGGCGCCACCTACCCCTGCTACTTCTCCAGGGTCAACAAGTCACAGGTCATCCCGCTGTACGAGCGCGAGCACCATGTGTCCATCATTATCAACTACCTGGCCATACCACTGATCATCACGATTGCGTCGTCGCTGGTTCTGTGCGCCATGCACTGCGACTGCTCCGCCACTGAGCGCTTGCGTCGCTTCAAGTCTCGGGCTACAATGCGTGACTTCAGGTAACTATCTGTGCCATCCGCCTGGATCTTGCCTGATCTAGTAGCGGCTACAATAGTTAGAATTAGAAGTACTCATAGCTAGCCTAAGCTTAATACTAGAATCAAACACCGTGTCAGTCAGCATGTATCATCCGAAGAGCGTTCACGCAAACACCCACACGTGTGCAGTTGCAGAATATGGGCACGGTCTCTGGCACAAAACCGAGACTAGTATAAAAAGCAAGTTTCACATCACTGGTAGATTAATTTATGCAATGAGCATTTCATCGGTAGGTTTAGCATGCTTCAACGCATTTTCAACCTCAGCCCATCATAGTTTGACAATATGGATTTATTAACACATTTCTCTATTACGAGTATTCAAAATTTATAATCTTCAGCGATAGCAAGTATATCGGGCTATAGACGACTTATAATTCCCGGTATTCCTAGAATATTTGTAGCCTAAGCGGTGAAGGAAGAGCAGCTACTGTTGATTATAAACAGCACCTCATTTCTGTTGCTTGTAAACTAGACTTCTTCTTCCTCCTCGTCTCCTTCCTCATCCTCTTCCTCGGCACTTATTCCGCGATGTATCGGAGATCGCCGCTTTTGGCTTTATGTCTCCACTTGGGGAGGTTTTGTGCTTGGTCAAGTCGGAGACCCACTGTCTTGATGTCCACATGGAGGGTATCCAGCCAACATTGCCTCGTTCTTTTACCACCTCCCATTTTTCAATCGTGTCTTGATCTGCTCGGAGTACGTGTCCATACAGTTGTGTACCAGCTATGGATCGAAAAATGCGTTGTTGCTGTGGCCTTCACTCGGAAGACTAGTTTCATGTACCTCTCCATGCCATCTATCCTGTGTGTACCTCTTCATCTCTGAATGTCTATTGCAAAAGACATCCTTCTGAATCTGCTTACTCTATTCATCTCCTGGTCTCCTTCTACAATTTTTTACAGCCAATACTTCCCTCCATTACTAAACTAGAGACCCCTTAATGTCTCAGAATGTGTCTTATCAACCGATCACTTCTTTTGGTCTAGTTGTGCCACAAATTTCTTGTCTCATCGGTTTATTCAATACCTCATCATTACTTAAATGCTCAACTCATCTAATCTTCAACATTCTTCTGTAGCACCAAATTTCTAAATCTTCTATTGTTTATTTGTCTAAACTGCATATCGTCCACGTTTCACTTACATACATGGATCCACTCCATATAAATACCTTAAAAAATTACTTCCTAACACTTAAATTTATTTATTCAATGTTTACAAGTTTCTCTTATTCAGAAATGCTTATCTTCCCGATGCCAATCTACATTTATATCTGCTCTGCTTCGTTCATCGTCAGTTATTTTGCTGCCCAAATAGCAAAACTCAGCTACTACTTTAAGTGTCTCGTTTCCTAATCTAATTCCTTTAGCATCACCTGCTTTAATTCGACTACATTCCATAATCCTTGTTTTTCTTTGTTAACGTTCGTCTTATATCTTCCTTTCAAGACACTGTGCACTCCCTTCAACTGCTCGTTTGCTGTTTCTCACACAATTACAATATCATCGGAAAATCTCAACGTCTTTACTTCTTCTCACGGAACTTTAATTAATACTCCAAGTTTTTTGTTGGTTTCCTTTATTGCTTGTTCAATGTACAGATTGAGTAACAGCGGGGATAGCTATAATCCTATCTCACTCACTTCTCAACCACTGCTTCCTTTTCATATTCCTCGATTCTCACAACTGCCATGTGGCGCTTCTCGTAAGTGCAGTGTGATTTCTGCAGAAGTTGTAAATAGGTTTTCGCTCCCTGTGTTTCACCCCTGCTACCTTAAAAATTTCAAAGACAGTATTCCAGTCAACATAGTCAAGAGCTTTCTCTGAGGCTACGAATGTTATAAACATAGGTTTGTCTTTCCTTAACCTATCTTCTAAGAGAAGTCATAGGATCGTTATCGCGTCACGTGTTCCTGCATTTCTCAGGAATGCACACTGATGTTCCTCGCGGTTAGCTTCTACCAATTTTTCCATTCTTTTTAAAGAATTATTGTTGGTATTTTGCATCCATGACTTACTTAACTGATAGTGCGTTAATTTTCAGGCCTGTCAGCAACTTCTTTCTATGGCGTTGGAATTACTTCATTCCTCTTGAAATCTGAAGCTATTTCGCCTCTCTCACGAAATAGCGTACACAATTGAAGCACGAACATTTTATTAATTAAAGGAACAGCTTAACTTTCATGGATCGCCCCTTCTGTGGCAGTTTACAATTGTGTGTGGTTGTTTCATACGTGGTGGAAAATTTGTTTCAAGTACATCTCACACAAATAACAACTGTGCTGCGAGGTAACAGTGGTCTGCCAAGTCCACCCCACAGAAGGGTATGAATAACTGCAATGTTTACAATCATTAAATTTCGAAGACAGTACTATATCTTAAGTAAGTACAGCGAACACTGTCATGAGCTGTAGGCTTGGTGCACAACAAAAACTATTCGACCCGCCATTATGACAACAGTACTCTGAACTCACTGAACGGCGGTAACTTACTAATAGCTCCCGAGGCACACACCTCTTGCTGCGAGTGTCGATTGTTGACATTACCACACATGCCACCGAGCACAGCTTTCATTCGTCATCTCAACGATAGGTGACACATCGGCCGTCTGCGAATTACGTCAATGGTCCCATGGCCATAAAGGGACAGGCCATAGGTTCACCAAAACATTTAAGTTTCCATTACAGCTAGTCGTTGCTCTGTTTCTTTTGTTGCGAGTCAACATTCTGCATAGTACAAGTAACTAGCCGAATTCAAGAGTGGTATATTTTCGATGTGTGTTGGTCCAGAATTTCTTTTATCACAAAGCCCACCAGTTATTGGCCACAGGCTATGCAGTGATAACATAATTTGTGATTTATGGAATGGATTTGCCGTCATCAGTTACTTTTGAGCAAAGCTACTTGAAGATTTTAGTCATTCGCATATATATAACGTCGGTCTTTATAGTACCAATATCATTTGCATCTGCTGACAGGTATTCAGCCTTTTTTGTATTTAGGAGTAGTGTGGTACGCTGAAGGCGGTTCTTCCATGCTTGAAGTTGTCTTCGAAGGTCAGTACAATCTTCAGCAACCAGTAGATCGTCATCACGATACAGTATTGTCCAAAGTGCTAATTTCTGAAGATCTCTGGTGATCGTGTTCATTATTATAGTTAAAGAAGAGGGGAGAATGAGCAGATCACTGGTGGACACCCATAGCTACGGAAAAGTTACCTTATACTATAATAACAGAATGAACTCCACTTTTACGGTTGTGATAGAGCACCCGGACTCCTTCAGTTAGTTCCTCAGGTAATTCATGCTGTTGGAGGGCAGTCCGTATGGTATCAGGTAAAGGAAAGGGAAGTGAAGCTGCTTTGACTTCTCATCGATAATCTGCCTCCTGTACATCTACTCCTGCTATTCTTTCCCTCTACCACCCCATCAACTCCTGCTTTTGGCAGCGACTCGTCTCCTAAACGAGCCCAACGTTTCTATTTCTTCTTGTAATTATTTTCTTCCACATAAATTTTTTCTCGATGATTCACTGCAGTACGTCTTCATTACTTACTTGATCGATCCATTCATACTGCACAGAATCCTGTAATACCACATTTCAAGGACTTTCATGTCTGTTGTCTCCATTTTCACCCATACAGAACTGTGATCCAAACTCAGATTTCATCACCTTTTTCTCATCTCGTGGTTTATATTTCCGCGAGATGTGCTACCTCCACTGTGTTGCAGCTGTTAGCGTTGCAGGCTGCCGTGCTGCCTGTCTTCAGTTCAAACCCGACCACCACAATTTTTTTTTACTAAATACTTATTATTTCTGGAAAGTTATCGTAATTTTTTGTGTTTATAATGTTTGTATATTATGGAACATCGGATATTTGTATAAACAGCAGCACTCTCTATCCAAGAGGACAGTTAAGTTCTGTCTATAGATTGGTGTTCGTAGTAAACGTACTTTAATGACGAACCTTTTTCCGGATTTGGACTTTAGTCTGGCTACGACGTGACACTGATTAATTGGTGGACACACGGGTACTTCAGAACAGCTACATCGCCGTGCCTCGAATTAGACAACGTAAGAGCTGTCGCTTGCACGGACGGGAACTGAAATATGACCTTTCATCGTTCTCACGTACCGTTTAATCAGGAGAGCAATGGATCCCAAAACAGCAGCAAGTCAGCTGCACATCTCCCATCCATCAGTGTTTTCCCGAGACTCTGACCAGGACCCGACGAAATGGCTGACTATTTCGGCCGAGTCGCCAGATACAACGGGTAGAATGATATAACGTGTGTGGCAAATGTGTACTTTTACTTGGACAGCATAGCTGAGCCGTGGATCGAGAACAGCAGACAGGAGATCAGTAAATGGGATGAATTTTAGACCGCTCTGAAGGAAACGTTTGGCCACAATCATTGACAAGTCTACAGAGTGGAAGAACAGTCGAAGATCACAGCCCAAACTCATAGGGAAACGGCACAGTCCTACATTTTGTGGCCCTATGCCGTGTTGTAAATCCAAATATGACAGAATCTTAGAAAATCCCACACTTGATGCTGGAGTTGCAGAACACATGTATCAAGCTAGTGTGGGAATGTATGACACAACAGAGGAATTCTTGAAGTGTTGTCAGAGCATCGACCTTGCGTGTATCATACGCCCAGGCAGTGAGAGAAGAGATACAGTATTTTATTGCAGACAGAACTGTCGGACAGAGTAAGCAGCAGACAGCAGATACGTCAGGAGGCAATACATAATGATGAAGAAGAGCGGTGTCTATCTTTGGCACCAACCTCCACCAGCATCCAAATGCGCCAGGAAGAATGGACTCCGCCAACTTGGACCTATGCCGCAACCATCAAACTACAACCCAGTACCCGGCCAACGAAGGTAAAACCAACTCCCCCGTCAAGCATAACGCCCCAAAGAACAGATGTTTGGAAGACAAAGGACGATGTACGCTATTGCAGAGAAAGAAGACGAGGTTTCGCCGACTTCTACAACGCCAAACGTCAACCGTCACAAGAGCCCTACTCATTCCAGACAACAGCAGACGATACAGTGGACCTTTGGGACGCAGCCCGTCACCGTACCCTGGACGAGGTCACTCCCCTACATGTCGCTACCTACCTGCCCACTCTTTTACCCAACGAATTCAGGAAAACTAAGTGAGGCGAACATCTAAATAGGTGAGGCTTTTGCAGATGGAAACCCCCCACGAAAGAAAGTCACAAAGACGCCAGGGAATCTCACTGATGTCATCATCGACGGACAATCTGTAGGGCCACGAGTCAACTCAAGAGCTTACTTCTTTAACGTGGGATATTCATCGTCGACTATGTTCTTGATACAAAAAAGGTTATGCCGAAAGTCGAAAATGAGAACAGTGTCCCACCGACAGGAACATGCAGTGCAAGAGTAACTATCAGTGGCAGACAAAGTATCATGCGCTGCTACCATAACAGCCAACGCAGGTGAGAAACCTGCTATCGAACTGCCAACAGGATCTGGTAGTCCACTCGTCGACGAGTGGTAGCCATTCCATACCAATTTTCCAATGCTTTCAAATCCGGAATGGAAAAAAGACAGACCAAGCGGCTCGTGCTAGAACGCTGTATCAAAATTCCATCACTCTCCAATTAGTCAGCACTTGTTCAACGTGTCGTCGGCTGAACGACAGGAAATACGGGATGAAGTGGAGAAGATGCTGCAAGGTGACATCGTTGAACATTCAGAGAGTCTTTGATCCTCTCCTGAGGTCTTGATGAAGGTGAAGGTTGTACGTCAGCTACCAATGACTGAACTAAATCACGAAAGAAGATGTATACTCATTACAGAACATCGATGAAATTCTAGACTGCTTGAGAGGAGCAAAGGATTTCTCAGCTATGGACATGCAGAAAGGTTACTAGCCTCCCCGTCCCCGTGAACCCACACAGAGACACACAGGCAGACATTCACACACGCACACACAAACACACACACACACACACACACACACACACACACACACACACACACACAACCAAGCATGTCCCTCCATTGCTAAACTTATCATTCCTCCATTCCTCAGAATGTGTTCTGTCAAAGAGCCCCTTATTTTAGTCAAGTTGTGCCATACTCTTTTTCTCCTCAATTAGATCCCGTATATCCTCAGTAGTTATCCAACCTACCAATGTAATTTTCAGCATTCTTCTGTAGCACAACATTCCAAATATTTCTATTCTCTTCATTGTCTGAACTTTCTGCTGTTCACGTTTCACTTCCATAGAAGTCTACGCTCCAAAAGAATATTTTCAGAAAAGGCTTGAAACACTAAAAGTTTATATTCAGTGCTAACAAATTTCTCTTTTTCAGATAAACTTCTCTTCCTTCTTACAGTCCGTATGGTATATCCTCAACACTTTAGACATCGTTAGTTGTTTTGCTGCCCAAATAGCAAAACTCATCTACTTTTAATGCCTATTTCATAACCTAATTCCCTCAGCATCCCCTGATATGATTCGACTGCATTAAGACACCAATGTTTTCCTTTAGCTGTGATTCATCTTACGGTCTCTTTCGAAGACAAGATTCGATTCAGGTCAGTATACTTCTCCGTAATGGAAGCAGTCATGCTAAATCGCGTGGTTACCCGGACGGATGAACGCTCTTGCACTCTTGCACGACGCAAAAGTCAGTGGCACATATTCTTCCTTGAACATCTGGTTCACGCTCCACAGCATTCATACAACACCCATTGTCACGCAATAGGTTAGATATTACTGCAGCTAAGTCAGTATCAACCAAGGTGCTATTCGCATCTCATCTTTTTCAGTACAGCCCTCATTTATCTTATCTGGCAGTAGAAATCATTCAGACTCCACGTTTTCACGAAATATTGGAGCTGATTATTCAAGATCACTCCCTTAACTTACACAACGTTAATATTTTGCATACCAACTAAACTTTCACGATCAGTTTCTGTCTCTGTATTTTCTGCTGCCTTGCGGACACTACTCTCTTTTAACCTACTTCGCACAAAAGTAGTCAAACTTACCGTCAGATGACCAAAGAGATGAATGTTTTTAACCCACCAATCGTCAAATTCTTGTTGCCTCTTCTCTGCTTTTCTTCATCAGCCTCTATTTTCTCTACCATATCTGCTTGGTCTACTCCCACAGCCTTTACTTTCTTAGAAGTGTTTGTATTGTCTTCTGGCAGCTGGGATCCTTGGAATGCTAAAATCTGCAACATTTCCTCCAGGATAGTCCCCTGTGGTACCGCAAAAGACATTGTTGACCCTCTACCAATTACACAAAAAATAACAAACAAGAAGAGAAAAAAGAGAACGAAGAGGAGAACCCTTAAATATACCATTAATATAATAATTCGTATTAGAATATAAACCTTCTGCCTGAATGCTAATCGTGTCTGCTATTTTACATGTTTCACAACAGTCAGCCATATTCCTTACCCACAACAAGAGAGACTGCCCATTCCAAATGGCATAAACTAACACACACGTTAAACATTGTTGGAACAACGTCTGAATTCGCTTTCCTCGCACTGAACATACAAACACAATAAAAGACCTCGCACCTGTGAAAACTGTACTTACCAAAATATGTGGTACAACATGGAACACACAAGAGAAAATGAATAACCCCTAAAGGCACTCTTACGTCACAACACAACATGCTCTCAGTTTTTCTGACGAACCCTCAGCCCTCTCGACTCTGTACATTGGCGCCCCTCATATCCAAATACTACATGTCACAGATACTGACTGACTACAGGGTAACTCGTAGCAGGACACAGTACACTGCTTGAATCTCACTGGCCGTAAAATAGTATTCTCTATAGTTACCTTTGAAGTGAGACAAAACGCGTTGGCTTTTCGTTTCACAACCCACACGTGCAGATTTCTAGGGCAGTCAGTTCTCCCTACCTACCATGTGCATGTATAGGAACGCAGGAGCTTAGAAAAGTAGGAAGTTTACTCACCACGCTTGTGCCGTAAAACCTACATAACGGAGCTGGCAGTGATGTCGGAGACACAGCATCCTCTCGACGAATGACAACTGATGATGATGAAAAATTTCCAACACAAAATTGTACAAGTGTCAGGACACAATACTTCCTCCACAGATGGCAGCTGTCGATGTTGCAGCCTCCACTTCTGATGCCAAAATGTAGAGATCGAGACGTGACTCCTATGGTGGCAAATAAGGATGGAGCATCGAATCCCCACCGAAAGTGGGCAGCAGGTGTGGTGGTGACTGGAATCATGTGGCGAACCGTCAGTAAACTAGCTCAAGTTATGATGGTGATGTCTGCATGGTCAGAGAAGCACCGCACTGTTGGTGATGGACGACCATCGCAACTCATCATGCCTCGACTGCTCCACGCCCACAACAACAACACACCGGGGGATAGTTAGCGTTTAAACTGTGTTGTCCAGCCTGACCAAAGATGAAGATGTACACTACCCTGGGAAATGGTCACAGCAGTGTACGCCCACAAATGCCAGCTGTTATCGACAGTGTAGCTGAGCAACAAACCGTCCCAGGCTCGAACTCATGGCACACCAAGGAGATTGACGATAACAATAGGTACTCACCTAGTAGGTGACCCAGCAGAACAAAGAGCAAATTCACCACATGCATACATCAGATCAGCCTGGAGCCTGAAACTACTGGCGGCAAAAGCACTGGATAGTGGATGGCTGTGTTATCATGTCCTGCAAATGGACTCCTTCTCATAATGATCAGAAGGCACAGACTGGATCACATGGCATACATTATGAGCCTGGATACTTCTGGGTGTAAGAAACATCTGAAAATGGGGATGTGATTTAGGGGTGGGGGGTGAGGTTATATGTGAACTGGCTACTTACTATTTCTCCAAATAGCAGCACTTCCGTCTCAGAACATATAGCAAGTTTGAGTGGCCATTGGGCAGTGATGACTACATTTGCTCCATTTTCGTGTTCAGTCATCTCTTTCAGAAGCCCTGCCGAGCCCATAAGAATTCGCAGCGTTGGGTCTCAGTGGCACTTTCTTGCGTCTTCCGCTTTGTCGGCGTCCTTTATGGGTACTCTTGATCTCTCACTGCTCCTTTTTGCTCAGTGGCATCAGGACTTCAGGCTGAAGACCGTTTCGCTCTTTACGACGTCTTTTTGATGATTAGCACAGGAACAGTTAATCACTCTAGCGAAGCAGTGGTGCGACAACACAATGCCATCAGCCAGTTTTGCAGTTAATATCTTTTCATCATGAATTTAATTCGCACTGCTGGATCTCTCTTTTATTTGCACCATTGAGACTGAATAGTAGGTGTGTAATCCTACATCCCTGTCTTGTACCCTTTCTAGCCTGAGCAATTAGTTTTTAGTAATCAATTGTTATTGTTCCCCTTTTGGTTCTTCTACATGTGATACATTAAGTCTTACTCCCTGAAACTTACATCAGTTGTCCAGAGTTTCGAGCTTCTTGCACCATTTTACATTGTCAAACAACTTTACTAGGTCGAAAAATCTAATGAAATTTCTTGATTTTTCTTAAGTTTTGCTTCCATTAACAAGTGCAACATCCGAATTGCGTCTCTGATGCCTTTGGAGTTCCCAAAGTCGACCTGATAGTCGACTATCAGATCTTCAATTATTTTCAATTATGCTGCGTATTACTGTTGCCCGTGCTGTAAAGCTGCTTGTGCAATCTCGCACTTACCTGCCCTTACTGTCTTCGGCATTGTGTACCTGAAATTTTGCCGAAGGTCTGCTTTTATGTCTGCAGATACATATGCTCTATAAACCAATCTGCACAGGCTTTTCTTAACTTCCCCCACCAATTTTAATTATTCCAATAGAATGTTATCTATGTTTTCCACCTTACTTAAGCGCAAGTCTCCAAAAGCCCTATTAAACTATAACTCTAGTACTGGATCACTTACGCCTTACATATCGACTTCCATTTCTTCTTCCATCACGCCATCAGACAGTTCCTCCTCTTCGTGGAGGCCTTCAAGGTATTATTTCCACTTACCCGATCTCCCTTCCTTACTACATCAAATGATGGCAGTGGCAGAGGATGAAGACGCGACGTTAGGATCTGTAGGCGGAGGTGGAATTAATTAGGCAAATGAAACCGTAACACCAGAGACGCTACTCAAGTTAAAATACTCTTAGAGGACTACGGTTTAAATCACCGTTCCACAGTCCAGTTTAAGCTTCATATGGTCTCCCTCAATCTATTAACGTAAGCAACAGGCTGATTCCTTTCAATAGGTCATGGCCGATTTTATTCGCCATTCTTCTCCCAATACAGCATGTGTTCCGTCTCTGATGATGTAGTTACCGACTGAATCTTAAATCTTATGCCTCATTCCTTTATTACTTTTAGAGTAGTAATGTGTGTCTAGGATTTAGATAATACACAATAATAAAAATAATAACAAAGACCTGCCAGGCACTGCTGATTTTCTGTTAGATGGACCGCAAGCTCCAGAATTCCGTCGTCTTGTTGGATTTAACATTTGCGCCATATAGATCCTCTGTGGTACAAAGATCGGGCGGGTTTCTGCAGATAAGGCGATCTTGTGGGTCCTACAAATTACCATAATTACAGAAATCATCTTCAGTCATGAAGTCAAAGTTCCTGAGATTCTCCTTGAATCGTGACACTCTTTTGATAAGTCAGTTTAGTGCCTTCCATGTCACATATGGGAGATGAAACCCCGCAGCAGGGTCCTCTTTCATGCTTCCCCAACGCTTCGGTTACTGAATTTCGCCGTAGCTCCCCTCGGCGGGTTCCAAGTGTTAATGCAGTTGCTGAAGTCGTGCGTATGAAGCTCTTCCTTAACCTCAACATAGGATATTGTGGTTAATATCTAAACGGAGGATGTCTGGCATCGATTATCTACTTCTGTTTCTCCTTTTCTGCAATCGTTCTTCTGTCGATATCAGGTGGCTCTATACCCACAATTTGATAAATTTTCTTGACAGAAATTGATTAGTCGTAGTCAGCAAGTCACAATGAGTTCAGTCTCATTTAATGCCGTATCCACTTGTTACACATGTGTGGAATTTCGCTAAGCTGCTGCTGCGTATCCCACTGCAGAGGTCCATAGTGCCAAGGCAGATGTGCGGAGGACGTTCGGCTGTGAACCCCACGTGGTGCTAATAAGTTTGCGGATGATGTTGTTAAGGGGAGATACTTTTTTCTGTGTCTCTTGGCAATGAGCTTTGAATGTGAGACTACGACCAAACTGCATTTACAGGTATTTTGGAGTATAGTATAGGCATAACTGTTGCTCTCTCCAGATAATACTTCCTCCTTCTTACTTCCCTGTTCCTCAGATGAAAGGCACACACCTGCACCTTTCCGGGCTATTGACTTAGATGGTCATCAACAAAATACTTGCCGAGAAGCTGCTGACGACTCCAATTACACTTCCTCAAAGGTTTTGCCTTGAGCTGTGTCATCTACATAAATAATTATTCCAGGACCAATACAAAGATTAAGACGAAGTAGTATACGAATAAGTTGTAAATTGTCGCCCGACGATGAGCTGAGGTTCGAAACGCAAAATTTGTTAAACCTACTAATGAAGTGTACATCGCATATTTTAAATTTTAGTTTTGAGACTGTTACCAGGATTGTAAAAACTTAATTATCATTGTACATTGATGGGCTGATCCTTAAACTACCGCATACGCTACTACAGTTACAGCAATCATAGGAATATCTCACGGAGCTGCCTGAGGAGGGTTGTGGTGGACGTATCTGCCAGGCCTTCAGTCTACGCTACAAACTCTACAGCCTAATATAAACTAGCGACCCCTCGCAATACGACCATCTGCTTAATAGCGTGTGAATCCGCATCTGGAATGCAGTACAGCAGCGATGTTCATATCACCAGACCAAAATCGTGCTAAAGTGTATTGAGCAGCATATTGCTAACTTATGATGATATCTTGGTCACCAAAGTCACCCGATCTGATTCCTATGGATCAGACTGTTGGGCGCCAGCTTAGCGCCCGAAGACCACCAGCCCCTGATTCACGGGAAACGTGCTCTGCGAGTAGACATAGACAGTATCCGTAAAATACAACAGAAAAGTGTCTTAAGCCTCGTACAATCTCGCTTGATGTCAAAGAAAGGTGCAAATGCATTTTTTTCTTCGCTCAGATGCACGTATTGCTATTGGTAAATGTTTAACTAAAATAATGGTTCAAATGGCTCTGAGCACTATGGGACGTAACATCTGAGGTCATCAGTCGCCTATAACTTAGAACTACTTAAACCTAACTAACCTAAGGACACCACACACAGCCATGCCCGAGGCAGGATACAAACCTGCGACCGTAGCGGTCATGCGGTTCCAGACTGAAGTGCCTAGAACCACTCGGCCACTGCGACCGGAAAATGCTCAACTACCATGTATCTAGTGGAGCTGTAATGCCTAAGGCAAAAAGTGACACCACACGTGCCATTCTGTAATATAATAGGCCAGAAATTACGCAGGGATATAGTCGATGTTGTTGCGTACACGAAAGTACGCTAGTGGTGAGCATTCAGGAACATATAACAATTTTATCAGATCTGGTGTCATGGTGCTTGCTGCCCTCACTTCCTCTCCCCTAGTTAACACCGAAAAATGATCGAGGCCACCCAAGGGAAAAACCAGCGAATCCCCTTCTCTCACAGTTGCTACCCACCCCACAGGATCAATGAGGATCAAGAACCCCCTCCACACTTTAATATTTATAACTGGGAAACGTAAGTGGGCGGTATTCAATCGCGTCTCAGTCATTACCTAGATGGCAAGCAGAGAGGTACGCTGTGATGGACCGAAGAGAGTGGCGGATCGTCCCCCTGCAGAGCCTGCTCTGTTGGCGGCCCCATCCACGTACAACGGATCAGCACATGTACCCGGACACCGAGACGGTCACTGGAAGAAGGTTGAGATGGTGTTATGCAGATGTGGAACCGAGTGATGTGGCGGATCACCACTCGACACAGCTTGCCCTGCCACCGGCCTCATCCTACCCATCACCGTCACCTGTGGACGAATAGGACGATGCTACCAGACGACGTGATAGTCGTTATGCGGACACAGCCTCAGCTATAGAAGGGAGTGGTTCGGCGGATCGTCGTCCGACATAGCGTGCTCTGCCGGTGGCCCCATCCTGCCTGCGACCTACAATTTACCGGCACTCACACTATGTTGCAGAAAGATCGCGGGCACGAAAAGCGGACACAGACTCACCTGTGAACGCACTTGAATCGCAAAATCGTAACACTTACTTGAAGTGTAAAATAGTGCCATGCATCGCATGGGCACGGGCGGCCACCTCTACCGGCATCAGGCAGACGCAAAGATCAAATGGTTCAAATGGCTCTGAGCACTATGGGACTCAACTGCTGTGGTCATAAGTCCCCTAGAACTTAGAACTACTTAAACCTAACTAACCTGAGGACATCACACACACCCATTCCCGAGGCAGGACTCGAACCTGCGACCGTAGCGGTCGCGCGGTTCCAGACTGTAGCGCCGTTAACCGCTCGGCCACTCCGGCCGGTACGCAAAGATCATCGTAACCGCTTGGAAGACGGAGCAAACCGCCGCCGCGCAGATAGAAACGCCTGTGCTGCTCGCAGCCGCACAGAACACGCTTCCCTCGCGGGTTGCCGCGGAGCCAGACATAGCGACCCAGGAAGCTACAGCCGCACTGGCGTACTTAAAGGGAATTCTCCCTATGAGCGCCACATAAGAAGAACGAATCGAAACCTTGAAGTCATCAAGGAAATCCCGAACTGTTTGTGATGAGGATGATTCCTCACCTCAGGCCGCCTCTACCAAGTTACCACCAAAGGAAAAGGTGTAGAAGTAAACCGTCGCGCCCATTTAAAAAAAAAAAAAAGCTTCAAATGGTTCTGAGTACTATGGGACTTAAGTGCAGGGGTCATCAGTCCCTTAGAACTTAGAACTACTTAAATCTAACTAACCTAAGGTCATCACGCACATCCATGCCCGAGGCAGGATTCGAACCTGCGACCGTAGCGGTCGCACGGCTCCATACTGTAGCGCCTAGAACCGCTCGGCCATACCGGCTGGTGCGTCCGATTCAAACCTGGACAAGGACCAACAGGACTTCGCCGTCCCCAACCAGAGACACACTGATAGGGCCAAAGTGTTCTAACCGGTGTAACCGCTGCACGCGTCAAACGGATTCGATGGTATGCCGATTGCTGATCGAGTCGGCAACATTTGCCACTGCCGGAAACGACCTTCTCAAGGTGAAACTCAGCAATGTCGACGACCACCGGAAACTGATGGAACTGATGAGGAAAGAGAGTCTTCATTGATACAACGGCAATGCGGATCTCCTCAAATTCCTCAAGGCGGTGATTCACAGCCTTCCAATGACGATAGAACCCAGCCACCTTAAAGAAGAAGTGGAGCCTCTAGGCTACGGCGTCCGATCCACAAGTTTGATGACGTCACCCAGAACGCCCAGGAACATGCCCCTATTCCGTGCTGTTCTGGTCGATAACATCGACAACCGAAAGACCTGTCAGTATCAGCATGTCAACCAGGTACGCGCGACTGTTGAGCCACTCCGAGAAAAGTGGAGTCGGGCTCAGTGTTAATAGTGCCGCCCCGCTGCGTAAATTGCGCGGCCTCGCGTCAAACGAAGGAATGTACCCTGAAAAGACACACCACAGTCTGCAACTGTAGCGAACCACACTTGGTGAGCTACAGAGGCTGCAAGGTGTTCAAGAAGCGCAACAACAACCAGAGACATAGAGCAGCATCGTCAAGGAAGGTGCAATAGGCACCAGTTTCGTTGAAGCTGTCAAAGAGGAAGCATTCACCCTCACCCTGCCCCCGACGGCAACAGGAAAACAACAGGACAATATCAGCAAAAGAAGACAGCGGACGAGAATGAGACAGCTGACTAAGATGGAGTACCAGCCACTCCACAAGCAGTACCTCGAGGGCGAAGGGGACCTACAGAGCGTCTTCATTCCCCACTATACCGCGCACTGAACGTGCAGCATACAGCGAACAGTCGTTGCCCAGTTGCGGCATGCTTCCCCAACTGCGGAAGCCGCCCAAATGGTGCTCGGGGCACAGGAGTGGCTGTCAGCACTACTGTTTGGCAGATCACATTCGTCGCAGCCTACCGGCCGCACAGAGAGAACCTGGAAGCAGCCGACATCGACGCACTGCTGGCAACGAGGGGACAGCCTTCCATTGCGGGTGATTTCCATGAAAAACACAAGCAGCGAAACTCCCGCCTCACAAATATCAGCGGTCGTCACCTCCCGCGCCCCACCCAGAAAAATGGCTCCACATATTGGGGCCGTACCATCCGATGATCTACCCTTCCCGAGGATAGCCGAACGTGCTTGACATCACCATCCTCAAAGGCGTCGAGCAACACACGTCCGCCACAAAACCCTTCGTCCTTTCGTGATGTATGAGATGGATACTGTACGCCACCGTAGCTACAGGAAAATGAACAGAGAGCGCTTCCAAACCGAAGTTCTCAACCTGCTGGAAGACTCGCTGGACGCTGACGCAGTGGGGGCTGACGCTACACTGGAATTCCTGAATCGTCAACTACTATCAGCTGCTGAAGCAGCCCTCCCAGTACGTCCACATCAGCATCAGAGAGAAGAATAGGAATTTACGAGAGTGGCAGATCACATGCTAACCAGGCACCACACACCGTCTAAACCGTATGAGGCGAGTCATCAAGGTGGAGGTCGAGGCCTATAGAAATCGTGATTGGGCTGGCCTGTGGCCACGTTCAGCCCCCAAAATGGCAGGGCCTGGCGAGTCGTGAAGAGTGTTCTTCACCAATGGCAGTGCATCCCGTCACTTCAGGTCAGCCAGAACGTCGTCTGCAACCCAGATGAGAAGGCCAGTCTACTTGTAGACATCTTCGCGGAAAAATTCGGAGCTGTAGATAACGTCGTCGACCTGGAGCCCATCTGACAAGTGGAAGAGGACCGGCCCACGTACCTGGCAGCAAGAGAAGAAGATAATGTAATCATTCCCATCGCTGAAGAAGACGTGGCGAAACAGCTGCTGTCGCTTAGGGGGTTGATGGCGTCGACAACCTCCTACTCCGCAACCTGACGGAAGGGGTCCACCGGCCTCTGGCGATCATATTCAACAGAGACCTATGATCAGCAATCTACCTTTCCATATGAAAACACACGGAAGTGGTGGCTGTACCGAAAACCAACCAGCTACAGACCAATCATCCTGTTTCTGCCCATCTCGAAGGTGTTCGAGCTGTACATCAAGAGGCTGCCGCGTCACGTAGAAGAAGTCCCATCAACCCCGACGAGCAGTTCGGCTCAGGAGGGGAGATTCTACTACCCAACAGTTTCTAAGACTGGTAAATGAAGCCATGTGCTCCTTGGAGATGCGATAGTTTGTTGGAGAAGTGCTGCTCGATATCTTCAGGGGCTTTGACTCAGTGTGGCATGACGACCTCATGTACAAACTCTTTGTGCACGGGGGAGAATGCCGCAGGGGTCAGTGTCCAGTGCCTTGCTATACTCCCTCTACACTTCTGATGCTCCGCTAGTGTGGCGCTTGAGGTTGGCACTCTATACCGATGACTACTGCTGGCGCGCAACATGAACGCTGCAGAAATAAGGAGACTCCTTCAACTTGTCTACGAATCTCTTGTCGCGTAGTCAACCAAACGGCTGCTGAAGTACAACTCTGCCAAGAGCCAGGTGATAGTATTCACAAAGAATCACTATAACGGGAGGCCCCACCCCATATATCAAGGCCGGCCTCTACCTCGGGGTTAACGTGGACCAACGGCTGGCATGGCTGCCACACATCAAAGATGTCAAGAGCAAAGCAGCAGGGCGACTCCGCACCTTGTACCCTTGTACCCTGTCCTCTTTGCCTCCTCGCCACGGCATCACACTGTACTTAACAATGACTAGACCAGTGTTAGAACAGGCAGCGGTGACGTGGAGCAATGCGGCCGACACTCATCTCGGAACGGTACAGAGAGTGCAGAACGGAGCGCTGAAGCTCGCCCTGCACCTACCAAGATGCTACAGTACTAAATTGCTCTGCCAGGACACCGGCATCCCTCTGATGTGGAAGAGATTCAAACAGACGGCGCATCAGTTCTACGAGAAGGCGGAACATTCCAGCAACAGGCTCATCAAAGTCTTGGGCCACCCAATACACTACAGGTCGACCGTGCGTTGGCCTGACCTGTTGCGGGAATAAGCACACCATGCAGCAGACTGAGGATGACATAGACGCCAGATACACCATAGGAAAATCCTTAAAGAGAGGCACAAAATAACAATGAACAAGGAGTGCCGCAGGAATAGTGCATCAAGGGCTCAACCCGCTCCACAGTCGACCTCAGGAAACGCTTGTCACGTTTTCTTCAGTGGGAGGAATTCACTCTGCAGTTGAGCAGCACAGGGAGAGGTTGGAGGCTGTGTCTATTTGTGAATAAAAAATTACGGTAAGTCACTTCAGTCGATGTATAATTGTTAACAACATTTTACTATTACATCATTCGAGGCACCATCACAGGCTCCATCCACACATATATGTACGTACTCTCGTTCTTCCCAAATGTTACGTATTTTCATCCGTTTTGCGCAGTTTTACGCATTTTACCCGATTATACGGACACCGATCCACTGCCCTCAGCGTCATGTTGCAGGTCGCATCTTTTCGTGGCTACGTCATGATGTTGTCAGCCCACCACATTGCAGTATGCAGCCGAATTAGTTGTCGTTGCTATTGAAGCACACTCTCCCCATTTTCATCTTTTATAACTGAGACATTCTGGAATTTGGCAGCATAGGGAGTGGTTGTAGGCTGTCTCTATTTTTTAATAACAAAATACGTGAAGTCACGTCTCCCAGGGTCTATTTATAATAATAATATTACGTCATGTAGGTACGAAATGGAGTCACTACGATTTCAGCTACTTAGTTTCAACTGCTTTTCAAGGTCATACAACTACGGACGTCCGACACATTTAGATCATCTCAAATAGAAGACTTTTTAGGATTTTTGTCAGGGCACGGAATAAGCAAGCATAATATATTCTCGTACATCAAATTTGATAATTCTTGCATTACATTTACACACAGAAAACAACTCTTTCTTAGTTTTAATTTGGTGTGGTTTTAATAACATCCAACTTACAATTTATATATACAGATGTTTGAGCCATTTCCTTCTCCAGACATTAATTTGAAAAATGCAAAGTAACATATTCTTCACTTGGTGTACATATTTTGTTTTCTGTAAAATGTCTGTTTCATGGTTTTAACATTTAGCTCTGTCCTTCGCGCTGTTCTTTAGGCCCGATCATTTACGGATTTTAATTTTGCCTTTTATCTCTTGAATCACATTATTGTTAAAACCCTTCACATGTTCCTGGATGTACGTTGCAAATCTCCTCCTCCACATTCTTTCGAAATTTCTGTACAGATTTTAAAGTTTACATGTCTTTCAAATGAGTATCCATTAAATGTTGTTTCTCTTCTGTTTTAAATTCCTCAAATGGCTCGTCCGTTGCTAGGTGCGCAACATCCAGGACATAGCAGTTGGATAGATTAGAATCATTGTTTTTAAGCAGATCAAAAAGTTAATAAAGGGTTATAAAAAGTGTTTTCATCTATACTTTAATGTTGTAAACATTCTCCTTTGCAATGAATTTGGCCACTACTTCAACATGTGACCAATTTCCGTTGCGGTTTACTGTAAATGTAGGTATTTGATAGTCCCCAGTAGTAGCCAGATTTCGCTACACACTGTTCTAAAAGTAATATGTAAACCTTGTCGTACGTTTACAATAGCTATCTCTTTCTCCAAGTGCAGTTTATATTTGTGCTTTTTGGCAACTATCTTCGCCGTATGCTACAGTTTCCCTTTCTTGGCTTCGATCTCTTCCATTTCCGGTTTTCTTTTTCATGCACACAACACATTAACTGCACTTAAAGGTGTCATTTCTTTAATCGGGAGTGGCTGAAGTCTATGCGATACATTTACTTTTCTTATTAGTCCTTTTTCTCTTAGCCCTTACCTTACGGTATTTGGAGAACATAGTCCTGTATTAGGAAGAAATGTTTCTCCTGCTTTAATACAGCACTTCTGTGATATACTTACGTCGTCGTTGTTGGGGTCAGTGTTAAGATCTTCAATGTAGTTTTCAGGTAGATAATTAAAACTGCATGCAGACAGAACATAATTTATAAGCTTTTCACGGTCGTGAGTTTCAGGAGGAATTATGCGTACAGCAGTCAGTTTTCGAGTATTCTTGCTAGCCCATTAGACAAACTGCAGAATATTGTTAAATTCCACACAGCAGCTGTTCTGTAAGTTAATCGTTATCTGACACCACATGGCTGTGATTGGCACAGGGTACATTGGAGCACATTGTAAATGCTGTTTGTTAGAGTTTAAAACACTTAAGCTGTCTTGCACAGCGTCAAACCCACGATCCATTCTGTAGTTGTATATTGTAGTCTCAAACCAGGTAATACCATATTCTTTAGCCAAGAAAGACGGAGAAATTCCCCGTAGTCACATGTCGGGACTCTTTATAAAATCTATGGATCTATGGATCGTTTAAAACCTACGTAGTAAATTCTCCAGTTTCGTCACTGCGAGACATATTGTCAAGGAAAACCTACCATTTCTCCTACACGGGAGCAACAGCGTGACAGCAAGAGGAATATTGGATAAAATTGGCAAGGAAGCACTGGAAACCGTTTCGGAGAAATATAAAAGCCCTGTGACTATATCATATAAAGTGGAATTAGCTGACGTTAAAATGAATGTTCTACTGGAAGAGATGCCTGAAATATAGCAAGTTACGTGTAGATGACTATTATCATTTGGATTTAGACATAACACAATGTTTCGCTTCGACTTGTAATAAAATCGAGGTGTGCGTCTAGCTAATATCAAACCAAAACTTCGTCATGGAAGGAGGCCACCAGGCAAACAGCAATGCGATTGTGGAAAACGATAAAACCGTAGGAATAGGCTGTTTTACGTGGAGGTCACACAGAAGTGCTGTATTAAAGCATGTGAAACATATTTCTCCTAATACAGGACTCTGTTCTCCACATACCGTCAGCTAAGGACATCGCCGTATTAGGACTGGTACCCACAAACAATGTTATCCTACAAGACCTAAGAAAAAAAGTAAATGTATAGCATAGACTTCAGCCACTCCCCATAAAAGAAATTACACCTTGACGTGCAGTTAATGTGTTGCGTGTACGAAAAAGAAAACTGGAAATGGAAGAGATCGAAGCCAAGAAACTAAAACTGAAGTATATGCCGAACACAGCTGCCAAAAGAAGGATGAATATGAACTGCAATTAGAAAAAGAGGTAGCTATTGAAAATGTACGACAAGGCTTACATATTGCTTAAACTACACCATTAAAAATTAAGAAAGAGTTGGTATCTGTGTGCACATCTATTTTCAAAAATTAACAAATTTTGTGTACGAGAATATATTACGCTTTCTTATTCACTGTTCTGCCGAAAATCCTGTAAAATCTACTATTTACGATGATCTATGTGTAGCGGATGTGCATTGTTGTATGACTTCGAAAAGTAGTTTAAACTGGGTAGCTGAAAGTGTAGGGAACCCCTTTTCGTACCTACATATCGTAATACCAAATTGTTAGTAGAAACGTACCTTGGTTTATGAGACGTAACGTATTTTGTTATTAATAAATAGAGACAGCCTACAACCTGTCCATATGATGCCCAGCTCCAGAGTGTCCTAGGTATAAAAGATGGAGTTGGGGAGGAGTGCTTCGATATCACTGATAATTGATTCGGGGCGTAGTACATTGCGATTGACTGAGAGCATCATGACGTCGATGCAACGTACGGAGTAGTTTATCGAAGTCGCGTGATTGTATAAAATACGTAAAATTTTGTAAAAATACGTATAAAGTTGTCGTAAATATTAAAAATATCGGAAAAACGTAGATTTTTGCACCTTTAGGAAATACGCTAAAATGGGTGAAACATACGTAAAATTGTGGAGAATATGAAGAATTACCGAATATTACGCACAAATGATGAGAGTACTTCCATATCTGTCTGGATGTGGCCTTCCCTGTTGCCTCGTATGATGTAGTATTAAATTGTTATTAACAAATGAACTCATGTGATGTAACTTAACATAATTTTTTATGAATAGATACACACAGCCTACGACCTTTTGCAAAGATGTCCAGCTTCCCACTCAAATGCCTCAGTTACAAAAATGGTGTGTAGCAGGTGCTTGGTACTCATTAGTCCAGTGTGGAGGGGAGTGCTGTAGGAGAGGAGGAGTGAGGGAGGAGCTGGCTGGTAATACCCCTGGGTGAACTTGATCAGTTCCTGGTGGTTCCCTGGATGGGGGTGGGGGTGGGGGGGGGGAATGGGATTGCTAGCTACAAAGGACCCCAATTTGGTAACCTGACACCAGATGTCCTTATCAGTGTAACCTGATATTCAGGCTCAAGGTGGGCCTGTAGGAACCTTGCTATCCTACTTGTGGGTATCACTTTCATTTAAACTGGCTAAAACTTGTACGACTTTTGGAGTATTCTTGCTAGCCCATTAGACAAACTGCAGACAAATGTAAACGAGACAGAAGGAAAAATAGTAAATGTTCAAATGTGTGTGAATTCGTAAGGGACCAAACAGCAGAGGTCATCGGTCCCTAGACTTAACTATATTATTGCGAGTACTTTAGCCTGACACGTGGACTATTCATGAGTATAACTCCGAGACAGTGAAGTTTCAAAAGCGACATAACGTTCTATCTTCTGACCACGTGTTGTAAATCAGCAAGAGTTCCTCGAGGTATATGATGCTAGAATTTGCTCATCTTGTACACAAGACAACTTGAAACCGATTTTCCTTCAGCCGTTCTTTTTTCATCCTTACTGTGAGTTAGGATATGTCTAGCGATCACACAGAATGGTATGCTAGAATTCGGTATCAGTTCGTTGAGGATCTGATTCGATGTAAAATAACAACTTACAAGGAGCAGACAAATGTAAACGAGACAGAAGGAAAAATAGTAAATGTTCAAATGTGTGTGAATTCGTAATGGACCAAACAGCAGAGGTCATCGGTCCCTAGACTTACACACTACTTAAACTCACTTACCCTAACTGATGCTAAGAACAACACACACACCCATGCCCGAGGGAGGACTCGAACCTCCGGCGGGAGGGGCCGCGCAATCCGTGAGATGGCGCCTCAAACCGCGCGTCCTCTCAGAGCGGCAAAAGTAGTAAGTAAATTACTTATTATTTCTAATGTAATCACCATAATTGTTAATACGTTTATCCCACTACGAGAAAAGACGGTCAATGCCTTCATGGAAAACTTTTGCAGTTGCCTACCGATCCATGAGCGTTTCGAAGCGTGCAGGTTGTGTAAGGACTTCCCAGCGAGTACCATCTGTAAAATATGGGGGCGACTGTGTAATGATTTGGGAAGATTCTAAGTCTAATGTTCCACTACCTACTAGATTATTTACAGAAGGATCACGAAGATCATGGTGTGGAGGGTTCAAAATGATTCAAATGGCTCTGAGCACTATGGGACTTAACAAATGGCTCTGAGCACTATGGGACTTAACATCTGAGGTCATCAGTCCCATAGAACTTAGAACTACTTAAACCTAACTAACCTTAGGACATCACACACATCCATGCCCGAGGCAAGATTCGAACCTGCGACCGTAGCGGTCGCGCGGTTCCAGACTGAAGCGCCTAGAACCGCACGGCCACACTGGCCAGCTGGGACTTAACATGTGAGGTCATCAGTCCCCTAGAACTTAGAACTACTTAAACCTAACTAACCTAAGGACATCACACACATCCACGCCCGAGGCAGGATTCGAACCTACGACCGTAGCGGTCGCGCAGTTCCAGACTAAAGCGCCTAGAACCGCTCGGACACACCGGACGGTGGTGTGGAGGGATGGGGAAGGAAATAGGCTATATCCTTTACAACGGAACCATCTCGGAATTCACCCGGAGCAATTTAGGGTAACGACGAAGTATCTAAATCTGAATGACAGGGTGGGAATTTGAATGGAGGTCCTCCCGAAGTGAGTCCAGTATGCTAACGACTGAGTTGCCTCACTAGCAAGTGCTTTGCGCGATCATACCACGCTTTTAAATATATTCTATGGCCATGCTGTAAAACAAGCCGCTTTTAATGTCTATGAAATCATTTTTGGTGACAAATTGCATTTGGGGGAGCATGAAGTGTTCCCAGCAAACTACTACAATTCCTAATACGGTAATGCCCCCTCTCCCCACAGCTTCTTCCTGTCCGACACAAAAATGGGTTGCTTTAATGAACATGAGCAACATGAGGATACAATAGCGCGTCTTCCCTGGCCTCCATGATCGTCGATTCTAGTGTTAGCGAGCAAATGCAGTCAGTATTAGAAAAACAGTGAAGAATTCGTTTCTCTCCTGCTCTGTCTCTCACAAAAATTGAATTGCCTGACGAGAAATCGTACAAAAGCAATTGGCTACAATTTATAAACCTCATACTTTGATCCACATGTTACTGTTAGTCATTTTTGATAGCAAAAATATTTCAGTTTAGCTGGGTGTTCATAAAATCTCAATCACAAAGTATTATGAAGTGAAATCGGTATCATGACCTCTTTGTGCTGATGAATTTTTCTGTCGAACAGTGTATTATAACGGAACAAAATTTCGGCAACTGTACAAAATGAAATTCCTAATGCATTTACCAAATTCTTCAGTAGAGAGTCAGAGGTCTACGTCTACTGTTACTTATACGGCATATCAGATTTATCTTGACCACCCTAATGTACTTAATTTGCAGAGGCAAAATAGAAGAGCTATCAAGCAAATTTTGTTTAGCTACCAGCGAGACATTAACCGGCATCATTGCCTTTCTCGTAACTTTGTTCGTTACGTCGATATGAAAAGCAGTACACTTTTTCACATTCTGCCCAATATTTTTTATACTGTAATCCACTTCTTCCACTTAAAAACTGTTTAGAAACGTGTGACAGTGCACCATTCACGTAATAAACATGACGCTCTTAAAAATGAAACACAGAATTGTCTATGACTCTACTACACTACCACTCGTCCATTGCAGGAGTTGACAATAAACAAATGGAAACACAAGAAAAATGCACACCAGTCATTCAGTCAACCGACTCCATTTAAACGTTTAGGAGAATATAATGTACGCCAATTAAGATACGGTAGAATTGCTAATCACCTTTGAAGGATTTAGGTCAGCAGAACAGTAACTGCAATAAGCTTTATTATTTGCAGTACGAGAACACATAGTAAAGTGCTGCAGTACTTTTTAACGACATGATTTGCACCGTACCTTCTTTTGTGTACATTTTACTCACACATACATTCAATAGAACACCATTTTCTGAATGACCGCTGTGCATTTTCTTTGTATTTTCACTCGTTTAGTGGCAGCTCCAGCAAGTGAGCGAATTATGTTACTCCACCTTGTGTTAGTGCACGAGACTCAAAATCAGTGTTTTGTTACGTTTTTAATAACGTAATGTTAACGTGTATGGTACACTGTAAAACGTTATTGAAAAGGTCTTGAGGAGAGGAAGTAGGCTATCGAATAAAACATATAGCGTGCTATTTAAAATAGAGCAAAGCTACAAGAAAGACAATCATGCTAGCTAATGATCGGTAGCTAAACAACATTTTCTTGACAGATTCTTTAGTTTGCTTCTGTACGAAAAGTTATTTGGGGTGATCAAGATAAATAGGACACCCTACATACACCAAAAGCCGTTATACGGTGTAGAGAAAGGACAGTTCGTGTTAAGATCAGCCACTCCGTTTTCTATGTCTTTCAGGCATGGAACGAGAGAAAAGTGGCTGCCTCTGTTTTCTCTAACGTTATTCTGATGATCATTGCGAAAGGTATACGATGGAAGCGTCAGAACTATTGCACAGTTTACATGGAATAATGGTTCTCAAAATTGAATCACGAGTGTTACGAGAACAGTGTCGTATTTCTTCCAAAGATTCCCCATTTAAGGGTTATAAATATTTCTCTGACAATTTCGTATTGGGTACGCCGAACCGTTCCTATACCTGAGACTGACTTAATGATAACCCTGAAAAATTCGACTAATAGTCTAGAATAATTATAGTCTATTCATTTTCTCTTGTAACAAGAGCACTGAAATTTCCCGCCTGATGCCAAGATATTTTGTTATTCCACTCATTTTGCCTATTGACCTGCTCGTATAGCGTTAACACACAGCGCGCTAGCTTGCGAGACAGGGATGTGGCTAAGCCTACATCGAATTTGCGGGGCCCATTAACGACCTTGACCTGGTACTTCGACCAGCCGGAATATGATATTTGGGCGTTCTCCTACGCTCGTTCAGGAAAATGTTGGGCTGGTCTCCAGTTTTCACCTCAGAGAACACTATGTACTAACGGTTCTGGTAACTTCACACGCAGGACAAAGTTCCCACGTTTCACAGAGACACGGCGCACGGGACTTCATTGTTACTTTGATGACTGGGGCGTCAGAAATGTCATCAGCCTACAAAGTTAAATAATAAAGTAAACTGAGCCAAATCTTCAAAAATTATACCCCCGTAATATACGGAATAGACCTTAGGAAAAGGAAGACATTTCATTTTCCTGTCTAGAACTTTCATGTGTTCGTTCCATTTCATGCCACTTATAGGCTGCTTCGCTAATGCGAAAAACTGATATTGTTGAGTCTTTTTTCTATTCTATCTTTTTTTGTAGTTTTTGATCATTTTTAGTCGAATGCAGTCTATAGCAGCCCTAGAATTTCATCTGCGTAGAGCATTTAGTGTAGTTATTTTACTACTTGCTACCGTATGATAATGAACTGCTGCTGGCTTTTGAATATGTTCATTGTTAATCTGTAATTTATTATTGATATCTGTATATATTCTCTGTACGCAGTTTAGGTACGCTTGTTTTGTAGAGCAGATGTAGCGAGAAATTAAAGTAAGTTAGATGGTTGTTTGTCTTCTACAGCTAAGGTTTTACGCTTCACGTTTTCACAACCAGATAGACAGCGCCTTCATATCTTTATAATTAGCCCTTTTTTGTGACTATCCGTAGACAGCACCAGAATGTCTACCAATTCTTCTGATTCTCAGGTAACATACGGCAGTTTGAGAGCTTTCAATTATTTTGCGTGCTTTGTTCGTAGAATAAATTCAAATCAATGCGAGAATAATTTAATGAATTCGTTTTTCAGACGTTTTAGATCTACGTAAATAAGTAAAAACCTCAAATTATTCTGTGCAGATCGCGATGGCCCCTAAACAGATGATGATCAGAAGAAAGCTGAAATACTAGTTTCTCACTTCCGAAATTTTTTTACTGAGGAAAGCCACAACGAATTTCCTACGTTCAGCACAGATGTATAAGAAAGTGAACGCAGAACTGAGAAGCAACTAAACTCTCTCAAAAGAGGGTAGCCTTCTATGCCTGTTGAAAACGATGGAAGTCTGACGTCTCTGTTAGTACAGTCACTACGTCATACGTTACTGGAAGAACGAAAGCCGCCACGCCTCGACAATGATTCAATCTCCGTTGCTTCATTGTGGACCCGTGACAGCGGTTGGTCAAATATTTATCAAATATTTATTTATTTTTTTCAGATATTTATCAAATATTAATCAAAACGAATTCACGATATCCTGACACTAATTGCTCCAGTATGGTAGTATACCATGTGTAGGCGAGACGTTAACCTCTAACACTCCCCTCCTGTTTTTCTACAGAAACGAAGAATAGTTAACAGAAGCTAACAGAGCCACAAATAATGTGGATGTGGAAGTACTTACAGCGCACGAGGCAGTAACGGCGAACGGGCGCCCAGTAGATATTTCAACTCTCTGAAGCCGCGGATACGCGGTTCAGCTTGTACTCAGGGAGTCTCTAGATCCCCAACAAGCAATTCTGTACCCGCTTCCGCCGAGCAATCACTTGCGTGGGCGTAACACACGCGCTACAACCACATTGATTACTCACAGATAGGCTTGCGGTCGCACACCGCCCACGGCCCGCTGCGGCACTGAAGCGAAGCTAGCGTGAAGTCCTAGACTCATTACGCTCAAACTACCACCAGCTTTCAATCTAGAGAACATCTTAAACTCTACTGAGTTTTATAATTAAGGTACAAATTACAAGATTAACAATAAGTTAGGAAAGTAGACTCATTACGCTCAAACTACCAGCAGCTTTCAATCTAGAGCACATCTTAAACTCTACTGAGTTTTATAATTCAGGTAAAAATTACAAGATTAACAATAAGTTAGGAAAGTGTTTGGTGAATGAGATGACTTTTAGCCATGGCACATCACACAGGACGTAGCTCAGATAAGTGATGGACATAAACTATACGCAGACGCTTTCTTTTCCATATAAGGATATTTATGAAATGTGTGGAAAGGATTTCTCGCTTTAGAAGCAGATATTTTGGAGTTGACTTTATCATAAGTGGAAAAGTAGTATAAATCGACAAATTTTACACACAATTGCTTTTCACAGAAACGATACCTACAAACTCAAAAGTATTTGTTACCAAAAAGTACCCCCTTTATGGATTCATGACCATTTTGAAGTTGACGAATGCATGAATGTGCCGAACCGGCACAGCAGATGTAACGCCGGTATGGAATGTGATTACCATGACCAGTAGTAGGGTAGCCAGCGAACTCGTACAGCGATATAAGATGAATTTTTTGGACAACAAACAACAAAAAATTCGTTTTGTGAAGGAACGAATCCTGTTCATGCTCAACTATAGATATCCGCTGCTGGGCGTAGGCATCGTTGAAAGATTTCTATGGCGATCTTTGCTGTGCCATCTGGAAGCAATTTTCTCCCACATTTCGTTGGATGCCCTCTCTCCATCTCGTCAGAGCACGCCCGACACTTCCCCTCGATTCTCTCGAACGCCATTGCATCAGTTTTTGGTCCATTTGAAGTGGTTCGGGTCCACCGCCTCTTCAGCCTCGCTAACCTCTCGACGACGTCATATATACCCGTTCTGCTCCTTATCTCCTCGTTCGTGTGCCTATCTCTCAGATTCACTGCAAGCAGTATTTCCTGTATGGATCTTTGACAGAGCTTGTAGGAAATAAATAGAAGCCAAATTGGTCTGTAATTCTCGAGTATCATGTTGTCACCTTTACTGAAGAGAAAAATGATATCTGAATTTTCTCATGACTCTGATATCTTCCCTTGTCCTATATCTCGATAAAATCCCGTAGAACGTAATTAACACACAAAATTCAAAGAAAAAGACCAGATTCAGTAATTTTGTGCACTTACATAAGCAAGTCAAGAATGCCGCTCTCATTTAGATGAAAACCTGCTTGTTCCACGTGCTCTCTTGTGGTGTGCAAGATCATCCGATTGCAGCAAACAACAATAGTCGGTCATCATACATGTACTCCACTGATACTGAAACCACGTTTCCATTTCCTTAATATCTTGGTGATACCGCTCGCCTTGTTTTTCAGTTTTTGCTCAGGCTCATATTGGATTCTGAAGCTTTAGATTTTGGCTGCATGTTGTTCATCTGTTTCACATAGTTGAAATCTTTATTATTTCCCAAGAACTTCTGAATCACCTCTTTGAAACCATACCCCCTTTGACTTTTGCCTCTGACGGTGGAGGAAACTTGTTGGTTTGATATTTATAACAACTGCCATTTTTCCTAATACCTTTAAAAATCGCTTTAACAGTCCAAATTTAATATGCAAGGACGGTAGCAGAAATTTCTGTGTATCTACTCAGCTTTTCCTGACGATGTTCATCGATCCTTGAATCAGTGTATTTGTTCGACGCTATTATCGTGTTTACCAATGATTCTTTCCATCTCGACTTCTCATTCACGAATGCTGCATGAGCACTTGTTATAACCCTGTTGTTGTCTTAACAACTTACACAAAATTTTCAATCAGTGCAGACCGTCAACTGACGTTCATTGTAATTTACTTTCTCGAGTAGGAGCTCGAGGTTCTCATATGTCTCCTTGACGTAAACAGAATGATCGACTAGGACCGATGCTAGAATATAGTCATTATGTAGTAACACCACCTTATAATTCTCTTACTTGAGTTAACGAAGAGCCTTGAATCATCTGTCTCGTTCTCTGCTCCTGATCTGATAATGAGGCTTGGAATGTCAATACAGGATATTAAGAGTCTTCCTACGTAAATTATTGTACCAAGTATTTCTTTCTCTGTGTCGCTAAAATGTTACACTTTTTCCTGGAGCAAGTAACTTGTTTTCTTACAGTCTTGAGGCGAGGAGTTCTGAAGTATCTTTTTGGAAATTTAAATCTCTGAACAAATCGTTTAGCTCTATTTGGGTGAAAGATTGGGGCATGTATTGTACAACTGCCCAATCAAAATCTTTCGCAGGCACTTCTGTTGTACAGCTTGATCCGAAATTTAGTATCTGAAGCTACTTAGGAGGAACAGGTACAGGAATACCTGGACCCTGTAGCCCAGGTCTTTTATAACTCCCCAAATCACGATTAATCACTCCTTTTTTGTTTCTCTTATTTAAACTTTTCACTTTGCAAATGCAGAAGAAACTGTCATCTAGGTGTTTCTTTGGTGAGCGCCACATCATTTGAACTCAAAAACTAAGGGACGTTAATTTTTCCATGGACCTTTTTGTTCACCCTGAAGCACAAACGCTATACCTTCTGTGAGGAGGCCCATGATTTATCCCGATTCCCCAGTTTCACTCCACAATAAGTAAAATAAAAACTTCTATCAAATGAGGCTATGTTCTGTCTCTGTGTGGTGATAATAAAATGCTCACAAAAATAATAAAGTATATTTGTTCTCTTCAAACTCTCTCTTATCTTCACGGTTACAGCTCCAAATATAAACCAAAACATAACAGACCACTGAAACACTCTTGTAGATAGCCTTGCTCAGCACTAGCTGAGTAACATGTGTCTCATTTCCGCCATTATACCAACAGTAAATGCTGCCGTCTGTTGCTATGACCTATATATACTTTCACCAGCAAAGACAAAGTCATATAAAATTAATTACTGCGAATTGGTCGTTTACCTTTGAATAAGCATTTGTACTTCTGTTGCAAATAGTAAAAGAATAAAAAACTGTATGTGATAGGACAAAAACATTTGTTTTCGAATCTTAGTGAACAAAGCATTACTGGAAGGGTGGTGGGGGAGGGGGGGGAGGCTGGATGCGTCAGGAAGGTTATCTTGCACATACTATCACTAACATCGCCATAGCCCATATAACAACAATGACGATGGAGCAGAGCAACGGGAAAATGCAAGGAAGAAGTAGTGAAAGATAGTGCTGGTAGAGGTAATCATTGTACTAAAGCTGCTGAATGATCCGTTACTTACTTTTTAAATAAATTCGAAGTTCCAACACACATGAGACTCTTCGCTGCAGATGCTCCTGCCTACAGGAAAAATGTCACCGATGGATGACAGGTAGGGAATACCGAAAGACCTGGACAAGATTTGCACTTAATGTAATGAATGGTAGCGCTCTTTAAATTAGGTTAAACGTAAGATAATGTCCATGAAAAGGAGTATAGTATCGATTACAAGATGAGTAGTGAACTTCTGGACAGCGTCACATCACATAAATACTGAGAAGTAATACTAAGAAGCGATGTGAAATATGACGATTACGTAAAACCAGTAGTAGGGAAGGCTAATGGAAGGCTTATTTATGTCGGAAGGGTTGCGGGAACGTATAGTCCATCTGGAAGGGACAGAACATTCACAATGCCTCTGCGACCAATTCCAGCGGTTAGAGTCCTTATCAAAGCCTGTACAACAACACCATATAACGAACTGAGAGATGCGCTACTAGTATTGTAGCAGGATGCTATAAAGAGTACGAAGGTATAGAGATTCTCGGGGACGTGAATTGGTAATCTCTGACTTCAGGTGACGTTGTTCTCGCGAAACCTCGTTGGTTCAATTCAGAAAACCGACATTAAAAGACGATTATGTGACACTCCTGTTGCCACCATCATATATTTGATTCAGGGATCTTGAGAACAAGACAAGACCGATTAAGTAGCGTATAACAGTGTTTAGACTCTTTTTATCTCACTCAGTACGCGAATTGGAATTAGACAGAAATGCTGCTGTGAAGCGCCATACTGCAAAGTAGCCCGCAAATTATAAATTCATCATATGGAATTGCGTTTTCATACTGTGCATAGGACATACATTGGGCCTTATAATTTATCTATTCAAATAATATTCAACATAATTTTTTTTTCTGCCACTTCTTGTGATTTGTATTTGATTCATGGAAACGTGTTTCTTTCTGGCTTTCTCGTGTCCCCGTGTCGGAATGCTGTTATTAGTTCACACAGCTGTTTCTTACTATCAACATGTACGACCGTAGGCCCACTGCTGTAGCTGTATGATGTATTGTAAACTTCCTGGGGCACTGCCAGATGCACTCAACCCTCGAGTTCGGACGTGTAAGAAATTCCAGCCTGCTCAGCCGAAGACAAAGTTCATATTCTAGCCATGATTTAAGTATCTCCTTCTTTGTAGATTTGCTTTTTCAACGCAGCTTTCTCTGGAACTGTCGAGGATTTGTGGACGGACGAAAAAAGATGGGAAGCAGAGATAGCAGTACTTGGAATGCTGCCGAGCCAACACTTGTTGCCGTCCATTGTCTACTTCATTTATTCTTTTAGTATTACAATACAGTCCGTTATCTAATTGCAGAAAACGGGTTGCGCTGGTGGTATACGTATACACAATACTGAATATTCGTTCTGTCGTTGTTGCTTCATTAAATAATTTATACGTACAACTTTCTTCTGGACACATGGCCTTTTAGAAGCAGGGTTTGCATGTCTGCCACCACAGTACCCTCTGCTAGTAACACCACCGAGTTCTATCCAGTCTACTACTATACCCCCAAAACTTCCCGCCACCATTTTCGAATCATTAAAACCGAAATCATAAAAAAACCAATTTCCAAAGTATGCATGACCTCACTATCAAGCGATTAATACTCTGCGATCTCTGTGAGTGCACAAGACTTCCATAAAGTGTTATATAAAACGTTACGCTTTGCGATGGGAGTGGTGAGGTGGTAACCATAATTTTGCCCATTCATAGACAATGCATGTTCTGCCTATCCAGACACACAGCGCCCCTCTTTTACATCAAGTTCATCTCACCCTCAACCTAGTTGATATCATCTGGTAATAACTGGCCACTGCAGGCAGCTGTCCATCCTTATAGCCGGGTCCAGTCCATTGCTACCGGTTTCTAACTATCGTACAAGACAACCACCATGGCTGTTTCATTCTGAGCACATATTTGTAAGTCATCTACCTCTCAAATGAAATATTCATAAGCTATTTTTGAAATTTGTTCCTGCTAAGCTGTTTAAAGTCTTCGAGCTACCGACGTGTTGTACCGTCAGTAGATCTCGGTCTTTTGGCCGGCGTTGTTTACTGTAAATCACAAGGCCCTGGATTCGAGTCCCGGCCGGGTCGGGGATTTTTTGCGCTCAGGACCTGGTGTGTCTGTGTGTGTATGTTGTCCTCATTATTTCATCATCATTGACAAACAAGTAGTCGAAGTGGCGTCAAATAAAAGACTGGCACCAGGATGCCGGCCAACTATGCCTCACGAACATTTCGTTTCATGTCTTGTGCTAAAACAAGAAGTTATAATACCTGCTGCCGCTCAGAGGCTACTTGTGTGCACTTCCAATATTCGATTATTATATGATTTGGCGTTGGCTCAGGCAGGCCACATTCACAACCCCATGTGGGTCTTCTTCCCATACGAGTCAAACATATCTAATAGGGACCATAAGTAACTGAACAATGTATAATTTCTTCAGTTGGTTCAAAGTATCTTAATTTTAATCTGTCTCTCACATTTGGAAATACTACAATCATTGTCAAAGTTGTTTCAGAGATTTTTCGTTGTGCCTGCCACTTATGAAAGATTATATTCCTCATTTTCAATTTTTCGAATGGTAGTTGGTCTGATATTCTGAGTGTTCCTGTTTCTTAGGCAGGAGATAGCAGCTCACTGTCTAATTGTATTCTCCAAAGGGTTAGTCCTAATTTTAACAGCAAGGCATCTGTGGGACACTCACCAAAACCATAACTGCTGCGTAGTGTTATGTTTCTTTGAAGTCTTTTCACTGCCGTAGAATCTTTTACAAGACTCAGCCTGTGAGCCCACACTGTGGAACTATACTCCACCTTTGATACAAGTGGACTTTCATGATACAACTTAATTATTACAAATGTGAGATGTAAACTGCATTCCTCATTGTGTGCTATATGATTTCCAGCGTTCTTAACAATAATTCCAGGACTTCAGTGACTATGAAGCGCTATGCCTCTCTTTGCTGAAACGAGCAAGCGCTGGCGATTATTTGGAGCATATGTACTGCATAGATGGAACTCAAAGGAAAACATCTTTCTTCTTTTGGTTTAAAAACGAAAACAATCTCGAAATGACTAATTCGTTAAAGAATTTCAGGGTTCACCTCCTCGTAGCAGGAAGGGCATTTCAGTTCATTAAAAGCTGAATCTGGTACCCTGCTTGCTCGAATATCCACCAGTGGTCTGTATTTGTTGCCATCCCTCGTTCTTTGTTGTCACCTGTCGTTAGTAGGATTGTCACTCCAATGCATCCATAATCCTAGACTTACCACTTACTGGAACTAGATAAATGAGACTTGAAGCTTCTCTCATTCCACAGTCTCCGCCATCTGAAGCCTAGATCAGGATCTGGATCGTTCATTATTCGATACATGACCATTTGCTTAATATTGTGTTAGCCCACCTTTGGAACGCAATATAGAAGTCATTCTGCTTGGCATGGATTCAACGAGTCCTTGATAGAATTCCGAAGGTATGTAGCTCCAAATGTCTGCCCACAGGTCACTCAGTTCCCGTAAATTATCGGCAGCTGGTTTGCAGTCGGCAAGCTGGCGCCCTATGGAGTCCTAGGTGTGTCCCATCCGGTTCAAATAAAGCGGATTTGGTGTCCAACACAATAACATGAGTTCACCATCATGGTTCTCAAACCACTATAGCACGATTCTGGTGACACGGACGGTTACACTACTGATGGTTTCGGTGGTCCCATGTCCACTGCAATCGTAATTGTCGCTGCCTTTGGGCCAAAATAAAAACACGTAGTGTGTGTCTACAGCCGAGCCCCATTTCCAACAACGTGCGCTGAATGGTGTGCTCCTAAACTCCTGTGATTCTACCAACCTTGTACTCTGTCGTCAGATTCGCGCAGACCGCCACTTACCTTGCTTTATACAGCGAGAAAGCCTCCGACTTCCACGTTCTGTGATGAGATGTCAACGTCTAACGCATTGTTACCTAATGTTTCACCGTCCTTCAACCAGTTCCTATAGATGTTCACGACAGAGACGCGCAAGTAGCTGATCAGCATCACCGTTTCCGAGATGCTCATATCCACGTGCGGGGTCATAACAAACTGCCCTTTGTGAAAGCCACTGATGTCAGTGAATTTCTCCATTTGCGCCCCGTATCCTGACTATAATGGTTCGCTATTCGTCGCTGTTCCCCTCATATATAAGGGGTAATCAAATGAAAACGAGGCAGATGGGAAAAAAAGTAAGTAATTTGTTCATTATTTCAAAACTACGAGGTGCATTCAACTTCTAAGGCCTCCGATTTCTTTTCTAATTAACTACTCACCCGAAATCGATGAAACTGGCGTTGCTTCTCGATGTAATCGCCCTGCAGACATACACATTTTTCACAACGCTGACGCCATGATTCCATGGCAGCGGCGAAGGCTTCTTTAGGAGTCTGTTTTGACCACTGGAAAATCGCTGAGGCAATAGCAGCGCGGCTGGTTAATGTGCGGCCACGGAGAGTGTCTTTCATTGTTGGAAAAAGCCAACGATCACTAGGAGCCAGGTCTGGTGAGTAGAGAGCATGAGGAATCACTTCAAAGTTGTTATCACGAAGAAACTGTTGCGTAACGTGAGCTCGATGTGCGGGTGCGTTGTCTTGGTGAAACAGCACACACGCAGCCCTTCCCAGACGTTTTTGTTGCAGTGCTGGAAGGAATTTGTTCTTCAAAACATTTTCGTAGGATGCACCTGTTACCGTAGTGCCCTTTGGAACGCAATGGGTAAGGATTACGCCCTCGCTGTCCCAGAACATGGACACCATCATTTTTTCAGCACTGGCGGTTACCCGAAATGTTTTTGGTGGCGGTGAATCTGTGTACTTCCATTGAGCTGACTGGCGCTTTGTTTCTGGATTGAAAAATGGCATCCACGTCTCATCCATTGTCACAACCGACGAAAAGAAAGTCCCATTCATGCTGTCGTTGCGCGTCAACATTGCTTGGCAACATGCCACACGGGCAGCCATGTGGTCGTCCGTCAGCATTCGTGGCACCCACCTGGATGACACTTTTCGCATTTGCAGGTCGTCATGCAGGATTGTGTGCACAGAGCCCACAGAAATGCCAACTCTGGAGGCGATCTGTTCAACAGTCATTCGGCGATCCCCCAAAACAATTCTCTCCACTTTCTCGATCATGTCGTCAGACCAGCTTGTGCGAGCCCGAGGTTGTTTCGGTTTGTTGTCACACGATGTTCTGCCTTCATTAAACTGTCGCACCCACGAACGCATTTTCGACACATCCATAACTCCATTACCACATGTCTCCTTCAACTGTCGATGAATTTCAATTGGTTTCACACCACGAAAATTCAGAAAACGAATGATTGCACGCTGTTCAAGTAAGGAAAACGTCGCCATTTTAAGTATTTAAAACAGTTCTCATTCTCACCGCTGGCGGTAAAATTCCATCTGCCGTACGGTGCTGCTATCTCTGGGACGTATTGACAATAAACGCGGCTTCATTTTAAAACAATGCGCATGTTTCTATCTCTTTCCAGTCCGGAGAAAAAAAATCGGAGGCCTTAGAACTTGAACGCACCTCGTAAAAGCCATAACTGTCAATACATTTATCCCAGTGTGAGGCAAGACGGTCAGTGCCTCCGTGGAAAAATGTTTGTGGTTGCCTGCGGAACCGGTATTGTGTTCAAGCGTGCACCTCTTCGTACGAAGCAAATCGACGGCTACGAATGCCTTTTTTCAGGGCTCCAAAAACAATGAATACGTGAGTGGAGAAACTGGTATTTTATGGAATATGTGTAAGGGCTTCTCAGTGAAACTTCTGCAGCGTCGTCCAAATAACAAGCACGCCAGCTCCGGGATATACATCTACATGACTACTATGCAATTCACACTTAAGAGCTGTCAGAGGTTCTTCGAACGATCATCAGACTATTTCTCTACCATTCCCATCTCTTACTGCAAATGGTGGAAACGAACACTTAAATCTTCAGCCGGCCGTGGTGGCCAAGCGGTTCTACGCGCTTCATTCTGGAACCACGTGACTGCTACGGTCACAGGTTCGAATCCTGCCTCGGGCATGGATGTGTGTGATGTCCTTAGGTTGGTTATGTTTAAGCAGTTCTAAGTTCTAGGGGACTGATGACCTCAGATGTTAAGTCCCATAGCGCTCAGAGCCATTTGAATCATTTTAACATAAATCTTCCGATAAGAGCTCTGACTTCTCTTATTTTATTACGACGATCATTTGTATTTATGTATGTTAGCAATAATAAAATACTTTCACATTCAAAGGAGAAAGTTGATGATTGAAATTACGTGAAAAATTCTTGCTGCAACGAAAAACGCTTTCGTTTTAATGACTGACACCTCCTACTCGCTTATCTCTCCGTCGCACTCTCTCCCCTATATCGCGGTAATACTAAATGACCTACGCTTCTTTGGATTTTTTCAATCTCCTTCGTCAACCCCATCCGGTAAGGATTCCATACCGCGTAGCAATACTCTGGCGGGGATCAGGCAAGCCAAGTCTACGCAGTCTCTTTAACAGACCTGTTGCATCTTCTTAGTGTTCTGCCAATAAAATGGAGTCTTTGGTGTGCCTTCCTAACAACATCATCTATGTGATCGTTCCAGTTTAAGTTCTTCGTAATTGTAATTGTTAGCTATTTAGTTTAATTGAGAGGCTTGAATTTGTCTTATTTTTCGTCTACCTGAAATTTAACGGATTTATTTTCGTAGTAATGCGCATGACCCTACACTTTTTATTATTCAGCGACAACTGCCACCTTTTGCACCATACAAATATTGTGTTTAACACATCTTGCAATTAGTTTGACCTTCTTATGACTTTATTGTAAGGCAAATGAAAGTATCATCTTTAAGAGGGCTGCTCAGATTGTCTCCTATATAATTGTAGTTGTGCGTGGAAGCGAGCTCTTGACGCTGAGAAGAAGCAGAGAATTTCACACCATTGTTTACACACCTACGGGGGCAGTGGCACCACAAGCGCAGATGTTGACACCATATATGGCAGCATGAGTAATATACGACCAACTAGGGGGCGTCCATGATCTATATGAGACTACCACAACAGCAGCCAAAACAGCCATATATTCACGACAAAGATGATTTGTGGTAACCGTCGGAAGTTCGAGGTTTTGCCCAAAATTGTCGAGGCAAGGACTCCGAGAATGTTATATGCAGATATCTAATGTGTCGGCATCAGGTTCAGACGTGCGAAGTCAGTTTTAGAGACCATTCCCGGAGCACTCTGAAGGCAACCAGCCTACGAAACTTATTAAGTGACTGGGCCACCCAGATGGCCTCTTCTTTAGGCTCAGTTCTGAGTGACGTAATTCGTCCACGTGATTATCTTTCGTAGACATGACTTCGTGCATGGTGCTACCAGCACACCATTTGTTTCCATCTTTAATAACAGAGCAGAATGAAAAAAATGTTCATGGTAATACAAACTGAATCAGTTCAATAAATTAGGAAGTTTTTTTCTGCTGAAAGTAATGAAGCGACAAGGTACCAGTAGACATTATTTTTATTTTGGAAGTTGCGTGTATAGAGATGCTCTCGGTTGAAGACGCAAATGGGATGACGAATGCAACAGTTTGGTGGGAAGTGATTTGAACGCCTGGCTGACTCGGAAAACTGCGAAACAAAGGCTTGTGGCGGGTTGCCTTTCTGTGAAGTTATAGGCGGGAAGAGCACAGTGTAGGGTTAGCTGCGTAGTTCGTAATGAAAGCTACCACAGGCTCTGCACTTCCCGGGGAAATAAAATTTCGAAATTCATAATTAAAGCAACCGGTGGCTCTGCACTTCCTGTGGAAAGAATTTCGTCTTAAGGGCTCCGGAAAGGTTCAAAAGCATGAAAAGTTCAATTTTTACTTTTACTTTTTTGCGTTTTCTGAATCTGCAGACTATTACCTTTTAATAGATATATAATTTATTCAATTCCGAAGACTACAACTATTTTTAAAAATTTTTTGAAATGTGTTCTACATGGGCGTGACCCACTGTGGCACTATAACAAAGGATTGCTAACTGGTGAAGTGTACAGCCGGCCGCGGTGGTCTAGCGGTTCAGGCGCTCAGTCCGGAACCGCGCGACTGCTACGGTCGCAGGTTCGAATCCTGCCTCGGGCATGGATGTGTGTGATGTCCTTAGGTCAGTTAGGTTTAAGTAGTTCTAAGTTCTAGGGGACTGATGACCACAGTAGTTAAGTCCCATAGTGCTCAGAGCCATTTGAAGTGTACACTCATAAGCATAGTCTGCCTCATGCAATAATGGAGGTGATAAAACCTATTTTCAGAGACTTAGCAGCACCTGAACTGTTGAAAAAGTGTATTCACGGAAAAACTCAAAACCCCAATGAAAGTGTAAATAGTGTTATATGGTCGAGAATCCCCAAGACTGTATTTGTTGGAATAGAAACACTTCACTTTGGTGTGTATGATGCTGTTGCGACTTTCAGTGATGGCAACATTGTAAGGTGCAAGGTATTTTGAAATATTGGAATGAAGATAGGTTCTAACATGGTACGAGCGATGCTTGCTTTAGACAAGGAACGCCTTCGGGCTGCAGACAGGGCTGTAAAGAATCTAGAAATACAACCAAGTGTAAACAGGAGGAGGAACAAGAGGAAGCTGGAGGAGGAGTTTGTAGAGGATGAAGATAATCCATACTATGGACCTGGAATGCACTAAAAAGTTAATCCAATCTTTGTCGCTCGATTCCCAAAACTTTTATTTTCTCATACTAATTACAGGTTTTCTAAGGATCTTCTAAACATATTTGTTTCAAACTTTCAGTAAATGTTACACAGAACCTTCTGCATAATTGAACACAGCCTTTTAAAAAAAACTGTATATTTTTGAATATATAAATAAAAAATTGCAAAAAAATGTTGTGAATTTTCATCACAATTGAAAAAAAATCATCTTTAATAACTGAACTAAAATTTTGTAAAATCCCTGTGTTAAGTTGTAGCCCATATTCCAATAAATAATCTGTAAAAAGTTCAACTTCCTACCTCAAATACTTTGTGAGGAAAGATGTAATTTGTAAGCGTTATTTTAACATTGCAAGTATAGGGCGTTCCGGAGCCCCTCAACTCAGTGTACCTGCACTACCGTCCTCATTCTCCTAATTAAAATCGTCAGTACTTTCTGTATGTATTCCTTTAACGTATAAGCCCACAAATGTTTCATTGCCAAACAGTAACATTAGAGCAGCTCATGTCTTGGCACTACATTTCAATTTATACTGCAATTACTGTTGATGGCAAACGCTATATTAGAAACTTTGTATCATGTGCAATGTTAGTACAGGAATGTTAGGAAGACACTACACATCTGACATTGACGCTGGAGGTCAATGCACGAAACATTCGGTCGTTTGTAAGATGAATATATAATTTTGGAAGACCAGTGCATTTCATAAGAAAAGGAGTTACAGAATCGTATAATAATATTGCGTTATCATTAAATGACAGTAATTCTGGCAAATGCTGCAGGTATTCGGAACAACTGACGGCAACATGAACTATACAATAATTTCAAAAAATATTTCAAGAATCGGTTAAAGTACCCAGCTTACTGATGTGATAAATGGAAGTCACGATCGGCTATGGATGCGATACGTCGTGTCTCTGTTCTCGTTACCGATGGATTCTGACATTTAAATTGAATCTAGTTACGACTCGATACGTCACGACGACTGTCTTGTCACGTGTACAAGAATTAACTATAAATATTTATAAAACACAACACTTGGACCATGTTACAATTCTCAAAAATAAAAATATGTACACCTGTGCCACTGTTGTTGGATACGGTACTTGTACTGTTCAAGGCGAATAATACATCCACCATCTGTACACTATGGCATTCACTCTAACTTGTTGAATGACGGGATATTGATGAGAAACGAGAGACACGGTTAACTAGAGGAAGATGACGACAATACTCAGGAAGAATCTTACCTTATCTCGGTATAACATAACCGCTGAAGTTTATGGTGCTTTACACTACGTTAAGTGACGTGAGTGAGTCGATGGAAACTAACTTTCAGTTCTTCAAGTCTTTATGGCTAGAAGGAGGGCTCAATCCCAAGAACCGTCAAGAAAAATTGTTGATAATTCCACGAACTTAACCGTGTGAGTTGAGAATTAATACCCAATTTGATGTCCGAATGCACAGAAGAGGTACCATAAACTCATGCACACAGTGCTCGACGTCGCGATGTTGCAATAATAACCCATGAACACAGACAAAAGAAGATTCGTTTCGGAAAACGTTAGCAACCATATGAGACCCAGAGATGTCGCAACTGGACATCACGCTCTGTGATTTGTGTCAAAAATTCTTAACAACGAATAGAGAGGAAGACAGCCTACTGACATGGATTTTAGGTGATGGCATGAGGGAGGGATTGTGGGGGAATATTCTCGTACATTTAAGGTAGCCTGAGAGTCGGTGCACAGAATACTGAATGCTGGTCGACGAGATTTTACAACATTACTATTATAATTCTTCGAGAGTTACTCAAAGAGCGTGACATATCATTAATTTCTCTGGGGGATACAAATATAATGCCTTCATGCTATTTAAATTGGAAGAATATGGCCACTAGGGAAGACGTGTTATTTCAACCTCATGCACTTTAAATTGATCATAGTCATTTCCTGCACTGTGAGTATGTCCACTATTCTGTTCAAAGATTGAGTCACCTTTGCGTCAGCTGTCGTCGTAGGAAAGTTGGACAAGAGCAGAACTGATTAGTGAACGAGTTTACACAACAAAGAGAATATTTATTCAACTTTTGTCTCTGCAAATGTACGAAGAGTCGTTACATATGATGCAACAAGGAACAGAGTCCAGCTTTTGATGTCAACAGGAATGAAGCATGGACGAAGGTGAAGTGTAGTCACTCCAAGCACAAGTGGGCTGAGTCGTTGCCACCAGCCGTCCTATACTGCAGAGTCAAATGGCGCTCTTGGTACGGAGCTACTGGAGCAGTGGCTCAGGGGACATGCACCATTGGATCCCCCAGATACCATGCTATCACTATCGGCGTCGATGGAAACTTGCAATTGTTTTACGAACGTTACAACGCCTTGGGTGTGGTATAGAGAAGCAACTGGAATCACTCAACAGAGGAAAGTCCATTGGACCTGACGGGATACCAATTCGATTCTACACAGAGTACGCGAAAGAACTTGCCCCCCTTCTAACAGCCGTGTACCGCAAGTCTCTAGAGGAACGGAAGGTTCCAAATGATTGGAAAAGAGCACAGGTAGTCCAAGTCTTCAAGAAAGGTCGTCGAGCAGATGCGCAAAACTATAGACCTATATCTCTGACGTCGATCTGTTGTAGAATTTTAGAACACGTTTTTTGCTCGAGTATCATGTCGTTTTTGGAAACCCAGCATCTACTATGTAGGAATCAACATGGATTCCGGAAATAGCGATCGTGTGAGACCCAACTCGCTTTATTTGTTCATGAGACCCAGAAAATATTAGATACAGGCTCCCAGGTAGATGCTATTTTTCTTGACTTCCGGAAGGCGTTCCATACAGTTCCGCACTGTCGCCTGATAAACAAAGTAAGAGCCTACGGAATATCAGACCAGCTGTGTGGCTGGACTGAAGAGTTTTTAGCAAACAGAACACAGCATGTTGTTATCAATGGAGAGACGTCTACAGACGTTAAAGTAACCTCTGGCGTGCCACAGGGGAGTGTTATGGGACCATTGCTTTTCACAATATATATAAATGACCTAGTAGATAGTGTCGGAAGTTCCATGCGGCTTTTCGCGGATGATGCTGTAGTATACAGAGAAGTTGCAGCATTAGAAAATTGTAGCGAAATGCAGGAAGATCTGCAGCGGATAGGCACTTGGTGCAGGGTGTGGCAACTTACCCTTAACATAGACAAATGTAATGTATTGCGAATACATAGAAAGAAGGATGCTTTATTGTATGATTATATGATAGCGGAACAAACACTGGTAGCAGTTACTTCCGTAAAATATCTGGGAGTATGCGTGCGGAACGATTTGAAGTGGAATGATCATATAAAATTAATTGTTGGTAAGGCGGGTACCAGGTTGAGATTCATTGGGAGAGTCCTTAGAAAATGTAGTCCATCAACAAAGGAGGTGGCTTACAAAACACTCGTTCGACCTATACTTGAGTATTGCTCATCAGTGTGGGATCCGTACCAGATCGGGTTGACGGAGGAGATAGAGAAGATCCAAAGAAGAGCGGCGCGTTTCGTCACAGGGTTATTTGGTAACCGTGATAGCGTTACGGAGATGTTTAACAAACTCAAGTGGCAGACTCTGCAAGAGAGGCACTCTGCATCGCGGTGTAGCTTGCTGTCCAGGTTTCGAGAGGGTGCGTTTCTGGATGAGGTATCGAATATATTGCTTCCCCCTACTTATACCTCCCGAGGAGGTCACGAATGTAAAATTAGAGAGATTAGAGCGCGCACAGAGGCTTTCAGACAGTCGTTCTTCCCGCGAACCATACGTGACTGGAACAGGAAAGGGAGGTAATGACAGTGGCACGTAAAGTGCCCTCCGCCACACACCGTTGGATGGCTTGCGGAGTATAAATGTAGATGTATCGATAAGTGATACCACAAGGATGGTCATCTAAAATGGTTTCATGGACTTTACCAGTTGTGATTAATTTCTATATAAACACAAAACAGTCGGAAGTTTCGATATAACTGGCCAGCCAATTGTATGGCTTCCACTGTGAGTCCCCATTTCTAAGTATTCAGGCTTATAGATTTCTCCTGTAATTCTATTATTTCAGATGTGTAGTCGTCGGATGGCAGTATATGTGTCTATTGTCAGGCAGTGAAAGGTTTGTTTCTCCTACGCCACTAATGCATCTTCCTTTTAGATACACATGCTTTACAAGAATTTTTTATGCAGTCCCCGTCCAGTTGTTTCCGATGATATAGGGTTCTCTGGACTTAACATCAGCCCAGCAGTCATTTTTCTGCAGTGGTCTACTTAGTAAAGGTACAATATCGCTTTAATACTCTTTCTAGACGCTCTCATGGCATAGCGACTGTAGTTACGGACAAAATTATCAGGAATCGATGATTTCTTACTGTGAATGTCTGTAATATCCGACACGGCAGCAGATCTCAATATAACAATGGTAACAAACATAGTAATGACTCAGAACGTTTCCAGAGCTGTTACAGTACAATGGTAGTGCGATGCTAATGGGTCAAAAACTCGAGGAATGAGACTTGTATCATACTGTTCGCATTGTTTCGTTCACTCCCTATGCAGATCTTAATGTAGTAGTATATAGATCGAAGAAGCACTTATAATCCACTAGTACATATAACCATTAATAAGTATTCCTTACCATAGGTATTTGAAAATCGTGTTTTTATTTTCACAACGAAATTTCAAAATCGACCATTTGGTATGAACCACTTAATAAACTATTCGTTCAACTCCCTGTAAGCTAGGTAAAACACGTGAAACTTTAACGTTAGTCTTCGGTTTGTGAAATTTCTTCATGTAATTTGTACATTATGGATCAAATTTATTTCCGGCGTACCGCCACTGAAGGAAGATATTAACATGTGAACAGCAAGAAACACACTAGTACATAACTCGAGATTTATAGGCTTTCGACGGTTGCATTTCAGATATCGGTTAATACAGCTTAATGAATTTCTCTCCTGACCATAAAATCGCAACAAAGAGCGGACGATGCCTCGATGCGACGGTCCGTAATTGTTAGATAGAAATAGCTGCATTCAGGTGACTGGTGTGAAGGGAGTATCAGTTTCATCTTTTGTTGGATCTTTCTCCAGAAGCTCCCTCCTCCCACAGACATGATACAGTGCTCTTTGTTCACTGTTGGCAATCCTTCCGGGGTGAAAAGCCCCCTACAAATTTCCTGCAGTCCAAGTTCTTGTTACATGCTTCATGTCAATGACACTGTAACTGAAGTTTCTATAGCATGATCCTATTGAAATCGAATAGGCTTGATGAAAAAATGGATGTCTTTTTAGTATCAACCCTTCAATAACATTAAGATGTGGTATTTACAACTAAAAGAGGTTAATTACACGAGTAAAGAAAAAAATTAGCTGCTGTGTTTGGACTGATATTAGATCGCTCAGACAGCAAACAGTTGTTTCGCATACTTTCGTCACATTTCAGTGAAAAATAGTATAAATTTTCCTTTCTAATGACTTCCTCGAAGGAAAATATTTAACTGACTGCGAAATCACGGACGCTTCATTGATATAATGTGAAGCATCTTAGCCACACCGTACCGCTATATGATGATAAATGCGCGTGTTCTGCTGACAAACGGAAATGGCTGACATATCCTTCGCGAATGTAAGGAATTAAACGGACAACACGTGCAAAATCTGAAGATATATTTAAAAAATACTTATGATTATAAAGCTTCTTCCCTAAACCTATACACAAAATTTATTTTACCATCCAATAGAAAGTACATACTATGATTTGCAGTCAGATTAAATAGAGGGCTGTAAAAATAAAACCCTGTTCTAGACGCTACCTTTTTAAACAATTGTGAAAACTTCTCAAGCAAACTTCAATTCCGCGTTCTCGAAAATGGTTCAAATGGCTCTGAGCACTATGGGACTTAACTTCTGAGGTCATCAGTCCCCTAGAACTTAAAACTACTTAAACCTAACTGACCTAAGGACATCACACACATCCATGCCCGAGGCAGGATTCGAACCTGTGACCGTAGCGGTCGCGCAGTTCCAGACTGTAGGGCCTAGAACAGCTCGACTACTGCGGCCGACTCCACGTTCTAGAACCTCGTGTATATTAAATATGCAGGTGCACGCCGCTGTCTTCTTAGAACACGAATCTAATTAATACTTATTTCAGATACCTATGGTCCTTGTCATGCTAGTAATAATATTCTCCCTCTAGAATGCTCTGTATCATATACGCACCAAAGGCATTGACATGATTGGCGAAAAATTTAACAACTAAATATAACCCAAATAATATTTCTCTGGTAGGCTACACCACAATGCAATTCATTCATTACTTGTCAAAAGTAATTGTGATATACAGCAATAGAGGGGTCAGCGTTCGTTACTGACGTCCAATCTTCTGATGTCGAATAATGACTGTGCACCTTTAGAAGTAAACGATTGAAAAATTGTGAAAACGATTGGTTGCTGTAGCTTATTTAGGAAACTGGAAGCGAATTACCAATTGAACATTGAAATAACACAATAAAGTCTTGAAAGGGCAAATATCGGAACTCACCAATACCATTCCTTGCGAAAATTAGTGAGAACCTAAGGGAAATTCGTACTGAATGGTGTGCTTTTAAATACAGCCATGACGAAAACCTTTGTTTAGCGTGCAAATGTTATGTATTTCCGTTTGGTACTGGAGGGCTGAATGTATTGTTAAATTTATTAAATGGTTCAAATGGCTCTGAGCACTATGGGGCTTAACATCTCTGGGCATCAGTCCCCTAGAACTTAGAACTACTTAAACCTAACTAACCTAAGGACAGCACACACATCCATGCCCGAGGCAGGATTCGAACCTGCGACCGTAGCAGTCGCGCGGTTCCGGACTGAGCGCCTAGAACCGCGAGACCACCGCTGCCGGCTGTTAAATTTATTATATCAGGTTGATTGTTGCTTAGTGGATAAAGTCAATTTCTTTGGCGCGTAAATGATACAGTGGAGTCTGGAGAGGGTGTATCATCGCCCATATGACAGCGAGGAAAGGTATCTAGGACCAAGTCATTCGAGAGGTAGGTTTGTTTTGAAAGTTGGTCTTAGGATTGTCAGTCGACGGTGAGCTTCTAGAGCAGTAGACTCAGCTGAAACCAGTAGGCGTACGACGGTCGTTAATTCTCTTTTCGTGATTGGTTTCTTTGTCTCTCTGTTGGACATGTTCGGAAGATTTCACAAAATCATTTGTTTGCCTCTTGCGTGGATAAATCAAAATTGTCTAGCATGGTCGATAGGACCACAAAAAACTGACTCTAAACGTAACATATGCAGTATATAAAGATGGTCCGATCGCATTGACATGATTGATGGGTGCGTTTACGTACGTTACAGCTGAAATGCCCACATGGTCTTAAGGAAATAGGTGAAAGAGTTCCGATAGTGGGTACAGGTTTAATTATGGGACATGGCCAATACTTATGCCTCTCACTGCACTCACATTCAAGAATGTGGTTCGTTAACATCTCCATCCCTATATTAGAATATTGTTTGATGTACTTTTACGCCACGCCATAAAATGGTTCAAATGGCTCTCAGTACCATGGGACTTAACTTCTAAGGTTATCAGTCCCCTAGAACTTAGAACTACTTAAACCTAACTAACTTAAGGACATCACACACATCCATGCCCGAGGCAGGATTCGAACCTGTCGCGCGGTTCCAGACTGTAGCGCCTAGAACCGCTCGGCTCCTCCGGCCGGCGCCACGCCATAAGTCGCAGAGCTTCTCTTACTAGTCGCACTATCATTCCTGACCACGTAACAAGGTGGGGTGCAATCACAATTAACAGCCACAGTTCTCGTTCCTCATGGACGTTTAATGTTATGACACTTATACATTTGCAGTTGAATTGTGATGTTTCTTAATTTTTCTAAGAAATAAGTTGTAACTTCCATGAGAGGCATAGCAGAAATTGAAAAGAACAAAAAGCTTAAGTGCAGGAATACATTCTTGCTAACTACACTAATGCTCCATAGACAAGATATGAACTTTTTTCAACGAGTGGAAATTTGCTTTACTCCAAGGAACAGGTACGGCTACGAGAAAGAATCAGATTGCGTTTGTCAGTGTACTCAGCCCTATCAATGAAGTGTATAGATGTGACGACAAGAAGTCGAACACCTAAACACAGTTTTAAGGGCTAGAAGTGAAGTTCTGGAAAAGTGAAATGTGTATGCGAAGTAAACAGCAAACTAGACTCTTGAGCAAGCTGGTAACAAATGGTTCAAATGGCTCTGAGCACTATTGGACTTAACAGCTGTTGTCATCAGTCCCCTAGAACTTAGAACTACTTAAACCTAACCTAAGGACATCACACACATCCATGCCCGAGGCAGGATTTGAACCTGCGACCGTAGCAGTCGCGCGGTTCCGGACTAAGCTGGTAACGTGCTCTTACCGAGTGTCTGAGGTTTTTGTGTGTTGGATTAAAGTAGGATGCAGAAACAATCCACAAGCTTGCTGTTAAGTTGAAATTGGCAGACTCATTCGTGTTACTGAGAAGCGTACGCATCGCTCATAGTTTTCTTCCGAAAGAAACATGTTTTTTCGCGAATCCTCGTTACGTACAAATGTGAGTTAATACTCTACACAAACTGTGAAACGATTCTATTATCTTCCTCATACTTCTAGTATAAGGGCAGTAAGAGGACAATAAGAGGGATTAGAGTGCTTATGTCAGCACTCTGACAGTTTTTTTTATCAAGGTCTGTTCATGACTAGAAAAGGAAAGGGAGTGGTAAGAAAAGAGATGATGTAGCCCCTGACATGCACTGTTCGGTCCCTGTGTGACAGCTGTGCCTAATGTGTGACGTGCGACTTCATCTCCCTTTTACATATGAGGTACTGTGTGTGGTGACGTTTCTCAGACCTACCATGTTACTCCTTTAGACCGAAAACAATGCATCCGATCTTATTCATATGAAATACATTTTAGGCAACCTCCATAGACGATATGACTGGAGGTATGTAGTGCCGACTCAACGATATCATCAAAAACATCTTCTGTATTTAAGTAGATGTTAAAGAGAGCAACAATATTTATATTATCCGACGTACATAAAAATAGTGTTTCGTTGATGTGGACGGGAAGTAACACGTTTACTATTTCGAATTTTAGATAAAAATACATTTTTCATTTTCACACGGAAAACAGTGTCATGATATTTAAAGCAGAAATAATCCCCTTGTTTCTATGTTACTTCCAAAGGGAACATTGGCCTTGTTTCCGGTTTCTTTATCACGTATTCGAAATAGTTTTCACCTTGTTGTAAGCACACCTGCGTCTCGCCTTCACGCTCTTTGTGAACGCCGAAATATTTCTACGGAATTTGTTTTAAAACAGTAGCAGTTACTGTCAGTTTTGTAACCGATTGGCACTGACATGGCATGACACTCGTCTCCGGATCTTGTTGGTTACTGTCTTTTTACGACCACTGTTTTCATGCTGTCTTACACGGCTGCTTGTCGTACACCATTCCCCGTGCACAGGTTGGACAGTATGATCGTGCTGAAAGATTCAGTTACAGCGAGTTGTATTCAGTATTCAGTATTCTCCTTAAACGTTAATAGTATTTTATTTCTTTGTAAGCATACCTGGCTACTGTCGATACATGGCCCCAAAGTACCGTGAAGAAAAGAATTAAATGTTTACTTCGGTAACTATATAGAAATAAATAGCTCCTATATTAAAGCGGCAAAATGTGCCTGTAGTTGAAAGGTATTTCCAGTTTGGAACGTGAAAAGTGTACCATAACGCTACAAGTTTCGTTTTCTTCCTTTACGCTAAGTTCAACTCGTTAGCAATAAGAAAAGTTTTTGATGACGTTATCGAACTGGCCCAACAGTTTATAAAATCTTTATACAAGAAAATAGACAGTTTTGTGGACTGAAATCTATTATACTAAAATTGGTAATTATATCTATATGCTGTGCTCGATAGAATTAATGAAATTGAAACATGACATTTAAAATTACCAAAGCTACTGTAAAGGTTTCAAAACGTCATTCGTCAGAGTTGCTAATTTTGTGACATCTTTTCGTATGAAACTCTGAAGTTAGCGTCCCTTTCTCCTGTTTCCAAGAGAGTCAGGCAATGCTATGTTCGCCGACGGACCCGTCCTTAAATGTTTGTCACGGACGCATTTGACCTGGAACTACTGCGACACGCCCTTTAGGAGAAAAAGGACGCGTACGATGGGTGTGGGCCACTCGGTTTATCTGAAGGCTGACACTCCACAAAATTGAGCGCATAAAGTTGCTACAATGAGAAGCGCGTGACGCCTCGTTAATAGGTGCTGGAGAAACAGCTGTGGTCCTCGGATTCCGATATGAGGTGTCGAGGCAGTTATGAGGCGTTCTTTTATCGACCTTTCCGGCGAGGGGTGGAGAGCAGAGGAGAGGAAGTTCCCCAGCCCGGCCGAGAATGTCAGCCGACGCCTCGCCACGTTTCCTTCCGCGCCCATCCCATGTAGGTCACGCTGCATCACTAAAACCTAATTGCTTTGCTGAGATGGATGTATTGCAGTAGCCATTGTTATTTCATACACTACAAAAGGTGTTGGCATACAAAATGGCATGTTCTGTAAAACTATTCAGTGCATCTACATCTAAATCTGTACTCCGTAACCCACTTTGGGTGCTTGGCGGAGGGTACTTTATTAACCACTGTAATTTCCCCGATTTCCTGTTCCAATCACGAATGGTCCGGGACAAGAACGATTGTTGGTACTCCAACGTCTGAACCTGAATCTATCTAATTTTATGTTCGTGGTCTTTTCGCGAGATATATGTTGAAGGAGGCAATATATTGGTTTCCTCTTTTAGGAACATACGCTCTCGGAATTTTTACAGAAAACCACACCGTAATGCAGAACGCCTCTCTAGTAGCGTCTACCACTAGAAAACAGAAGGAAAAGAAGAAAGACGTCCTGCTTACAGTGAGCTCTTAGAGTCGGAGCTCAAGCTCGGAGTGCGAAAAAGTAAGGAAGGAAATAGGCCTTGCCCTTTTCAAAGGAAACATACTGGCATTTGCCTGGAGAGATTTAGGGAAATCACGGAAATGCTAAATATCGATGGCCGGACGGCTATCTGAACCGGCAACCTCCAGAATGTGAGTCCAGTTATAACGACTCTATACTTTTCTTTCCTATACTAAAATAAAGTGATCTCTCTGAGTTGGTTTTTCGGGACTGAGAAGCAGTGCGACCTTGATACGACTTTGTCTGACTGACGTAGCGTCTAAAAGCATAATCAAGAACCAAAACAACAGCCATATTTGCTAAACACTGAAATTAACTACAATGCACTCTGTGATTGATCTTGACCGCATGTGTACCTAACTGACATTTAATGTAATTGTCAAACTTCTTCCAAACTTTTAAGTAGATTCTGAAATTTGACAATTCTGTTTTTTAAAGTTAAATCTGGACATCAACTTGAAACAGTTACTGAAGTTAGTTTTTTATGCTTTACAAAAAGTTAAAGTTAATACTTGTCATTTGAATAAAAAAATATAAACTTGTTACTTTAGGAAAACGACATTATGCAAATGAATTTTAATTGTGTGATTTAGCAAAGCGATCCATAAAAATGCGAAACATTAAAGTTTTCACGTAAAAAATTCGAAGACGCTACTTTTTAGCGCTCTTCGTAATAAGGCTTGAATGCGTTGTAAGTGATCTGGATAATGACAGTTTTCGTGGGGAGTGTTCTACGTGGTCGCATGGCATACCATACGCTAGCGGGCCACCTGCTTGGTGCTGATATCAGGGCAGTATCAAAGTTGTTTTATCTCCACCTTCAGCTGAGTGTATATCCCCCTGGAACGTTTCCCGGTATGTGTGCACATGATCATTTTTGCTCCTTATCTTCTCAGCTACTGTTTGTCCGCATTTACCGAAATGACATTTTTTTCTTCTTGTCAGGAGCTAAGATTACAAAAGAAAAGAAAAGAGTACACATTTCGGTAACAGAAGAGACGAATACCCTTGTAGTGCTTATAACTTTCAAGGAAGCAAAACACAACAGATTAATTGTGCTAGTTTAACAAAGCTGTCGACGTCAGTTACATTAAGAGTCACTGACACGGGGATTTCGAGGCAGCACTTGGTGGCGTAGTCTAGTAGGAAGACATATGCTAGCATATCTGGGCCACAGATAAACGCACCATTTCCAGCATGGTCGTTCTGCCCTTTGTACTATATAAGCTCACGGGATAAACTGTGAGCCACCCACTTAATAGATGACATTAGTCGCTTTGGAGCGCTACAGAACTGGTACAAGGAAGACGTGAGACCCTAAAATCCTGACGTAAGTCATGGCAATGAAGTTATGCGTTCGTGTCAGTCAGTTACTTGGAATCAGCGCTGACATGACAGGAAGCAGCTATAGTGGCCATGACCACAAAGTGAAGAAAGTTTCCCAATTCTCAGGTGTATCAAAGTGGAATGTCCAATCTGTGTACGGGGAATGGTGTACGGCATGCAGCCGTGTAAGACGGAATGAAAACAGTGGACGTAGAAAGATAGTAACCAACAAGATACGGAGACGAATGTCATGCCATGTCAGAGCCAATCTGTTACAAAACGGACAATAACTGCTACTGTCAGTGAATGCAGATCCATCTCAACCAGTTTCAAAGAGAAAATTGAATAGGGAACTGCATGCTACGGACACTTGAGTCCGATACCTCGCAAAAGGATATTAATTATAGCAGCACCTAGAGCTATCTGTCTTTAATGGTCCACACAACACGTAAACCTTACAATAGCTGACCAGAGACTTGTAGTGGCCGCGCGGGATTAGTCGTGCGGTCTAAGGCGCTACAGTCATGGACTGTGCGGCTGGTCCCGGCGGAGGTTCGAGTCCTCTCTCGGGCATGGGTGTGTGTGTTTGTCCTTAGGATAATTTAGGTTAAGTAGTACAAAGCATAGGGACTGATGACCTTAGCAGTTAAGTCCCATAAGATTTCACACACATTTGAACATTTGAACTTGTAGTGTGGTCCGACCAATCGTGGTTCTGCGTCTTTTGAAATAATGCAAGTCAGCGCGCGCAGTGAGAAAAAATGAGACGTTTAATTCGTAGTGTGTGAAGGGTGTAGTTCAGACCGGAGACGTTTGTGAGTTAACTAGCATTGAAGTTAGCATATCAGGCCGCTATGCGTGCAAATTCAAGCGACCCGCCGGAGAGGGTGTGGCCAAAGATGTTCTTCGTTTAGTTTCGTAAAACCGAACAAGAAAGCGATACAAAAATTGGACGTGGGAGGCATCGAACCTCAGCCAAAGGCTGAGCACTCTCGTGCGCTATCATCTACGCTATGAGAACAATTGACACAAATATTACCTGGCGAGCCGCTTGACTTTTCGCGGGCAACGGCATGATTGGCTAGCTTCAACGCTAATTAACTCGGAAACAGCGCAAAGTATCGATTTATTTTCTTGGCAGCTATTTCTCCGCGCAACTTAAGCTGCAGCACCCTTAAAAAGCTGTTCAGACTGGAATGTGACTCATTTTCAGGAGATCGAAGAACTCCCGTCGCTAAAGTAAATGCAGATACTGTCTGCGTAATTTTAATATACGCACGACGTAACTGCATGACAAGTTGCATAACATCCCTGCGAAAGCCAGTTCCATTCATCAACCATGACATCAAAACCACCTTCAGAGAAACGTATTGGTTCAACTTTATCCAATTAGCTACACATAGGCTACACAGGTCTTTCCACGTAATAGAAAACGCATGTGCAGTGATGTCTGTACACGAAAATGAAATTTCCACAAATCAACTCAATTATATTTCATGCATTCTTTGTTTAAAAATATTGTATTGTAACTTTGGTGAAAGTGGGAAGTATAAATGGTCGCGGGAGTGGCAAACCATTGTGCAGTGGTGCTTGTAAAGACACTAGCACAACAATTTATCTAGTAAGCAATCTAATACGTGTTACCAAAATTCTCATTTGATTAACTTTCTAAGTATGAAGGTTTTTTCATAATTGTTCTTCGATGGACAAGATGTCACTTTCTCTGTACAGGACTTATGTAATACCATAATGCAGGAAATAGAAATGAATACGATTTGCAAGAATCATCTGTAAGAGAATCAATCCAGTATTTCCAATGAATATAATTATAAAATTACTATAATTTAAATAAACGATTTAGAGGAAGGAGTGGAGAAAGTCCTCAACAGTTAGCGATATGTAGACTGTTCCAGTGATAGGACGGCTAGCTATTATACTTGTGGGATTCAGTGTAGTAAACCAAGTTCAAGTAGTATCGCTAAATCTCAATTCAGAGAGATGGATTACGTTTTGTGATCGAGGAATGCTTGTAACGGAATCAATGTGAAACGAGAACTGTGTCATTACTGCGTACCTTGTTGAATGCTGCCTAGTCATCAAATGTGGGGTGTCTAGGAAACCTACTTTCTCGGATCACTAGACAAACAATTCAAACAAATCGTATTAATGAGATTTATTACGGAAAGTAAATGACAATATTTAACTTTGAGAATTACATAGATGTGTCGCAAGCAAAGTGTGACATCCGAAATAATCAAGCTTCTTCAGTATAACAATTCCAATACATGGGAAATGACACAGCTGACGCTTCTATTCAGGTCGCTAGTCTTGAGGCTTCTCTTCGACTGGGTCGCGGCCAGCCGGGAGCGGCGCTTATGTTATCTTCGAATTCCTGTCGCGTTGTCGTCCTGGAGAGGGGTCGCTCAGTGTACAATTGGCTGACGTGTTATTCACAGCCCTCTCTGGTCTCTCGTTCCCGACTAGCGTGCCGGCGCTTGACTTAAGGCCGCAACGTACCTCATCATCATTCTTGCTACACGAATGAAACACTACCATGATTTCACCATATGTCATGCGTTATACTTACAACGGCGTCGCAGAAAGTACAACCTATATTTCTCAAAGCTAAATTGCCAGTTGCAAAGATTAACTCTGTAAGAAATGTGAGGAAAATATGAAACAGAAGCCTGACAATGACCACAGATAATTCAGCTTACTATCGTAAATACAAACTAAAGTTGCCGAAAAAATGAGGAGAATTGCAATTCTGTTAATAGTATATCATTAGGGCTACATCTGGAGACAGACAGTTATCTAACCGAATATTTTTATTACACCTTTAGTGGCTCATGTGCTGGGCATCCCCTGTTATAAAAACGTGTCGTAGTGCTGAAAACATCAGAGGAGATCAGCTGACATTCACTCCAGTTGCACACTTTTCTTTGTTATGTTTTAAATGCAGTTTGATCGTATAAGTAATAATGTTGCACGATGAGGAGTGTGGTGTTGTTAAGTATTACGGGATCAAGGAGGGGAAGGGTGCGAGCCGGTGCGAACACACAGACCATTCTTGAAAACTGTAACTGAGGAGCCGGCCGGTGTGGCCGTGCGGTTCTAGGCGCTTCAGTCTGGAACCGCGTGACCGCTACGGTCGCAGGTTCGAATCCTGCCTCGGGCATAGATGTGTGTGATGTTCTTAAGTTAGTTAGGTTTAAGTAGTTCTAAGTTCTAGGGGACTGATGACCTCAGAAGTTAATTCCCATAGTGCACAGAGCCATTTAACCATTTTGTAATTGAAAAAAAAAATGGCTCTGAGCACCATGGGACTTAACATCTGTGGTCATCAATCCCCTAGAACTTAGAACTACTTAAACCTAACTAACCTAAGGACATCACACACATCCATGCCCGAGGCAGGATTCGAACCTGCAACCGTAGCGGTCACGCGGTTCCAGACTGAAGCGCCTAGAGCCGCACGGCCACCCGGCCGGCCTGTAATTGAGGAACTGAGGGTACGTCCGTCTCCGGCAGACAGATCGCTATCAACAGTGGTACGTGACCTCACTCTGTGAGATTTACTATGTAAAATGCAGAAGTGACGTCTAATATTTAACCGAGGGCAGTGGTGTAGAGTCTGGAGATAGGAGCATAAATTCATCATACTCCTTACCTTTGATGCCAAATAATGGCGATGAATGAAACTTCCTGGCAGATTAAAATTGTCTGCCGGGCCGAGACTCGAACTCGGGACCTTACCCTCGCGGGCAAGTACTATAAACTAAGCTACCCAAGCACGACTCACGCTCCGTCCTCACAGCTTTACTTCCGCAAGTACCTCGTCTCCTACTTTCCAAACTTCACAGAAGCTCTCCTGCGAACCTTGCAGAACTAGCACTCCTGGAGGAAAGGATATTGCGGAGACATGGCTTAGCCACATCTGGGGCATGTTTCCAGAATGAGATTTTCATTCTGTAGCGGAGTGTGCGCTGATATGAAACTTCCTGGCAGATTAAAACTGTGTGCCGGACCGAGACTCGAACTATGGACCTTTGCCTCCAAAACTTATAGTGTGACAGTCTATCAGACGGGACCGAGTATCAAAGGACATACAAAGCTAGTTGGTTGCTCACATTCTGACGTTAGTAGTAACTGCCTGAAAGGAGCGAATCATTATGAAACTGCTGATACACTTCCACGCGTGATTTAGGCTTGGCTTTTCTATAAAGCAGATTATGACGCAATCTGTCACACAAAAGTTACGACAGCAAAATCCGGCGAAGGTAGAGTGCTTGGCCTGATACCGTCAATTGCACCGTGTTGAAAATAAAAATCCCAAATGACTGAGCATTTGCAGACTTACATAAATGAAGTGACTGGAAATATGATTCACACAGACTCATTATTTTTTCTTGTTATGTAGTCTCACAGACGAAGATTGTGGCCTTCGTACAAGGCGCGTCGTTGATAAATCGGTGGCGGCAGTGTTGTGTAAAGGGCGGTATTTACCTCGAAACCTTTGGGTTCTTTGACCATTACGCAGCAAAGACACTGGAGTGAAAAACTTAAGGACTAAATTAACTTTCTGACAATGTGTGACTGACAAGCAACATAGCTCGATGAAATGTGGACAATACATAGAAAGAACTGCTGCAGTGTAGTGTGATATAGTATAGTATATTATAGTATAGTACAGAAGTTAGCTAAAAGAAATACGTAATGAAACAAACCGAAATAACGCTTTTATTCAAAGACAATAATTGTACTGAAGCCACAGCGATCTATGAAGGTACTCTGGACATTATAAGAGGCAGGCCGGCCGGAGTGGCCGTGCGGTTCTATGTGCTACAGTCTGGAGCCGAGTGGCCGCTACGGTCGCAGGTTCGAATCCTGCCTCGGGCATGGATGTGTGTGATGTCCTTAGGTTAGTTAGGTTTAATTAGTTCTAAGTTCTAGGCAACTGATGACCTTAGAAGTTAAGTCGCATAGTGCTCAGAGCCATAAAAGGCAGGACATTGTGTTAAATGGAATGTGTGATGACCACGGACCGCAGTGCATGCGACGTGCTCCCATGCTGGCCACGGGTTTCCTTAGGAGTTATTGCGGTAGGTCTTTCCATTCCTCCCCAGGCGTGGTTGACAACTGCTGTCGCTGGTGCATGTGAACGTTCTGCAATACGTCTGCCTAACGAACTCACACGTGCTCAATGTGATTTAAGACGGGGCAGAGGGCAGGCCAGTCTAATCGCCGAATATCTTATTATTTCAAGAGTTTTCCACCTGCGCAGTTCGATTGTCACCCATCAAAATGAAGTCAGGGTCGAACCCGGAAAAAACGAAAATGAGGTAGGAGCAGAATGTCGCAGTAACATTGACCGATGTGGCCAAGCGGTTCTAGGCCCTTCAGTCTGGAGCCGCGTGACCGCTACGGTCGCAGGTTCGAATCCTGCCTCGGGCATTGATGTGTGTGATGTCCTTTGGTTGTATTGTATTGTACTGTATGTTAACCGGTGACCTAGAAACGACAGAGAGGCAGTTGTCCACAACCCCACGACGACTACCACAGCCCACTTCACGCCTCCGCCGCCCCACACCGAACCCAGGGTTATTGTGCGGTTCGGCCCCCGGTGGACCCCACAGGGAACGTCTCACACCAGACGAGTGTAACCCCTATGTTTGCGTGGTAGAGTAATGGTGGTGTACGCGTACGTGGAGAACCTGTTTGCGCACCAATCGCCGGCATAGTGTAACTGAGGTGGAATAAGGGGAACCAGCCCGCATTCGCCGAGATGGAAAACCGCCTAAAAACCATCCACAGACTGGTCGGTTCACCGGACCTCGATACAAATCCGCCGGGCGGATTCGTGGCGGGGACCAGGCGCTCCTTCCTACCCGGAAAGCCGTACGTTAGACCGCATGTCTAACCGGGCGGGCTGTCCTTAGGTTAGTTAGGTTTAAGTAGTTCTACGTTTTAGGAGACTGATGACCTGAGATGTTAAGTCCCGTAGTGCTCAGAGCCATTTGAACCATTTTCTGAACATTGACCGGTGAGTGCTGCGGGTTCAAAGATTTCGAGATCATTCCGCCCATGCAACATTATGCCTTCCACACCACAACACCTGAATGACCAAAACGATCATTTTGGACAATGTTCATAGGTGCATCATGTTCCCACCTCTGTAACAAGAAAGGGAGTGACATGACAGTGTTTCATAAAGTACTGTTCGCAGCAGTCCTTAAGGAGGCTCGCGAGTGTAAATGTGAATGTAGATGTAGATATATATGAGCTGAATGCTGTCACTGATGAGTAGTTCAGCTGAATTTTTATATCTGAAAAGAATGATGGTAGCGGGGCTCATAAAATTAACTGAGCACCTTCGGAGTGACTAGTCGAATGCGTGCATCCATTATGAAACAGCTTCTGATTACTAACTCTTTTCGTGTAATCTGACTCGCTTGAAGTAAGAGACGGTGTGCTTTAAACTGAAGAGTATTTTTTCCGTTCCTTACGAAGCTTGCCATCTGATTTCTGTTTCCTGACGCTTTATTTGTATAACAGACCTTATAATGCGCGCGACTGCTACGGTCGCGGGTTCAAATCCTGCCTAGGGCATGGATGTGTGTGATGTCCTTAGGTTAGTTAGCTTTAAGTAGTTCTAAGTTCTAAGGTATTGATGACCTCAGATGTTAAGTCCCATAGTGCTCAGAGCCAACCTTATAATGCATGCGTATGAAGAAATAATTCCAATGCCAGCAGCGTTTCCTAGTCTCCTTGAATGCTAGTCTGATCCGGAATTAAGAATCTACTAAGAAAAATGTCAGAACAGTTTAAAATAATTGACGTCAGCCAGGAAAGTGCAGATGTAATTCGGTTGTTTTCTGGCGGAAGTGCAGTACAGTACACTGCTAAGAAATTTCCAGAATGCTATGGACATAACGTAATCGTAGTCACCTATTATTAGGCAAGTGCGTTATTCATAAATACAAATTACGTCTAAAATATTTACGTGCTGAGACTACAGGTCCCCTTCTAGCAGAATATATACGGAATTCCCCCTTACAAACTTCCACACAATAAAAAACAAACTAAAAGGAAACTTAATGAGTTTTAACAAACAGTGCTATTTACAATTAAACTTAAACCGTTTCTGTCCATTTCAAAGGAGTGTTAGCGTCCTGATCCACTACAAGTAATTTTCGATGTGGCAACCACCAAGTTCGGTGCAACCATTGCACCTAAGAATGATGTGGCACACACGCTCTGTCACACCTGGTGTCTCTGCAGTCTGTCCTGCAGAGACCATACCTCGTGCTACAACTCCTTCTTGTCTCTACGGGAGTCTCATAAACCATACCGTTGCGTAATTTTGGCGAAAAGGGCGTGCGATGGAGACGAACGTTGTGGATAAAGACGTTGATGAAGGCGACGAGCAGGTGTTTCATTACAGTGAGCTTCGGCATACACAAAGATCATTTCGGTGTATTCTGCAATAGCGTACTCAACTATGTTGCTCTAACACACACAGACACGTAAATAAACTCTAACCAGATCAGAGAAGTACGATAGGCGTCACATGACATCAGCCAATCAGACGTAAGCACCCCCCCCCCCCTCAGCATGATTACGAAATGTTCAAATGTGTGTGAAATCTTATGGGACTTAACTGCTAAGGTCATCAGTCCCTAAGCTTACACACTACTTAACCTAAATTATCCTAAGGACCAACACACACACCCATGCCCGAGGGAGGACTCCTCCCTCCACCCTAGACCGCTCGGCTAATCCCGCGCGGCCATGATTACCCTACCAAAGATGTTTTCAAACGGTTGTAGCACGGAAACAGTACGTTTCCGGAAATGGTTTCCAATTCGAAATATTGTCTGCTCAGTTCCTTCTACAGGTCCTAGAAGTTCTAAGCTAAGTTGCGTATTAAGAGATTAGGATAATAAAATTCCTCATTACTTACCACCCGAATAGAATAGAGCACCCTCCTTATAAACGTTTACGAAAAATTCATGAATTCTGGTTAGCGATAAACACTCCAAATCAAGGAAAATTATGATAGCGTGGTATTTGACTTTTTCCGTTTTAATGAATCACAAACAGTGCGGTTCCTTTACGTGTGATTTACGTTACTATGGAACATGTACGAATGGATAAAACCGAAAACTTCACTAATAACTGACGTTATCACTTTCAGTTAGATAAAGTTTGTACATGTTCTACTACGATTTCCTTTTTTCTCCCCATCGTCACCAGACATCCTGATAGAAGGAAAAATCCAAGGATTTGGCGAATTTCAAAGTTAAAGGTAGATTAGCCTTCTACTGGAATGATTAAACGCTTAAACGACTTCCGTTGTTTCAAAACACCCTAAAAAGAAATCCCGATGACTGACATTATAGTATTAATTGAAACGATGAGACATGATAATACTTCAGGACTGAAGAATGTACTGTTATCAACTGATACTCTGCTACAACATTCACAAACTGCTAATGCTGACCTTCGTTCCGTTGGGAAGACTAGCTTCCTGGCAACCGACTGTGCTTTGCTTCCTATTGTAAATATAATTGTGACCTGCAGGTTAAATTCTGACTAACCATTTCATATGAAATGAAACACAATTGACACATTCGGGAAATGGAGCCACATGGGTAAGCTCATTAGCGTACCTGCGTTGTAACCATAGTGAAGAGAGTGCGGTCGTCAGCGCTATTTTGACTGTCAATGGTCTGTTCCGAAGCGAGTGATAATTTTCGTGTTGCGCGGGACGACGAGTGCCATTGTGTCGCTCATTAGCAGGTTATCAGCCGGTCGTAGCTCCATTTTGATGTGCGGCTACGGAGCGCTCTCCATGTACGTAGACCTTCATTTATGTCTACGTCCAGGGCCAAAACATAGCCCACGTATACTGTGCAAAATAAAACTATATTAAACATCGCACTCAATATGTATTAATGCGTCCCACATTTACGTACAGTTGTGGAGCGTTAAATGGTGCAGGTCGGTATCAACTGATCCGTAAAGCCTGATGTTTTTCTCTGGTCACCCTGTTAGTCCTTTACGAACTGAAATACTCAATTGTATATGAAGGGAAGGCAGAGCGTTAGACTCGTCAGTGATTGCGTGCGGTCCACACCGTGCCATGGCCTCTCCTAACACTTGATGGAGGTTGTCGTGTCATTCGTATGCTGTCGTTGCAGTAGGACGTGCCATCGGCGCTGGCGCGAATTTTAGAATATTTATAGGAGATAAAAAGAAACATTCTTTATGTGACAACCTGGAGCACTGATTCTCCGTGACGTGTCCATGGCGGTTTTGACCCTAGTAACGTTCAAAGCTTCCGAAAAGTATATATAGTGATTTATACATCGGTGAGCGGTTCTCGGCGCTACAGTCTGGAACCGCGGGACCGCTACGGTCGCAGGTTCGAATCCTGCCTCGGCCATGGATGTGTGTGATGTCCTTAGGTTAGTATGTATTGAGTAGTTCTAAGTTCTAGAGGACTGATGACCTCAAAAGTTAAGTCCCATAGTGATCAGATCCATTTGAACCATTTGATTTATATATCAGTAAATATGAGAAATCCAACCCCGAAAAATAATCAGAATCTGCCTGACGAGCTACAAAGAATTTCTCTGTGCAGTATTTTCTACGCGACGAAAGTACGAGGAGACTTAAAAAAGTAAACTACACGTTATTATTTTATTGAATGTTGCACTACATTCCAAAGTGACGCAGATGCGAGACACTATTTTTCAACGTAGTCACCAGTTCTCTATAAACAACCGTCGGAACTTTCTACCAGTCGTTCAGTTCCTCGAAGATAGAAATCCGCTCCTCGGTCAAGGAGCCATTCGGAAAGCGTTGTGTGAACTTCCTCATCTTCGGAAAATCTGTTTACGCTCTATCAGCTTGCGAAAAAAGATGGAAATCGCATGGCGCAAGGTCTGAAAAGTATAGCGTATGGTTACAAACCTCCCATGGAAGACGAAGAAGCTAACCTCCAAGGAGGTGTTGCATTGTCATGCAACAAAATAATGCCTTTGCTTAATATTTTACGCCTTTTCCTCTTTATAGAGTTGCGCAGTGATGTCATTGTTGCTTAGTGCGAATCGGCGCTAATGATTTTCCCTTTGCCATAAACTCTGTGCAAACAACTCCCTTGCTGTCAAAGAAAACGACCTTCCCTGTCGACGGCGCAATTTTGTTTTACTTCCGTGGAGGCGAGTGGGTGTGTCTCCATTACATACACGCACTCTTTGTTGCAGGAGTGAAATTATTGACCTCTGTCACATCGACCGTAACGATGCGGATTAATAAATCATTACCATCCACTGAGTAACGCTCAAGGAGGTTGAGAAATGCGGTAGATGTTGCGTCTTCGCGTGGAGGTGACAGTGATCGCAGAAAGCAACGTGTGCGCAGTTTCCGATACCGCGTACGATCTCGGCCCACGGAATAAGGACTACTTATTGGATACGCATCTGCTGAGCAATCAATGTCCGCGATGGTCACTCTGCTGTTTCTGCGAATGAGTTCCTCGATAGCCTGGTCATTGTCGTCTTTGGTCGAAGTCGATGGACATACTTCTCGATCAGCACCACCCACCTCCGTGCGGCGCTGGTCAAATTTTCGACACCAGTTCTCTAAAGCTGGACGCGACGTTGCAATCGGTCCATATTCCATCAGAATTTTACGGTGAATCTGTGTGTTATTAGACGTTTTGTCCGAAATAACCGTACTTCCCCGCGTACCTCAGCTTTGGAGCGCGTCTCCAGTTTCCATGCCATTTCACTCGCACACTGGTGAGGCACAGGTTATCCGTATCGCAGCAGAACTTTGCCTGCAGGGAACCCGGAATATGTAATCTCCTCTGAGATTGCACTGCTCCTGTTGTGCAATGGCTTTAGCATGGGACGACATGCGTAACTTACTTTCCGAAGTCCTTGAGGATCTTACCATATTTTAACGCAACGAGACATCCCTCCTTGCATAAACCACTATGATTAAATGTAATGAGACGACATTTTACAACAGAATAATAAACTGGTAATGATGAATGATGATAACTCTTATTTACCGACTGTAGCAATAAGGTAGTGGAGCAGCACAACGTTTCTCTCCTCCAGAGAGAGGCACCGAGTGCGGACGCCCGGAGGAGCTTCCGGTATTGGTTTCCAATAGTTCCGTCCTGCGAGGAAACGCAGAAGCTCGAGATAGATGTACCCTCCCAGTCTACTACGTATAGCACTATCGGTTCGTTGTATTCCCAACAGTTACCAACTCAGTTTCTAGTGTTCCACAGATTCGTTTGTAAAACCAGTCCTAAAATTAGTTCATGGCTTCAAAAATAGAATTGTAACAATGTATTCTCTAAATTCTAAATTCTAAAGGTGGCAGGGGTAAAATACAGGGAGCGAAAGGCTATTTACAATTTGTACAGAAACCAGATGGCAGTTATAAGAGTCGAGGGACATGAAAGGGAAGCAGTGGTTGGGAAGGGAGTAAGACAGGGTTGTAGCCTCTCCCCGATGTTATTCAATCTGTATATTGAGCAAGCAGTAAAGGAAACAAAAGTAAAATTCGGAGTAGGTATTAAAATCCATGGAGAAGAAATAAAAACTTTGAGGTTCGCCGATGACATTGTAATTCTGTCAGAGACAGCAAAGGACTTGGAAGAGCAGTTGAACGGAATGGATGGTGTCTTGAAGGGAGGATATAAGATGAACATCGACAAAAGCAAAACGAGGATAATGGAATGTAGTCGAATTAAGTCGGGTGATGTTGAGGGTATTAGATTAGGAAATGAGACACTTAAAGTAGTAAAGGAGTTTTGCTATTTGGGGAGCAAAATAACTGATGATGGTCGAAGTAGAGAGGATATAAAATGTAGACTGGCAATGGCAAGGAAAGCGTTTCTGAAGAAGAGAAATTTGTTAACATCGAGTTTAGATTTAAGTGTCAGGAAGTCATTTCTGAAAGTACTTGTATGGAGTGTAGCCATGTATGGAAGTGAAACATGGACGGTAAATAGTTTGGACAAGAAGAGAATAGAAGCTTTCGAAATGTGGTGCTACAGAAGGATGCTGAAGATTAGATGGGTAGATCACATAACTAATGAGGAAGTATTGAATAGGATTGGGGAGAAGAGAAGTTTGTGGCACAACTTGACCAGAAGAAGGGATCGGTTGGTAGGACATGTTCTGAGGCATCAAGGGATCACCAATTTACTATTGGAGGGCAGCGTGGAGGGTAAAAATCGTAGGGGGAGACCAAGAGATGAATAAACTAAGCAGATTCAGAAGGATGTAGGTTGCAGTAGGTACTTTGAGATGAAGAAGCTTGCACAGGATAGAGTAGCATGGAGAGCTGCATCAAACCAGTCTGAGGACTGAAGACCACAACAACAACAACATTCTCTTCATACTAAGGGTAACAACGGGTTTACGCATTCATAGCTTAACAGGTTATGTTGGAATATTAGAGTTATAGTTACTGTTCTTTTCTTATTATTTGAATGTAAATACTGAGTTATCTCACTTAATGCGAGTAAATATAGCTCGATGTTTTGTTAAGCTGTCTAAATAGCGTAAGCTCTTTGAATTGAGTGTAATGAGACACACTGAAGTGAACACATTGGTCACATAATGACCCATTACACATGAAGGAAAATCTTACTAGAACCAGCAAATAAGGAGATTAACTGCTGTGTTTCTGAGTAAAATTGGAATTGAAATGTTTCTTGTTGATAAGCATGATTTTTTCGTTGGTAGACCTTGCATTGCTTACCGATTCCATTACGTAAGTCGAAGATGTGATGTTAAGAATTGTTTCACGGGTCTTATCTTATTGTTGCGGCCAATGTAGAAGGCTTTGAACGCCACAAAGCAACCAGTTATTATCGTCTTGTAACGTTGTTCTGCCCACAATACTGTAGTCAGGCAATTTAAAGATTATTCTGATTATACTGTACATTATTCTGCAAAGGAATCCTCAAACGAGTGACTACTAATAATCGGCTGATTTATGCTACAAAATGTCTTAAATATGCTGATTATGAGCGAGTCCTACAAGGGAATAAATATTTGCTACCTGAACAACTTTTCTGTAAGTATTCAGTGGGTTGCTCAAGCACTGACTCAAGCCGTAGAGAGAGAGTGGTGTTGTGTTTCTTGACTTTCGGGAGGCCTTTAGTAAACTTGCTCACCCGACGCCTAATAGACAGAAGAAGAGAGTACAATATTTGTATGTTGTATGTATGAATGTTAATCGTGGACCTAGAAACGACGGAGAGGCTCCGTCCCCGCCGCAGCCGCAGTGGTCCACAATCCCACAACTACCGCAGTCCACTTCACCGCTCCGCCGCCCCACACCGAATCCAGGGTTATTGTGCGGTTCGGCCCCCGGTGGATCCCCCCAGGCAACGTCTCACACCAGACAAGTGTAACCCCTATGTTTGCGTGGTAGAGTAATGGTGGTGTACGTGTACATGGAGAAATTGTTTGCGCACCAATCGTCGCCATAGTGTAGCTGAAGAGGAATAAGGGAAACCAGCCAGCATTTGCAGAGGCAGTTCGAAAACCGCCTAGAAACCATCCACATACTGGCCGGCTCACCGGACCTCGACACAAGTCGTGCCGGAGACCAGGCACTCCGCTGGCTGGGGTGGCCAAGCGGTTCCAGGCGCTTCAGTCTGGAACCGCGCGACCGCTACGGTCGCAGGTTCGAATCTTGCCTCGGGCATGGATGTGTGTGATGTCCTTAGGTTAGTTAGGTTTAAGTAGGTCTAAGTTCTAGGGACTGATGACCTCAGAAGTTAAGTACCATAGTGCTCACAGCCATTTGAACCATTTTGAACCAGGCGCTCCGTCCCGCTCCGGAAAGCTATGTGTTACAACGCTCGCCTAACGTGGCGGGTTACTACAATATTTATGAACAGATAAAAGATTAACTTGAAAATTATTATCAAAGGGAAAGAGAAATTACTACGTTATTGGTATTGGGAAGAAACTGTAAAAATAGAGTGTACCATAGAATGGGTCCCTTCGGGGACGACCTAGTTATATATAGGGATCTCGAATCACTAAAATTTTGTTTGTAAATGGAGAAAGTCCTTTAGGTAATTGACGCTTATTGGAGTGACATATCAGTCGTTTATCGATGAATACAGATGTATAGTAATGCTATTAAGGAGAAGAAAAAGTGATACTGTACAGCTTTACCATTGACAATCAGTTACCTCTCAATCGTAAAATATGAAAAGGCATCAGTTAGAAGCTGTTAAAGGTGGAAAGGACACATAAAATTAGTTGTGGAGAAAAATGCCAGTGTGAGGTTTATTGGAGCGATAAGAAGGAAGGTCTCATCCAATTAACTATTTTGTGTTAGTCTGAGACTGTAACTACGTATTGTTAGAGAGTGTTAAGACACGATCTGCATGATTAGCCTATTGAACGGTTTAAGAGGCGTTACAAGAAATCCGTAGACGCCACAGAAACTTACTGCATGTGGTCATGTAAGTCACAATTTATTTGACGTTAATTTTAAGCCTCTTCCATCTGGCGGGGTGTATCGACACTACTGATCATTCACGAATGGGAAAAGATGGCGCTGAGATAATGATAGTGCTCTATGTAGCTTTCAACGCACTTTATCAAGATGAAGATGTACTTGGGGTATTCCTAGGACATACATTGCGTCGGACACACGTATCTTTCGATGTTGGACGGATGAAAATACCAAAGAATATTTAACAAGATTATATTGTACGTAGATGAGGATTTTTATGTCAGTTACATGCTAAACGTTCATCGAGACTATTTTACGTAGCAAATACGTAAGTAGAAACTTCCTGGTTATATAAGTATCTAGATCTCTTGAGGGTAATCCAATAAAAGATGCTCATTTTTTGTATTTCAGACAACGCTAAAGGCATTTATTGAAGAAGGGAAGTTTGCCTCCGTTAACGTTTATGTAAATTAACGAAGATACAAAAATTTAATTTAAACATAGTATGTAGTTGATATATCGGCGATTCCTGTTAGAATAATCTACATTTAGATAAAAAAGTGCCTCTTTCCCTGATTTAAAGCCTTTGTCTCTGGTGGCTCGTAGTTTTAGTAACTAATCATACATGTTTCAAAACTTATACTATCGATATACTATGACTCGGTGACCGCAGTAGATTTAAAGTCATTACTCTGATGGCCATAGAATGGCGACCCCGCATTAATGATTCAGCAGGATCGTAGTGGAGAACCTCTGGCACTCCATACATGTGCTAGAGTCTGTACACGCTCCCACCGTAACATAACGCTACAGCTTAGCTCTGTAGAGCGTAGGTGCGACCCGAAGGAGGCTAATATGTCTCTAATTATCTCACTGTCGCTGAGACTCTAAGCTCTGCAGTACTGTTTGCCAGCACTAGTGGCTTCGTGTGAGCTGCCTCTCTGCTTTCGAGTGCGGTAACTGTAGTTTCCATTTGCAGCAACCGCATCTAGAATTGAAACTTTCTTATTCGTTCGTCAGAAATTAATACCTGCATGTTTTAAATTTAGCTGAACACAAAAAGTGTGCCTGTCCATTTTATTTTGGAAGGGGTTTTGAGGAAACAAGGACTATTCTAATGACGAAAAAAAGTGTAGAGAAAGTAATAAATTCGAGCGAAAGCAGAGAGTAACTATGTAGTTTCTCTGTTTCGCTTGTAGAGCGAATCACCTGAGCGGAAGTGGAAAAATGTAACGAGAAACTAAGACCAAATTTACTTGTACATGAACTAATAGTACATCCGTGTTTACTTTGTCACAGTGTGGTTGTCCATCGACAGGAAACCATGAATGGGGAAACTATTCTGTACAGTTCTTATCCATTCAGGTCGTTTTGTTTTCTGTTTTTCTTTAAAAAGTAGTTACAAGTAATGCCGAGATTATCGCTTTAAAAACGCAATTACAAGATTCTTCTTTCGCTATTAACGTGCTTATTCACCTCACACCACACATCTTATGAAAACAGAATATAACTTTCATGTTTGTGGAGCAGCTCAGTCTGGTGTATTACGTAGGAGAAACTATGTCAAATGTAAAACATGATTGGTGAACATTGTGTAGGTCTCTAATATACTGGGAAGTCACTATAGCTAAGCTCTTTGGCATAATAAGTAATTGAAGGTCAAAAATTCTCTACGCTGTTCTGTCACCGATTGTCTAAACAAAAATGTGGAGTCAGGTTATTGAGGAAAAAGAGCTGTGGAAGCGCTGGACTGACATGACTGTATTACCACGTTTGTTACGAGCGAAAAGGTCAACCATCAGCGTTTGAAAACCGGCTCCTCACATTTATTCTTTGAAATTTAGCTTCTCAGTGTTTTATGGCTTAATAATTAGCTAATATTATGAAATGAACTACATACCAGTGGTTAGGTAAATAATAACGCACAATTAATTAATATGGAAGTTGTGTACCTCATTTCGTCTGTGAAAATTCGCTGTGGCATGAAGCCCTCGTGTTCAGCAATCAGAGCGGCTAAACGTCATGGAATGGAATCAAAGATAAAATTTTGCTAGATGTTTGGCAGATCTAAAAATCAGTTATTCCTCAACCTAATAATATTCTTTCACTTCTATAAAACGACTGCCTTTAAAATAACTTGGTTGAATTTTGTCTAAAATTTTGAGTTTTTTGATATAGATTTTTGAGCTCGCACTACAACGGTTCCTTTAAAGACTACAAATAATAGGCACAGTGTAGTACTCATCAAGACAAGGGAACCTACCACAGAACGGCCACTGGCATCTAACAAGACGTGAATATAAAAAAAGAATATTGACAAGATGGCGGAAGTGAACTCTGGTTCAATAAATTACGACCAGGCGCTTTGTCCGTGAGATACTTTTTTTCATTGGGACTTAATCCATTTCATTCGTCTTCTGTTTTTTAAGATATTAAAAACATTTACACTTTAGGATAGACATGCAGCTATTACTTCATACAACGTTTACATACATAAGAAAAACATGCTGCCATAGGTAATGTGCTTACATTTAGGCCTCTTATGGAATCAGAACCACTAAAATGTACCAAAGGTACTATAAAACATTTGAGCATCAAGCAAAATGTCTGTTTGGCCACAATGAAAATAAATATTTTAAGCAAAGTTATTAATGGCATATCTTATTCTTTAAACGGCAACGGCCTTGCCGCAGTGGATACACCGGTTCCCGTGAGATCACCGAAGTACTGTCGGGCGTGGCCGGCACTTGTATGGGTGACCATCCAGCCGCCATGCGCTGTTGCCATTTTTCGGGGTGCACCAGCCTCGTGATGCCAATTGAGGAGCTACTCGACCGAATAGTAGCGGCTCCGGTCAAAGAAAACCATCATAGCGACCGAGAGAGCGGTGTGCTGCCCACATGCCCCTCCTATCCACATCCTCAATGAGGATGACACGGCGGTCGGATGGTCCCGATGGGCCACTTGTGGCATGATGACGGAGTGCTTTTTATTCTTTAAATGTTCGTTCCATTGTCTGTAAGTGCAGTTTCAAATTGGGGTATCCTTAGTTACACACTGTTACTAAAGAAAATATGGACAGGAGGACGTTTCTTTTTAGAATGAAAATAAACAGTTCACCACCCACACTTACATTCATCATTGAAGTAGTCACATTAAATAGAAAAGTATTTCGCACATTCACTAAAGTTCAATGTCTCTCGGTTCACAAAACAAGTCATCCCGATATTATACATATGATTCGGCGTCATAGTATCATTATTCTCTATTGCACTGTCCAAGTTAGGCTTCACCCGGTGGGTCGGGTAGTTCATCTGCCCTGGATAAAATATTATGTCGCCAGTCATTTCTTGCAGCTCATGGAATGCCTTGGCATGTGACACAGAGATTGGTGCGATTTCATTGTCTTCCTTTTCTCTTTTATGTTTCTTGAAATTAGAGTCTGGAGTTTGAATTACTCTTCTCTCCAACTTTCTGTCTACCGTAACTGTTTTGAGCAAGGTACTGTTATTGGTTTGGAACTACTCAATGAATATTTTGAAGGCTGCCGGATTGTGATGTTGATGTTTGGTTTGTGGGGTGCTCAACTACAAGGTCATCAGCACCCGTAAAAAGCTCCAATTTTTACACAATCCAGTCTAGCCACTGTCACGAATGATAATCTACATCCACATCTACATCTACATACATACTCCGCAATCCACCATACGGTGCGTGGCGGAGGGTACCTCGTACCACAACTAGCATCTTCTCTACCTGTTCCACTCCCAAACAGAACGAGGGAAAAATGACTGCCTATATGCCTCTGCACGAGCCCTAATCTCTCCTATCTTATCTTTGTGGTCTTTTTGCGCAATGTAAGTTGGCGGCAGCAAAATTGTACTGCAGTCAGCCTCAGATGCTGGTTCTCTAAATTTCCTCAGTAGCGACTCACGAAAAGAACGTCTCCTTTCCTCTAGAGACTCCCACCCGAGTTCCTGAAGAATTTCCGTAACACTCGCGTGATGATCAAACCTACCAGTAACAAATCTAGCAGTCCGCCTCTGAATTGCTTCTATGTCCTCCCTCAATCCGACCTGATAGGGATCCCAAACGCTCGAGCAGTACTCAAGAATAGGTCGTATTAGTGTTTTATAAGCGGTCTCCTTTACAGATGAACCACACCTTCCCAAAATTCTACTAATGAACGACTATCCGCCTTCCCCACAACTGCCATTACATGCTTGTCCCACTTCATATCGCTCTGCAATGTTACGCCCAAATGTTTAATCGACGTGAGTGTGTCAAGTCTACACTACTAATGGAGTATTCAAACATTACAGGATTCTTTTTCCTATTCATCTGCATTAATTTACATTTATCAATATTTAGAGTTAGCTGCCATTTTTTACACCAGTCTCAAATCCTGTCCAAGTCATCTTGTGTCCTCCTACAGTCACTCATCAACGACACCTTCCCGTACACCACAGCATCATCAGCAAACAGCCGCACATTGCTATCCACCCTATCCAAAAGATCATTTATGTAGATAGAAAACAACAGCGGACCTACCACAATTCCTTGGGCACTCCAGATGATACCCTCACCTCCGATGAACACTCACCATCGAGGACAACGTACTGGGTTCTATTTCTTAAGAAGATGATGATGAAATGATGAGGACAACATAAATACCCTGTCCCCTGCCAGAGAAAATCCCCAACCCGGCCGAGAATCGAACCCGGGACCCAGTGATCCAGAGGCAGCAACGGTAGCCACTAGACCACGAGCTGCGGGCTGCCGCAGGGTAGAAAATGTTTGTGGATCGCATCCATTTTCCACGGATCTTTTCAGGGTGGTGATCTCATCTGTCATAGATTCATCGTCGTATTTGTTTTCTGCGTATTCAGAATATCTAGTTTCACTGTGTTTAAACAGTTCTTTACATTCACTAATGCTTGCTGCCCCTTTCAGGTTCTCTTCCAATTCCGTAGACGCATTCTGATGTTCTTGACCATGTACGGCCGCAATAACGATGATAACAGCTTCATCTACGCTTATTAATTTACTGTGATTGTCTGCTACGCCTCTCTCCATTCCGTTCCTTTACTCGCTGTCATCTCCGCAGCCTGTTTCACTTCCATAGGCCCCCTTTGGTGTCCTTCATAACGTGCGCCATCAATGACGCTGATACCAACTAATCGGTTAACACTTAGAATGAAATATATATCTGACAGTCGGATATGATTTATCTTTGTGTCACTAGAGGTGCTGAAAATCACCCTAAGGTTCTAGCCAGCTACGAGGGTCCCGTTTGGTTTTTAGTCGTGACGTAGTGAGCGTCACGTAGCACCTTGTGCCGATTTACCCAACAAAACTTGCTTCCATTCCAGACCCACACCGTCTCCCAGGCGGATGTTCCAGGTCTGAGCAAATATTCAGCCGCCTCACAAACTGATGTTCCTGAACTTGCACCGTTGTGCCTCGCAGGCGGATAATCCAAATTATTCTTTAAGTTCTTTTACGTGACATTTTTAGTTACCTGACTACGCTACAGCTTAATTTATGTTTTAGTGGGTTTGCTTAGTGGAACTTGGTGGGAGTAATTTTGTTCTTAAAAAACTATGGAATTACCTATTTTTAGGCGCGGTTTCAGTTCGTTTTAGTGTGGTTCTCCTTCTCTATGAGCTACAATTTTACTCGTTCGAAATATTTTCTGTATGTAGGTATGTACTTTACACGGTATCAGTTTTGATTTGAGTTATGGCTCATTCATTTTAGCATTGTTTCTTGGTTGTTTAAGATAGGTAATTACCCTTTTTACAACAGAAATCGTTAACGAAGTTACGTGTCTGGCTGAAAATACTGCGGCCTCCAATGAGAGCTCTAAATATGCTGGCAAAAAGATAATATTCCACCTAGCTGAAGAGCAAAATAAATCACGAAGTCACTCCATTCCATGTTCTCTTCGGTAATCTTCTGTACAATTGAAGAGCCAAATAAATGATGAAAGCACTGCAGTCCATGTTCTGTTCGTAAATTGATGGTCGGTGGATTAGAATTCAGAAGCAGTTTAATACCTGTTCATACTGATGTTGCACACATTGCACCGATTGTTAAGGGCCAAAAGTGGCAAGGAGTTCAGGAACCGTAGCGCAATGTGATGTACAGACCATCAGCATTGCCTCTAGGTACTACCTTAGTACTTACGCCACAGTCAACTGAAATTTTTTCAAAGAACAGCGCAACGGAAAATCTGGAAAGCATAAATACTGCTGTATACATCCTCCTACTCGCGTTCATTGGTAAAATACCCAATGCAAATACTACTTCTGAATACCGTTTGCCGCGCGTTTGAGAATAACCTGCTGAAACCGCATGTAAACGATAAAAGCAGTGCTCTCTGGGCGTCAGAGTTCTGTAAGCCGCTTTCCTGTCAGAGGCTGTCGCTCACAGCAAGTATGGGATTAATTTAGCCCACAGTGGGGGGTGTTATTGTTGCGAGTGGACGTCCTATCGTAAGCGGCTTTTGAACATAAGTACGTGCCTTCAGTGTAGTGCGGAACACGTGGCAGATTACGTAACTCGAGCACCGTCTGCTGTGACGGATAGTCGCCGAAACAATCGTCTTCGCTAGTCAGAACTTACCTGCAGTTTCGTCTCGCCTAGCATCCACAGGACTTATTTGTGCGCAGTCCTAATTGGTGAAGCGAAAGGTAACCACACAAGTGGGTAACACATTTCACTGTTAATTAAGTTTTAACCGCGCCTCTTTAGATCTGCACCAAGGAAGGTGGCGCAGCGGTTAAGGTACTGCACATGTATTCCGGAAGAGCGAGGTTCGAAGGTCAAGCAGATTATTTCTGTGTGGTTTCCGTAAACCGATTAAGCCCAATTGCCGTGATGGCTTCCTTGGAAAGGACACGATCAGTTATTTTCTTCATCCCTGTCCCAAGCCAGCTTGTGATCTACCTGGACATTAAACATTTATTTTCTTCGCTCCATCCGCAGTATACGTTACTGGCTATTCAGCGTTGCCTAAAGGAAGTAGTGATATGATGAATTACGATACTTCTGTACTTCAAGAGTACAGTAGGGTTGGTAGCGTAGAGTGTGTTTCTGGGGAAGAGAGACATTCGTTTAGAGGTGATGGTATGGAACATTCTGATGAAGGATCGTCAGATTCAACTAAGGCAGGCCACCTTAAACGCATTCAGAACATGTAAATATATGTTGGGGCGTTTTCGCCGAGCTATAGCGGAAAATGTGGAGATTTCATTCCGCGTACTCAATGGGTTTTAAATGTTTCTAGTTCCCATTTATCATTCACTACTTGATATAACAAATGTCTTCATGCGACTTCAGTCCTCAGCCACACCATCAATCAATTTCCGATAGGTCGTCCTCTTGGTCGTTTTTAGGAATCCAACAGGCCGGCCGGAGTGGCCGTGTAGTTCTAGGCGCTACAGTCTGGAACCGCGCGACCGCGGGGACTGATGACCTCAGATGTTAAGTCCGATAGTGCTCAGAGCCACCACAAAATCTCCTTACTTCATCTTCCATAATTTCTTTTCACTGTCTGACCTGCCATTCTCCACTTCAGTTTCGTAACAGTCACTATCATGTTATCGACTCCTGTCCCTTCTTTTATTAATTTGTTTGTTTTTCTGTCCAAAATGCATCTTTCCATTACTAAGTGGGTAACTGTCTAGTTTTGAACCCTCTGAGTGTTTAACATCTACACACTTCAAAAACATTTTTGCATCACTTCGGTTTCGAGAGTTCCGGAACCTGTACAGAAAATTGGAATAGAGATCAACATAAAAATCATTTCCGCACTTTTTACTGCTCATGAAAACCACACATTGCATGTTGTACCACTATACAGCGCGACCTTCAGAGGTGGTGGTCCAGATTGTTGTACACACCGGTACCTCTAATAGCCAATAGCACGTTCTCTTGCATTGCTGCATGCCTTTATTCGTCGTGGCATACTATCCAAAAGTTAATCAAGTCACTGTTGGACCAGATTGTCCCACTCCTCAACAGCGATTCGGGGTAGACCCCTTAGAGAGATTGGTGGGTCACGTCGTCCTTAAACAGCCCGTTTCAATCTATCCCAGGTATGTTCGATAAGGTTCGTTTCTGGAGAACATGCTGGCCACTCTAGTCGAGTGATGTCGTTATCCTGAAGGAAGCCATTCACAAGATGTGCACGGTGGGGGCGCGAATTGTCGTACATGAAGACGAATGCCTCGCCGATATGCTGCCGATAAGGTTGCACTATCGGTCGGAGGATGGCATTCACGTATTGTGCACCCGTTACGGCACCTTCCATGACCACCAGCGGCGTACATCGTACCCACATAATGCCACCCCAAAACAGCAGGGAACCTCCACCTTGCTGCACTCGCTGTAGAGTGTGTCTAAGACGTTCAGCCTGACTAGGTTGCCTTCAAACACGCCTCCGACGATTGTCTGGTTGAAGGCATATGCGACCTTCATCGGTGAAGAGAACGTGATGCCAGTCCTGAGCGGTCCATTCGGCATGTTGTTGGGTCCATCTGTACCGCGCTGCATGGTGTCGTGGTTGCAAAGATAGACCTCGCCATGGACGTCGGAAGTGAAGCGGCCCATCATGCAGCCTACTGCATACAGTCTGAGTCGTAACACGACGTCCTGTGGCTGCACGTTAAGCAAATTCAACATGGTGGCGTTGCTGTCAGGGTTCCTCCGAGCCATAATCCGTAGGTAGCGGTCATCCACTGCAGTAGTAGCCCTTGGGCGGCCTGAGCGAGGCATGTGATCAACAGTTCCTCTCTCTCTGTATCTTCTCCATATCCGAACAACATCGCTTTGGTTCACTCCGAGACGCCTGGACACTTCCCATTTTGAAAGGCTTTCCTGGTACAAAGCAACACTGTGGACGCGATCGAACCGCGTTATTGACTGTCTACGCATGGTTGAGCTACACACAAAACGAGCCGTGTACCTCCTTCCTGAAGAAATGACTGGAACTGATCGGCTGTCGGACCGCTCCGTCTGCTGCTCATGCATGGTTGTTTCACTTTTATGGCACACGGACACTTTCCTTCTAAGTACAGCATTCAGTTTCCCAGATAAAAGCTAGGCCATGTTTTACCATCCTGTTTATTTCTTCAATTGCAAATCCTTTTATTGCTTTCAGTTGGCCTATGTATACACACTCATCAACTGTTCGCATAACTTCGTCATTCAGCTTTTCCTCCATCCTTTGCTTAATTCTTTCTGGATTCGAAGTAAACAAACCGCTCTCGTCTGTAAAGTGAAGCTGGTTCAAACAAGGTCCGCTTACGAGTATTTCGTTTCAATAGCAGTTTAATTATTTGGATACCTCTTCCAAGGCTAAACATAATTTGTGTAAATGGTCTCGCCTTGGCTAAGCGTTATGTCAGTTCTAAACTTTTCGCTCTGTTGATGTAATCGAATAGAAGCTGAAGCCTTTTGTATATACTCTCCAACAAATTCCTGTTGGTAGGTTTTATTCCCTGATTGTAAGTTCTGACAGCGCATCTCATATTGTGACAGAATTAAACGCTTTCTCGTAGTCTGTAAACCCCACACAAGTGATGGTTGATATTCGTTGCTACTTTTTCTAAATATGTTGACAACCTGTAGATGGTTAACTGTTCGGCATTCACTTGTGAAGCCAGCCTGCTCTTTGCCCTACTTATAGTCTAAAGATTTTTCAAGGTGATTAGTAAATATTTTAGTAAAAATAATTATAATAAATTAGTATATCAAGACAAGGGACTAATGAGATAGTCTTTAACAGTGCAATATGAGATTCTGACTAGCATGATATGGTGTCTACCCAGCAGAAGTATCAGTTTTGTTTTCTTTATTGTTTAGTTTTTCTACATTGTCTCCCTTGTAATCGTATCATTACAGTTTTTGATATCTTCTCTTGTACGTATCAGAAATTTTCACGTCTTTCTTGCTCTGCTCCCTGTGAAGTACAACAACGACAGCATCGTTACAACTATTCGGTGTCGTCCTCCTACAAAAACATTGCGAGAGTAGGTGAGCAAACATTTCTTTAATCGTCTCTCCCCCTACTTTTATCATTTCTGTTGTTGTTATAGTGGTTTTCTCTACTTATTCTGAACGTGCTAACGGAGTGTACTCGCTCTTGCAGTTTATTACCCGGGTACTGGTTTCCTTAGATGCAGTACATAGATTTTACAAGAAATGTTCAAACACCTCCAGTGGTCTTCCAGATAGTCTTAACAGTGCAATATGAGATTCTGACTAGCATGATATGGTGTCTACCCAGCAGAAGTATCAGTTTTGTTTTCTTCGTTGTTTAGTTTTTCTACATTGTCTCCCTTGTAATCGTATCATTACAGTTTTTGATATCTTCTCTTGTACGTATCAGAAATTTTTTGTTTAGTTCAGTTAATTCTATCAAGTTTCTGTTATTTACTATTAATTCTTTTCTCTTCTTCAACAGCTGTCTAGTGTTATTTGAAACTATACTTTGTTTTTTCTTTCCTCTTCAGTCCTGAAACACCCCTACCTGTTTCAGAATAATATTTCATAAAACGTCATTTCTTATATTTGAATGTACAATTTCGTTTTGCTATAGAGTGCGAAAACAGTTCGCTCATTTAATCATAAAAAGTTGTATACTAACCAGTAGGATCAAGATTTTCATGACACACCTACACCGAAACGCCAAGGAAAGTGGTACACCTGCCTAATATCGTGTGGGGCCCCCTCGAGCAAGCAGAAGTGCCGCAACACGACGTGGCATGGATTCGACTAATGTCTGAAGTAGTGCTGAAGGGAACTCAAACTATGAACCCTGCAAGGCTGTCCATAAATCCGTAAGAGTATGGGGGGGGGTCGAGATCTCGTCTGAAGAGCACGTTGCAAATCATCCCAGATATGCTCAACAGTGTTCATGTCTGGGGAGTTTGGTGGCCAGCGGAAGTGTTTAAACTCAGAAGAGTGTTCCTAGAGCCACTCTGCAACAATTCTGAACGTGTGGGGGTCACATTGTCGTGGTGGAATATCCCAAGTCCGTCGGAATGCGCAATGAACATGAATGGATGCAGGTGATCAGACAGTTTGCTGCCGGCCGGAGTGGCCGTGCGGTTCTAGGCGCTACAGACTGGAACCGAGCGACCTCTACGGTTGCAGGTTCGAATCCTGCCTCGGGCATGGATGTGTGTGAGGTCCTTAGGTTAGTTAGGTTTAATTAGTTCTAAGTTCTAGAAGTTAAGTCGCATAGTGCTCAGAGCCAATTGAACCAAGACAGTTTGCTTACGTACGTGTCACCTGTTAGAGTCGTATCTGGACGCATCAGGGGTCCCATATCACTTCAACTGCACACGACCCACACCATTACAGAGCCTCCACCAGTTTGAACAGTCCCCTGCTGACATGCAAGCTCCATGTATTCGTGAGGTTGTCTTCATACACGTCCATATGCTCGACACAATTTTCAAACGAGAATCGTCAGACTAGGCAACATGTCTCCAGTCATCAACAGTCCAATATCGATGTTGACGGGCCCAGGTGGGCGTAAAGCTTTGTGTCCTGCAGTCATCAAGGGTACATGAGTGAGCCTTCGGCTCCGGAATCCCATGTCGATGGTGTTTCGTTGAATGGTTCACACGCTGACACTTGTTGGTAGCCCAGCATTGAAATCTGCAGCAATCTGCGGAATGGTTGGTCTTTTGTCACGTTGAACAATTCTCTTCAGTCGTCTTTGGTCTCGTTCTTAAAGGATTCTTTTCCGGCTGCGAATATGTTGGAGATTTTATGTTTCACCGGATTCCTGATTCCCCGTGCACTTGTTAAATTGTGGTACCGGAAAATCCCCACTTCATCGCTACCTCGGAGATGCTGTGTCGCATCGATCGTGCGCCGACTATAACATCATGTTCAGACTCGCTTAAATCTTGATAACCTGCCATTGTAGCAGCAGCTGCAGCGCCATATCCTGCCTGTTTACATATCTCTGCATTTGAATACACGTGCCTAAACCACTTTCTTAGGCGCTTCAGTGTATTTCTTGTGTTACATCAGTAGGACTTTAATATCGTTGTTTTGTCCAGCACCCTTCCTATTGACGTGTGGTATGTGAAATTTAATTTTATGCAGAAATAACTGGAGTTATCACTTCATCAAATATTTGAATAGTTTATTGTCAGACTTAACGCAATGCATTTGTAGACAGTTCCGAAGCTGTATGTTGTTGAAACTCCCAAGGTTTGATACAGCATAACGCGAAGATGAAACACATACTCGGTTCTTAATGGATACTCGAAAAAGGAACATATTGAGAGCAGAAGTATAAGGGATGAGTTATTACTACGGGCAAAAAATACAGTTCATATATACAATATGTGAATCGTAAAATGCAATCACGATTCTTTCCGTTCCACACGCAGATGAAGCGTGCGGATAATGAAAGCTTATATGCATCTGTACTAGCAGTTATAACTTTTATCTTAAAGTTTTCTGTAGAGTCTGTACAGAGGGGGAAGCAGAGAAATGCGCACTCGTTTTTAACATCTCGATTATGAACAATCCGCGACAGAATGTAGCAATATGCTGGATTCTGTTCTGAAAACCTGATCTTAAATTCTGTAAACAGGTTTATAACAAGACGTTAGTCGTCTATGCTCAGTCGATGACTAGTTGATATTTCTTAAAATTTCCGTTACACACTTACTCGAAGTAAGTGAATTTGTGGTTAATGTGTTCCCCTTGTTTGCACACTCCTAATGTTCCAATTTATTAGAGCTGATGTACTTACACACATTAGATCAGTATTCCACGATGAGCCGTATAGGATGCTATTTTTAACCAGTGTACTTCGAAGACGAAGTGTACTATACCCCGGCATTGTTACTCACAGATATTTACATGTCCTTATTGATTACATGTATGACTCCATACAGAGCGCTAAGTTTTTATGTTTCGAGAGGCGCACAAGTAATTACTTGTATAGTTTAAAAGCTAGTTGCCAGCTTTGAACTATATTGATAGTTTGTCCAAATCTTTATAGATAGTACTATAATTGTGTGTCAGGTGACACTTACTGCCGGCCGGAGTGGCCGTGCGGTTCTAGGCGCTACAGTCTGGAACCGCGTGAGCTCTACGGTCGCAGGTTCGAATCCTGCCTCGGGCATGGATGTGTGTGATGTCCTTAGGATTAAGTAGTTCTAAGTTCTAGGGGACTGATGACCATAGCAGTTAAGTCCCATAGTGCTCAGAGCCATTTTTCTTTTTTTTCACACTTACTCGTAGGAAACAATATCAGGTGCTTAAAGATCGGAAATAGCAACGAATACTTAGTTATTAATACAAGTGTGCCAGGAGGAATGTCCAGTATTCACGGATATTACAGGAACGATGGATGGAAGCAAAAACGTATAGTAAACATGAGCTCTAAAATGCATACATTAAGAAACTATGTGTGCTTCGATACTGTGAAATACATCTCTTTTACTAAATGAGTGTTCATAGCTCTTAACGTATGCATTTTAGAGTCCATATTTAATAGACAACGGTTTCTTCTTTCGGTCCATACTTCCTTCCACCAAAATATGGAAATCAAGGAGCTTTTAGCGCAAGAGATTTGTCTCACAGTATCCAAGATGAAGAAAGGTTGACAGCTATTAAGATTTACATTTTACAGCCCATGTTTACTAGACTCATTTACTTCGAATGATCATTGCTGTCACATCCCTGAATACTGACAATTCCTCTTGGGACACACTGAATACAGTGTGAATTATCTAAGCCTTAATGCCTGAAATGTTTCACAATAAAAAAAATAAAAAATAAATGTGTGTCAAATCTTATAGGACTTAACTGCTAAGGTCATCAGTCCCTAAGATTACACACTACTTAACCTAAATTATCCTAAGGACAAATACATACACCCATACCCGAGGGAGAACTCTAACCTCCGCCGCGACCAGCCGCACAGTCCATGACTGTAACGCCTAAGACCGCTCGGCTAATCCCGCGCGATGTTTCACAATCGTTTCAAGGTATGCAAAGGAGAGTTTAGGCCATTTATAGATTGGAGAGAGCGAATATGTTGCCGTATGATCAGTAACGGAAACCATTTTTATCTACTGCGATAACAGTCCATTGTAGATTATGGTATATGACTCTTTATTCGTGCTAACAGGTTGCGTTCTGTCTGTCATTCACCAGCTTGCCTAAATACGTCTCGTTAGACTTGAAAGGGTAATCTATTCATGTCTTTGGAGCTTAGTGCATGAAATAAGGTCTCAGCCAACTCTCTAAGCTACTTGAAAAGATTTATGTACGGTTAAACGTGTTCAACGTTTTGTTGAAACGCCTTGGATATTCTCTGTGAAGCAGTAGCGTGCCGCCTCTCCTTCACGGTGCGTCAAGTGTTTATGAATGGTAGTGTCTCCTGACGGTGTTAGAGCGTCGGAAGGATTGCACATTTGCTTCCACAGAGGTAATGACGCGCCTCTGAACGTCAAACACTTGGCGAGCAGGCGGGACAATAAGGCCTTTTTTCCCTATGAAGAGCTGTCGCCTCGAATTTCCAGTGAGGCTCGGGCGGGAAAAGAAATATAAGAGCCGCAGGTGGTGCGCCGGTGTCAAAGCGAGCAGCCGAAAGGCAAAGCGCACTAATTCACAGCCGCTGAATGCAGCTGCGTTGTGCCTTCGCAATTACCGACGCCCTCCGTCCCAGTGCCCTTATATCTCAAACGCTGCTCTTATAACGTTCAAATTAACGGTTAATTCCGCTTGCTGTTCTTCTCCCTCTGCTATCACGCGCATTCACACCAATGAAGCAGCGTTACGTAGAGAAGAGCTGATAATTATTTACATCATCACTTGTCAATCAAGAACGTGAAGGAGAGTGATAGGTTTCAAACCATAAGCTTTTGTGTAATTTGTTTGAAGTACTCAGTGGAACATACAGATCGACATCTGAATCTGTACTCTGCTGATCGCAGCAGTTGGAGTAAGAGAGTGTACGTGCGTTATTCCAGTAGTTTTCCACACCATTAACAATAGCAGCCATGCATGTCTTACAATAATTTTTGTTGATTCTTTCTTTCATTTTGTATCTTGCAGCCTGGAGGCAAGTAAATATCCAGTTTTTCAATAAATGTTGTCAATAATAATTGACCTTATAACGTTCCACACTTAAAATACGTGTACACTACTGGCCATTAAATACACCACGGAGCTGATGTGCTCCAGACGCATAATTTAACCGACAGGAAGAAGATGCTCTGATACGCAAATGAATAGCTTTCCAGAGCATTCACACAAGGTTGGCGCCGGTGGCGACACCTACAACGTGCTGACATGAGGAAAGTTTCCAACCGATTTCTCATACACAAACAGCAGTTGACCGGCGTTGCCTGGTGAAACGTTGTTGTGATGCCTCGTATAAGGAGGAGAAATGCGTACCATCACGTTTCCGACTTTGATAAAGGCCGGATTGTAGCCTATCGCGATTGCGGTTTATCGTATCGCGACATTGCTGCTCGCGTTGGTCGAGATCCAATGACTGTTAGCAGAATATGGAATCGGGGCGTTCAGGAGGGTAATACGGAACGCCGTGCTGGATCCCATGGATCCAAACGGCCCCGTATCACTAGCAGTCGAGATGACAGGCATCTTATCCGCATGGCTGTAACGGATCGTGAAACCACGTCTCGATCCCTCAGTCAACAGATGGGGACGTTTGCAAGACAACAACCATCTGCACGAACAGTTCGACAACGTTTGCAGCTGCATGGACTATCAGCTCGGAGACCGTGGCTGCGGCTACCCTTGACGCTGCAACACAGATAGGAGCGGCTGCGATGGTGTACTCAACGACGAACCTGGGTGCACGAATGAGAAAACGTCATTCTTTCGGATGAATCGAGGGTATGTTTACAGCATCAAGATGGTAGCGTCCGTGTTTGGCGACATCGCGGTGAACGTACCTTGGAAGCGTGTATTCGTCATCGCCATACTGGCGTATCACCCGGCGTGATGGTATAGGGTGCCATTGGTTGCACGTCTCGGTCACCTCTTGTTCGCATTGACGGCACTTTGAACAGTGGACGTTACATTCCAGATGTGTTACGACCCGTGGCTCTACCCTTCATTCGTTCCCTGCGAAACCATACATTTCAGCAGGATAATGTACGACCGCATGTTGCAGGTCCTGTACGGGCCTTTCTGGATACAGAAAATGTTCGACTGCTGCCCTGGTCAGAACATTCTCCAGATCTCTCACCAACTGAAAACGTCTGGTGGTGGCCGAGCAACTGGCTCGTCACAATACGCCAGTCACTACTCTTGATGAACTGTGGTATCGTGTTGAAGTTGCATGGGTAGCTGTACCTGTACACGCCATCCAAGCTCTGTTTGACTCAATGCCCAGGCGTATCAAGGCCGTTATTACGGCCAGAGGTGGTTGTTCTGGGTACTGATTTCTCAGGATCTACGCACCCAAACTGCGTGAAAATGTACTCACATGTCAGGTCTAGTATAACATACTTGTCCAATGAATACCCGTTTATCATCGGCATTTCGTTTGGTGTAGCAATTTTAATGGCCAGTAGTGTAACTATTGTTTTCATTACAGTTAAATTATTTTACGATACCTACGCTAGCCACTGATTTCAAGAGTTTGAGGGAGAAATACAAAGATAGACAGCAAAATGGAAAATGGAATTATAATCGGTAGAGTCAAATTAATATGACCTCTGCCTACATTCCACGTCGATGTGAAATAACCACTCACTGACGGAAGGTTGTAACACTAGCAGTGCAGGGTAGATAATACGTGTTGCAGGGATGCTGAAAGCAGTGCGTTCGTTGACTTAATGCAGAAATGGAGTGATTTATCTAACGTAAAAAGGGCTTGAACATTGATGGTTTTAGGACTAAATGTGGAAGCGTTTCAAAAATGGCTCTGAGCACTATGTGACTTAACTTCTGAGGTCATTAGTCGCCTAGAACTTAGAACTAATTAAACCTAACTAACCTAAGGACATCACACACTGCAGCGCCTAGAACCGCACGGCCACTCCGGCCGGTAGGAAGCATTTCCCAAACGGATAAGTTTGTAAACTGCTCCTGTACCATCGTGGTTAAAGTACACTGCACATGGCAAAATGGCGTTACAGAATACTGGCGCCGTGGCAACTGCGGTGCGCCGAGAGCCATAGATTAAATCGGTGAACGACGGCTGCGGCAATGTTTACGGGCGAATGGCCGTGCAATTGTTGAGCAACTGACCACCCAGATGAACCAAGGTGCTACCAATAGTGTCTCCCCAACGATCGTTCAGCGAACGTTGCTGCGTATGGACCTCCGCAGCGGGTGCCTGGTTCATGCATCGACGCTGAGTGCTGCTCATCGGCGACGAAGGTTGACATCTGCACGTCAGTTGCGCAAGTGGACGTCCGATAAGTGGCGACAGGTGGCGTTTTCAGATCACGTTTCATGCTCCATCGGAGATATGTCAAATGGCGCGTACGGCACGACATATCTAAAGGCAGACACCCTGGATCCAGGAGGAAGCGTTATGATATGAGGAATATTTTCTTGGCATTCAAAATGATTCAAATGGCTCTGAGCCCTATGGGACTTAATATCTGAGGTCATCAGTCCCCTAGAACTTAGAACTTCTTAAAGCTAACTAACCTAAGGACATCACACACATCCATGCCCGAAGCAGGATTCGAACCTGCGACCGTAGCGGTACGCGGTTCCAGACTGTAGCGCCTAGAACCGCTCGGACATTCCGTCCGGCTCTTGCCATTCCCTGGGTAATCTCGTCGTTCTGGAAGGCACACAGGAACAACACAAGTATGCATCTATCTTTGGGGACCATGTCCACCCCTATATGCAATTTGTTTTCCTCGGCTCGATGTTCTGTAAAAACAGGACAACGCAACGTGTCACACCGCTCGTAGTGTACGTGGTTGGTTCGAAGAGCACCAGGGTGATTTTACTGTACTTTCGTGGCCACTAAACTCCTAGTGTTTAAGCGCAACCAAGAAACTGTGGGACCACAGCGATTGGGCTGTACGCTCCTTGGATCCTCAACCGAGGAACCTAGCAAAGCTGGCCACTGTTCTGGAGTCAGCATGGCTCCACATTGCTCCCGGTACCTTCCAGATCCTCATTGACTCTCTTCTTCCACACATCTCGCTGCAGAATCCGTTTGTCTACTTCTTTTTTGCTGGAACTTAAGTTAATACTTGTGTAGAGAGTCAGGGAGGAAGGGGAGAGACACAGAGAGAAGAAAGAATAAATTAGGGTTTTCACATTTACTCCTAATGAGTAATTTACAACTACATTTACATCAATTTTACCGACTGATATTCATTTACACTTTACATTTCCCATCTTCTGCTCACTCATGAATTTTTTTACTATTCAGTCAATGAATACCTATGTTTTTTCCTGTAAAAATTTTAGAGCTCTTGTTATTTAGGTACATTACACACGTTTACTCTTAGAAATTGTCTCACACTTCGTCGTTAACATGTTGTTCGCAGCACTCTCAAATTACATGATCAAGACCAACTGCATTACCACAGTAAGACTTGTTATCTACTTTCAGTTTAAATTGTGTAGAAAAGAAGCAAGAGCAGGTTTTAAGGTCCCCTTGACGTCGAAGACTTAACAGAAGGAGGAAGAGCTCCAACTGGACTAGTATAGAGCAATGTGATTGGTTGTTTCCGTTTTCAGGGGTTATTAACCTCAAATGATTTAGGAAAATAGATGTAAATCTGAAACTGGGTGGTCGTAAGTGAATGTGAATCCCTCTTCTCCGGAAGGCTAGTGTTTTAATAATTGAGCCACGTCTCACGGGCAAATCTGTGTAGGCATTTAGGATGTGGTCCGTGCTCGTTATCAAGAAAATGATCAAGGTTGCTTCATTATCCTCCGTTCTTCTATGTATGGAAAGAAGTGATGAACTATGCTTCTAGATTTGCCGTATCCCACACTCGATGCTCTTCGTTGTCCACCTAGTTATTTAGCTTGTTCATATTTCCTATTATCTCTTTTATTTTATCTATTATATCATGGAACCTGCATATTCCACCACGCCTTATTATTTGTAAATGTGATGATAAAAACACGGATGGCCGCTAGTTCATCTTCTACAGATGGTGCTATGGAGGATACAGTGGGCTTCAAAGGTACTTCTCGTTTCGTTCTACTCAGGGCTTCGACCTTCGTAGGTGGCCAGTCTTATGTGGCCACACAAATAATCCAAATTCTACTATATTGGCTAGGACCACTGCATGATGTTCACACATGCACACTGGAGGAAACGTAAATTTGTAAAATACAGTATCCACGATTCTGTGCTGTATCCTTTCTTAAAGGAGTGCTAGTTCTGCAAGGTTCGCGGAAGAGCTTCTGTGACGTTTGCAAAGTAGGAGATGAGGTACTTGGACAATTGGAGCTGTGAGGACAGGTCGTGAGTCGTTCTTGGGTAGCTCAGATGGTAGAGCACTTGCCCGCGAAAGGCAAAGGTCCCGAGATCGAGTCTCGGTCCGGCACACAGTTTTAATCTGCCAGGAAGTTTCAAGGACAGTACTGTTCCCCCCCCCCCCCCCCACACACACACACACACACACACACCTACACCCTCCAGAGTTGTTCTCTACACCTGACATCTGCCGTCCGTGAGTGATTATTGCACGTTGACGTGGAACATAGGCGGTGGTCAGATGAATGTGATTGGATCGTGTATAACTGACATGCACACATACATGTACTTTTTGGAAGAAATCCTCACAGAACGGAATACAAGCATAAGACGTAAGCTAACCAGGCCGTCAATAGTGGAGAATAAGGCAATTCACTGTATGAGTGCATACGAAAAATACCAGGAAGGAATGAGGCGTCGTCTGGCAGAATAATCCCTTCCGTATCCAAGATTATAGGCAGGCGTAAGTCAGTATTACATGTGTACCGTGCAGTGACTCACTACGAGACAAGTTCCCGACAGCTGATTTGGCGTTAGAAGCGGCCGCACTTAAATGAGCAGCTGTCTGAAGTTTGTTGACTGTCCGCTAGTGGTGCTGCTTTGTTCAGGCTCCAACGCCATCCGCACGCCGGAGTGGCCGAGCGGTTCTAGGTGCTACAGTCAGGAGCCGCGTGACCGCTACGGTCGCAGGTTCTAATCCTGCCTCGGGCGTGGATGAGTGTGATGTCCTTAGGTTAGTTAGGTTTAAGTAGTTCTAAGCTCTAGGGGACTGATGACCTCAGAAGTTAAGTCCCATAGTGCTCAGAGCCATGTGTGTGTGAACCAACGCCACCCAGCTGTACCATGCTTATCGATAGCGTACATGGAGGTATAGTACTGGGCATTCGGGGCCAGCGAGTTATACGGGCGCTGCAACGAACTTGTGACGCCACGCTAGTCGGCTTGTCCGCCACACTTCGCGAACGCTCGGCTGCCTGCACGGCCCACGAGAAATCAATATTTAATTGGAAATGTACCCTCTAATGGTCTTAATTTTGTCGTGAGCTATCGAGAACTTGGGTGCATTTAAATACGCAGTCAAGAATTATTAAACTCGTTTGAAGTAGTTAGTCGTTCTCCGCCGGAGACGGCTGCTGGCGCTCGAAAGACCTGTAGTATTACGTGCTGTGTCGTACGCGCCAGGGCTTGTCTTTCTCGAGGGTCTCGCCGGGCGTTGTCATGACGTCACAAACTTGGAACCTGCGTCCGCCATATTAGTAGCACCAAACATTAGTTTCTGGTGTAACTTTTTTGATAAACAATGCGGCTTACATCGTTTACTGGTGTACCAGTCTTTCTGATTATAGTCCGAAGTGTAAAAGAATCACATTTAATTCGTAAGTGGACTCCTTCAAGCAGTACTTTCTTTTATACCAGATGTCCTAAAGAACACTGACAAACTTTAAGGACAAGTGTCATATACAGAGATAAGTAAAAAACGTCTAGTATACATAGGCTCAAAAATGCATACCTTTACAGGTATGAGCACTTGTTCATCTTCCATACTATGAAACAGATCTGTTCTACTGCTAAGTCTTTGCATTCCATATTTTGGAAGGAGGAAGTATTGACCAAACAAAGAAAAAAGTGACTGGTAAACATGGGTTTAAAATGCATGCTCTAAGAGCTATGAGCACTTGTTCACGTTTCCTAGTGTGAAACACATCTCTTCTACTGAACAAGACCTGATAGCTCTGAATGTCTGCATTTTAGAGCCTATGTTTACGAGGCTTCTTTTGTTTTGGTACATAGCATCTCCTCCCAAAATGTGAAAAGCAAAGAGCTTGCAGTAGAAGAGATGTGTTTCATAGTATCAAAGGTAAAGAAGTGGTCATATTTCTTAAGGTTTGCACTTTAGAACCATTATTTTTTGGATATTTTTTTCTTGTTTTGGTTTAAGGAACCTGCGATAAAGTTTGTCGATATTTTTGGGGACACCCTTTATACATGAGTATGACTTGTGTTGGTTACTTTTGTTGAAGTGGTTTTATTTCTGCAATTTGACTTGAGGTATCCTATCGATACAACTCGAAGAGTGCTCTGATTGAACGCTGTGTGAAAGAAATATTGAAAATCGTAAAGACATATCAAAATACGTACTCAGCTTTTTCGGAAAGAGGACATAGACGGAACATCAGCTTCGTCATTCCGTATTTAGGAAAACGCTGGTTTACCAGAGCAGCCTTTCTTCATCCCATACTTCGCTTCTTAGATATTCTAAACGTTTTTTTTTCAAAAAAGTGCTGCACGTGAAAAACTTACTCAAGATGTCGTACCACGTCAAATATTCATTCTGACCATTGGTTCCTTACCTCAAAGTAGGTAACTAGTTTATGGTCCTCTACCACCTGTATAATTTTTGTCTGCGTAATTTCGCCCCTGAATTCTGGGATATCCTATAAACAGCAGGAAAGCTGTAAATCCGTGAGCAACCGATCAAGGTGAAGCACTGGTAAGACACTGGCCTCATATTCGGGAAGTCGACGGCTCAAATCGCACTCCAGGAATCCATATTTAAAACTTCCGTGATTTCAGTACATTCAATAGGACGAATTTCGGATTGGTTCCATAGAAAGGGCACAACCGACTGTCTTTCTCATCCTTCTCCAAACTGAATTCGTGCTCCATCTCTAAATACCAAGTCGTCGATGGGCCGTTAAATCCATTTACCAGTGAGCAGTATCATTCAAATGATTGATACTCGCTGATAGTATCATAATTTGCATTTTCAGCAATATTTCTATGCATTAATGCGCCAAGCCCCGATGACTGACAAAGACTACGACTAAACTCGAGTGTGCTCAGAAATTTTAGTGTGTGTGTGTGTGGGGGGGGGGGGGGGGATGTGTGCGTATGTGTGTTGTTGTTGTTGTTGTGGTCTTCAGTACTGAGACTGGTTTGATGCAGCTCTCCATGCTACTCTATCCTGTGCAAGACTATTCATCTCCCAGTACCTACTGCAACCTACATCGTTCTGAATCTGCTTAGTGTTTTCTTCTCTTGGTCTCCCTCCACGCTGCCCTCCAATACTAAATTGGTGATCCCTTGATGCCTCAGAACATGTCCTACCAACCGATCCCTTCTTCTGGTCAAGTTGTGCCACAAACTTCTCTTCTCTCCAGTATGTGTGTTATGGGTGCTTAACTGCGAGGTTATCAATGCCTTCAGAAATATTAACCGGTTCCCATGCTGACACGACATAGTGAGTTACAGTTTCAGTGGGCTCGGGCTCATCGAGGTGGCGCCGATGATCAATAGAAATGTTTCTTTCAGGCTGATGAATCACGTATATTCTTACACCAGGTCGAACGTAGTGTCCGGATACTACGTAGCTCCAGAAGCCTACCATGGACTAAGTAAATCCATTCCACGCAGAGTGGCTGCTGTATTGCGTTACAACACGCTATTAATCAGATGGTCGCAATATTTTGCCTCGTCCCTGTACCTACACTGAAATGAAATGATCCTTTGATATTGATGGTTGGGAGCCACCAACCGGGAAAATTCGGGCGCCGGGTTGCAAGTGTTATTTCAGGTGACGCTGCATTGGGCGACTTGCATGGCGGTGATGATGTTGTGATGATGAGGACAACACAACACCCACGAGCGGAGAAAGTCTCCAACCTGGTCAGAAACCGAACCCGGGCCCGCGGCACAGTAAGCAAACACGTTACCACTCAGCTAAGCAGGCGGACAGTATCTACACTGTTAAATCATAAATCAGGACCACCGTTTTCTCCTTGCCACACATTGCCGCCTCTCTGTATTATGACGGCCTTTAACATATTTTGCATCAGTAGAGGAAAACACTTTCACGGCCCTACGATGAGTTTGTAATCACATTGTTTTACAGATATATGAAGTGTATTCGCACTTGCGAATATTCACAACCATCAACTGTATAATGGAATGACTAAAATGAAAATTTGTGCCGGACCGGGACCTGAATCCTATTTCCCGCTTATCGCGAGCGGTCGCCTCAGCATTAGGTTATCCGAGCACGACTCGCGGCCACACCCAAACTTCCATATGTCGGCAACCATGTGTCTATAAACCGCCCTCGTACATCCATTGCGTATATTCTTGTACAGGGAAACATTTTAATTGATAGTAACTTGCCTGCTTTAGACGATAAATACGATATTGTAGTACTTGTGTTGTTCAGAAGTACGATGCAAAGTTAGTTCGGACATGCATTCTTGTACGAAAGAAACTCGCATCGTACTTCTAAAAATACAGGCACTGCAGTATCGTATTGTTCCACAGAGTTTATACTGGTATAAATCCTCTAATGTTACTGCTGTCACCGTTGCTGTCAAATGTAGATTCACATAGACACAAAGTTTCGTACACTGTGCAATTCTTGAAACGTCATGAGAGACACACTAAATGACTCTGTATTAATAAAATCCGTCAAAAATTTTCAAAAATCTTGTGTCTTCTGCTTACGTGTATACGTTTCTCAGCCTAGCTCCCTCATAACACTCGTTATGATTCCACGCTTACATATTTACGAGATTCCCTGCGTCTGAAATAATTTTACGCAGAGGGGTGTAACAGTGCTTAAGACACTAGCATTCGAGAGAACCAGGTTTCAAATTTCCGCCCTGTCATCTATATTTAGATTTTACGTTGTTAAGACGATTAAGTCGAATGCTGTGACGATTCCCGTGAAATGGAGACTGCTAGCTTCCTTCATTACATTTGAGCGATCCCAGCTTATGCTCCGTTTATAAAGACGGGGGAACAAATTGGAATAAAAAAAAATTACATAAAGAAGGAGGACGCACTGTCTTTGAAAATTAATAGTAGTAGATCTAGAGCACAAAGATGTCCGGCCGTACACGTAATTACTGTGAAAGGCGCATGCATGTTATAAAAAGTGAAAATTATGAAATTTTCATTATATCACTCATCAGAAATCTGAGAAAATAAGACAGGTGCACTCACCAGTTGATATCTTCATGACAGTGCACGTATACTTTTATTAGTTTTTTCCTCACTTTTTTCCATATATTAATGTAACTCAAACTACTGCCCTGGTATGTAAAACTTAAGAATAAAAGAAATTTCCACATGATATGTCACTGCCAAGTACTACAACTCGATGAAACTCGTACCACACATAGAAATAACTGAAAGTATTTGTATGGAGTCTAGCCGTGTATGGAAGAGAAACATGAACGATAAACAGTTTAGACAAGAAGAGAATAGAAGATTTTGAAATGTGGCGCTACAGAAGAATGCTGAAGATTAGATGGGTAGATCAGGTAACTAATGAGGAGGTACTGGATAGCATTGGGAGCCGGCTGCGGTGACCGAAAGGTTCTAGGCGCTTCAGTCCGGAACCCCGCGACCGCTACGGTCGCATGTTCGAATCCTGCCTCGGGCATGGATTTGTGTGATGTCCTTAGGTTAGTTAGGTTTAAGTAGTTCTAATTTCTAGGGGACTGATTACCTCAGATGTTAAGTCCCATAGTGCTCACAGCCATTTGAACTAATAGCATTTTGGAGAAGAGAAATTTGCGGCACAACCGGACTAAAAGAAGGGATCATTTAGTAGGACACATTTTCAGTCATCAAGGGGTCACCAGTTTAATACTAGAGGTAAGTGCGTGGGATAAAAATCGTGGAGGGAGACCAAGAGATGAATACAGTAAGCAGATGCAGAGGGACGTAGGTTGCTGTAGTTACTCGAAGATGCATAAGCTTCCACAGGATAGAGTAGCATGGAGAGCTGCATCAAACCAGTCTCTGGGTTGAAGACCATAACAACATTTTGTACTTTTAGAAACCTAGCTGAATACGGTGTACAGGCAACGACTATGTCCTCTGATCACACGGTATAATTTTCAAATGTGCATTTGAAGATGTATACGAGTAGTGCATTCTTCACACAAGGATAGTACATTTTTTACGATTGGAAATATCCCTTCCCGTCATCACCAGCATTCTACCAAACTCATACCTTCATGTTACCACGTCGCATCATCATCGTATTATTCACTGCAGTGTGTGTATGTGTGTGTGTGTGTGTGTGTGTGTGTGTGTGTGTGCATATGCGTGCGTGCGTGTGTGTGTGTGTGTGTGTGTGTCTGTGTGTGTGTGTGTGCATATGCGTGCGTGCGTGTGTGTGTGTGTGTGTGTGTGTGTGTGTGTGTGTGTGTGTGTTTGTGTGCGTGCTTTACTCACCGACGCAGCAATGTAGAAATGAATAAACAGGAAAAACGACAAGAGAGGCTGCAGAAGAATTTGTAATGGCAACATATACAGACAGTGCACTGTTTACTTATTAAAACAGTATGCAAAATTGCATACAAATAATAACAGGTATAAATTTGCATGTATAAATTTAAAGAGATCAACAGCGAACTGCAACATCAGATGCCACACAGCTATCAAAAAAATGTGAATGCTAAATACCTGCTAAATCTGCACCCGGCGGCTCTAAAACAGGGAACTAATGACATGTGAAGTTCTCTAAAGGGTAAAAACCGTCTAAATGAGTAATTAATACATTTACACACATTATTAGTCAGTAAATCCGATAACATCGAAAATGTTTAAATGAGCTGGCAAAGAGAATTAGTGCTTTAACGCAACACAGCCTCTAATGGAGACGAGATAGGATCGAACACGGCGTAACAAACTGGTATCAGTATCAGCAAGCACAAATTAACTTACTTCCAGGCAAAATAGTATATCACATGGATTTCAAATATCAAGTACCACGAAGCAAATTCCTCTGAGGAAGCTGTACTCTGAATATCAGCGTTGCAAACTGTGAATGAAAGCCCTTGACATCTGCCGTAATAATAGAATCGTACTTAGGGGCAAATTAGTTAGGAGAACAAGATAGCGGAAAGATTATTTAAGTTTGCATAGGTATTGCGACACTGATTTCTTATTCATGAGAATTCTGATGCCAGTTACTCGTGGTTTCTCTCAACTGATTATTGGCGTCACTGTTTCAATTGTGCAATGGCCGAATTTCTCCTGCATCCAATGCAAGTTGAGTTCTTGCTTCGGTCCTAATCACCTTAATGGCATAAATCTGTGGCGTGAAAGTAATTTAGTCTTGAATATTTGGCAACTTCGTTGCTAGAGCGTCATGTCAACTCTTTCTAAGTAACACATTTGTGGATTGATCCATAACGTGAAGGATATTTATCATGAAATTCTCTGAGAAACCCCAGTAAACATAATATATTGGGATATTCACAGCACGATGATGACTAAATTTTAGACTTCATCGATTCGATCATTTGAGAAACCAGCATTATCTTTGCGTGTCCTTCGAATATACACCTGTAGAGTGTAGAGAAAAATGTTATAAAAATTAAGCTGCATACAAGTTCCACCTGTTCGACCTTGCCATATTTTATTTAAAAATAAAATGAAAAGGTGTTCTGAGCACAGAATTTGTTTGTGCATTGAATTTAACAGTGGGCTCTGAAGAGTCAGAAGTTGCTATTTTTTATTGTAGTTGTTCCATAAGAGATTCTCTTCTCCCCTTTAACAAATTATGCCCACAACTCACTTCATTCTGCGTCTCCAGGCTCTCACGTCTTTCATGAACCAAACCTTACGAGCTCTTTGTCCGGCTATCCAGACTTACGTGTGCTATGCTTCCCCGTAAAGAGAATTCTTGGATCATTCTTGCAAAAATTGGTTGACTCGCATCTTGTCCCATCCTTGTCTACTCCGAACTAGTTCAGCATGCCGTCGTTGCCGACGAAACCTTAAAACTTACATTAGTAGCTTCCTTTCCGTTGTGCTTCGACTTCATCAGATGACGAAGTCTAGCTGCGTGATATACTTGAATATTTTTGATACTTTTCTGTACGGTATACTGCATGAAACACAAGTTTTGTTCTTTGTAACAATGTGGTCGATGAGCACCTTGCTACGACGTTGATAATGCATCAAGAACGTCGTCATTTCTGCTATTCGATTTTCGGGAGGCCATGTAGTAGTGGTGTCACTGGTGCCCCGAGATAATGTTGTTCCTGTCCAGTGCTAAGTTCTTCAGTGGAGCGATGGTCTTGTATGTCACAGATGTTGTCGCACACTTGACCACTTGAGTTTATACAGATACCGGGTGAGCGTGCTCCATGCTCGAAACTAGTAGAGGAAAAAAATATAAAAAAGAAAAAAAATGTACCCCTGACGGAATACATATCTAAAAATGCTTTACAAACAACTTTTAGAAGCTTCAAAACAGCTTACAGGAAAAAAAAATTCAAAATAAGACTACTTTTACCTACAGAAATGTCAGTATCATAATAAAGAAAAATGACACGAGAGATTTTTATTTCTTTGTTATACAACCTCAGAATGAGCGTAATCGATTACGTTGCTCTATTATGTCACGGATAATCAGAATTTGACTTCTGCTTATTCGGAAACATGAGGTACTGTAGTTTATTAATGTTATGAAACACTTTTTCGATCTTTAGTGGGAGAACGGAAGAAAGATAGCGGGAATGGAAATGCTGGGGTGGGAGTGGGGAGTGGTAATCCCCTTGGCGCTGGCGATTTTTCTAAAGCTGCACGTGTACCGCGGATGAAAATGCAGTGTCTAACTAGGAGCTCGTCCCTGTTGTAACTCCCAGACAGCTTCGTCCTATTTACGTCGATAAACAACCATTTGCACTGGGCAGCGTAATCCCAAATCCGATTGTGTCAAGAGCTATGCACCACAAATAATTTATGTCACTAATAAGAGCTTCAGCTAACCATGCGTCACCTCGTAGTAATTATCAGTACTCAGCTCTGCAGTTCTGCTGTGTTTTGGATGCGTGGACTGTTTGTGTTTATGATACATATAAGGTTTCCTGTGTATCTGGAACAGCTGAAATAACTTTTTGTTCAGAAGCAAAATAACATCAAAATCAAGAAAATTGTTGTCTGGTTACCAGAGGGACATTAACCAGCTTAATCGCCTTTCTGGTAACTTTTTCGCTACGAATATATGAGCAGCAGTAGTTCTTATTTTACATATTACCCTGCATTTTTCATTCTGTATCCCGCTTTATCTTCTCAAAATCTGTTCATAGTCGTTTCACAGTTTATCAATGACGTAAAAATGACGTTACTAAAAGAGTGACATAAATTTGACATTGACCCTCCTGTAATAGCAGACAGTGCAGGTCCGTTGAGTAACGTAACTCCTCCACTTGCTGGAACTGACAGTAATGAAATGGAAACTCAAGGAAAATGCGGACCAGTCATAAAGTCAACAATCTTCAGTTCAAGTTCTGTATTAACACAATGTACAGCAACAATCCGAACATTTTTTGTTAGGCTTTGACATGACTTATAAATATCGAATGAAGCAAAAGGTCGCTGTTACAAGGCATAACTTATTTACTTTCACAACGGATTTCGAATGTTTAAATCTCCATCATCAGGTGGTTTTATGTGGAATAATAGAACACATATGAGTTGTGTTACTACCTTCGGGTAACCTGTAGCACTGTCTCCAGTGGACGAAGGCTCCTTTTTCTATTGTGTTAAACGGGCACATCATATTTTGAAAAAAACCTGAATGGAGCAAAGCAACCATCCTAATCAGTGATATAAAAATAATTTCAGTCACATGGTGCAGAAATTTTCACAAACCTTAGAGTAATTCAGTTTTCTGGACAACGAGTACTGATTATTGCTCGGTTCACAGAATGAGGAATGTAAAATCATAATCAGGTGACGTCTGACTTTTCAGTAATCTCACCAGACAATTATCCGACCTCTACCCTTGGCCACAGTACAGTGCATACCAAATTGTAGTAGTACACCTACGACAACTCTGCAAGGTAATCTTCCATATCACACGGATTTATAGTGTCATCTACAGTTTCTGTACAGTTCCAATTGATTTTTGCCGCTTTCCGCGATTTCAGCCGAATATTAGGAAACCAACTCAATTTTACAAAGCTGCATCCTCTCATGAAGCGCACGAACCATATCGCTGAAAAATACATGGAAAACACATAACCGTTTCAGTAACTCAGCACTGTGAAAATTTTTCAAGATGTTGACAGTATGTTTAAAAAAGCTGGTAATGAGGCAGCCCGTCATCACAGTAATTCAACTGGGGTTTAATAACATCATAATAAAATCATGTAATCTCTCTACTGTTAAATGAAGAGACGACGGCTTGGAAGAAACGTGTCTTTCCTTCAACTACTCCTAGAATTCTCCGAGTGGAGGTCTTGTTCTACTCTTCTAGTTCCGTCACGTAATTGCATTTAACAGTAATTTAGGCTTGCTAGGGGACCATCTGCGCGAACTGGATAGATTTAAACCGATTACTTCACTCGGCGCACTTAGATGCGAGGAACAGACAGACGACGAACGGAAGAGACATGTAATTGCTTTCAAGAAAAGCAGGACATGGCCAACGTTTGACGTGGGAACACCAGTCTCTCTGTTAACCACCTTAATACTAACCATAAGGTATTTTGACTCATCTAGGAAATCTTGGTAACAGGAAGTACTTCTCAAGGGAAGTTTACGCTTCAATAACTTACGATATTTGCACTTTCTGTAACATTGTCTTCTCCCTTTTTTTCTGTGTGGAAGTTGTGTCAGGGCTTCTCAGGGAAACTTCTGCAGCGCACTCGAAACAACCCTGCCAAAACCTGGACCCGAAATTTTTTCGACTGCACCGTCGCTGGGAAGCATTTAAATATCGTCGATACAGTCCCCATCTCTCCCCATGCGATTTCCATACTATTGGAGCCGTGAAGAAAGACTCGTGGCCATCGATTTGCTCCAGACGAATGGGAGCAAACCTGGGTTCGATCAGGGTTCCATGAAGGTACTGACCGTCTTGTCTTACATTGGGATAAATCTTTCATCAGTTACACCGATATCTTTTCAAATAATAAACAGTTTACTGACTTACTTTTTTCCATCTGTCTAGTTCCATTCGACTGCCGCTTTTATTGTCGACGAGTAATGAATCTTAGCGTTTCCATGTCCTTTTTGAAACTATTTATCTGGAGTGTAGCTTTATAGAAAAGTGAAATGTGGACTATAAACAGTTCAGACAAGAACAGAATAGAAGAACTGAATGTGTTGCAGCAGAATGCTGAAAATTTGTTGGGTAGATCGAATGTACAACGAAGATGTATTGAATGGAATCGAGGAGAAATGAGGTTTACGATGCAAACAGAACAGGACGTATTAGTGGGACAAAATGCGTGACATCAAGGAATAGGTAGGTAAGTGTGTGTGTGTGTGGGGGGGGGGGGGGGGTGTGTATGCAATGAGCAGGTTTGAATTCGTATATGTGAGCTGCAGTAGTGGTAATGCAGATATGAAAAGTCGCACTGGATAGACGAACGTAAAAATCTGCATTAGACCAGTTTTCTGATTAAAGAAAACAACTAATACAGCAACAATAGATCTCATTTCCGTCTGAATGTGTACGTTACATTACTCCATCTGTATCAGTGGAAACTGCTAACAGTCGCATCACAATGGATACTGAGCTCTCATACTTCTTTTATGTCTTGTATCCTCAGTAATCCAGAGTCTTGTAGGGAACTACTGACACTGTAATGCTTACGTATCTGCAGCTAATCCATTTCCGTCGGTGCAGGAAGAGGTGTGTAATTTCACGAGCTATGCCGGCATTCAGTCCTTTTCATTTGCTGCATTCCCTTTCGTTTCATTCGTACTGGAGCAGACGTTGAGGGTTCGTAGTCCACGCGATTAAATGTGAGGTAGCTCTGATGCCATACACAGCACAGAGCTCTCTGTTCTGTGTTGGGAGAGCGCCTCGCGTGTTCGCAGAATCTGCAAGCCACAGCAACCACGGAGCAACAAAAATTCTAACCGTACTGCAGTACAATTATTTGCATTTCAGCTCGACGTGCACAGCAAACGAATGTTTGCCGTATTTCATGCCGCTGAGTTTCGTCTAATAGCAGGGCTCAATATGTAATTAATGGTACGCGAGCTGTGTTCTGGAAAAAACAGCTGAATTTGACACATGTCGCAGAACATAATCTTGACGATTGCTTTTTCCAGAGACCCTAACTAAAGAACTTTTAGATTAATACTTCGGTGTTTGACACAAATAGAATCTTAAATTACTTGCATCGACCGAAAGCGAGACAAAGCTTTATCATTTTTGTTCCTCCCACGCATACTACATGTCCTATTCCAATAAAACTGCTCAAGGACGGAGAAGAAAAATGCTTTGATTTTCTCAAAAAAATGGTTCTGAGCACTGAGGTCATCAGTCCCCTAGAACTTAAAACTACTTAAACCTAACTAGCCTAAGGACATCACACATCCATGCCCGAGGCAGGATTCGAACCTGCGACTGTAGCAGTCGCGCGGTTCCGTACTGAAACGCCTACAACCGCTCGGCCACCGCGGCCGGCTTTGATTTTCTGTTAAAGTACCATGCACCACCTAGCTTAAATCTTCATCATAACAATCAACTTTCTTGCAATCACTATTACAAACAGATGAAACAAATGAAAGGTATTAAGACATGTTCTGCTGAATAAATCGAATACCAATCAACCTGGAAACCCCTTCATCGATGATAATGCATGACGGCAGCATTACCAAGCACTGAAATGACATCCTCAGAGGGAAAATCCGATTCACTTTGATTTCATTGTTTACCACACATAAATTTCAGATCGGAATATTGTATTTCCTTCTAGGAGTCTAATGCTGCAAAAATACGACTATTTTGTCAAAAAGCTAACATATTTCCCTTCTAATGGTTCTGATTTGAATCATAGCCACAGCTCCGTAATCGCTCTCATTGTTTCTTTTTGTTATTAAAGGACTGAGATTCCGTCCCCAGTAATGGACAAGGAAACCACCACATTCTGGTTCCTAGTAATATACGTGAGTCTGCGAGATTAAAAGTCTGTTGGCGTTACGGGCACGTTATAGCAGTACAGCAGATCATGATGTATATGGTGTAATGAATAAAGAATTACTACAGTTTAGTATCGTACCATTCGACAATCATCCATCACCCCAGTTTCTACATCTGTGTGCATTGTGGACTCATACTTCTAATTCCCTAATGTGAGCGACGAATTGTGTTACTGAGGTCAAACGATTCATGAACTGCCTTCTCCATCCGAACACTTCCTGCTGTGGCAAATACTTGTCCGTGGTGAAGCCCCTCCTTCATTTTATATCTTTCAAGGAAAATGTTTTTTACAACTGTCCTAGCTTGGTATAAAAAGTCATCTTTACACTGGTTCTCTGACACTGTCTTCCCGCCTGCATTGTCGTTACGTCACTTACATCTTCATATAAGGTGCGACATCTTCGATCTGAGTGTATGAAGAGGAGACTCGTACAACTACCTAACGGAGACTTACCGACTCATGCCACCCCACCTCACTACCGCTGACATACGTGGCGCCCTCCGCCGGGAGGTGATGCCATGGTTGGAGCGTATACTCGAAACAACACCGCAGGTGATGGAGTGGCCAGAAGGCCACAGGGACGATGAGATGGCTCCTACTCCACTCCAGCCTCAGATGTTGCAGGTGATGGATCACGAGGACGACCACACAATTTAAGGCATGGAAATTGAAGTGGAGGGGTCAACGATTGCTGTGGCAACGGTGGTCCTACAGGAACTATAGGATACGACAGTACCAGACGCCGACATCAGCGTGCGTGAACAACGCTCCCTGAAGAGTGGCTAGAAGCGCCGCCTCGACTATGGACAATCGCTCCCTCATCATCCCGAGACGCCTGATGACTTTAGCAGTAAGTACCTATCTGACATGGATTAACAGCCACCGGAGTGAAAGGAAGTCGTGTCGCTCCGATAATCCACCGCCTATGACGTCCATCGACCCTTCAGCAGGAGAGAGTGATACTGCAGATAGTTCACGAACACTACATACTGGTTCATCTCCAAGTGTAGAAGAGACTCTCGTTGACACCGACTAGTCTCAGCAGGGCGAAGATATCACTGATGTGACTTTTCCACTTGATGGAGACTCGCGTCCCTCGTCCACAACTCAGGACAACTAATGCAGCGGGAGACATCGGAAGGACAACGTTCTGAGGACGGTTAATGGGACCTCCGACTTCGTAGATTTTCGCCAGTTCACCATCGTACGAGGATGGCGCATACTCTGACCAGGCATACAAAATAGGGACAGTTAAAGTTAATACTGTTAGGTCGCCTGTGAGAGTGGGCCTTTGTTTACCGAAGAATTCGATCATATGCTGATGGCTGGAAACTTCAACGGTGTATTAGCCCTAAAGGATAAAACTCCACATTACAATACCTGTCGTGAACTGGAAGCGATATGTCGGGAAATAGAACTATCTAACACATGGCGAGCGATATACATTTTGACAAGTCACTCGGCGAGCCGACTATCGGCTATATGTTTCTGTTGGCCTACAGGATAAGATGGTCAATGCTGAACGATGGCCCACTGCCTTTACTGACCATGTAGCTTATCTGTGTACCACATCAGTCCTTCAAAAAATGTGTGGAGAAGCCGAGGCACATGAAAGCTCAATTCATTGCTGTTGGCAGACTCCGAATGTCGTCAGCGAGCAGCGAGTCGAGGAGGTGTGGACGACGTGTCAACCCTGGATTCCAGCTTACGCCTTGGTGCTTCACTGGTGATTAGTACTACATGTGCTGAACCAATAACACGGAGAACTCCTGTACAATTCTGTCAGGATAAGAAGAGATGGATAACGGAATATTTTCACTGTTATTAGACGATGTTTCGTGAGTTGTCCTTCCGTGATCCGTCTCCAGAGCATCACGCAGAAGTCATCGCGTCAAGACACACATGCTATCGATCACACGACGTCTACTGTGAGGCATCCCGACCCGGGCAAGATATCTAGACAACATCGCTGGTGAACGCACCTCGATACATCATGTGTCAGAAGAACACAAATGTTACCGCCTATCAGTGGTCACAGCCTTCCAAAGCTCAGAGGGTCGTCAACTGATGACACAAAAGGACATTGAGGCTGGAGTTTTGGAGCACTTCTGCCACCTCTTTTCCAGCACACCGACAGACCACCGGGCGGGGGAGGAAATATTGCAACAGTTGCCCACGAGACTGACACAGATGGATAAGGCTGCACTAATGGAGCCACTCATAGATGGTGAACTGCAGAAATGATGAGCACGTGAATCCCCGGGACCAAATGGGATAATGTTTGAATTTTATCGGGAATGCACCGACACGATGATGCCACAATGGATGCTGATGCAACAATGAGCTGATGCGTGCTGCAAAGCGCGTGCTGCCGGATTTCGTGACGGATTGTATTCCTCGCATTTGAAAGTCGGAGGAGAGTCGCAGTATAAATCAATATCGGCCGCTCACCACGCTAAACAACGACTACAAAATTTTTCCACGACTGCTAGCGTCTTAAATTGGCGATCTCGGTGACTATCAACCCCGATTAGGCTTTCCTAGGGTCAGAAGCAACATCCACTCGGTTATAAGGGAATACCGTGACGTTAGGTCCTTGCGGAAACAAGTGGAATGCGAGCAGCTCTAATGTCGGTAGACTTGGATCGTGCCATCGACAGAGTAAACCATGATTCTTTATCGTCAGTTATGAGCCAAATGGCGGTTCCATCGGTCTTTATCTCCATAGTTACAGACTTATCAGTGAGGCTACATCAAAGGTGGTGGTAAATAGTCAGGAGCGGACACATTTCACATTAACAGCTCGATCCGAAAGGGTGCCCGCTTTCAGTGGTGCTTTTTGCGACAGCACTCGAGCCGCTGATGCATGTTGTGTGACACTCTCTCTCTAGAATCTGTCATGGCCATGCGGACAACCAGATACTTCTGAGCCCCTGGAAAAATGACGTTTCTCAGGCTTTCCAACATCTCAACACTTACGGAATTGTGGCAGATAGTGTCGTCAACATGACGAATTCTAGTATACTACACACTGGAGAATGTCTAGAAGACGTGGCATGACCGTTTAGGGATCAGATTTACTCGTTCTTTGCGGTGGTCAGTAGCAGCGAGTTACCGGCTTCTGCTTGAGAATGCTTGATTTTCCATACGCATTAAGTCGCAGAGAGCCCTCGACATAGTACAACATGTAGCGTACAGCAAAGTTCTACTTGCGTCACGACTCTCAGATTTAGCGCAGATCCTACCGGTACCAAATGATAGCACGTATATCCTCATGGTTACCTTTGGGTATGTCGTTAGTACTGTGATGTTATTTAAGATTACGAATGACGCGTTAACCCTACCGTTCCGGAACGGCGGCCTGAACCCTAACAACGTGCGCATAAAAGCTTTGGCACTTTATCTGCGAACGGCTGTTCGGAATTGGCAACAGCGAAAACATTATCTCTGACAGAAGAACTTCTTCCGACGTAGTTCGAACGACCGATAACGGAGGACAACATCTTAGATTCTCTTGCAAATGTAGCCTCATCTTTTGTTTGTTATGTTTATGTTCGTACGGAAGTATCTTCCATGAGAACACCCACGAATCAAAAGATCTGTCGCTGCTTGATGAGTCAGTACGACAGCACGACCGCAACTCGATGGAATTCAAACATCCAACGAGAGGTTGGCATCATAACTGTGGTGGAGTGCATATTCCACTACCGTCAATGGCTGCACAACCGACGCGGAATATCGTCGTCAACGATAAAACTCTCGCACGGACCGGTTGTACGTCTTCGTTCATATGGTTGAATGGTTGATTCTCCCCTTTACATAACCTGTGGATTGTAGGACACGGAAGACATGGTTTAGTGTGCGAGTGTGCGGCCTGGCGAGGGATGTCTGGATGATGAAGCGTCAAATATTGGCCTTCCTTCGACGCACCACCGATGCAGAGATCACATCGGATGCACGTACACGACGTTCTTTCCCAAACATGGAACCTATGTGGTCGACTGAATAGCTGGACGTGCGACGCAGTACATATTTACGCGTGGTGCATTTTCTGTGACTGTATATTGGATATACCTACAGGAACAACATGAACTCATACGTTGTCATACTAAATACAGAACCTACTTTGTCAACTGTTTAGGAAGTGTATTTCACAATCCGCCCGACTACTGGGGTTTCTCGGGAATGAGACGATTTGTGTGACCGAACGTGTAAAGACGATAATGTACTCGGCTTATGCATGCTGACATATTGCACATTGAGAAGACAACTGGCCGCTACCTGTTGGCACATGAAGTGATTTGAATCCTGCTACCGATGGGAGACGGCTACAACGACTCACGTAATGCTCCAGTAAATAGTCGGCACCGAAAATAGGGATACTACTCGAATTACGGGAATGCTTGTTTATCCACCTGGAAACAAGATTTATGATGCATCAGCATGTGTTGCTTGGAAACTGATGCGGATCATTGCTTTCTTTAGATTGGGTCGTTAAGGCAACCGTTTTAGAGAAACGAAGTATCCGGTTTCGAGTCCTGGCCCGGCACAAGTTGTCAACACTCTCCGTTTTCGTTGCCGCAATGTCCTGTGCGGCTGGAAGTCATATTTCTTTCCCATCTCTTTCCCGTCCCGTTTCCTTACCATTCCTTTGCCCCAGTTATTCGCGAAATCTCGAAGACCACACCGTATGTGGGCCCTCACGTTTCTGTTCAGTCCAACATCGGACCACTGTCGCATCCAAATATCCTACAAATCTGTATACTGAACGATTCGACCCGGCGATCAAATGAAGACTCAGAATGAGGCCCTATACAAGCTCTGTCAGGTTCTGATAACGCTCTCTCACGCGTCCCTGTATCTTTCGCAGTGATCACTCAAAATCTGATGCTGTTTATGCCCCTTATATTGCCTACTAGTCCTGGTAACAACACTAAACACGAACAACACTAACGCCTTCTGGCTGCTCTGTGTTTCACAGAGAATTACAGCTGTAATCTTTTACAGTGAAAAAGCCTTTAATATGAAATCACCAAATCGTACGACATGAAACGCAGATAAATGCAATAAGCCTTAGACAGTTGCAGAAGTACTATGTTGTCGTTGCCGTCGTTGCGAAAACAGTTCGGCATAGCTTCGTTGTGGCACTCTTCCATTACATTCAAACAACCCTTACATGAGGTGCAAAGGTACCAAATCTCCATTAATTAAACTATCCATACTGATATGTAACACTGTTAACATACCAGTACAGCTAACACTGCTGGAAGACTGAACCTGAGACAGAACTGAGCAGAACCGAGCGCAGTCTTGAAGCCGAAGTATATCCTGGGCTTTAGTGTTGTCAACAGCAAGCACCGTGTCTGAACATACACTATACGATCAAAAGTATCCGGACACCCAGCTGAAAATTACTCACAAGTTCGTGGCGCCTTAAATCGGTAATTCTGGTATTCAATATGGTGTTGACTCATCCTTTGCCTTGATGACAGCTTCCACTCTCGCAGCCATACGTTAAGTCAGGTGCTGGAAGGTTTCTTGGGGAATGGCAGCCCATTCCTCACCGAGTGCTTCACTGAGGAGAGGTATCGATGTCGGTCGGTGAGGCCTGGCACCAAGTCGGCGTTGCAAAACATCCCAAAGGAGTTCTATAGGATTCATCTCAGGACTCTGTGCAGGCCAGTCCATTACAGGAATGTTATTGTCGTGTAACCTCTCCGTCACAGGCCGTGCATTATGAACAGGTGCTCGATCGTGTTGAAAGATCCAATCGCCATCCCCAAATTGTTCTTCAGCAGTGGGAAGCAAGAAGTGCTTAAAACATCAATTTAGGCCTGAACTTTACTAGTGCCACGCAAAAGGACAAGGGGTGTTAGCCCTCTCCATGAAAAACACGACCACACCATAAAACCACCGCTTCCGAGTTTTACTGTTGGCACTACACACGCAGGCAGATGACGTTCACCGGTCATTCGCCTTACCCAAATCCTGCCATCAGATCGCCACATTGTGTACCGTGATTCGTCACTCCACACAACATATTTCCACTGTTCAGTTGTCCAATGTTTACGCTCCTTACACCAAGCAAGGCGTCGTCTGCATTTACCGGCGTGATGTGTGGCTTATGAGCAGCCGCTCGATCATGAAATCCAAGTTTTCTTACTTCCCGCCTAACTGTCATAGTACTTGCAGTGGATCCTGATGCAGTCTGGTATTCCTGTATGATGGTCTGGATAGATTAAACATTACAACCCTCTTCAACGGTCGGCGTTCTCTGTCAGTCAACAGGCGAGGTCGACCTGTACGCTTCTGTGCTGTACGTGTCCCTTCACGTTTCTACTTCACTATCGCATCGGAAACAGTGGACCTAGGAATGTTTAGGAATGTGAAAATCTCGCGTACAGACCCATGAAGCAAGTAACACCCAATCACCTCACCACGTTCGAAGTCCGTGAGTTCCGCGGAGCTCCACATTCTGCTCCCTCACGATGTGTAATGACTACTGAGGTCGCTAATATGGAGTACCTGGCAGTAAATGGCAGCACAATGCACCTATTATGAATAACGTATGTTCTTCTGGATGTTCGGATACTTTTGATCATATAGTGTAACAGGTTTGTTTCCAAACAAGATACACAGCGCATACCGTCGAAATCTGCTCAGTTGAGCAGTTATTTTTAGTGCAAAACGGGCAAAAGATAAATGAGGGTAAGAAATGAGTCGAAATGCAATTAGTCTGTAACTGATCAGATGCGTAAGTACGCTATGCAGTTTAACAATGCTAAAATTAATGTTCATTTTGCTCCACAGCTTCTCGATGCTTATACCTGCGTCCTAATTCGCAACGGGAGGCTACCGAATGCAAAGTATGACCTACTTTTTAGTTCGGTTTACGACCCGCGTAAAATAACTGCTGTGGCGTTCAGTCAATAAAAAAGCCTTCCTTTCATCTAGATAGCGGGGCTCAGATTCCAGCAGTGTTGAAAAAAAAGGGGGGAAATTAATCTTCTATTCTTACCGGTCGATGGGGCGCCGAGCTAAGCTGTAAATTCCTTTTCCGACCTGGCGGACCCAGTTTATGTTCACTGGCCCTCCACACTGCATTCCTGACGATAACGGAATTTATTTCACGTGGAGCTTTTACCAACGCGTATCCGTCATCGCAGACAGATTATATTATTGGTATGACTTGTCAATGGATATGAAACGTCTGCATCCTGGATAATGTGCATCTGACAGTTCCGAACCCAGCTGTAGTGAATTTCAAGATAACTTAAAGCGGCGAGATACTGACGAGTTAGTTGTCTCGCCTTTTAAAGCCAATATATCTCGAGATTTTCATGTTCTTCATTTTAATAATCTTGTAGCGAAATTCGCTTTACTGCTGTTTCACGGTCAGCCATGACACCTACTGTAAATTTTTACTTCATTACTGAAGTCTTCAGAGCTTCTGTTAGAGGTGGGGTATTTGACCTTCACGCAACTTGTAATTATTACTGTGAAACTGATAGACAGTAAACTTCAGTCATGTTGAAAGAGACCTTGTTTTTAGAAGCTTTAGATATTCCAACAGAAGATACGGAAACTAGACACAGAGATTTCATGAAATGCGTAATTTATCTAAGAAAGTGTGAGTGCGCTGGATCTGATGATCTCAGTAACGAAAGGTGTTTTAGTGCAGCTCATTGGGCATTGAATTTTTGGGAATCGTTTGCTACACAAATATTTAAACTTCAGATAAACACAGAATAAATACTGCGTGATGAACAAACCGAAGACACATCGTTTTACATTCTTCCTTCCCGCTTTTCTCATTAACGAGGATCAAAACCGCTGTGTTCCCATATCCATATCTGAGGCCACTAACACACGACTGTGCGCTGTCTGCCAGAGAGGACCTAGTTCACTCGAATGTTAGTGATGGGAAGAAAATTTACCACCAGCATATGATGTGCAAGTAGTGGAAAATTTGTAGCATGACTTCCCTGGATGTCAAACAACCTTCTAGTGATGGATACCGCCACGCTCATCGGCCACTTGACATCCATGAATTATGGCCTTCTGTCTACGTCTACATCTACATCTATACTCCACGAAGTTTGTGGAAGAGAGTTCTTCTAACTGTACCCTAGGCCAATACAGCTTGGCCAAATTAAAACTGGACCGAAACAAGTTTTCAACTTCTCATTACAACGTAATCCAATCAACAAAGACCTTATTATAAATCGTTGAAACTAAAATTTTCTGCGTCTCCTGTAAGCATTTCTCCTGCTCGTTCAGTGGGGTAAAGTTCATTTCGTTTATAGATCCCAAGCACTCAAAAAATGTACAAGCTTACTTTCAAACTAGCTCTGTTCACTTGTTCTATTCTTCGTTGGTATTCATCTGTTCTAGAGCTAGTCAGAGTTTCGTCATTGGGATAATGATTCTGATGTATTAGTAAGACGTATTCTATTTACTTTTTGCCTGTCCGAGGGTCTGAAAACACTGGCTTCTGTGAATAACATAGGTGGTACCAAATGTCTTATCACTCTTCCTTCGATTCTGAAATTCTCACTATCCTGATGAATTCCAACGGAAGACGTATAAAAATTAATGTATTTATTTCTAGCAGGATCCTTGTGTTCTTTCCATAGTTGCAGTTTGGCGTATGTATACGTAGTTACCGTCGTGAAGGGATACTTAAACACAGTCACAGTCACACACACACACACACACACACACACACACACACACACACACACACACACCAATAAATAACAGAAAGATGCTACAGGTGTGGTAAATGATATGCAGGAAGACTAGTTACTCCTCACGCTGAGTTGAGGTGACGATTCTTTGTCTCCAGCGTTGCTTTAAAGAAACGTGTATGTGTCCCTGTGTCTTTAGAAACGGGATCAAGACAGTAAGAGCGCTACCCTCAATACGTACCAACGATTCAATTTTCAATTTTCGGTCCAACAAGAAAGTATTAGAAGAAGGTCGGGGAGTATCGGACAGCGGCTTGTATCGGGTAATACTTTTCTAAACTGTAGCGCTAGTGATAGTGCCTGTCACGCAGGTGCAGTGTAAATCATGAAAGAACAAGACCACACAAGCAATTTTGAATGAAAACAACACAGAGGCTCCGAGTGCCCAGAAGTTACCTGTTCCCAGTGAGTTTTTCAGAGCACAAACTAAGTTTTGGAGTGTTTTGTGTTGAACTGAAGGACTAGTTCCAGTTTATAACCATTTAAAATCAAATTCAAACCTTTTTGCAACAAAAATAACTTTTTCACAAATTACAAATTCAAGTTCGATGCAGCCCTCCAAAAATACTAGCGATGAAAAAGGAAAAGATGGAAAACTACGTAACATATTTTCTTATGACAGCGAGATCTTTAAATCTGGTAAATAAAGTACCATTGTATTGTTTAGTGTGAAAAACATTCCAATACAACCTGTAGAAAATATTATAATTTCAGAAAAGCTTGCGTGTCCAATAGTACCCGGCCTTTCAGTGTATTACACATATTTATCCAGATGGCAGCGGAAATATGACCTACATGACGTTCGATTCATTTTTCGTAATCTTACTGTACTCTAGTCGCTAAAAACTCTGAATGACATATCTATAATTGATAACCAGTGGGACAATCCATGCGATGTGTTCTTTACGCAAGGTAGGGCCAAGTCTATTTCCTCACTCCCTACCTGCGAGTCATTCGACGCACATTTTCCAGAACGCCGGTTGTAAGGTCGATCTCTTCTTGAATAGCAAAGATAGAAACCTCACCCCCAATCTTCATCTTCTGCGGTTCGGCAGATGAGTTAGTGTATCGCACCAAGACAAAAGATACCTATAAGGTGGAGCAGCGATTTCACCAACTATTATATACGCACTACAATAGTGTTTGTTGCAGTCTGTAGTACGTAAACTAAATTTCACAGGCTTATATTTAAAGAAACCGAAATCAAGAGTATTTATGATAATGAAGAAAGATTATTTAGGGAACTATGTAATCAGATATGACAATGTATTGTATAAATTTTGCAAACAGGGTGTACACGCTTGTGAGCTGTTTCTCGAGATCTGCGACGTAATAATAATTTCGGTTCCGATGGTGAGAGGGTCTATCAGAAATTACTGTCGCTGCGCCGTAGTCACGCTTGAAAACTGCTCTGGCATTCTTCCAAGTCGTTTAGTTCCGCTTTATTGCGGTGGAAATAATGAACCGGTTGTCACAGTTCTGAAGACGGGAAGTATTAAAGCTTCCCGCCAGATGTTGCAGCGAGACTGGTTCCTCAGGCATTCAGAGAGATGCTGCTGTCTCTGAATCGAGAAAAGCATTAACTGTCTTCCTGCATCATTCTTTCTGTAAACCTTGTCCGAAAACAAATAATCTTTTAAGTATTTCTGCCATTTCTTATGCCTGAAGGAATGGGAAGAAAATAGCTATCTCGGGTCGATTTGTTTTGGTAGTTACGGTCGGCTGAGTGAAACATGCTGGAATGGGGAGCAGGAAGATTTAAATGTTGTTAACAGAGGTATGTGTAGCTGGTGCATTAATTAAAATGTTTAATTTGGGCGTAAGTAATTTCTAATTCGCTATTTTGTGCACACATTAAACCAAAATTGCCACCTTAGTATGTAATTACTTGTAAAAAGTAAATCGAATTCAACATACAAACAGCTGATTAGTGTAACATAGTAGACCACACTAAATTAGCAAACTCTGATAAAGGAATTACAAGTCTTTGTTACGTATATATGGCGTTTTGTGATAGTTACACAAAGTCTCACGGATGCTGGGAAAGGGCAGCTGTATCTGTACGAGACAATTACCCCGCTGTAGAAGCTACAGAGTCGAAAGCTACAAACCATAGTGATGTTGGGTAACTCTGGCAGTGAAATACGTGCACCTAAAATACGTTTCTTGGACCATATAGTCAACAGATACATTTTAAATTTAAAAATTACAGCAGGCTTGGTCGCATAAAAATATTTGTTTCAGCGTTGATCGGTTTAAGTCTATTTGCAGACTATCTCCAGATCATTCTCTGAAATATAAGTGCATTTACGGCTGGCTCTGAGCACTATGGGACTTAACTTCTGTGGTCATCAGTCCCCTAGAACTTAGAACTACTTAAACCTAACTAACCTAAGGACATCACACACATCCATGCCCGAGGCAGGATTCGAACCTGCGACCGTTGCAGTCGCGCGGTTCCGGACTGAGCGCCTAGAACCGCTAGACCACCGCGGCCGGCTGCATTTACGGACTTAGAGAGACATCTAATGACAAGTTAAAACAAATAAACGTAAGAAATAATTAAAAGGAATATACCCAATGGTGGCAGGTGGATGTGGTGAACGGAGCAGGTACCATCTGTTGAAAGACGAACGTCAACTGCCCGATAGTGTGGCCCCACATGACGTCATTACCAGCCAGTGAGACGTTAGAAAAGTAAAGTACATACAAAGTGTTAGCATAAAATAAAGTACAAACATTGAATTTTAAGGTAAATGACAACTTAAGTTAACTGCTAGAGCAAGCAGTTTATCAGGAAACACTATGTGGTAACGGACCAATGGCAGTAGGTTCTGAGAAAGAAGACTGCCCTCTATAGACAGTTCGTGAAATTGTGTCGGTATATCCAGTACAACCACAGAAAAGATAATCTAGAGAGACGCAGTTGGTTGCCAAGGAAACGATGTTCAGAGTTTTGATACTAATTGGCTGAGGGAAACAGACGATAATACCAGAGATGTAACAGCCACTGACCGCTGCTACGTGCTGATATGGAGCGGCAGGCGCGACTTTCCATTACTGTGTCGGGTAGACGCCTCTAGTAATCACGGCGCTCTATAAAATATGATAAATCCCCGTAACTTCAGTTACAGGAATGTCACCAATAAAAAAATCATGAATGCACATAGCTATGTATACTTGAGCGATCTTAACCTACCCTTAACTTCCAACAAGTAAAATAATCCTACCATGCCTAAAACTACTTTCCATGCGTTGCTTTGCAGAAACCGAAATGTCTTCTCGGCTAACAGCATGGTACTTCTGCTGCATCTCTGTAAAATGCAACAGAAACCTCATCAAATTTTCGTGGATAAGTGTTGCTCACAATACATACTACTGTCTTCAACTCGACACATCGTATGCCAGTACAATAACACAAGTTCACATCAAATTAAAATTAAGTATTTACAACAAAAATAACATATTTTGAGATAGTAATGCACTAGCATGAGCTCTGTTCTAAACTGGCACACTGGGAGGTGTCATGCTATTAAATGTAGGTTGCTCCTCGCTGCCTTACGCTGCATTGAACCCATGCTTACACATATGTGACCATCATGTTACCTCTCCACGTTCACGCCATGAGTCCCACACTACACGCACACACAAAATAACTATCCAACGACCATTGAATTCTTACAAGGACTTGATCCTCGACTTCGTTAGTCTTTATCCTTTTTCCTTCCCACTTTTCTATTATTTTTCCATTTTCCATCATGAACTCCCAGGCCTGATTCGCATATTACTGGTGTGTATCTGCTTCTCCTCTCATCAGAAGTCTGACAGTCCTATCAGCTACAGACTTCTCGGGTTTCTGCAACTATAGGTTTATTGTTCGGTACACTGTACTGCAATACAGAGCTTCATTGAAGTACCTATTTCTCATAGGTACGGACCAAGGCATTGTGTCTGTTACAAACCAATATCCTAAAGAAGACCCCCAGTTCGCACATACATCAGGTCGTAGGATTAGCCTTAGGGTTTCTAATTGAAAGGTCACCACAATCCCTTTCCTTTCTTACCCCGCCTTCAACGTTTGGGTCATGAAGTTCTTCATATGGTCTGAGACCACACTCACACATGTGCAGCCATAATCTTCCATCACAACTTTTACTCGGCCTCTCATTGTGGTGCTGTTGGTGGCATAAAACCTGACGTGCTTCGTAAATGTGTCCATGACAATAAGAATGAACTGCCACCCCAAACTGCCCCTTGAGGAACGGTCTGTAATAATCCACACACATCTGGTCGCTTGACACTTCCGATGTGATGGCATGCATTTCACCTCTTACATCGTGTACAGATGTTTCACATACTGGCACATATCACACTTCCTAAATGTCTCTCGAACCTTCCATCTGAGCACAGTATGTTGTCACTGCTTGGCGATTGTCGCACACAACTTCGTCACTCTGCAATGACCAAGAATCTAATCATTGTACTGAATTAAATTCTCCAAAAGTGCGCCAGGGAGCCAAATTTTCTATCATCGCTCTTTCATACGCCAGTGGAAATACACCCTCCCTTCGAACATGCACAATAAACCAGTGTTTCTCGTATGTGCATCCTCTCAACCAATGCCATACTGCAGAAAGTGGCTTTTGGTCTCCTGCTGCGGCTGACTTACATCTATGTAGTCGAATGCACGCCATGTCTCAGTGTTGTAACACCGGCATTATTACTTCATTATTTTCTCACTGGATTTCGTCAACTCCGCCCCCGCTAAGGATTTTGGCTTAACGAGTCAAGAAATTTGTTATGCTTATTCCGATAATATAAGCGATCTCAAGATCATTTTCTTGAATCGCCAGGGCCCACCACATCATACTGTTAGTCATGTGCCTAACAATTCTTAGGAACTTTAGAGCATGGTGATCTGCACACAAACGAGTTTTCCAGCTGAGCATGTAACCCTTAAACCGTTTTGTTGCACTGACAGTGGCCAGCATTTCTAGTTCGATAGTGACATACCGTTCCTCTGTATCTAGTAGTTTCCAACTGTACATAGCTACAATGTGCATGTTCCCATCTTTACTTTCCTGTTGTGAACATCTCCCAATACCTTTCACACTTCCATCTGTGAACAGCTGGAAAGGTGCCATGAAGTCATGGTGCGCTATACAAATACTGCCATAGAATCCAGTCTGTACCTTCTCGAAAGCATATTCCTCCTTACCTTCTCAGCTTCACTTCTTGTCCTTCTTCAGTAGCACATATGAAGGACTCAAGACCTGCGAGAAGTGTCCTCTCTGTATATTGAAACCACGCCCAAGAACTCTCTTAACTCTTGTGCGCTGACCTTTTCAATTACATGACCTCTGCAATTTACTCTGTTATGTTCTGTCGATACACCGAACCCGAGATACGTCAGCTTATTTGCGCTCAGGTTCTCTTTGTCAGGCCCGAGCGTCATCCCGGATCTCCTGAGTGATGCCAGCAGCTGATTTACGTGCCACATGTGTACCTGAAATGCTGCAGATGCGACAATTATGTCAGCGGTGTAGATAATACTAAACTACATCATCTCTGGTGTGATTATGATATTCATGGCTCTCGCAATTACTGAAGTCGAGTCCTTGCGCCTGAATGGTACTCTGTTGTACCTGTACTATTATCCCACGAATAGAATGGCTTGTACATTCGGCAGGATGCGTGTAGCGCAATGTGATTGAAGCTGGCCATAATATCAAGCGTTGGAAGCAAAATTTTTCCTGGCAATTGGCACAGTACGTCTTGGATCCGTTCCGGCCTTGCTCTGTCTGTCTCAATGCTCTCGTTTAAAACCCTCGCGTCGAGGCAACAGGAGACCGATTCGTCTTTTCTAGACACAGCTGTGAGTGGATTCACATATTCTGACGCGGCCCGCGATCTGATTCCGCCTGCCTTCTTCGCCTGTATCACATCCCTGGTAGCTTTTCGGCGCTTGCAGGCGACTGAGTGCGCTATCATTGTTTGCGGCTGATTACACATTACTCTAAAGTTGGGAACCGCTAGCCAAATTCTTCCCGGTAGGAACGAGAATGTGTCCCTAAATTCCATGATCGTTTCCACCAACTCCTATCTCTGCTCCCCGCTCAACAATGAGTTATCTTGGATGCTCTTCCAAATTATTCTGCCTCTGTGTTCTCCACATCTGCTTCCGGCTGATCGTTTGTGCACTGGGCGCCATCTGCCGTGTTCCTTGCTTCTGAGTAAGGCGTAATCAATTTTTCTCGCCACATCGACGGATGAAACTACATGTTGTCCTCCAGAAACTGTCCAGGTTTTGCATATTTTTCTGCTGTGGAGTTAATAACATTGTCTCCTACCAGTGGCGAGTGGAATGCCTCACAGTGGTTTTCAGCCACTACGCAAGCTCTTTCACATTCTCCGCTCCACATGAGCTTCCCTGTGTGTGTGGGAGCTTCCTCTTCAGTCTTTGTCATTGTCCAAGGGTGCTTGTCGTCTTGACTTTGACTGTGGTATCTCACTGCGTACTATTATGTTCCTTTTGACACGTGTCTTCCGTACTCGTATGGACGACGTAGGGTATCGTGAGAGACTCTGGCCCACGAGAAATCGTATAATGCCTATCAGTTTCTGCTTTGTTGGCTAGGTTCGTGGAATTATCATCACAGGACAGCAAACTGACTTCATCTGCAACACTTGTTCAGTTTAAGAAATCATATTTCAGCTCCTGTGATCATCTATGAAAATTTCCTTGTCCTCCTTACATTTTAATAAATTAATTGTGCCATTAGAGCACTCTGCACCCTATGCGACGGGATCTTTAAAAAATTAACTAAAGTTTAAGGGGTCAGCCCATTTTCGCAACTCTGTTCGAGAGTAAGTTATTACTGATTATAAAATCTAACTACAACCCACCGATAACTGTTGCATTCACCTGGACACCACATCTTCCGTCGCTTGGTGACACCAAAACATACTTTCCAACCATCTGCCTTTTCGTCTCAAACTCGGGAACCAGTGTGATTCTTTCTATGGGTATATCAGCTAATTACTATCACTCTTCACCAGTTTACCGTAAAAAGATGCTGAAAGTGCTGTCACATCCGATACAGAATCCAGACATGCTACAATCTTAATTGCTTCCACATTTATTTCGGTGAGGGGACACCGGTTACCTTAATTCCTTCCACATTTATTTCAGTGAGGGTACACCGATTGTCTGCCTTTCCAGGCAACTCTGAGCCATCACAATATTGGTCACTGATATCGGTTTGCTCTTGTGGTTGTCAATACCGCACACTGTGTACGTGGTGTCCATTCTCTATTGATGGGTCCTCTGTGATTCTTCATAGTCGTTGCTCATTCAGTTGTACGACCTCACAGGTGGGGCCAGTGGTGGTGTATCTCCATTACTCTCTCGCCCTCTCTCATTACGTGACGCCTGCACACAACCTAAGCGGCGTTCGTAGTCCGGCACCTCGATCCTGCTTTGCCTCACTCTTGCCCACTTCCTTCTTTTCTCCTTCGCCCGTTGTCAATACGCAGCCAAACCATTTATGGAGCCCTATTTTCCATCCTCATTTTGCTAGCGTGTGCCGTCCTCTGTTTCTTCTGCTGGTCAGTGCCATCCAAAGATCTTGAAATATCGTGGAACTGTTAGCATGACAGTGTCCCGATGAGTGCACCTTGTACATGAACAGGAAACTGTGAGCTCATCCGGCCGCATCGTTCCACATCCGCCATTTTGTCATCCAAGAATCCTGCCAGAACAACAACGTGAGTCGTGTAAGTTGCTATGGAATGCCGAGACTGTGGCGCTCACTGTTCCCATTTTCTCCATCTTCGTCCAGGTTCCAGTAATTCACCGGAAGTTTGGTGCAGAAATCCTTATAACTACTGTTCTCACACACTGTTACGCCAAACCAGCAGCTTCCTCCAGGTCGAGCGTCTGCCGTGCAACAAATGAAGTATCTCATATCCTTCTCCTTTCGTACGCAGATACACGTCGAAATTCTTTAGGTATGCCTTCGGGTGAATACTGCACGTTCGACCGAACTTAAGCGGTGGTAAGCTCGCACCGTGCATCTACTGTAGAATACAGCCTGCAAATTCTTTGGCGTGACCTGCGTTGCGAGAACATTTCCTTGTCGTATTGCAGGCATTTCTGACTCGAGAACTAACACTCTCGCTCGTGTCTGCATGGACGATTGATTTTTAACATCCTCGCGGGCGGCGACATCTGCCATCTTCGTGTTTTCCCGCGTTTCTAGGTTGCCAGGCTTCGCTTCACACGCTTTTCTTACTTTGCCCAGAATGCTGGCGACCTCGGTCCGTATTTTTGCAGAATCAGTTCCCAATTCTCGCTTAACTTATGCAGCCTTGCCATCAATCTTTTGACTGCAAAGTTTTAGTTCGACGTCCGTTCTTGATTCTCCTTCGTCACCCGAGCTAGTTGCTCCATAGTGGTGTTTAACTGAGATATATTTCTGTCTAATATAACGAAATACGATCATATGGAGTCCTACTTTGCAGGCACTCCACAGACGTGCCTTTTATTTCGTCACTCACCTCCAAACTGTCCTAAGTTCGTCTGTCGGTTTACAGAGTTCTTTGATTTGGTGCACCCCTCAAAGATGTGATTTATGTTTCCTCACTCACCCCGAACGTTCCTCAACCGAACTGTAGGTTTCCATATTTATCAATCTCCCAGGCGTAACTCACATGAAAAACGTGACCTCAAACCAAAAGTACTGCTCAGAACAAATAGACATAAAAGATAAACGTTAACATCAACAATAGTAGCAGAAAATAGCACAATGGAAACACAAAACAGAATGTTCACATAAACGAACTACACAATCTACAACTACTTCACAAGTTACGGAGGATGCTCTGTAAACCAAACCAAAGTACACAGTACACCAGCTACTGCTGTCTGCCTCATACTGTTCATTTGCAACACACTCATTACACAAAAATACATCTTCCGTGCGCCTCACATCACTCACAAAGATTTTAGCATATTCCATACAGTTATGGGAAATTAATAATCCTTCCTGAGTCGTATCTGAAACTTTAAAAGTCTTCACACTGGCAATAACTTGAGAAATAAACCAAGTGGAAGCGTCACACTGGGTGCAAAAACGTAACAAAATCGTCAAATCTCTGATATTACACGATATTGTAATTAAGAAGACGCTCAGCAGACACAACGATCTGGCGTCCAGGACGAATAGAGCACCTGTGTCGACGCTACCACAGACGCCGACGCAAGCGTCGCTGCGACTGCTGACGCGCGCACTCGACTGTCGACAGCGGAGGGAACGGCTTACGGTGGGAGGGATGTAAGTCGGCCGCGTGCCTCAGGACTCAGCACGGTAGTGCACCTGACGATGGTGACATGTCTGATAGCCGAAACACTGTGCCCATTGGACACTATGGACCGGCAGTACACCCTTGGACTGTTTGATCAACAAATACGCCAGGAGAAACTGAAGAGTCACAAGTTGATAATTATTCATGGCTGATATCTTCATTCACCTATTATTATTAACGGCCAGGAAGTTCGCAAGATCCAACATGGATGAAACAACATAGAATATTTTATGATCTACTTTTGCCTACTTCTAGAGTCTGCATGAAAAATTGTCGGAAGATACGTTCTGACAGCCGGACGGAGTGGCCGTGCGGCTCTAGGCGCTTCAGTCTGGAGCCGCGAGACCGTTACGGTCGCATGTTCGAATCCTGCCTCGCGCATGGATGTGTATGATGTTCTTAGGTTAGTCACGTTTAAGTAGTTCTAAGTTCTAGGGGACTGATGACCTTAGAAGTTAAGTCTCACAGTGCTCAGAGCCATTTGAACAATTTGAACCTCGTAACACAGTCTCTGTTATTAATATTTGAGAATCACAGGACGAAACTTCAGTGGCGGTATAAAAGCTTAAGACGGGCCTGCAAGTGTGTTCTGAAAGCCTAATGGTTGAAGCAACCATCACTATAAGGAGGAAATCGAGAACTGAGTCCCAGTCTGGCACAGAATTTCAAATTTCAGCACGTATCCATTAAATACATAGCCCCTATGTTGCTTTACATCACACAAAATTTTAAACATTTATCAACACGCTCCTAGCGTTATTAAAAAACATACCTGAACAAATTTAATATTTATATATCCGGTGAGCAAACTAAAACTGACCTGGAAAATATTTCGTCTGCCCTCGCTGTGGATGATGTGAGTTTGGATGCCTATCTTAAGGTACGTCGAATACAATGCAAAACAGAATTAAAGTATCACTTTTTCGAAACCCCGTAATTGCCTCCCATTGTGAGCCCCAACTTTGAAATCTGCTACAAAGGTGATTAGCACCTTTCTCTGTAACGGTGTAAAAGCATGTCGCACTGCAACTTTACCACCGGGCTCGGCGACGTTACAAACAGCAAGGTGTCGACGTATGCGAATACAAGGCCAGTGCTCAGAAACCCATTTGACGTGTAAGGTGTCTCAATGGTGCCAACTTAAAAGTAATTTAAGTTCAGTTCTGCCCAACGCTACCTTGGACGTGTAACACGATGAAAAGGTCGTCGTCTTACACACATTTCAACCCTTCTTCTGACGCCCCTGCGATGGTTGTCGGAACGGCGACACCCAGCATGGAAATCACGCAATTTTCCCATGATTGGCCGAGGAAAGTATTCCAGACAGTCTGCCGCTCAAAATCGACGCGAAACGGTCCCTGGGTGTCGCATAAGCCGCGTCAACGAAACCATCTCTTTCCTTGGGGCATTGATTCCCCCACATTTCGCGGTTGAAAACGGCAGTTGTCAGTGCGATGAGCAACAAGACGACGTTCTTGACAACCTTTGATACTGCTGACTACCTCGGACGATTCAACTCTTCTCTAAGGACGTTGTAGGGCTGCATCCCCATTAAACGTGATCGCACCCTTTTGGAGGGCAGCGAGACCGAAATTTTTTTTCTCATGTAATAGATGGAACCACAAGCGACCGTTCAAAATTGTTTGACAAAATTTGAAGATGACTGTGTGTAGCAGAGGGTGCTTATACTCTTGCATTCCTACTGTTTTACGCCCTCCAGTGACATGATCACCAGTTTGGAACTATCCTCGGTCGCATCCTGCCACATTTATTGATAATTTTAAAAATGTGACCTCGGAGAGAAAACCTGAGAAGTATCCCTGGAAATCCCCATTAAACGTGATCGCACCCTTTTGGAGGGCAGCGAGACCGAAATTTTTCTCTCATGTGCAAGCAACTGCCCTCGGAGGGCTGTAAAGTACACTCCTGGAAATTGAAATAAGAACACCGTGAATTCATTGTCCCAGGAAGGGGAAACTTTATTGACACATTCCTGGGGTCAGATACATCACATGATCACACTCACAGAACCACAGGCACATAGACACAGGCAACAGAGCATGCACAATGTCGGCACTAGTACAGTGTATATCCACCTTTCGCAGCAATGCAGGCTGCTATTCTCCCATGGAGACGATCGTAGAGATGCTGGATGTAGTCCTGTGGAACGGCTTGCCATGCCATTTCCACCTGGCGCCTCAGTTGGACCAGCGTTCGTGCTGGACGTGCAGACCGCGTGAGACGACGCTTCATCCAGTCCCAAACATGCTCAATGGGGGGACAGATCCGGAGATCTTGCTGGCCAGGGTAGTTGACTTACACCTTCTAGAGCACGTTGGGTGCCACGGGATACATGCGGACGTGCATTGTCCTGTTGGAACAGCAAGTTCCCTTGCCGGTCTAGGAATGGTAGAACGATGGGTTCGATGACGATTTGGATGTACCGTGCACTATTCAGTGTCCCCTCGACGATCACCAGTGGTGTACGGCCAGTGTAGGAGATCGCTCCCCACACCATGATGCCGGGTGTTGGCCCTGTGTGCCTCGGTCGTATGCAGTCCTGATTGTGGCGCTCACCTGCACGGCGCCAAACACGCATACGACCATCATTGGCACCAAGGCAGAAGCGACTCTCATTGCTGAAGACGACACGTCTCCATTCGTCCCTCCATTCAAGCCTGTCACGACACCACTGGAGGCGGGCTGCACGATGTTGGGGCGTGAGCGGAAGACGGCCTAACGGTGTGCGGGACCGTAGCCCAGCTTCATGGAGACGGTTGCGAATGGTCCTCGCCGATACCCCAGGAGCAACAGTGTCCCTAATTTGCTGGGAAGTGGCGGTGCGGTCCCCTACGGCACTGCGTAGGATCTTACGGTCTTGGCGTGCATCCGTGCGTCGCTGCGGTCCGGTCCCAGGTCGACGGGCACGTGCACCTTCCGCCGACCACTGGCGACAACATCGATGTACTGTGGAGACCCCACGCCCCACGTGTTGAGCAATTCGGCGGTACGTCCACCCGGCCTCTCGCATGCCCACTATACGCCCTCGTTCAAAGTCCGTCAACTGCACATACTGTTCACGTCCACGCTGTCGCGGCATGCTACCAGTGTTAAAGGCTGCGATGGAGCTCCGTATGCCACGGCAAACTGGCTGACACTGACGGCGGCGGTGCACAAATGCTGCGCAGCTAGCGCCATTCGACGGCCAACACCGCGGTTCCTGGTGTGTCCGCTGCGCCGTGCGTGTGATCATTGCTTGTACAGCCCTCTCGCAGTGTCCGGAGCAAGTATGGTGGGTCTGACACACCGGTGTCAATGTGTTTTTTTTCCATTTCCAGGAGTGTAGTTGCCAGTGTAATCTTACACTCGCACACATCACTATTAAATTTTTCTTAGTGTCTCCATTAGTTTCACAGCCTTGGAGACTAGTAAGATGTACAAAAGAAAAACTTTTTACATGTCTTCATTATCTCTTGTTGTTATTGACACCAACTCTTACGTTTAGTGGTACATTCCTGCGACTGAAATTTTTGTTTAACGTTGTGGGTTCCTGATGACTAAATAACTGATGAAGACTTGCCTTATATTTCTTGAACTTCATTCTTTGTCACATTATTAAATATCACGCCGTTTTTACAATTTCCACTTAATATTCAAAATGACATTGTTAGTGTCGATCATATAAATACGCCCATCTCCATCAGAGGAATGCCCACTACCACTACATTCTGCGGTACTCACAATACTCCAAAGAGTCTACAAAGCAAAAGAGTTTACAAACTTTCTTGACAAAAGAAGAATCATCACCAATATATAACATTATTTTATAAATGAATCCAGAAATAGATTTAATATTCAGCGCTAGATTGTGCAATCAATAATATGAATTTCAAGTATTCCAAATATTTCTGAAAGAAAAATAATTTTAGCTATATCGACCGCAACTACTTAGCCTTTTTTTATAAGTAAATTCTAGTCTGAAACATAATACATTGCATACAAAATCAAATGAAATTCTTTTAGTAAAGCTGCCGAGAATGTTCACCTATACCAGATCCGGGATTAATCTTGTTGTCGACTACTTCTATAAATAAAAAAAAGATAATGTTAGAGGAGGGTGTCCAATTGCACCTGCCTGTAGGCACATAAGGCTATTTCCCCTGTTTTCTCTTTAAAGGCACATTTTTAAATTCTCAATAATTGTGGACGGGTGCTACCGAGGGTATCGTCGAAAAGGGGTGCCACATAGGGTCTTTTTGTCATTGTATTGATCCATGTGTCAGTGTCGCAGCCCTCGGTGATCACGCCACAGGAATCCATGAAACTGGGGGCTGAGAAAGCATAAACATCCTTCGCTGCTTCCGATCTCATTCACATTTCGTCGAATTGTTTTCGGCGATCCTTAGCGGTTCCAATCTGTGCACGAGAAGAAAACGTGTGGCTGTGCTGCACTCGAAAGGGGTGGGATCATGTTCAGTTAGATGCAGTCTCACAATGTCCTTAGAAAGGATTAAATGCCTCAGGGGAGTCAGCACCGTCAAAGGTTGTCAAGAACATCGTCCTTTTGCTCATCGCACTAGGAACTGTCGTTTTCAACCGCGAAATGTGGGGGAATGAACGTCCCGAGGAATGGGGTGGTTTGATTGACGCCCCTTAAGCCACCCCTTGAGGCCTTCTCTTGGCAGTTCTGATTGGCAGTGTGAATGAAATATTTTGTTCGACCACACATAAGAAAACAGCGTGATTTGAACGCTGCGTGTCGCAGTTCTGACCGTCATAGAAGAAGCGTCAGGAGAACGGGTGAAATTTGGGTAAGAGGGGTTATGGCGACCTCTCCATTGTGTAACACGTCCACCGTGATGTTGGCCAGAACTGCCGTGAAATTTGTGCCACTGTGACATCATCAGCCCACCTCATACAACACATGGACTTCTGAAATTTGACGTTTCTTTCGCATGTGTCGACGCCCTGCTGTTAGAAGCGTCTTCGAGCCCAAGGGTGATGTCGCAGGGAGCTACGCTTTTGTACGTTCATAGAGGAAGGTTGTAGGCATGTTTGAACCAAGTTTCAAAGTTTTGCGTTGCGATGGAAGACAATTATGGAGTTTCGAAAAATGATCGTTTAATTTTTTTTTTCGCTGTGTATTTTCCAGGCATGTTTTATGTTCCTCATCCTGTATATGAAGTCTGTGCAGGTCCAAAATTGTATTTACCATCATTCACGATGTGGCGCCCAGTACTTTGCAAGGGATGGTTCTAAAGGATTTAGTGTACACAACTCAGTCCGAGAAAACCACCACGTAGGGGTTGGCCCTTGCAGTGCACCTGTGTTTTGTGCCACGATACCGAACCTTGACGCTGCACTGCCTCCATGGACCCTACGCTTTGCCTTTTATTGGCTGCAAATACCAGTACGCTGCTGGTGTGATACAGACTGACTGACATGTGTTTGTATAGAAATATAATCTTAGTTTGTAAGTTCTAGCGTAGCTTAAGATAATTTGACAATAAGATAGTTTGCACAGTCCACTTAAATACGTAGCTGATCAACAAAGTCAGCAGCCATTGGTAAGAAGTACAACTCCATAAGTTAGATTAAGGTAAGTGATTATTTTTGCCCACGTCCTCTGAGGAGAAGTCGTCTTCATTGGGTTGTGTAGTGGCATGAAAAACCACTTTTTTTTCCCTTACGAATCCAGCATGTCTGTAATACTTGTTTTTAGCATAACTTATTAGAGAAATACGACAGTCAGTGGTACATCAGAGATGGCATCATGAACAAGTACAGGTAATGTATTCCAACTGGATCTGACAGAAATCACCGATTTCTCTCTCGTCTTGACAGGTAAAGTAACCACCAATGACGTGTAGGACTCACTGTAATCATTCATTGTGATTTTCCGTGAGACATTCCCCTGAAAACAAGAAGAATCAGAAAGCAATTTGTAGAATACACTCTAAGGGGAAAAAAAAGGTGCACCACAAAGGAATTATCTAAATGGGACGGAAATCAGTATGCGTGATGTACATGCACAGAAAAACAAACGAATATAATTTCAGAAAAATTGAATTATCTATTCAAGAGAAAGAGTGTCACAGATCGAGTAAGTCCGCCGATCATTGTTCCACCTCTGGTAGTGTGAAAGAGGACCTTGGACTGCAGAAATCCGCGGTCTATCAGGTACCCTGCCAATGTGGTAAGACATACATAGGTCAGAGGGTGCGTACTGTTGACTATCTTTGCCTAGAATACGAACGGCACAACAGATTGTAGCAGTCTAACAAGTCGGTAGTCACCGAACATTGCCTGGGGGAGTCAACACTGACGTCCAACTTTTGGTGGTGGTGATAAGTTCCTATGAGACCAAACTGCTGCGTTCAGCGGTCCGTAGCCTTACACACTACTTAATCTAACTTAAACTTACGCTACGGACAACACAGACACCCATGCCCGAGGGAGGACTCGAACCTCCCACGGGGGGAGCCGCGCGAACCGTGGCAAGTTGCCCTAGACCGTGCGACTACCGCGCGCGGTTGCCCCAACTTCTGGCAGTATGTCATTAAGGAGTCTCGTATTGAGGTCAAGTAAGGGAACTTATGATAAACCGTGATAGCGGGTACATCCTTAATAAGGTATGGGACCCTGCTATTAGAATGGTTATGAAGCGAAAAGAGATTCCAGACATAGAACTGACTTCGGCGGCAGGTGGAAGAGTAGCAGTTGTGCACCAGGACGCGCACCTGCGGGGCGAAAACGGAATAGTTTATCCACCGCAAGAAAAGGCAGACGCCATATCACTCACGGTCGCACGTCGATTCCAAGAAAACTTCACCGATGAAGCGAGAAACAAATCGAGAGGAATGACTGCAAAGTGAAGCGACATCTAGCACGAAAGTGCAGCAGTGACCGGACACCTAGTTCGCAGAAGTCGGCGAGCGAAATCTAGGTGCTCTTACGAGGCGATTCGGCAATACTAAAGTCCCAGATCCCGACCGTATCAAATCGTCTTACCTAAAGAACCATCCCCAAACCTCCATCTCTCACCTCACCACCATCCTTAACAACTGCCGAAAACTAAACTATTCTCCTACAGCCTGGAATGTTGAAAAAGTTATTTCCATCCCCAAACCAAATAAAAATACCTGTTTTCACAAAGAAACAGACCCGTCTCCCTTCTTAACCACTTTTCCAAATTCCTAGAGACTCTAATACTAATCCCACTGAAACAGTTCCTTATCACCAACAATATGCTTACTCCTGAAGAATACTATTTTCATGCTGGACACAGCGCAATACAGCGAGCAATTCGCCAGGTAGATCACATATGCTCGGAGAAACAGTAGTGAAACAGTACCGGTGCCATCTTCCTAGATAAAAAGAAAGAGTTCGACCATGTCTGGCGTGTCGGCCTATTGTACAAGATGTCCCTAGTACACTGTCCACTTCAGATACTGACCGATGACCACGCTGTCTGGTCTCCTTCGCCAAACAACCAACCAACCAACTTCAGATACTAAAAATTGTCAAGTCTATCCTGACAAGCAGAAATTCCTACTCGTCTTGAGACAGAGCGGACAGTCACATCAGGAATATAGAAACAGTTGTGCCCCAAGGATCTGTGCCAGATTATCTCCTATACCTATTAGATACAAATGATGTATCAGGAGAGCGGGGGAACAAATAATCCTTCACGCAGACGACTCTGCGCTGTACCACAGAGGCAGAAATCTCAACCCACATGAATCACGTCATCGAATGGCACAAGTTACGGAAAACAAAAATCAACGCAGAAAAGTATCAAGCCACCATATTTACTACCAAAGCTAAGTCCTATTGCTAAATATTCAAGTTAACAACCAAGATATTCCCTGCAGAGGCTCGATTACCCACCTCGTCATAAAGATCGGTAAACGGCTAATATTCACCCAGAATGTAAGGGAAGCTTGTAACAAATGCTGTGCAAGAATTTTTCAGCTGTACCCACTACTGAAAGGCAGGGGGCTCTCAACAGCAGCTAAGATTAGAACCTGGAAAGCCGTCTTACTGCTAGCCATACTCTGTGGTTCAGAAATATGGGGCATGGCGGCAGACATGAATTTAACCAGAATAGAAAGGGTGCAAAATAAAGAACTTCCCATGATAACTGATGCACGAAGGCTCTGCAGCAATGAGGAAATTAAAGTCATGCTAGTTCACACAACCACCTATCATCTCATTAAACAGAAGTCCACTGCACTATACGAATCATGACACAAACCCTCATTTCACTTCATCAACTCACTTGGTGGAGAGGAACACCCCATCACCAAGCCCCGTCACCACCATCCGTCGTCAGTTCAGACCTTAAACAGCGTAAGTTAAGGCTTACAGATTTCATTACCGTCACATAAATCACAACCACCACCACCACCACCATCAAACATCATGGAATGAAAAGCTCACCCAGACAATACCAAAAATAAGCAGAAGACAGAGCGCCACAGAGCGCTGATTCTCCTATGACAAATTGGTAGAAATCCAGACAGTTTTACCGACATCTGTCAGTTCATCAGCGCACCTGACTTTGGCGACGTGGTCGTTTGCAGAAATATTGTTCCCGTTGGCCAATGACATCGTCAGTTCACCCGTGAACTACACTCCTGGAAATGGAAAAAAGAACACATTGACACCGGTGTGTCAGACCCACCATACTTGCTCCGGACACTGCGAGAGGGCTGTACAAGCAATGATCACACGCACGGCACAGCGGACACACCAGGAACCGCGGTGTTGGCCGTCGAATGGCGCTAGCTGCGCAGCATTTGTGCAGCGCCGCCGTCAGTGTCAGCCAGTTTGCCGTGGCATACGGAGCTCCATCGCAGCCTTTAACACTGGTAGCATGCCGCGACAGCGTGGACGTGAACCGTATGTGCAGTTGACGGACTTTGAGCGAGGGCGTACAGTGGGCATGCGGGAGGCCGGGTGGACGTACCGCCGAATTGCTCAACACGTGGGGCGTGAGGTCTCCACAGTACATCGATGTTGTCGCCAGTGGTCGGCGGAAGGTGCACGTGCCCGTCGACCTGGGACCGGACCGCAGCGACGCACGGATGCACGCCAAGACCGTAGGATCTTACGCAGTGCCGTAGGGGACCGCACCGCCACTTCCCAGCAAATTAGGGACACTGTTGCTCCTGGGGTATCGGCGAGGACCATTCGCAACCGTCTCCATGAAGCTGGGCTACGGTCCCGCACACCGTTAGGCCGTCTTCCGCTCACGCCCCAACATCGTGCAGCCCGCCTCCAGTGGTGTCGCGACAGGCGTGAATGGAGGGTCGAATGGAGACGTGTCGTCTTCAGCGATGAGAGTCGCTTCTGCCTTGGTGCCAGTGATGGTCGTATGCGTGTTTGGCGCCGTGCAGGTGAGCGCCACAATCAGGACTGCATACGACCGAGGCACACAGGGCCAACACCCGGCATCATGGTGTGGGGAGCGATCTCCTACACTGGCCGTACACCACTGGTGATCGTCGAGGGGACACTGAATAGTGCACGGTACATCCAAACCGTCATCGAACCCATCGTTCTACCATTCCTGGACCGGCAAGGGAACTTGCTGTTCCAACAGGACAATGCACGTCCGCATGTATCCCGTGCCACCCAACGTGCTCTAGAAGGTGTAAGTCAACTACCGTGGCCAGCAAGATCTCCGGATCTGTCCCCCATTGAGCATGTTTGGGACTGGATGAAGCGTCGTCTCACGCGGTCTGCACGTCCAGCACGAACGCTGGTCCAACTGAGGCGCCAGGTGGAAATGGCATGGCAAGCCGTTCCACAGGACTACATCCAGCATCTCTACGATCGTCTCCATGGGAGAATAGCAGCCTGCATTGCTGCGAAAGGTGGATGTACACTGTACTAGTGCCGACATTGTGCATGCTCTGTTGCCTGTGTCTATGTGCCTGTGGTTCTGTCAGTGTGATCATGTGATGTATCTGACCCCAGGAATGTGTCAATAAAGTTTCCCCTTCCTGGGACAATGAATTCACGGTGTTCTTATTTCAATTTCCAGGAGTGTATTTCGACGTGAAGTACGTGTGGAGAAGCTGAAAAATAACATCACATACCACAACAGGGAGGAGATGTATCACAGCATGAAAAGACTTGTCAAGCTGCGCACCGGAGAAGTCGTTTGCTGTGTACATTTGCATTACTTGTGAGATGCCGTGAAGAACGCGTAGTACCGAACTTCGGCAAAGTAACGTATCACATCGACTCAGCGGCAGTCAGAAGAATCAAGATACGTGCTAGTCTAGCCCTGGTACGGGAGAGAGTCAGCTTTACTCGATGGTGGCTGGACTCGAGTAACAAAGAACTTTTCAGATTACATCTACAGCTGCCTAACCAGTTCATTTCCTGGACGTAGGACTGGTTTCATAGTGTCACATGGGCTACAACTGACTCCACCAAAAGAAGACCACCGGACATCAAACAACGAAATTCGAGCGTATATCAGAGAAGAAACCTTATGATTCTCCCTGCAAGACTATTATCAGTGTCACGGCCAGGCAACTGGTTAGGAGGCGGTGTCAGTTTTTAAGATAGGACTCCTAAATCCGTACCTGTCGTGGACATTACTAGCTCAGTGGAACAGGTAGCTGCATGACTTCCCCTTGAAGCAGCTGAAGAAGTACATCGTGAAACCTCTAGTGCTCTCATGCAAACAAAACTTATGAAACCGAACAGCAGGGAGAGGACAGCCTTAAGAGAAAAAGAAAAAATCGTGATATTGTGGTTTCATCAACCGATAAGGGCAACGCAGTTATGAACCTATATCACCAGGATTACATTGAGAAAATACGGGACCTGTTAGAAGACAATGCAAACCGGAATATCGACACTGAGCCATCGAAGAGGGTGGAGAAGAAAGCCATGGCATTTCTTGAGGAATCCGGCTTTCCACACGATGTTGTTAAGAAGCTAAGATAAAGAGCACCATTTCCACCAAGTCTTTATCGACTGCCGAAGGTTCACAAGGATGGGGATCCTTTACGCCCCCAAGGTTCGTTTACGCCCCACCATCAGCAAAAATTGATGCTACAACATAGTCACTCGCTAAGTACCTGAAGGATTTTCTTAGCCCTTATGTCAGGAAGCACTCACGTCTCATTCGCAACTCTATGGATTTTGTGGGACGCCTTCACAACTTTAAGCTTAAAGAGACAAACATCCTTGTAAGTTTCGACGTTGTCTCTCTTTTTACCAGAGTGCCTTTACAAGTGTCCATAGAACGTTTTGGCCAGAAATTTGATGTTGAGGTGACCAACCATTTTAGGCACGTCTTGACGCGACATATTTTCGTTTCGACGGTGGCTACTACGAGCAGACAGACGGAATAGCCGTGGGGAACTTACTTTCACCAGTTGCCCCCCCAACATGTATATGGAATATTTCCAGGAACAAGTCCTGGAATCAGCCCAATGAAAACCTACCTGTTTCTTCCTTTATGTAGATGACGCATTTGGCATATGTCTACAGGAAAGAGACAAGCCGAATGATTTTCATATACACCTCTGATCCATGCAGCAGGACGTCGGTGTTACCATGGAAGTTACGTAGGGCTGGCACCCTCTCTGACAACAAGAGTATCAACGAAGAACTTGAACATCTTAGAGCGGTTTTCCGGAAGAATGGCTGCAAGAATTGGCAAATTCGGCGGGCTCTAAGTCTTATACCTTCTGTACATCAGGCTGAACCAGAAGAGGATTCTCAGCAGGACACAGCCATTGCATTTATTCCTTTCTGTGGCGCCTTGTACTAGAAGATAGGACAAAGTCTCCGGAACACTAAGTGAAGACGGTCTTCTGCCCACCATCCAAAAAACGGGCGCTGCTTGGTTCCGTGAAAGACGACCTCGGAAATCCGGGGTCTATCAGATACCGTGTCATTGTGGTATGACACGCGTAAGTCAGACGGTGAGTCCTGTCGAAGATCACTGCCGAGGACACGAATGTCACACCAAACTGCAGCAGCCTAACAAGTTAGGAGTCACAAAACATTCCCTGACGGGATTGCATGGAATTGATTATGACCACACCAAGGTTCTTGTACAGACGTCCAACATCTGGGACGGCGTCTTCAAATAACCCTGTACTGCCTTAGTAAAGCATGGGATCCCACTATTAGAATGGCCAGGAAGAGAAAATAGATGCCAGACAATGAATGGCTTCGGGTGGAGGAACAGCAGAGGTACGTCAGCACGTCCACCTAGCCGCGAACCTAGGATGGAACACTGTGTCGGTGTAAGGAGTTGGGTTAGGGATGATGGGCACGGATCGCCGATGGAGCAGCCCATCAGACATGGAGGGGAGGAGATAAATAGCGCGGCGCCGGTCATCCTTCAGTCAGTTTATCATCGCACCTGATGATGGTAATGTGGTCGTTTGGCGATATATTGTGCCCGTTGGACACTGACATCCGGCAGTTCACCCGTAAGTCATTTCGACAATTCTATTTCAGTCAGTGAAATTCCTGGCCGAAGAAGTGTCTGGAGACGCCCCAGACAGCAGTATGATACCAACCTGACTGTCGCCCGTCATACAGACCGACAACAATGAGTCATAGTACGGATTGACATTTCTTTCAAAGCAGAACCCCTTGGTTACCATCCGTGGCAGCCTTAGAGCACAGCAGTACTTTAACGATATTCTACTCCCCATTTTGTTGCTCTTCGTGGCAAGCGATCCCGGGCTTTCATTCCAACAAAACAATGCTCAGCCACATACGGCGAGTGTTTGTACTACTTCTCTCCGTGCTTGTCAAACTCTACTTTGACCAGCGAGATCGTCGGATCTCTTCCTAATCGAGAACGTTTGAAGAATTATGGGAAGGGCCCTCCAACGGGCTCTGGATTTTGACGATCTAACGAGCCAGTTGGACAGAATTTGGCACGATATACCTCAGGAAGATATCCAACGATTATATCAATCAGTGCCAAGACGAATAACTGCTTGCTTAGGACCAGAGGTGGATCAACGTCTTACTGACTTGCATAGTTTGTGAAACTCTTTCTCTTGAGTAAATCATCCATTTTTTCTGAAATTTTAATTATTTGTTTGTCTATACCTGTACGTGATATCTACAAATATTCGTCCCATTCGGATAAATGGTAAGTGGCGCAACGCCTTTTTTTTACTTCGAGTGTACTTCTAGTATGTCGGCGGTATAGTAGTTCCGTCTGGTAGAATGTATTATGTGACAGGAAACTGTTATAGAGTTTCTTCTGATAGGAATCAATTTTTCAGACAAATTTAAGAACTCTAAGTTACCTATCCTTCACTACTCCCGGTTCGCGTTATAGACTTCACCAGCAGTTGTTACGTAACAAGTGCAGAAACGCCTGTTGCGTAAGACATCGATATGCAGTCCCCTTGCGAATAACGTAAGAAGAAAACAGTTTTAAGCAAGTACTCTCAGTCCCTGTAGCTGCAGAATACAACGATTAGGAAGTTACCTTCTTTCTTAAATTAATATCATCAACGGTTGTATTTTTATTCAACATAAGCTGCACCACAAGACAAGCAGACAACACGAAAATATTCTGAAAGAACAATAAACACAAACTCTTAGTAGCGGACTGTATTTACTTTTCCTGTCAATTGGTTTACGTCTCATAAACCCACAGGAGATAACACTGCCGTAATGTACACACTTATCAAATGCAGATTCTTGTATCAGCAATGTCTAACTACACTGTTGCTCAGTACGCCGGTCTGCTATAATTCCTCCTGATCACCGTTTTAAAGCTTTTCGTTGTATATACAAATAATTTCCTATAGTTTCCTGTTATACAAGAATCTTGTCTTACTTCGGCTGTTGAAAACCTCATAGGATGCACTATGTCTTACACACAGTTACAGTCTTTGGTTAACTGTTTTCGGTATTTTGACACAATTCTGGGACTCTAATCCTATGTATGGAAGGAACATCTCTTTTTACTGCCAATAAAAGAAAATGTACACGCTCTACATAGGTTTAAACTTCAGTTTTTGTTTCTTTGTCACAGTATAAGGCATGGATGAAGGCAATAGGTTTCACGTGGACCATCTCGGTTTGAATATTGTCTTTAGACGTTTGAACGGACTAGAAATTATGAACCACATGGTTTAGGAAGTTTATAGGGTTTTCATAGTTCTCGCTATGTGTTTCGTGTCTTTAATTGAACTAATCACAATACTCAATAAGTCATATGTTTAGGAAAAAAATTCAAAATGGTAACGGAAATCTTTGCCAAAACTAGATTACGGGTTGACTCTACTGCTAAACCATCTAACTGCTTAGACAGAGTCTGTTGCAGTTACAAATAAATATCTGCGAAGCGGGTGTGAGTGACTGCGGTGATGCACATTGAGGTGTAACATACCTTGAAACCTATGATATCACTTCTCTCACTTCTAAATTCTACGAAATGCACAACGGTCTTAGTTCTCTTGATGAACTCTTACCTTCATAACCACCATCGCTGTAATAGCAGCTTGGCAGCTTATACCCGTCTCTTTGATAATACCTTCATAAATTTTGAGTCTGTTTGAACCACAACGTCTAAAATATAACTGCCGTGTGTGTACTGTCACATTTTTTGTCGGAATCAGTTGTTTAGTAATGCATTCGGCAAGACGCATTTCCTCACTACGAAGATTTTCCAGGAGACATCAGTCCAGTTAAAGTTACAACACAGCTAGCTCTTTATTCCCATGATGTAATGAGTGCTATCGACAAGGGATCTCAGATCGATTCCAAATTCCTAGACTTCTAGAAGGCTTTTGATACCGTTCCTCACCAGCGACTATTAATCAAATTGTTTGCATATGGATTATCGTCTCAGTTGTGTGACTGGATTCGTGATTTCCTCTCAGACAGGCCACAGTTCATAGTGATAGACGGTAAATCATCGAGTAGAACAGAAGTGATATCTGACGTTCCGCAAGGTAGTGTCATAGGCCCTCTGCTGTTTCTGATTTACATAAATGATCTAGGTGATAATCTGAACAGCCCCCTTAGATTGTTTGCAGATGACGCTGTAATTTACCGTCTAGTAAAATTATCAGACGATCAATTCCAACTACGACATGATCTAGGGAGAATTTCTGTATGGTGCGAAAAGTGGCAATTGGCACTAAACAAGCAAATTACGAGGTCATCTACATGGGTACTAAAAGAAATCCAATAAATTTTGGGTATACGATAAATCGCACAAATCTAAGGGCTGTCAGTTCGACTAAATACCTACGAATTACAATTACGCGCAACTTCAATTGGAAAGACAACATAGATAATATTGTGGGGAAAAACGAAACAAAGACTGCGCTTTGTTGGCAGAACACTTAGAAGATGCGACAAACCCACTAAAGAGACAGCCTACATTACACTTGTCAGTCCTGTGCTGGAATATTGCTGCGCGGTATGGATTGACGGAGGACATCGAAAAAGTGCAAAGAAGGGCAGCTCGTGCCGTGTTATCGCGCAATAGGGGTGAGAGTGTCACTGATATTATACTCGAGTTGGGGTGGGAATCACTGAAACAAAGGCGGTTTTCTTCGCAGCGAGATATATTTACGAAATTTCAATCACCAATTTTGTCTTCCGAATGCGAAAATATTTCGTTGACACCCTCTTACGTACGGAGAAATGATCATCATAATAAAATGTGAGAAATCAGAGCTCGAACGGAAAGATTTAGGTGTTCCTTTTTCCTACGCGCCATTCGAGAGTGGTATGGGAGAGAAGTAGCATGATAATGGTTCGGTGGACCCTCTGCCAGGCACTTAAGTCTGAACTGCAGAGTAACCATGTAGATGTAGATGTAGACTACTACTAGCATCACCAATACCCAGTGCTTGGGCTATTACTGTGTTGCAAAAGTGAAATGATCACATGGCGTCACTGGCAGGAGATCCCGTAGAGAGTCATTCTGCTGCCTAGTAAAAATATTTGTATTTTACGTCACGTCAGCGACTTAGGTGTTTTTGAGATGAAGACGAGAGGAAATAATTAGGACAACAAAAACAGCTAGTCGCTGAGAAAAAGAAAAATCTTCAACCCGGCCGGAAATCGAACCCGCGACCGCGCGATCTAAAGGCAGTCATGCTGTGTACTGGAACACGAGCTGCGGACTGTGTAGTAGAATTAAAGTATCATTAAATGACTCTCTGGCTGACGCGTCAGAATATATACATGTTATAAATACTTCATATTCTTAGGACTATGTTCTGTCTTTCCAATATATGTTTCATCTGTTGGAATTTTCTTCATTGTCTAAGTAGTTTCAACAAAGTTATTAGCTCTATGTTTTATTTGAAGGGAACTGCTCTCACACAGAGAACTTTCAGTGACTTTACTGCAAGTGTTTCGGCCCTTAACAACTAGTACTTTTATACATCACAGTCCATATTTGATATGTGATCGATTTTAATAAATATTTTCTTACATGACGGGTTTTCGTCTGTGTGTTCCTCCATGAGTTCATCTGTTTCTTTGTCATTGTAACTCGCTTTCCGTCGTGATTGCTACATACATTACTTCTGTCACAACTCTGTAAGGCATTCGGAAACTGCTTCTGTTAATCTGCAAAATGGTTCAAATGGCTCTTGGGACTTAACAGCTATGGTCATCAGTCCCCTAGAACTTAGAACTACTTAAACCTAACTAACCTAAGGACATCACACAACACCCAGTCATCACGAGGCAGAGAAAATCCCTGATCCCGCCGGGAATCGAACCCGGGAACCTGGGCGTGTGTTAAAATGCACCCCAACAAAGTTTACCCATCTTGATTACGTGTCAACAGTTCTTCTTTCCACTTCCGTTATCCCTTTTAGGCACACTTCCATAGCTACTGCATTTTTAATTGACTACTACCCCTCAGTTATCTTCGGCTAGCTCAACGGCAAAAGTTTAACATGTGCGCCTTTCTTCGTTCCATTAGGTCTTCTTATGTCATTCCCTGTACCATCTCCAGAATTTATTTTAGAATCAGTGCCTAGATGTTAAATTAATGTCAGTTTTATTTTAACAGCTTGTTTAGATGCCGTTATTTACCCATTTACCCAACTGTTAATATTTACATGTCTACGAAAACTGAAGATACACTGATGTGCTAAACTTAACGACGAAAACAATTTTCGCATGATTTGTCGCTTGCAAGTAACATATCTTGAAGAAACATGGACCATACATAGAAAGAAATGCTGCAGAATGTGATCGTCCTGGCACTGGTCCTGCCACCTAATTTCGATGAAGGTGTGGCATGCGTGGTGCTGTCAGGACGTATATGATACATTTGTTTCTACATATTTCTTCTTTTAACCTAGTTCCACTTTGTTCATATTTATTTTCTACCTTCTATTATTTCTTTTCAGGATGATGACCACATCATCTGTCCTTCTTAACCTCTCTTTGCTGCTTATCAATTAGCTGCTCAACATCCTCCAGTTTCTTTTCTTCCAAGTTCCCATAGGTTGTCCAGTCTAATCACTACGAGTTTAGTTGTAATTCTGATAGTATTTCCGATATGTTCAGCTTTTTCTCTAATTTTCATTGTAATAGTTGGGAAGATATCCCTTCCAGTGATATTGGTCTGTATTATTCTATTGAACTGGAAGTACACCTGCGAGCCATAACATCTGCAGTTTGCATTGAACGTTAACGATTCTACTTCTTGTAGATGAATATGCCTGCGTACTTGTTCCTTTCTTCGTTCAAAGCTTATGTATAGCCATTCATTATCACTAAGATGTATCCACAGACTTTTCTCTAAGTTAATTATCTCCCACCCGCAATTCTTTGGAAAAAACCTGCTTTCCAGCAACTGGACTTCACACTCATGCTGTTCAGACATGTATAACAGTATAAAAGTTTATTTACATATCTTTGCTACCTTAACAGTTTCTTTGCATTCTAATTGATCTACTGATAGTTGAACATGCAACTTACTATAATTGTCTAATAATGAACACTCCTATCTTAGGTGTGTGTAAATAAATCTCCCTGTATCATTTGGGAGTGGCAGTATTCTCTATAAATTGAACTCTTTACTTTCTACTAATCAAATGCTAATGACACGTTCCAATACGTTACCCGTCACGAAGTTATCAAAGTCCATTATAATCTACCACTGGAATCAGCACAGACACTCGTGCTCGGACTATGGCAACTTGTTCCTTTGACAGTCTCAGCAAACTCTCCGATCGTGCTTCCGTTTCGTCGATGTGATTTTCGTTTGGAATAGTATGTTATCTATAAGGCTACGAAACTAAAAACTTCCCTCTTGGGTCTGGAACTATGTTTGGTTAATTGCTGAACTAAGCCGTTAGTTTGTCCCAATGAGGCTATATTACTATCAGCCTAATTGTTTGGAAGGTTACATGGTGCTCTACTGATATTTAATTTCATTAATCTTCCTCTGCACTATTGGATGGTCTTGTTTATGACTCGCCATTCTATAGAACTTCTCGTCAAACTTTCTTAGGTACACATATATCACAACTCTGCATGCAGTATTTGTAGTCCCTACCTTGCCGCCGGCCGGACTGGCCGAGCGGTTCTAGGCGCTACATTCTGGAACCGCGTGACCGCTACGGTCGCAGGTTCGAATCCTGCCTCGGGTATGGATGTGTGTGATGTCCTTAGGTTAGTTAGGTTTAAGTAGTTCTAAGTTCTAGGGAACTGATGACCTCAGCAGTTGTCCCATAGTGCTCAGAGCCATTTGAACAATTTGAACCTACCTTGCCTTGAAAGTGGCAGTAAATCTCAGATGCGTCTTCTGTATTTTGGATCTCCACTGCTTCTCCACATGATTTTGTGCACAGCCATCCACTTAGCAGAAACAGTCCCCATGAGATCAGTTTCACTTGGACCATGGCTGCTGTATAACTTTTCCTCATGCTACTCTTTCCTCTCGACTTGTCTTGCCGTTAATAATAAGGCTTCAACCGATTTGCACGTACTCTCTTGTGCTTATTTCTGGGTGCTTTAATTGCCACATTGGGCAGGTCTACTGTAATCACTCCACGTGGTCGTCGGAACTGTTCATCTAGTTTGTTAGAACGACTTCTCGTAACCGCCTCATGACGTAGAAGAACCTTGTCTTCTTTTCCAAATATTCTTGAATTCTCCATGTTGTCATAGTGCTCTTACTGATGTTCTTCGCTTCTCTATCTCTTCTCGTGAATTCTACTGCTGCTGATATACATAATCATCTTAATTATATCTCACAGTTCTTTTCTCTTTCGCTTCAAACAAAGAGAGAGAATCCGATAGCATCCTTTAGAATATTATTGGTGAACATCTTGAGCAGGTCATATCCTATAAATATTTAGAGGCAGTAATAGTAAGGAGCGGTCCGCAATGGAATCACGTCAACTCAGTACTGGGGAAAATCAACGGTGAATTTAAAACTTTTGGACGGTTTCTGCAGAAGAGCGATGCACCTATAAACGAAATCGCGTACAACACGTTAGTGCAACCAGTTAGAGAGTATTGTTCCAGTGTTTGGAGTCCTTATCAAGTAGATATGACAGTAGACATTGAACGAAATCAGAAACGTACTGATGACTTCTAAACAGGGCGGTAAAGTCATAGTGAAAGTTTAACAGAGCTGCTTGGAGAACTTAAATGGAAAACCTTGGACAAAAATGTCATAGTTCTTCTGAAGCGCTGTAGAGTAAATTTAAAGTGCGTTTTACAGGTGCTCTCTCCCACAGGTGCCATGCGCACCTGATGATTTATCTTGATCGCCGTTCTGTAGCTGATGTGATGCTTCACACTAGCGAATACTAGTACTACATCTCCATCTCGACATCTCAACAAGAAACTGAGATAACTCAGAATCCTCCCTTTCCTCTGCCTAAGATTGTCTAGCTTCTTGACATTTGGTACGTCCCCTCTCCATAGAGTCTCTTGGTGTAGTTCCGCAGACTTTCCTGGCGATCTGTTGACATCTTCTGTGTCAAGTATTCTGCCGGCTATCAGCCTCATTCTCGCTCGATATTTCGACGACGTGAAACTGCTCGTCGAGTGGAATATGTCCAGCGTTGATACCTGCGCTGTTGCCCCTACATAGTCAGTTCCAGGCGTTGCGTCTGGGGTCCGTTCTTACTAGCAGCGTCCTTAGAAGTTTCCTCTTCGGGCCGGAGCGCCTGTGTGTGGGCTAGCGTTCCGTTTTCGGTCCGATTCAGTTCCAGGTATTCCCTTTGCGATCCATGTCCACTAGAAGCGAACCTGGTACTGTATCTGAGGCTCTATCCCGATGATCACAGACTCAGTTCTTTCAGTGGATTTTTGCTGCTGCCCGTTCTTCTACGTTTTAACCAACTCCAGTGCATGATTCCAGGCTCTATTTCGTTGTTTATAGAATAAAAATCTACTTCAGATGCCAGTAATTTTTTAAATTTATTCCACGCCTGGTTTCGAAGCTTAAAGATTCATCTTCAGGTGCCACCAAATAATTATGATAATACGAGGGCTGTCCACAAAGTACATTACGTTTTCGTTTGTGTCCGTTAGGGGCGGGGCTAGCGCGGCCACTTGGTGTCATGGCATTCCGCCGCTCAGACGACATTCTGCCGTGCTAGTGAGAGGTTCGTGCTGTACTCCGTTGAGTTACTGTGACAGTTTGAAATGTCAGCGTTAATTGAAAATGCCGCGAAGTGTGAAGTGCGTGCTGTTATAAGGTTTCTGACTGCAAGAAACTGTACACCGATAGAAATCTATCGGCAGCTTTGTGAAGTGTATGGGGACAACATAATCACTGAAGGTGGAGTGCGTCAATGGGTCATAAAATTTTAAAATGGCCGAACTAACGTTCACGACGAAGAGCGAAGTGGAAGACCCAGCATAGTGACTGCCGAACTTGTCGAAAAAGTCGATGCCGCGGTCCGTGAAAACGGTAATTTCACAATAACGGAACTCTCTATGAGTTTTCCACAAAGTTCACGAAGTTTGTTGCACGAAGTCATTACCGAAAAACTTGGTTACCACAAGTTTTGTGCAAGATGGATACCAAAAATCTTGACAGAGATTCACAAAAATCAGCGAATGGCTGCAGCGTTAACGTTTTTGGGCGCTTACGAGAAAGATGGCGACTCATTACTCGATCGCATCGTTACTGGTGACGAAACATGGGTTAAGCATGTGAACTACGAGACAAAATTGCAGTCAATGCAGTGGGGGCACACAAATTCTCCCCAAAAACCCAAGAAATGCATGCAGACAATGTCGGCAAGGAAGGTGATGGCGACTGTCTTTTGGGACAGAAAAGGTGTGATTTTTGTGGATTTCCTGGAAAGAGGCACTACAATAAACTCTCAAAGGTATTGTCAAACTCTGCACAACCTCAGAAGAGCAATACAAAACAAGCACAGGGGAAAGTTGGGCTCAAAGATCTTGCTGATTCACGACAACGCCCGGGCCCACACAGCAAATGCCACTCGATAAGATCTCGAATGTTTTAAGTGGGAGTACAGTCCCGACCTGGCACCGAATGACTTCCACTTATTCCCAGCAATGAAGAAGTGGTTGGCTACGCAGCGTTTTGATGACGACGCACAGCTTCAAGAAGAGGTAACCACGTGGTTGAAGGAGCAGGCGGCCGTATTTTACGACGAAGGAATTTCCAAGCTCGTCCATCGCTACGATAAGTGCCTTAATTTAAATGGCAACTATGTAGAAAAGTAGTATTTAAGTGTGGCTTTCATCTGTATATAATAAAAAAAATTTTCAATACTTTATTTATTTTTAATTCCAAAACGTAATGTACTTTGTGGATAGCCCTCGTATGAATGTGTGGCTGTCAGGCCATTCAGTCATGGGGTATCACACGCACATCAAACAAACGCATGAGAGAATAGGACCAGCAGCGATACTGTCAATCTGGGCAGCACGGCAAGGAAATAACAAGTTCAGATGGCCCAGAAGTAAACTAACCGCGGCGACGGAAGCAACTGACGTTGTTACTGAGTTGGTACCCAGTGTCACGATTCAGCAAGTAATTCGTCATCTTCATCTCTATACACGCCATTAAACATTATTTCCATATCAGAGGATCTGTGCCATGACCTTCGTTTCATCAAATTTCATGAAATTATTGAGTTCCAGAAGTAGTTGCTCAAATGTGTGTGAAATCTTATGAGACTTAACTGCTACGGTCATTAGTCCCAAAGCTTACACACTACTTAACCTAAATTATCCTAAGTACAAACACACACACTCATGCCCGAGGGAGGACTCGAACCTCCGCCGGGACCAGTCGTACAGTCTATGACTGCAGCGCCCCAGACCGCTCGGCTAATCCCCCGCGGCCCAGACATAGTCTTCAATGGCTGATTCAATTGCCTGTCTTAGTCGAATATGCGTCTGATGTTCTTTCCCTCTGACGTCCACTGTCCTAGTTGTTAGACCAATGTACGGCATGTCGCACGGGATAGGCATATCCCAAATTCATTATTTTCCTAGTGCCAGGTCATCTTCCAGATTTTCCAGTACCTCTCTCATTTTGGTAGGCACATGGAACACACGCTTGATGTTCTGCTTCCAGAGAATCCTGCAGGGCAAGTATGCCACAATCTTTGCCTCATCATGCACTTATCGTACATCGTGTGAAGGAGTGGCTGGTTGAAGGACCTCTTGAGTCTGTTTGGTCTTCTATGCAATCTTGCATAACAATGATTGCAGGTGTTCTATTTCTACAGTGAAGCTATGTAGGTCCGACGAAATGTCATCTCTGGACCGACGTCTTCAGAACTCAGTTCTTCTGCACTGAGTGGTGACAGCTGCTGGCTTGCAGGTATAAATCAGTGAATTTAGGTTTTCAATACATTCTGTGGCTAAAAGGAGCCGTGTGCTCTACTCTTGATAAGTACTTCCAGAAATGGCAACAGGCCATCCTTTTCCAGTTTCTTGGTGAACTTTATATCAGGCTGATTTGAGTTCAAGTGTTCTAGAGACTCATTGAGCCTATCCCTACCGTAAAGCCGGATCACAAAGGTGTAATTCACACACCTGAAGAAGTGTGTGGGTTTCCATCTAGCTGTCTCTGGCGCCTCCTCTTCAAGTCTCTCTACGAACATATGGGTAACCATTGGAGACAGAAGGTCACCCATGGATACACCTTCTTGCTGCTCGTAATATTGTACCACATACAGAAAATAGGTTGAGGTCAGTATATGTCTGAACAATTCCAGAAAAACATCGTCAAATTTGTCGGCAATCATTTCTAACGAGTCATTCAGTGGCAATCTAGTGAACAGAGATATCATTTAAAAACTGACCATTACATCATATCTGTGGTACGTAGTTGCGTGAGATATTGTAAGTAGTCCTCTGAGTCGTGGATGTGGTGAATATACTTTCTCACATTTGCGAACAGCAGACTCTTCAGGTACTAAGTTGTTGAATACATTGATGAGCCAAAGGTGCCGATAACTGGGAGCAGTGTCATACCCCGATTCTGTGCTTTTTGGAGCCCATGTGGTCTATGTGGAACTGGCACAGTCATTTGTAATTGTTTAATGACCTTGTTAGGCATATCGATTTCCTTCAGGAGACCCTGGCCGTCTTGTCCACTGTGTCCATAGGGTCATATTTCAAAAGTTTATATGCAGTGTCCTCCAGATGTTGATGTACTTTCTTATCATAATCATAAAGCTGCAAAACAACTGTAGAGTTTCCCCTGTCTGCTGGAAACACCATGATGCTGTTGTCATCCCAGAGCTCCTTGAGTGCAAACCTGTCATCACTTGAGATTCTTGGTTTTGGAGGCTTTGGCGAACTTCTGCCACACTTCGTGGAAATGTGTTGGCTACTTGTTCCACTGCATTGATAAACACTGCAAGGGGCACGTTCTTAGTAGACGTTGCACAATTGAGATTCCTACAAAGTACCTTGAACGTTGAGTCATCAAACTGCTTAAAACCGTACGAGTGTTCTCCATCTGCTGCGTTTTCTTACTCATGTAGGCGATTTTCGCAGCCTGGCATGCTGGGGCATTGTTCTTAGTGCACTCTGCTAGAGACTAAGAGACACTCTCTACCCTGTCCCAATCTTCAGCTGCTAAGGAGGCTGCCATGTGCAGGTGAAGGTGTAAAGGCTCTCTGAATACCGCGTCTAGCCTGTGACGCATATCTCTTTCACAAGTGCCACAGTCGACCGACGTTTAATCTTGTTCGCTACTCTGGAGTTGATGTGATGCTCAATCTTCGCGAAAACCCGTAATGTGTCTCCATCTCGACATCTCTACACGAAATTGAGATAACTTAACTCCTTCCGTTTCCTCTGTCGAACTTGTCCAGGTTTTGCGGTACACTTCTCACCGCACAGCCTCTTGATGTAGTTCTTCAGACTTTCTCAGTATTATGTTGACATCTTAAGGCGTCGGGTATTCTGCCACATATCAGCGGCGTTCTTGCGCGATATTTCGACACTGTGACTCGTTATCTTCATCAAGTGCTACCTGAGACTGCTAGCCAAGTGGAACGTGTCGAGTATTTGTACCTATGCTCTTCCTCCCCCCCTCCCCAAAAAAAAAAAAGATCGTCACTTCCAGGCGTTTCGTCTGCGGTCCTTTCCCGCTAGCAGCGCCTTTAGCTTTCCCCCTTCAGTCCATAGTATATATGTGGGCTAGACATCAAGTATGCTCAAACTACGCAAAACAAGATCCAGAGACCTGATGTCAACGTGTGTGTGTGCTTGTGTTGAGTTTTTGTCTGTGGGCTAGCGTTATGTTTTCGGTACGCTGCGGTTCCAGATGTTCTCCCTGCAGTTCCCTTCAGATAGAAACGTTTTTAGGTGTTCTCTCTTCGGTCTGGTGAGCCAGGGCCAAGCGCTGGTGTTTTCTCTTCAGTCACATAGAAAGGATGTGTTTCGTTTTGTTATCTCCTTGAGACCTAAATAAAAGAAAACACTTTTTGTTGTGTATTTGTGGTTGAAACTTTTCAGAACAATGTTTTGTTTACATATGCTGATAAAAATGTCATTCATGTCATTGACCCATTGTGCATTCCATAATAATTACGTGCTCGTTAACATAGTATCAGTTTATGTTGTTACTTTCTTCCCTCCATATGCTTAGAATGTCCTACGCTATTAATTGCTATGAGAGCTGGGAGGCGTATCTTGGTATGGCAATGAAATAGTCTTCCTTTTACCTAAAATGGGCTTACTTTTAGAATTAGTCCCACTTTTGGTCAACATCATTTGTCCAGCGTATTTTATTATGCATTCTGTATATTTCATTCGGAAACTACAATTTAGAAAGTCTATACAGAATCAGTCATGGGTGGCATCACCACTTTTTCGCCTAAGGAACAAAGTTTCCTTAGATGTCGAAATGATTGCTTGTCAGGCGAAATGAGTACTTCAACAATTACTGGTTTATATACCTCGGTCTTACCATTGGCAAAGACGTTTCTGTAGATCTTGTTTTCAGTTGGAAATGCAAATATCTTCTCACGGAAGGTTTAATCTGGGTGGCCCAGAAAACTTTTGCAATTTTGACCTATTTGTGGGTCTCCTTTTTCAAGGGATTCAGTAAGATGCATTCTTCTTGCGTTCTAATAAGCACTGGCAATAAGCGGTACAGAAGATGAAATCGAGTTCAAATTTTCTGATACAAGACCACCGACTTCCAACAGCTGCTCTAGATGCTGTTTTATTTCTGATGTGAAGTGGCAGAACTACGTCTCATATCAGAGTAACAAAGAAATACACAAAAACACTTCGATTCTACTTGAAATAATCCGAACCTTGCAGAGAAAATCGTTTTCACATTCCATTTTCTACTGAGTTCAGTTAATGTATGAAAATTGCGGCCAGCGTAATTTGCACCCAAACAAAATTGTGTGAAATTTGCGTCCAGCCACCCTGGAAACTACCTGCTCAGCAAGTCAAGGTCTACCTACAACCTGAGAGTGTCCAAGAAACACTCCCTAATAGCCTTGGTCTAGCTGCACTCCCAAAGTTCTCGTCCATTCCGGTGGATGACTGCTTACACAATGACCCGCATTACAACTCCAACTTCCACAGTGTTCAGTTCGTACCCCTTGTGTGCTTGTCTGTTTATAGACTTGATGTGGAATTGGCAATGCCCAATCATGGTAAGTCACGTGGCCATTATAGAGGTTACCCGTGTATCATAAAGGGAACCGAGGCATACAGAATGTGATTTGGAGATGTTCAAAACAGAAATCGGCTTATTGCAGACGAGGGCTTAAGACTAAATATTACAAGGTACTTAACTCAAACGATCATCAGTGCGGAGCTCCGGATGACGCTCGCTTTGAAGTACATAAGATTATGAACCACGCGAAAGAGAGGGACGATAAATTACAACTTTCGATTGTAAAAAATTTGGCATTACAATTTATGTTAGATCATTTCTAGTCCTCACCAACAGTTATTATCCATCAAATCACAACCTGAGAGCCGTCGGCATTTACGGCGGACAAGTTGCGGAATTTCGACAGGGAGATTATTCCAGCTTTCTTCAATATTTCTCGACGCACATATCTTTGGCCACAAAACTCTCTCAAAATCACTTGATAATGAATATTCTTCTTTCTGATATGCCAATGGCGTCATACTCTCGACGACTTTCATCGGGGATCGTGCAATGATATATTATGCGTTTTATCTTGCGTCTGCAGTTTTGGAATGTGTTTCGCATGGATCTTCTAGTTAACACCTTCAGAGACTGAATTCAGCTGTGCAATTTCTGATTTTTTTTTTATTTAGTGGAAGGGAACAATCTTCATAAATCTTTGTTTAAAACTGTCCAACACAATCAAATTTATTATGAACGATATTCCAGTTAATCGATTTAGAAGAAGCAAGGACGACACGACTAATTTAAAACGTCATTTACATGAAACTATTCATCAGATCAAGATGGTAATTATGTTAGTTTGTAGGATTTACCAGCACGACTAAAAGAATATTTCACTAATATCACCACAATCTCAGTGTCTGGTTCTACATCTACATCTTCATCTACATCTACATCTACATGGTTACTGTGCAGTTCACACTTAAAATGCCTGGCAGAGGGTTCATCGAACTATTTTCATACTACTTCTCTACCATTCCACTCTCGAATGGAGCGTGGGAAAAAAGAACACCTAAATCTTTCTGTTTGAGCTCTCATTTCTCTTATTTTGTTATGATGATGGCAACGGCCTTGCCGCAGTGGATACACCGGTTCCCGTCAGATCACCGAAGTTAAGCGCTGTTGGGCGTGGCCTTTACTTGGATGGGTGACCATCCGGGCCGCCATGTGCTGTTGCCATTTTTAGTGGTGCACTCAGCCTCGTGAAGCCAACTGAGGAGCTACTCGACCGAATAGTAGCGGCTCCGGTCAAAGAAAACCACCATAATGACTGGGAGAGTGGTGTGCTTACCACACGCCCCTCCTATCAGCATCCTCAGCTGAGGACGACACGGCGGTCGGATGGTCCCCTACGTAAATGGGTGTTAACAAAATATTTTCTCATTCGGAAGAGAAAGTTGGTGATTGAAACTTCGTAAATAGATCTCGCCGCAAAGAAAACCGCCTTTGTTTCAGTGACTGCCACGCCAACTTGCGTATCATATCAGTGACACTTTCACCCCTATTATGCGATAACACGAAACGAGCTGCCCTTCTTTGCACTTTTTCGATTTCCTCCGTCAATCCTACCAGGTAAGGATCCTATACAGCGCAGCAATATTCCAGCAGAGGACAGACAAGTGTAATGTAGGCTGTCTCTTTAGTGGGTTTGTCGTATCGTCTAAGTGTTCTGCCAACAAAGCGCGGTCTTTTTTTCGCTTTCTTCACAATATTATCTATGTGGTCTTTTCAATTTAAGTTGCTCGTAATTGTAATTCCTAGGTACTTAGTCGAATTGACAGCCCTTATATTTGTGCGATTTATCGTATACGCAAAATTTATTGGATGTCTTTTAGTACCCATGTGGATGACCGCGTAATTTACTTGTTTAGTGCCAATTGCCACTTTTCGAACCATACAGAAATTCTCTCTAGATCATTTTGAAATTGGAAGTGATCGTCTGATAAGTTTACTAGACGGTAAATTACAGCGTCATCTGCAAACAATCTAAGGGGGCTGCTCAGATTATCACCTAGATCATTTACGTAAATCAGGAACAGCAGAGGGTCTATGACATTACCTTGCGGAACACCAGATATCACTTCTGTTCTACTCGATGATTTACCGTCTATCACTACGAACTGTGACCTCTCTGAGAGGAAATCACGAATCCAGTCTCACAATTGAGTCGATACTCCATATTCACGCTATTTGATTAATACTCGCTGGTGAGGAACAGGTATCAAAAGCCTTCTGGAAATCTAGGAATATGGAATAGATCTGAGATCCCTTGTCGATAGCACTCATTACTTCATGGGAATAAAGACGTAGCTGCGTTGCACAGGAACGATATTTTCTGAATCCGCGTTGGTTATGTATCAATAAGTCATTTTCTTCAAGGTGATTCATAATGTTCGAGTACAGTATAAGCTCAAAATCCTACTGCAAATTGAGGTCAGTGATATGGGTCTGTAATTCAGTGGGTTACTCCTATCTCCTTTCTTGCCCGCATCTCGTGGTCGTGCGGTAGCGTTCTCGCTTCCCACGCCCGGGTTCCCGGGTTCGATTCCCGGCGGGGTCAGGGATTTTCTCTGCCTCGTGATGGCTGGGTGTTGGTGCTGTCCTTAGGTTAGTTAGGTTTAAGTAGTTCTAAGTTCTAGGGGACTGATGACCATAGATGTTAAGTCCCATAGTGCTCAGAGACATTTGAACATTTTTTATCTCCTTTCTTGAAAATTTGTGTGACCTGTGCTACTTTCCAGTCATTAGGAACAGACCTTTCGTCAAGTGGTTAAGATGAAATTCCTTGCTCTCGTATCTTCGACTTTATATGCGAAGAAAGGAAGACTAGGTTCTAACGTTCTGTTAGCGACGAGATTATTAGATACGGGTCGACTGTAAGCAGTTTTAATTTTGTTTCCTTCATACTTACATAGGAACAGTTCTTAATACGGTACCTCGGTCTTTAACGCTTCAGTCACTGTTATTAAACACTCGGGCTTGTAGAATATGTTTTCTTATTATCGCGGCTACGTGAGGTAGGTGTTTGTTCATATTCGAGTCTCTCAGTTTCAAAATTGCTGTAAAAGGATAAATATCAACGAGTTTTTGACAGGAAAACAACAATGTGATCATACAATGCCTATCAGTTGTGAAGCGATCACAGAATGTATTGATCCTTGGGATGGTTGAGTTCAGCGGCGTCACGAAAGCTTACGACAGCCCCAGGGCTGCAGACGGCTTCAAACTTTTGGCAGCTACGACCAAGTTCTAACTTCGCAGCGCATCCTCTAAAACGGCGTGAGGAAGTTCGCTGAGGTCCTAGTCGGGCCTGTGATGATGCGGTCTCCACTACGTGCATCCAGATGACAAATGAGTACTTGCTGTATTAAAACGCAGACGCAAGGTACTCTTTTTTGTTCATGGAAAATATAGAGAATTATAATAAGGGCGCAGCAATAATCTTTTGTTTAAAAATGACATAATGCCGCTTTACTCTCTTAGTAAAATTATTTACTTACATAGGCAGTTTCGGTCGACTGACCATATCACATTCATAAAAGTATTCACAGCTTCATGGTAGGCGAAATTGAAAATCGTTTTCCTCAAATGATAAAACCATGAGTTAGACACTGTTATTATATCGCAATACCGTGTCGGGTATTTATTCACAACCGATACAAAAAAGTTACATGTTAGCACCTGTTACTGTCCTTCAAAGTACTCACCAGCGTTGTATAGAACCTGTTGCCAGCGATGTGGAAGGCGTAGTATACCGTCAGCAGAGATTGTTCTGTTGATGGTGTGAATGGAGCGGTCTACTGCCTGTCGAATCTCTGAGATAGTTCTGAAGCAAATGCCACGAAGTGGTTCCTTCATCTTCGGAATCAAATCAAACTCACAAGGACTTAAGTCCGGGGAGTAGGGTGGATGGTACAGTACCTCCTAGCCCCATCGACCGAACAGAGCAGCCACAGCTTGCGCTATATGCGCCCGCGCATTGTCGTGCAAAATGATGGGTAGGTTGTGCAGAAAGTGTCGCCGCTTCTTTCGCAAAGCTGCTCGCAGGTGATGTTCCAAATAGGTCCCGAGTTCGAGTCTCGGTCCGGCACACAGTTTTAATCTGACAGGAAGTTTCATATCAGCGCACACTCTGCTGCAGAGTGAAAATCTCATTCTGGAAACATCCCCCAGGCTGTGGCTAAGCCATGTCGCCGCAATATCCTTTCTTTCAGCAGTGCTAGTTCTGCAAGGTTCGCAGGAGAGCTTCTGTAAAGTTTCGAAGGTAGGAGACGAGGTACTGGCAGAAGTAAAGCTGTGGGGACGGGGCGTGAGTCATGCTTGGGTAGCTCAGTTGGTAGAGCACTTGCCCGCGAAAGGCAAAGGTCCCGAGATCGAGTCTCGGTCCGGCACACAGTTTTAATCTGCCAGGAAGTTTCATATCAGCGCACTCTCCGCTGCAGACTGAAAATCTCATTCTAGAAACATCCCCCAGGCTGTGGCTAAGTCATGTCTCCGCAATATCCTTTCTTTCAGGAGTGCTAGTTCTGCAAGGTTCGCAGGAGAGCTTCTGTAAAGTTTGGAAGGTAGGAGACGCGGTACTGGCAGAAGTAAAGCTGTGGGGGCGGGGCGTGAGTCGTGCTTGGGTAGCTCAGTCGGTAGAGCACTTGCCCGCGAAAGGCAAAGGTCCCGAGTTGGAGTCTTGGTCCGGCACACAGTTTTAATTTGCCAGGAAGTTTCATATCAGCGCACACTCCACTGCAGAGTGAAAATCTCATTCTGGAGTAATACTGAGCATTGACGGTCTGCCGTGGAGGAACGTAATGCATTAGGATAACACCACCACAGTAGCACACGAGAATCACCGTAACTTTAGACCGCTCCATTCGAACCATCAACAGAACAGGCTCTGCTAACTGTATACTACGCCTTCCACATCGCTGGCAACGGGTTCTACACAACTCTGGTGACTACTTTGGAGGACAGTAACAGGTGAAAACACGTAACTCTTTTCTATCGGTTGTGAATAAATAGTTGCCACTATTTAAGTTCCAGTTCTCGTAAATTACAACGTTTATCTATATAAACCATACTAAGTAATGTACTCATTCATGTTATACCTGTAATCAACGTTAAGACTAACGATTCAACGAGTGTTCAAAATTGTTAATGGACAGGCAGAAAGTAAGGAAAAACCCTGGCACGAAAGTAGTGAAAAATATAGACGTTGCTTATATTCCACATGTTAGCTCCAGAGATAAGAATAAGTTAATTCAGATGAATAGGAAAAAAAAGTCCCGTGATGTTCGAATACAGCAAAAGTAACGTACTCCTTGACATACAACTGATTTCAAAACAGTCTTGATTGCTATTTATCCTTTTAATTTCCTTAATAAAAGAATAAAGCTTGTTCCTTAATTCAAGTATTCTCCATGAAGTTGCGGTACCAGACAGCCTAATGGCGTGGAAGATATTTTACTCCTTGACATGGTCACGTCGATGAAATATCTAGGAGTAGCGCTGCAAAGCAATATGAAATGGAAAAGGCAATGGTAGTAGGGAAGGTGAATGGTCTGCTTTGATTTGTTGGGGGAATTTTAGGAAGTTTTAGCTTATCTGTAAAGGAGACCGCGTATAGAACACTAGTGCGACCCATTCTTGAGTAGTGCTCGGATGTTTGGGATCCACACTGGATCGGATTAAAGGAAAAGATCGAAACTATTCAGAGGCGTCCTGTTAGATTTATTACTGGTAGTGTCGATGAACACGCTAGTATTACAAAGATACTTTGTGAACCCAAATGTGAATCTCTGGTGGGAAGACAACGTTCTCATCGCGGAACATTATAGCGAATATTTAGAGAACTGACATCTGAAGCTGACTGCAGAATATTCTACTGCCACCAACACATGTTTCGCCTAAGGACCACGAGGATAAGATAAGAGAAATTATAGAACGTACGGATACATATAGACAGTAGTTTTTGCCTCGCTATATTTGCTAATGGAACAGTAAAATAAACTAGTAGTGGTGGTAAAAGGTACCATACGCCACAAACCATACGGTGGCTTGCGAAATGTACATGCAGACGTAGATGTAGAAAATGCGATTGCCTCCGGAGTCAAAAGGTCCAGCGTTATTAGCAGTTTACGCGCTAACTGCTTCCGACCGTATCGTGTGTCACTTCCCCATTAGATTAAATTGGGTCAAATGGCTCTGAGCACTATGGGACTTAACATCTGTGGTCATCAGTCCCCTAGAACTTAGAACTACTTAAACCTAACTAACCTAAGGACATCACACACAACCATGCCCGAGGCAGGATTCGAACCTGCGACCGTGGCTGTCACGCGGCTCCAGACTGAAGCGCCTAGAACCGCACGGCCACACCGGCCGGCCCCCATTAGATTAACTGGGTACATTACGTAAGACGTACGGAAGCCTGTCACACAGTTCTGATGCGACATCAGGATAATAGATCCTTCAGCCAAAGAATTCTCTTTACCGACGAAGCTATCTTCACAAATCACGGGAAGCCGAAAGTAAGAAATATGCATTATTGGGCCGCTGAGAATACCCACTGCCTGAAGCAGGTTGCATTTCAGAGGTATTGGAGTATACGCGATTTGTGCGGGATTATTGGTCCTTAACGGGTAAAAGATACGCACGTAGCCGTGGTAGTATCTGTGAACCGAGATGAAATGCCGGCCTCTGGCAGGGCAGTGCTATATATCTGGGGCCCCAGGAGACGTAGCCGCTCACGTGCGACGCCTATTTCCAGGTGTCGCCTTCCGGGAAAGAACAACACTGCGCTACCCTCGAAGCTGTGCCCGAACTGGTCGTTCGATATCTGTGAGCTGCGACATATCAGTTGTCGATTTCATCTCGCAAAATTATGCCACTAGCATCCGTAGTACATGACAAAATTTCTTACGGTTTTGGATGAGAGCTAGCAACAGAATTTCGTCAGTGTTTCCTGCATTTCTGTACTTGTTGCCAAATGTGTTTCAGTTAATATCAGTAGCGCCAAAGGAAGACGACAGAAGTGAGTGAAGCACCGAAGAAAGTGTACCGGGGATTAGAAAATTTTCAATGTGAATTTTGTCTCCTGAGTTCTCTTATAAAGGAAACCCAAATGATAATAATGATAATAATAATAATAATAATAATAGTAATAGTAATATTGAGAGTAATAGCATACAAGTCGCATTTATATTACAATTAAACTCATAAAACTGAAATTTTATCGTGTACCCCGTCCAAAAGATTTAGCCTTATAACCAGAATGTTGGGAGAAATTCAGTGAAGATTAAGAATCACGATACTCATCGCTTAGCGTATAGGAGCACTTAGGGCGACTGAAATATATCAACAGGACTATAGGCATAAGTTGCTGGTAATTGACAGTAATTAACACAATTCAAAAATCTGTTGCCAATGTGCTTGAAACGAAATTTCTGTGAACATCGTGCGATATTGTACTTTAAAGCAGGTATCATCACTCTAAGATTTACCTAGCATGAAAAGGAATGAAATATGTTGGTAATAACGAGAAGGGACAGGAGATGCTCGGATGCTACAGCGACTATTATGAGACTGAAATGGATACGGGCGTGTCAAGCAGAAAGAGCAAGTGACGGAAAATGAGGCAAGGAAAACTATTCTCTAGCTTTAGGATAAAGAAATGATCTAGACAACAGCCTAATGAGTGATAGCCAGGTGAGATGCGGAAACAGCTAGGACATACTTGGAAATTTAAAGCTGTTAATCATAAATTGGGAAGTACCAATAACACTAACAATTCTCGTATATGGAACATTTCTGGCAATACCACTCTTGTGCAGGGGAACCATTCCTGCAGCATGGTGACGGCCGATTACTTCTCCCGTAATTGTTTAAACTGCTCGAAATCTTGGTCTTTGATAATAGAGGTGACAGTAGAACGAAAAATACTAGCGCACGGCTATCAGAAAGCTCTTAATAAGACCTGACTGCGAACAATATTTACTCCTTTCCGACACGGAAAAGATTACATCTGTCGAAGAGGGAGATATTTTACTGTTAATGATGGTTCGTCCCATACAAGCTCATCTAGATACAGTAGGTTTGATAGCGTAACTAGCTCACAAACGTTTGTAACATAAATAGAATGCAAACAATTTGACGAGTTAAAAGGTTGTTGACTTACTTCAGGAAATTGCGATACAAATCGTGCTACGAATAAAGAAACTCACTGACTCTCGTTAAAGACCGTGGTGCTTAAATTTCAAGGTATGCGATTTATCATATGTTGTACACGTCATGGACGTAGTCCACATGGGAACATGAACAGAAATGGAAAATGAAGTCGGGAGAGTAGAGGGTCTGAGGAATGCTCAGCACGCCTTCGCCGTCTCACTGATACCGTCGCTCCGGTGGCAGCTAAAGAACAACGCACGGGGGGACTGTCACGCAAGCAAGCCTGTTGCTGCACTCTGAATACAAAGCGTCCTCTTGAGTTCTTTCACACCTACCACTGCCACTAGATTTCTCCCTTCTCTTTCACTGTTCGCTTGCACTTTCTGATATTACTTTCTTATGTATTCTATAGTTACGATAGGTTCACTTACATTCGTATTAAATTTGGAAATTTGTGGTAAGATCCTACGGCACCAAACTGCTGAGGTCATCGGTCCCTAAGATTACACACTACTTAACCTAACTTAAACTGACTTACGCTATGGACAACACACACACCCGTGCCCGAGGGAGGACTCGAACCTCCGACGGGAGGGAGCCGCGCGGACCGTAACAAGGCGCCTAAATCCTCGCGGCTACCCCGCGCGGCTATATTCGCATTAACTGCTCAAAATTTTGTTCTGAATTTTTCACCAACCAACACATCGCCCAGGAAATCTGTACAATAGTTGGGTCAGACGACGACTTGACGGCTGCAGCGTTGTTACATGCCAAAACAAGCAACGTCCAATGAAACTTTCTGACCGATTGCAACGGTATGTCGAAGCGTCACTAGAAGCCGATTCCTTGCATTCCGCAGGTTGCGCTCATACTGAGTAGTAAAGAAAATAAATTTCCTATATGAGTCAGCGCTCATTCTGAATATTTTGTGAGTAAAACCGTCTAGATCGCTTAATACCGGGTGGTTATACATAAAATGCAGCTACTCACAGAGGTCAAGAGTGGGCTACAACTTTCGCGTGGCAGGGAAGCTTAGTTGATATTGTAATGCTATAATGCGGAACCGGTTTAGGCTGAAATAAGATTAGTTCCAATTTTGGCCACCACGTGCAAATCTGGCGCGCTGATTGGCTCTAAGCACTATTGGACTTAACAGCTGCGGTCATCAGTCCCCTAAACTTAGAACTACTTAAACCTACTAACCTAAGGATATCATACACATCCACGCCCGAGGCAGAATACGAACCTGCGACCGTAGCAGCAGCGCGGTTCCGGACTGAGGCGTCTAGAGCCGCTCGGCTACCGCAGCCGGCTGGCGCGCTGAATGCAAGGAAGACGTATAGAAATGTTTCCGTGTATAATGGATTAGGAACGGGTCGTGGGTAGAAATTGTCAAACTAGTGAGGAAGTCATAATTTTATTACTAACCACCGCTTACGCAGTTTGTTCAATATGAGCACCGGAGACGTCGATGATATGCTGTACAGCGCCAGATTTGCACCTAGCAGCCAAAATTCGGAAGTTTTTTCCCCCATCGTAGAGTTATTCCGCATTAACGCATTGGCATATCTACGAAGTTCCGCTGCCATACAATAACTATAGCCCACACTGGATCTCCGTGTGTAGGTACACTTTAATTGCAACCACCCGCTATATTTCTTCAATTACTGTTACGTTTCGTCTACTACCATTATCAGATCTAAACTTAGAATTTGCAAACCAAAGTTTAGTGCCACTATTAAAAAACCAATGCTTCAACAGAACGCCCATATTCGGCGTGTAGTACCTAAGAGAATCACCGGCGAGACACAAGCATCCGGTTCCGAATCCTTGCCAGTACACAGTTTTAATCCGGTATGAAGTCTCATAACGGTGAACCTGTTGTGTTGGCTGAAGACCCAACACCGTGTTACTAGTGGAGGCCGAAATGCACGCGTTTTAGCTCACGCAGGCTGGCGTGAGGAGGGAAGAACTATACTGACATGAGGTCTGGAACATGATAAGGAATTAGAATTCAGAAAGCGGACGTAATTAGTTTGATACTTAACTTTAATCCATTAATGATGAACGTCGCTCTTGACTGTACATGATTCACAATATTATCTGTTCAGAATTCATTCAAATTACTGAATGTGGCGCCTTGCTAGGTCGTAGTAAATGACGTAGCTGAAGGCTATGCTAAACTGTCGTCTCTGCAAATGAGAGCGTATGCAGACAGTGAACGATTGCTAGCAAAGTCGGCTGTACAACTGGGGCGAAGTCTCTCTAGACTAGACCTGCCGTGTGGCGGCGCTCAGTCTGCAATCACTGATAGTGGAGCCATGCGGGTCCGACGTATACTAACGGACCGCGGCCGATTTAAAGGCTACCACCTAGCAAGTGTGGTGTCTGGCGGTGACACCACAGAACCGTCTACTAATAATATAACGATACGTTCTGGAAACGTGTTATTTGCTATGCGATGGTAAAACGTATTTAATATACGGGCGAACAAAGTGTTGCCCTTCATGTTTTATCGTAGGAACTACATATTCATACAAGTGCAGCTCACTACATTCCTGCAACTTACGATTATTGTAAACGAATGGTTGGGTAGTAGATGACGATTGTCAGATAAAACAGAGAGAAAATGTTTTAAGAGGGGTTTGGGAAACCTAAACTCAAAGTGAATCCAGAAGGAACTAATCGCAGCCACATAACCAACGCTGAGACTTCAACGTTGTTAAAATGTTGTTGGCCATCTAAATCACATGAACTAAAAAAGGGAAAAATCAAGTAATGGAATTCTAATTGCAAGTCGTAGACTTTGCAGACAGGACTGGTTATCACATGATTGTATTAACTGATGTTCGAGTAGGTGGAGTTAAAGAAACTGTGTCCGCAATGAAATAAACGCTCTGCTCAAGCCATTGGCGACTTTTTACTTCCCGTGTTAAGGTCTGTCTCAGCCTCATCCACTTGTGGTTACCGTAATACAAGATAGTCACGTTATTCATAACGTATTTCCTCGGGCATGGATGTGTGTGATGTCATTAGGTTACTTGAGTTTAAGTAGTTCTAAGTTCTAGGGGACTGATGACCTCAGAAGTTAAGTCCCATAGTGCTCAGAGCCATTTGAACCATAACATATTTATTTGATTTCCGGATTGGCAGTCTCGTGATGTCAATTGAGGAGCTATCTGATTGAGACGTAGCACCTCTAAGGTCGAAACGTCGACCACGATCGGGAGTACGGTGAGCTGACCCCATGCCTCTACACACCGCGTCTGATTATGAATGAAAACGATCGTATGGCATTGATGGCCAGGAGTCCCCACCTCAGGATGTTCGATCACCTAGTTGCAAGTCTTTTCAGTGGACACGAGATTGGGCGACTTGCGTGTTGATGATGACGAAATGATGACGAGGGCTATGCAAAATCCACTTCCAGAGCGGAGAAAATCGCCAACCTGGATGAGAAATGAACTCGGGCCTGCTGCATGGCAGTCAGACGCTCTGATCGCTCAGCTAAGGGGCAGACTCCGATTGTAAATGACTGAGAAAAACGTGGCAATCCATCGACTATCGGGTGGTCTTCAGGACCTGATCGTTGGGTTTCCTTTTTTCCTATAAACACGGTGTTCCTGCTAAGAGTCGTCGGGTACATTTTGTCTGGTGTTCCAGCAGATATGTGAAATTTCGTTGTCGCAAATAATACTCATCACGTCTTTTGTGTGACGCTCAGTGTCAACGTAACTCGTTGGTTTTTTTCTAGTTACGAAGAAAATGATTTTAACACTAGTTTACTAAACACTCGTAAATTTTACGATTGCAGTACAGTATAAAACAGAATATTTTGTACTTAATTTCGTATGTAACACGCACTTGTAGCTCTAATTATGTTGATTAAGTAATGCATAACATATAAATAAAGGCTTCCTTTGAACAAAATGTGGAGTAGTAAGATTTACGATTGTTTAGTAAAAATGTAATATTTTATCCCCTGTAGTGTTCAAGGATTAACGCCGAATTTTACGTGCCCAGTTGACAGAGCGATCCCAGATTAGTCTAGTCCGATATCCGTTTTATCGATATGTGTTCAGGGGGATACCGAAACAGGAAGAATAGCCAATATGCAAGCAAAGACTGAGCAGCTTTGCTACATCTACATCCATACTCCAGAAGCCACCTGACGGTGTGTGGCAGAGGGTACTTTGAGTACTTCTATCGGTTCTCATATTGTTCGTGGAAAGAAAGATTGTCGGTATGCCTCTGTATGGGCTCTAATCTCTCTGATTTTATCCTCATGGTCTCTTCGCGAGATATACGTAGGAGGGAGCAATATACTGCTTGACTTCTCGCTGAAGGTATGATCTCGAAACTTCAACAAAAGCCCGTAACGAGCTACTGAGCGTCTCTACTGCAGAGTCTTTATCTATCATCTCCGTAACGCTTTCGCGTTTACTAAATGATCCTGTAACGAAGCGCGCTGCTCTGCGTTGGTGCTTCTCTCTCTCCTCAATCAACCCTATCTGGTACGGATCCCACACTGGTGAGCAATATTCAAGCAGTGGGCGGACAAGTGTACTGTAACCTACTTTCTTTGTTTTCGGATTGTATTTCCTTAGGATTCTTCCAATGAATCTCAGTCTGGCATCTGCTTTACCGACGATCAACTTTATATGATCATTCTATTTTAAATGATAAAGGATCTTTCTTTCTATGTATTCGCAGCACATTACACTTGTCTACATTGAGATTCAATTGCCATTCCCTGCACCATGCGTCAATTCGTTGCAGATTCTCCTGAATGTCAGTACAATTTTCCATTGTTACAATCTCTCGATATAGCACAGCATCATCCGTAAAAAGCCTCAGTGAACTTTCGATGTTATCCACAAGGTCATTTATGTATATTGTGAATAGCAACAGTCGTACGACACTTCCCTGCGGCAGACCTGAAATCACTCTTACTTCGGAAGACTTCTCTCCATTGAGAATGACATGCTGCATTCTGTTATCTAGGAACTCTTCAATCCAATCACACAATTGGTCTGATAGTCCATATGCTACATAGCAGTAGCAGTCAGAGTGGGACCAGGTCAGTTCTGTCTCTGCTGGAGTACCGGTTATTCTTCGAGTTTTACTGTTCCTGATAATACGTAACGACAGAACAACTACCCGAACAGACTAATTTTGGACCACTTTATCTAATGGGACCAAAACTCGTGGTCTTGCGGTAGCGTTCTCGCTTCCCGCGCACAGGGTCGTGGGCTCGATTCCCTGCGGGATCAGGGATTTTCCCTGCCTCGAGATGACTGGGTGTTGTTATGTTGTCTTCATCAGCATCATCATTCATCCCCATTACGGTCGGAGGAAGGCAATGGCAAACCACCTCCGCTAGGACCTTGCCTAGTCGGCGGTGCGGGTCTCCCGCATCGTCTCCTCCGCTCCTCGGAGTATGCGACCTGATCATTATCTAATGGGTACGGGAAATTATGCTTAAAGCATCATTTTATTTGTGACGGGAAACAAATCGACGCTTTCTGTAGACGCTGGGTGTCGCATGAAAGACGTGATGAGCTGTATTTGCTTCGGATGACTCTAGGTACACGTTTCGAACACGAAATGGGAAATATCTGCTGAAACAGCAGATAAAATGCGCCTGTCAACATGCGTGTGCATGATGTATCATTATGAGAGAAGGGATAGTGCGAAACACGGTGCCGGAACCAGTGGGACCGCAGAGCTTAAGGACTCTATCCGTCACGCGGATCACCGTGAACAGGGTCACATGCCCTCACTCCGTGAGAGTCTGCGGAGAGGTTTCGAATTGAAGCCAGGACTGGTGGAAAGTCTGGGGATCAGGACCTTTACGCCACCAACCTGCCAATAACGTGTGGTGCATCCAGTCTGTGGCCCATTACTGTACTGGCCACGCCAGACGTTGCTGAACTTCGGTGATCTAACGAGAACAGGTGTACACACGAGGCAAGGCCATTAGCTTTCTGCGAATATACACTACACGCCATTAAAATTGCTACACCAAAAAGAAATGCAGGTGATAAACGGGTATTTATTGGACAAATATTTTATACTAGACCTGACATGTGATTACATTTTCACGCAGTTTGGGTGCATAGATCCTGAGAAATCAGTAACCAGAACAACCACCTCTGGCCGTAATAACGGCCTTGATACGCCTGGGCATTGAGTCAAACAGAGCTTGGATGGCGTGTACAGGTACAGCTGCCCATGCAGCTTCAACACTATACCACAGTTCATCAAGAGTAGTGACTGGCGTATTGTGACGAGCCAATTGCTCGGCCACCATTGACCAGACGTTTCCAGTTGGTGAGAGATCTGTAGAATGTACTGGCGAGGGCAGCAGTCGAACATTTTCTGTATCCAGAAAGGTCCGTACAGGACCTGCAACATGCGGTCGTGCATTATCCTGCTGAAATCTAGGGTTTCGCAGGGATCGAATGGAGGGTAGAGTCACGGGTCGTAACATATCTGAAATGTAACGTCCACTGTTCAAAGTGCCATCAATGCGAACAAGACGGGACCGAGGCGTGTAACCAATGGCACCCCATACCACCACGCCGGGTGATACGCAAGTATGGCGATGACGAATACACGCTTCCAATGTGCGTTCACCGCGATGTCGCCAAACACGGATGCGACCATCATGATGCTGTAAACAGAACCTGGGTTCATCCGAAAAAATGACGTTTTGCCATTCGTGCACCCAGGTTCGTCGTCGAGTACACCATCGCAGTCCATACTGATAGTCCATGCTGCTGCAAACGTCATCGAACTGTTCGTGCAGATGGTTGTTGTCTTGCAAACGTCCCCATCTGTTGACTCAGGGATCGAGACGTGGCTGCACGATCCGTTACATCCATGAGGATAAGATGCCTGTCATCTCGGCTGCTAGTGATACGAGGCCGTTGGGATCCTGCACGGCGATCTGTATTACCCTCCTGAACCCACCGATTCCATATTCTGCTAACAGTCATTGGATCTCGATCAACGCGAGAAGCAATGTCGCGATGGGATAAACCGCAATCGCGATAGGCTACAATCCGACCTTTATCAAAGTCGGAAACGTGAAGGTACGCATTTCCCGTCCTCACACGAGGCATTACAACAACTTTTCACCAGGCAACGCCGGTCAACTGCTGTTTGTGCATGAGAAATCGGTTGGAAACTTTCCTCATGTCAGCACGTTGTAGGTGTCGCCACCGGCGCCAACCTTCTGTGAGTGCTCTGAAAAGCTAATCCTTTGTATATCACAGCATCTTCCTCCTGTCGGTTAAATTTCGCGTCTGTAGCAGGTCATCTTCGTGGTGTAGCAATGTTAATGGCCAGTAGTGCACTTACTCGAAATTCACCCAACATCGTTTCGCGAGAACTGCGTTGTCTTTCCAAGGATTTTCATTTAAGTTCGCCGAACTTAAAGTCTAGAGTGTACCGACCTCCATAAAATCCTAGCAGCAGTCTCGGAATTTGTTCGATGCCTGTTGTTATGCCTACCTGGAAAGGATTCCAAAACATTGGAACCATACTTTATAATTGTTTGCACTAACATCTTATATGTGATTTACTCTACAGACGTCCCAATTTTTGGAGAACGTTTCCAACTAATCGAAGTCTTCCATTCCCTTTCCCTAATATTGTATGCGAGCGTCCCGTTTCATATCACCTCTTAGTATTACCCCAAATACTTATACAGCGTAGTGTGCTCAAGATTTCCACTACTAGTCTTGCAACCAGATGCTATCTGGATCCTTCTTTACTATAGGTTATATCTTACATGGGCATAAGCCACGGTACGAGGGGCAACAGTGACATTCAGAAGAGGTAACTTCTCTAGTTGATACTACAATGAGTGATTATCTCAACGAATGCTGACTTCTGTAATTCTGCGCCGACAACTGTGGTTTCGGGCCTTCGGGAGTGGACCGCTTATAGAATTAGGTAGGGCGTTGCTGAGTTCCCGTGCTTCCGGAGCGTCGCGTGCGCGCCTGACAGTCAGCTGTCGGGGCAGCCCGAGGTGGCGCGAAGCGCTGACATGGGCCACCAGCAGTGCATACAGCTGCGAGGAAGGCCGCTGCCGCTGCCGCTGGCGAGTATCGATTCTATCCCGGGCGGGCGGCCGCCGTCTGCCGCTGCCGGACGCCGCTGGCCGCTCCCCGCTCCCTCGGCTTCGCCTCGTTACGCCTACTGCGGTTCCTCACTGCTCCCTCAGACGGCCCACCCTACTTTGCCTCATTACCCGTAATGCCTCGCCTTCCTCATGACGTTCTGCGCCTGCGTCCGCATTCCGCCGGTGACAGAACCAGCGGGAAAACAGCGTGTAGACACACTATCGTTTAATTCCCCTTTAGTGCGATTCGTTGGTGAAAGAGCGTGATAAAATGTGTAGTACCTAGATACTTATTACAGCAAATTGATGTACAGGGTATTTTACATTTCATGTTACCCACTTCTAGAGATTACAGAGGGAACTTCGTAGATTAAGTTTTACATAGCAATCCATGTCCGGTTTGTTTTTATGTGATTCTTGAGTTTCTCCCGGCGTATTTGATAATCAAAATATCGAGGAGGAAGTCCTGTCGTCATCCGAATGGAAGCCTAATTGCTTTTTCCGTTACGTGGACGACACTTTCGTCATCTGGCCACATGGTATGGATAAACTCCTTGACTTCCTTACACATCTAAACTCCATACACCCCGATATCAAATTCACTATGGAGACTGAAACGGAGGGTAAATTACCTTTCCTTGACGTCTTGGTGAAGAGAAGGGCTGACGGCACCCTAGGTCATGGGGTGTATCGGAAGACAACGCACACTGATTTGTATTTGCACTCAGACAGCTGCCACCACCCTTCACAGAGGAATGGGGTACTTAAAACTCTAGTACATAGGGCGCGCACTATCTCTGACGCAGAGAGTCTATCCCAGGAATTGGAACATCTGAGAATTGTATTTCGAAAAACTGGGTACTCAGAGTGGCAGATTCAACGTGCTCTCCGCCCAACCACTACAGCACAACCTGTGGAGATGGATGAAATCACGAGGGAGGAAGTAGGCACTGCGTTTATTCCATATACAGGCGCACTCTAGGGGAAAATCGCCCCCATTTTGAAGAAACACCGGGTCGGAACAGTGTTTTGTCCTCCGAATAAAACTCGTGCACTGGTGGGGATCGCCAAAGATGACCTCGGTTTGAGGAAGGCCGGCGTGTACCAGATTCCGTGTCAGTGTGGCAAGTCGTATATTGGTCAGACGATGCGTACCGTCGAGGATCGATGCCGTGAACACCAGAGGCACACTCGACTGATGTATCCGAACAAGTCGGCGGTCGCTGAACATTGTTTGTTGGAAAAACACTCTATGGAGTATGAACGCATGAGGATTCTGGTACAGACGTCGAGATACTGGGACAGCGTTGTTAGAGAGGCCATCGAAATTCGCACCAATGACGACTTCATAAACCGTGACTGTGGCTATAATCTTAGCAAGGCTTGGGAACAAGCGATTGGGTTAATCAAGAGTAAATCGAGCAAACGTATGGTTGTGACGACCACGGCGGACAGAGCCATCACACCGACGTCATCTCAGACGCCGTCGCAATCTGTTCGGACCGCGCGACCGTGGCGCGGGGCGCGGACAGCGCAGGGAGCGCGCCGCGGGCGGAGGGTATTTAAATCAGCCGCCGCCGCGACCGAACCCAGTTCCCCCTGAGCAGCCATAGCGTACGGATCTCCGTGCTGGCACGATCACAGGAGCTCAGTCCGTCAGTTCACCTGATGATGGCGACATGTATGATCGCCGAAATATTGTGCCCGTTGGACACTGTAGACCGGCAGTACACCCGTGGATATTTTGGTTTGTTTTTATGCTACAAGGAAAAGAAAATGTACAGATTTCGGAAGTTCCATTCGGCTTTTCGCGGGTGATGCTGTAGTATACAGAGAAGTTGCAGCGTTAGAAAATTGCAACGAAATGCAGGAAGATCAGCAGCGCATAGGCACTTGGTGCAGGGAGTGGCAACTGACCCTTAACATAGACAGATGTAACGTGTTGCGAATAGCTAGAAAGTAGGATCCTTTATTGTATGATTACATGATAGCGGAACAAACACTGATAGCAGTTACTTCTGTAAAATATATGGGAGTATGCATACGGAACGATTTGAAGTGGAATGATCATATAAAATTTATTGTTGGTAAGGCGGGTGCCAGGTTGAGATTCATTGGGAGAGTCCATAGAAAATGAAGTCCATCAACAAAGGAGGTGGCTTACAAAACACTCGTTCGACCTATACTTGAGTATTGCTCATCAGTGTGAGATCCGTACCAGGTCGGGTTGACAGAGGAGATAGAGAAGATACAAAGAAGAGCGGCGCGTTTCGTCGCAGGGTTATTTAGTAAGCATGATAGCGTTACGGAGATGTTTGGCAAACTCAAGTGGCAGACTCTGCAATAGAGGCGCTCTGCATCGCGTTGTAGCTTGCTGTCCAGGTTTCGAGAGGGTGCGTTTCTGGATGAGGCATCGAATATATTGCTTCCACTGGTAACAGTTACTTCTGTAAAATATCTGGGAGTATTCGTACGGTACGATTTGAAGTGGAATGATCATATAAAATTTATTGTTGGTAAGGCGGGTGCCAGGTTGAGATTCATTGGGAGAGTCCTTAGAAAATGTAGTCCATCAACATAGGAGGTGGCTTACAAAACACTCGTTCGACCTATACTTGAGTATTGCCCATCAGTGTGAGATCCGTACCAGGTCGGGTTGACAGAGGAGATAGAGAAGATAGAAAGAAGAGCGGCGCGTTTCGTCACAGGGTTATTTGGTAAGCATGATAGCGTTACGGAGATGTTTAACAAACTCAAGTGGCAGACTCTGCAAGAGAGGCGCTCTGCATCGCGGTGTAGCTTGCTGTCCAGGTTTCGAGAGGGTGCGTTTCTGGATGAGGTATCGAATATATTGCTTCCCCCTACTTATACCTCCAGAGGAGATCACGAATGTAAAATTAGAGAGATTCCAGCGCGCACGGAGGCTTTCCGGCAGTTGTTCTTCCCGCGAACCATACGCGACTGGAACAGGAAAGGGAGGTAATGACAGTGGCACATAAAGTGCCCTCCACCACATACCGTTGGGTGGCTTGCGGAGTATAAATGTGGATTTAGATGTAGATTTACTGTGATATTACAACACATGTTCGATGTGAGGACCACCAAGATCGGGGAACACAGATTATCTGCACAGTACGTTGCCATAAATACTGTCCAACATGGGTGGTCTATGGTTAATTACTTCTGCCATGACCATGATCTTCCTCCGACTTGACAAGAGTCTCGTAATGTAGACTCTTCAAGTGGTCCCAGAAGGAAAAGATCGACCTGTCGCTGTATACTACGTGCAGATGGTGACTGATGGGAACTGCAAAGTATACTGCCGGAACATCAGGTTGGAATGTCCAATCTTGTTGGAATGTCCAATCTTCCAAACACTCCGGCAGCACCTGCTGCAGGAATATCAAGTACCTGGCACTCGTTAGGTGGGGAGGAAGGATGTACGACTCAATCACACGACCATCGAAGATACCTGTCTGGACACTGACGGCGAAGGTGTGCTGAATTCTTCGTGTACACGTGCTTTTGGGGTTTTCTTGATCCCAAATGTAGCGTTTTTGACCGCTCTGATCACCTTCCTTGTTGAAACGCACTTATTCGGTGAACATAGTTTGTCCTGGAATATGAGAAAAATCTACACAATGCTGTAAAAACCAAGTACAGCAATTGATACGTAGCACGAGATCCGCCAGGAGCATGGTGGGTACCTTTTGAGGGTGTTACGGGTGGAGCTGCTTTTCATGCAGGACACGCCAGACAGACAAGTGAGATATATGCTAGTCATGTGCAATGGCTCGAGTACTCGTCGATGGGTTCCCTTCAACTTCCTGAAGCACTTCCTCTTCTAGTAAGGCTACAGTTTCCTCTATCGCTTGTGAATTTCCCACTTTCCTGCAGCCGCTGTTCTATATGGCATGAGATGGATCACACGGTTTGGGAAGTACAGTTGTTGAGCTTCTCTTCCACTGTGGCGAGCTTCATCGTAAATTAATAACATATCGATGTACTCTGCGGACATGCACTCAGGAATCCGGTCACTGAAGTACCGTAATGTTAACTGAATCATCAGCAGGAGGCGTGAAAAGAAAGCTGATGGAAACAGAGGACGTCATGTGACATCTCGTCATGGTACTGTTCAGGAATGTGGGTAGCGTACCATAACAGACAACCTGCTTAGCCGGCCAGAGTGGCCGTGCGGTTCTAGGCGCTATAGTCTGGAGCCGAGCGACCGCTACGGTCGCAGGTTCGAATCCTGCCTCGAGCGTGGATGTGTGTGATGTCCTTAGGTTAGTTCTAGGCGACTGATGACCTCAGAAGTTAAGTCTCATAGTGCTCAGAGCCATTTGAACCATTTGAAGCAACCTGCTTAAGAAACATCTAGTGCGCAACTGAGTAGCTCTTTATTTTCCTTGTAGCATGGAAACGAACCGTTCCCGAACATGGGCTCTGAGCACTATGGGACTTAACATCTGAAGTGATGAGTCCCTAGAACTTAGAACTACTTAAACCTAAATAACCTAAGGACATCACACACATCCATGCCCGAGGCAGGATTCGAGCCTGCGATCATAGCGGGCGCGCGGTTCCAGACTGAAGCGCCTAGAACCGCCCTGTTCAAAAATGGCTCTGAGCACTATGGGACTTAACATCTAAGGTCATCAGTCCCCTAGAACTCAGAACTACTTAAACCTAACTAACCTAAGTACAGCACACAACACCCAGCCATCACGAGGCAGAGAAAATCCCTGACCCCGCCGGGAATCGAACCCGGGAACCCGGGCGTGGGAAGCGAGAACGCTACCGCACGACCACGAGATGCGGGCGAACCGCTCCGTCACAACGGTCGGCACGGACATGGGGTCCTATGTAAAACTTGATCTACTAAGTCCCCTCTACATCCTCTAGAAGTGTACAACATGAACTGCGGAACAGCGAATGTAGCTGCTAAGTGACGTACAACGCGTCGAGAGTGCAAGCGTAAGGGTAGTAGACACAAAAGTATCCGTCTGAGGGCGTTGCTGCGGCGTAAATGCAACGTAGCGCAACTCCGGTGCGGATATATAAGCTCTAAGATGTAGGCAAGGGATCAGTGTGGTATTCGTGTCTTTCCGACGTTGTTACCAAATCCGTCTAAACAGGACCAACGTGCTATTGTTCTTTCCTTGGCCACCGAAAGACAAACACCGGTAGACATCCATCGGGGAACGAAGACTGTGTATGGCGCAGCATGTCTGTCGAATACCATCGTTGTGGAATGGTGCACTAAGGGGTGCTCCTGCTTTGTGATAACGCACGTCCCCATATCGAAAAAGTCGTAACGATGAGGTGGGCAAATAGCGACCATCCGGCCGTATGCGGCCCGCTAAGGGTTTTTTTGCAGTCCGCCTAGACAGTCAGAAAAATCAGCCTTGAGCCGAAATTTCCTTCCCGTGCGCGACCCAGAATATCCACTAGGACGGCCGCGTCAATGCGCATGCGCACTGCGCTGTGTAGATACTAAACGCACAAACGACGTTGAAACTCGGCGTCGGTGGCTGACGGGAGCGACCATAAAAGTATTTTCAATTTACTTATTGACTTGCATTCTGATCACTCTGTGAATGACATATTTAATGCAGTGACATTAGTAGACTTACAAATCTCTGTTTGCTGAAAAATTTCTGTGTATGAAGAAATTTCCTGGGAAAATGTCGTCTATGTTTTGGGTGTACTTATATTTGTGAACGAAGTTACTCTTGCTTGACGAACAAAAAGAGAAAATATATAGATCCCTAGATGCTCTTTGACAGACATGGGAATCTCAACAAGTAATCTCACTATTGGTTTCAAAAAAAATATAGAAATGGGTAATAGGATACATGAGTCTCATTTTATTGCTTCTAAAATTAAATGTGCTTGCAGCTATAGATGATACGAAATCAGCACAATAAATAAATTGATTGAAAATGGTTCAAATGGCTCTGAGCACTATGGGACTTCACTTCTGAGGTCATCAGTCCCCTAGAACGTAGAACTACTTAAACCTAACTAACCTAAGGACATCACACAATCCATACCTGAGGCAGGATTCGAACCTGCGACGGTAAATAAATTGATTAAAAGTGCCACTATTTAATTTATATTTATTAATTTTCATGGTAAAATTTATACGTTTTCGGAAGTGCAACGTTAAATAATGAATGCAATCATTTAAATGTGTGGCCCCGTCTCCACAATGCGGTCCCAGAACCAAAACCATAGCCCATACCAGTCGTAAAGCGAACGTTAAGCCAACTCAAGTGGGAGACACTCGAGAACAGACCCTGTAGTCTAGATCTCTCCTCTTGAAGGCCTCAGGCCTTGAAGGGTCGACGATGCCTGTCGGACGAGGATGTGCAGTAGGTACTCGTATTACGCCCTTCTTCCCGTAGCAGGTCAGGGTGTTTTACCAAACGGGAATTGTCTAACTGGTACGTCGGTGGGATGATTGCCTCAATGTTCACGTTGATTTTTCCTGACTGGCATACAGACTCGGACACTTATGACATGAAAGGTGACAGTTATTCTAAACTGGTTCCAGTTATACTGATTAGTTATTCTGGGTTTGCCAAAATTACTGTAAGTGTAGATTAGAATAATTCCTTCAAGGTCTCTTCCACTTTCTTGATGGATAACTGATTGCACTGAGCTTGAAGTATAAATTACTTTTCATTATTGGTCAAAAATAATTGTTAAATACCTCCAGTGGAGTACGGCTATTTTTTACAGCCGTTCAAACAGGCATTATACATTGAGATCATTACAAATCAAATGTTTGGTTTTAATTATAGCACATCTTGCATATGAGCGTAAAACAAATTGCCGGCCGCGGTGGTCTAGCGGTTCTAGGCGCTCAGTCCGGAGCCGCGCGACTGCTCCGGTCGCAGGTTCGAATCCTGCCTCGGGCATGGATGTGTGTGATGTACTTAGGTTAGTTAGGTTTAAGTAGTTCTAAGTTCTAGGGGACTGATGACCATAGATGTTAAGTCCCATAGTGCTCAGAGCCATTTTTTCGTAAAACAAATTATTTCAAAAATGGTGATTGTCCCACGCTCCCGAAGGAAGTTGAATGTCTGTCCTATAATATATCGATTACTCTGGCTTATTATACTGAATAACTTGACAATTTAAGAGTATCTCTGAAGTTCACCATTAAGCACAGTGGAATATAGGTTTTCCACTCTAAACGATCCATATGTTGGTAGCAAATAGAGATAGAATATTGGTGCAGTCAACAACTAAGTCAGAATTTTTTATTACCGTTATCATTCCGCTTTCACTAGTAACTTTTTTAGGATAAATTTGATGTCGATCATAAAAGTGATATAATATTAGGAACATAACGCAAGTTAAAACCATAAATCAACTGCAGTTTAGTCTTATATTCCGTTTGGTACACCGGGTGATGTTGATAAATGGGGACTAACTGAAGGAAACGACCCCTAAGAGGATAAGGTCATCTAGATGTATGGTTGTAAATGCGTTCCAAGGAAGGTTTACCCATTTGAAGGTGGGGATAAACGATCTTTACAGCCACCCCGTTTTCAGCGTCAGGTAGGTGGCCCTCCAGCGTAGAGTGAGCCAAACGACCGTGTGTAATAGTCTCCACAACGGGCACTATCCGTATCAGTTACAACGCGTGACAGCTTACTACCTACAGACTTCCGTCCAAGACGACGGTTTCTTCGATGGCTCGTCGCAGAGGTCACTAAAGTGTTGGATTTTCTGTCACCCATCTTATTTACAGATGTGGCTACGAGGATTCGTATTTACAACCTTCGCAACACCCATCTCTGCGCTGCGGAAAATGCCGATGACATGATACAGCGCCGCGCGACTGCTACTGTCGCAGGTTCGAATCCTGCCTCGGGCATGGATGTGTGTGATGTCCTTAGGTTAGTTAGGTTTAAGTAGTTCTAAGTTCTAGGGGACTGATGACCACAGATGTTAAGTCCCACAGTGCTCAGAGCCATTTGAACCATGATACAGCGTCATTGTGTAGTCGGGAATTACTGGCGACCCCTAGTGGCATCTATCTACAACGCCTCACATGTGAGGCATATTTGCAGTTCCTGCCGATGAAACTGTCTACAGCTACATGTACATCTACATACTCTGCAAGCCACCGTAAAGCGCTTGGTGGAGGGTACTTTGTACTGCTACTAGTCATTTCTTTTCCTGTTCCACTCGCAAACAGAATCAGAGAAAAACGACTGTTTATATGCCTCCATGTCCCTGATTTATCTTCGTGGTCCTTACGCGAAATGTGTGTTGGTAGCAGTAGAATATTCTGCAGTCAGTTCTCTAAATTTTTATGTAGTGTACAGATTGTACAGCACAATACGGTATTGAAGGAATACATCTACATTTACATGCGCGGGTAGATCGAGCACTTAAATCTTTCCATGCCGGCTATGATTTCTCTTACTTTATTATGATGATAATTTCTTCCTATGTAGGTGGGCGCCAACAAAATATTTTCACAATCGTATGACAAAGTTGCTGATAGAAATTTCACGAGATAATTTCATGAGAAGATTCTGCCGCAAGAAATACGCCTTTGTTTCAATGATTACCACCCGAATTTAAGTACCATCTCTGCGACAACTTTCCCCTCTACTTCGTGAAAATACAAAACGAACTGCCCTTCTTTGAACTTTTACGATGTCCTCCGTCACTCCCTTGTGACGTGAATCCCAGACTGCACAGCTATACTCCAGAAGAGGGCGCACAGGCGTGGTGTAAGCAGTCTCTTTAGCAGGCCGGTTACATTTTGTAAGTGTTCTGCCGATAAATCAGTATTTGGTTTGATTCCTTCACAAAATTTTCTGTGTGATCGTTCCAGTTTAAGTTATTCGAAATTGTAATCCCTAAATATTTAGTTGACTTTACAGCCTGTAGAGTTGTTTGATTTATCGTGCAGTCGAAATTGAAAAGATTTCTTTTAATTCTCATGGGGATGACATAACACTTTTCATTATTCAGAGTGAATTGCCACTCTTCGTACCGTACAGATATCTTGTCTAAATCATTTTGCAATTTGGTTTGACCAACTGATGACTTTACAAGACGGTAAATGATAGTATCATCTGCAAATATCTAAGAAGGCAGGTCAGGTTGTCTCCTACGTCGTGCATCTACATCAGGAATAGCAGAGGGCCTATAACACTGCACTGGGGAACGCCGGATATTACTTTTGTCTTATTCGATGACTTTCCGTCAGTTACTACGAACTCTGACTTTTCTGACGGGAACCTACGAATGCAGTTGCACAACTGAGGCGATACTCCGTAGGCACTTAATTTAATTAGAATTCGCTTGTGAGGAAAGTGTCAAAAGTCGTCGGGAAATCTAAAATTATGGAATCAATTTGACATCCCTTGTCTTTAGCATCCACTACTTCGTGAGAAGAAGGGCCTAACTGTGTTTCAAAAGACCGATATTTTCTGAATACAGGTTGACTATTTGTCAATAAATCGTTTTCTTCGAGGTAATTCGTAATGCACGAACAATATATATGTTCCAAAATCCCCCTGCAAATCTACGATAGTGATTTGGGTGTGTCATTCAGCGAATTACTCCTATTTCCTTTCTTGGTTGTTAGTGTGACTTGTGCAAATTTCCTCTCTTTAGATATCGATATTTCGACGAGCGAGCTGCTGTATATTATTGCTAAGTATGGATCTGTTCTATCAGCATACTCTGAAATAAAACTGACTGGTATAGAATCTGGACCAAAGGCCTTGCCGTTATGAATTAATTCAAGCTGACTCTCTATACCGAAGACATCTACTTCTAAGTTGCTCATGTTGGCAGGAGCTCTAGGTTCGAATTATGGAATATTTGCTTCGTTTCCTTTCGTTGCAGAGTTTCGGAAAACTGCGTTTAGTAACTCCGCTTTATAGGCTCTGTCATCGGTGACATCACCATTGTTATCGCACAGTAAAGGTACTGATTGTATACCGCCGCTGGTGTACATTACACATTAACAGAATTTCTTCAGTTTTTCTACCAGATTTCGAGACAGAGTTTCATTGTGGAAGCTATTAATAGCATCTCGCATTGAAGTTCAGGGTAAATTTCGAACTTCTGTAAGACTTCACCAGTCTTGGGGTTTTTTCGTCCTTTTAAATTTTGTATGCTTTCTCGTTGTTCTGACCTCTTATTAACTTATGTGGCGTACATCTCTCAACTGCCGCCATACTATTTCTTTGAATTCAAACCATATTTGTTCCACGCTTAATAGTCCGTTCGGAAGGACTGGAGACTGTGTGCTAGTTCTTTTATAGATTTTGCACCCAGTTTCGTCTTTGTGTAGATGCTCCTGATATTATATTCCATTTTTGAATCTTCTACGGATTTGAAAAACTTCATTTCTGATATTTTCAACTGCCTAAGACTGTTCTTTCTTAGAGCTCAACATTCTGCTCTGGAGACTGCCATTACTCTTTGAAACCTAATTTGCGTCTCGTTCATTGCTTTTCCTTTGAGGGTTCTTGTAAGTGGCTCGCACATTCTATGATAGCATTTTTATTTTTTTATCTTGTCTTTTCATAAGTTATATAGCAGCCCAGGTAGTTCCAGTTGGACACGTCTTCAAATGGTTTTCCATCGATACAGATATTTTATCTCAGTCATTCCTTTTGCAGGAAAGGTTTTACATTAGTTTTAATTGTAGAAATTTTGTGAATAATCTACATATACGTCTACATGACTACTCTAAAATTCGAACTTTAACTTTTGGCAGAGGGTTCATCGAACCCCTTTGACACTATTTCTCTACCGTGCCACTCTCGAATAGCACGTGGGAAAGACGAACGCATAAATATTTCCGTGCGACGCTACAAGAGGGTCGCAGACCCTACAAGAGAGTCACTGCATAGCACGACGTGGTTTCCCGTCAGAGTTCGAAAGGAGTACATTCGTAGAAGAGTCAGCCAATGTATCATTCCTTCCCCTGTATATTTCGAGAAAAGGCCTCGAAGGCAAGATTAAACAGGTTCCAGCTCGCATGGAGATTTACCAACAATCGTTCTTCCCCCGCGTCATTCGATACTGGAACAAAAAAGGGGGAAATGACTGTCGTACGAGAAGTACCCTCCACCATACACTGCAAGGTGGGGTGAGAAGTAGAGCTGTAGATGTAAAATATTCCTTTATCGTAACAGTTCGTACTATGGACATGCTCACTTGAGACTATCTAACGCACCCCTTCTCGATTATACGACTCGTAACTTAAACCCGCAATCAGAGTCGCTTTCTCCATGGTTCAGAATCCCTGAAGCTGACTGAGACGCGACAGCGCGCCCTGTGTGCCAGTAGACTGTGGCGATACTGTTTGATGCATGACGCGATCAGCTGGCTGCTCCGGTGGAGCCACTAAGCGGCGCTCTGTGGTGGCTGTTGTCTGTTGCGCGCTTTGTCCCGACGTGTCACAAAACTCACCCTCCCGGCTGCAGGCTGCATTGTTTCACCTCCGGAGCATAGGCATTGAAACACACAAAAGGTCTCCAGCTTACTGCCCTAACCCCGGATCCACGTTGCTGCACGCTTTAGCAACGCCTTTAAGATTCATGACGCTTGAGTCGTGCCTGTTCTTAGGCAGTTTCCTTGAGGTTTTATTTATTCCAGTGTTATTATTTCACATTACGCTGGTTTCCAAATCAGGAAACTGAAAACAAACGTGATGAAACTAGAAACAAATAACTAACAGCGTAAATGAAACGTGAAAATATAAAAAGCATCTATCGTGAAGCTACAGCCACAAATCGACAGCCAATCTGGAATTATTTTCACGCTAAAGAGCACCGATACTGGTTAAATTATTGGAGGTATTTTATTTAAGCTGAACAGCCAAAGTTGACCAAGGCTAATCACGTAATGGAAGTCATTCACTGGTTTTAACTGGGTATATTATCATTAGCCATTAGAATTTGTTAGGAGTAAATTAACGAGTAAAACTAAAGAAAAAAACAACAGTAAATACTCGGCAGGAGGCATCGAAAACCGCAATATTATTAATACTGCGCTCTGAAGGCCGTGTTTTAATTTATGCTCGTGTGTTGCTGTTGTGATCTTCAGTCCGAAGACTGGTTTGATGCAGCTCTCCGTGCTACTCTATCATGTGCAAGCCTCTTCCCCTTCCAATAACTACTACAACCTACATCCTTCTGAATCTGCTTATTGTATTCGTTCCTTAGTCTCCATGATTTTTAGCCCCGACACTTCCCTCCATTAGTATACTGGTGATCGTTTGATGTATCAGAATGTGTCCTATCAACCGAGCCCTTTTTCTCGACAGGTTGCACCACGAATTTCTTTTTGTCTCCATTTCTATTCAAAACCTCATTTGTTACGTAATCTATCCATCCAATCATCAGTATTCTCTTGTAGCACCAAATTTCAAAAGCTTGTATTCTCTTCTTCTCTAAACTGTTTATCGTCTATGTTTCACTTCCACACAAGACTACACTCCATACAAATACTTTCAGAAAAGACTTCCTAACACTTAGATCTACATTCAATCTTAACAAATGTCTCTTCTGGAGAAACGCATTTCTTGCCATTGCCAGTCTACATTTTATATCCTTAAAAATGGTTCAAATGGCTCTGAGCACTATGGGACTTAACATCTGAGGTCATCAGTCCCCTAGAACTTAGAACTACTTAAACCTAACTAACCTAAGGACACCACACACATCCATGCCCGAGGCAGGATTCGAACCTGCGACCGTAGCAGTCACGCGGTTCCAGACTGAAGCGCCGAGAACCGCACGGCCACACCGGCCGGCTTTTATATCCTCTCCACGTCGGCCGTCATCAGTTATTTCAGGAGTACCTCAAGGATTTATGTTGGGACAGCCCCTATTAACAATATACTTAAATCATATGGTGCACAACGTCGGAAGATCCATAACTCTCTTCGCAGTTGACCCTGGACGTATATAAATGCAACGTATTAGACACAAATTCGTGCTGAACTTCACTACAATGCGATTACACTGTTGGTGACAAGTCGATGGAACCGGTAACTACCGTAAAATGCCTAGGAGTTACAGACCGAAGCGACCTGAAGTGGAATGACCACAAAAAACAAATTGTGGAAAAACTATATGCCAGGCTGAAATTTATTGAAAAAAATCTTAAGGAAAAGTAATTTATCCGCGAAAAAATTCTTCAGTATTGCCCATCAGCATGGGACTGCTACCAGGTTAGATTAACGAAAGAGGCCCAGAAGATTCAATGACGAGAGGTGCGCTTCGTCGTGGGGCCATTTAGTCGGCGCGAAAGCGTATCGGAGGTGCTCAATAAATTCCCGTGGCAGACGCTATAAGAGAGGCATTTTGCGTCACAGAGAGGTTTACTGTTGAAATCCCGGAGAGCAAGTTCCGGGGAGAGACGAGCAACTGGCAGAATCCTCACTGTTCGCTGCGCGCAGTGTTGCCACCTTGTGGAATCTTCAGAACTCCACGATAACACAAAAGAACCTTATTTCACCGAACGCAAAACAGTAGCAAATCCGAAATTAATTTTTAAGTAGAGAGTCTATTGTCATTATAAAATGACCTTAGTAGCAACGAGTAAGACAAAACGGTATTTTCGTTCACCAATGATCACGATGTGATTAGTCCCTAACGCAACTACAACATAACTTAATTTGTTATTGCAAGGTATCGTAACAGGTTTTGAATCCTTAGAAAACCATCATACCATTTTTGAGGCCCGAGGCTGAAAAAATGCAATAAAAGAATTTTCCTTCTAAGTGTACCGCTTGAACCGTATACCTAGTCAGTGTTAAATTTCATGTCTATCACTCATGTACTACGTTTCAGTAGAATATTCTCTTCGTATACCTCAGTTCATTATTCGAACGTATGGTTTCGCCTTCACTATGAGTGAAAAGCAGTGGCGTTTTCTTCCTTCGGCGCTGTTCAGGTGCTTTTCGTCACGTTTCTTAGCAATCACGATCGAGTTGAAGACACCACAGTTTCAAGTATTCTTCTGCATATAGTGGATGCTGGCATACAGAGATTTAGTTTGCTGGTGCATAATGTGTATCTGTGCTTGTATTTTATTAAATACATTTTACTGAAAACGCTCTCACAAACAGCGTAAATTTGGTGCAGAAACAGAAATCTTCATAAACTTAAAAAACGTACATTTTCCTAATTCTTGAATGTCAACAACCCCTAAATACATCACATTAATCAGTATCTATAATTTTTTAAGGAAGAACTGCAAGTCAATACTACCGCCACTCATCTTTAGTTTTATATATTTCATTGTCAGACATTGTTCTTGGCAACTGCGATAGGAGAGCTTAAAGAGTATGATTCATATCCTTCTATGTATCCAACACTGCTCCTTTAGGTGTGAGAAGAGAACCAATGGCAGCAGTGTGTAATCAAAGTAGTATATTTTAGTTAACACTGAAAACTTTTGTCGTATAAAATGTGTACAATGAAAATGGAGGTCTTTCGTAGCTATTCTCTGGTTGCCGACATCTGGTTTCGTCACTGACCTGAGTACTTCCACACCTAAATAAATTACTGCATGTGAAATTAGCTAGTCGCTTCCACAAAGATCAATTTCTGATAATTGTTTTTTACTATGTGCAATGCCGTGAATGTACTGCCGAAACCTTATGATTGGAAATGCTGTCTATGCAACTGCACTTGATTATAAAATTTTAAACATTAATATTCTTCATAAAATACACCATCATCTTTTTCTTGTGCCTTCGTCTCGCATCGGAGCAGAGTCCGCATGGTTACTAACGGAATGTGGCATTGTTAATTGAAGGGGTCCCTGGATGCCCTCCTTGTCATCATCTTGAGTGAACGTATGTACCTCAACTGTCTGCCTGTAGAGTTGTTATTCATGTGGAAGTGAGTGAAAGTTTTCCAAATTTTTGGGAATGGTGTAACTGAGGCGGGACTTGGGTAGTTGATTCGATCCGGGGCAGACGCACCTCCTCGTCGCGGAATCGGCTCTTTTACACGTACCACTATACGGGCGGGTAATATTTTTGACGAATAACAGTCGATTAGGATTTACATAAATGTTAAAAAGATAGTAAATTGTTATGGGTAAATTGTAAGTGAGGTACATAGTGATTTAACAAATAAGTTTCAGCGTAGAAATCGATAGGTTGGAGTTCAATACGAAGTCTGTCCTACAACTTCTTTCAGCTCTGGCAATGTTATGTGTATGTGAAAAATGCTAAGTTACGCCGTGCGTTGAAATCAACGTTCAACCGTAAATCACTACGTACCTGGTTGAGAAAGTCAATTCAGAGGTCGCAGGAAAGCAAGCGCACTGCACCCCCGATACGACCACGCCTAGCTAGGCGATACGGTGTTCAAATCAACGTTCAGGATAAGGACATCTTCAATTTAAACGACAATTGATGTTTATATTACTTTCATATGGCAGGGAGCATGTGTTTTTCACACGTCTCGCTTAGTTAGTGCTAATGAAATACTGCACATATCCTCCTACATTGGGCTAATTAGAACCATTCTCTCTGGGTTCTAAAGTTCTCATAAATTTTAGTGTAATTTGACGGTAATGAGGTTTTCTCGTCAAAGATAGGTTTAGATTTATTTCGAGACCAGTAAATAGTATCCTCTGAGACTCCGTTTTCTGTTAGCGTACAACTTTCTCAGCCTGATACACTATGTGATCAAAACTATCCGAATACCTGGCTGAAAATGACTTAGAAGTTCGTGGTGCCCTCCATCTGTAATGCTGGAATTCAATATGGTGTTGGCCCAACCTTAGCCTCGATGACAGCTTCCACTCTCACAGGTACACGTTCAGTCAGGTGCTGGAAGGTTTCTTGGGGAATGGCAGCCCATTTTCCACGGAGTGCTGCACTGAGGAGAGGTATTGATGTTGGTCGGTGAGAACTGACACGAAGTTCAAATGGTTCAAACGGCTCTGAGCACTATGGGACTTAACATCTGAGATCATCAGTCCCCTAGAATTAGAACTACTTAAACCTAACAAACCTAAGGACATCACACACATCCATGCCCGAGGCAGGATTCGAATCTGCGACCGTAGCAGCAGGGCGGTTCCGGGCTGAAGCAGCAGACACGAAATCGGTGTTCCAAAACATTCCAAAGGTAATCTATATGATTCAGGTCAGGACTCTGTACAGGCCAGTCCATTACAGGGATGTTATTGTCGTGTAACCACTCCGCCACAGGCCGTGCATTATGAACAGTTGCTCGATAGTGCTGAAAGATGCAGTCACCATTCCCGAATTTCTCTTCAACAGTGAGAAGCAAGAAGGGCTTAAAACATCAATGTAGGCCGGTGATGTCATAGTGCCACGCAAAACAACAAGGGGTGCAAGCCCGCTCCATAAAAAACACGACCACATCATAGCACTACCGCCTACGAATTTTACTGTTGGCAGTACACACACTGGCAGATGACGTTCACAGGAAATTCACCATACTCACACCCTGACATCGGATCGCCATATTGTGTACCGTAATTCTTCACTCCACACAACGTTTTTCCACTGTTCAATCGTTCAATGTTTACGCTCCTTACACGAAGCGAGGCGTCGTTGTGATGTGTGACTTATGAACAGCCGCTCGGCCATGAAACCCAATGTTTTTCACCACCCACTTAACTGTCATAGTATTTGCAGTGGATCCTGATGCAGTTTGGAATTCTTATATGATGGTCTGGATAGATGTCTGCCTATTACACATTACGACCCTCTTCAACTGTCGGCGGTTTCTGTCAGCGAACAGAAGAGGTCGGCCTGCACACTTTTGTGGTGTACGTCTCCCTTCACGTTTCCACTTCACTATCACATTAGAAATCGTGGACCTAGGGATGTTTAGGAGTGTGGAAATCTCGCTTGCTGACGTATGACTCAAGTGACACCATCACTTGACCACGTTCGAAGTCCGTGAGTTCCTCGGAGCGCCCCATTCTGTTCTCTCTCGATGTGCAATGAATACTGAGGTCGCTGATATGGAGTACCTGGCAGCAGGTGTCAGCACAATGCACCTAATATGGAAAACGCATGTTTTTGGTGGTGTCCGGATACTTTTGATCACGTAGTGTATCTGGTGTAGTCTGCGAAATATAATTCCGCCTTACCTTCCGTTATGAACACCCTATTGACTGTCTGTTGTCTCCACCAGTAGTGCCGGCCGAAGTGGCCGTGCGGTTAAAGGCGCTGCAGTCTGGAACCGCAAGACCGCTACGGTCGCAGGTTCGAATCCTGCCTCGGGCATGGATGTTTGTGATGTCCTTAGGTTAGTTAGGTTTAACTAGTTCTAAGTTCTAGGGGACTAATGACCTCAGCAGTTGAGTCCCATAGTGCTCAGAGCCATTTGAACCATTTGAACCACCACTAGTGAATCATTCGTCAGTCGCTCGTACAAACGTAATGTACATTTTTCTTTGTTACCTGAAGTTACCATGCATTTCTCTTTTACCTGTCGTATTTCCGCCCCCTCTTTTACCCTCCCGACTTCTTATCTATGTTGCCGCATATAGACTGCTCCTTATCTCAAAATAAACCCCAATCGCCGATAAATGGAAGTCTCCGCTGTTAGAGATACACTCCTGGAAATTGAAATAAGAACACCGTGAATTCATTGTCCCAGGAAGGGGAAACTTTATTGATACATTCCTGGGGTCAGATACATCACATGATCACACTGACAGAACCACAGGCACATAGACACAGGCAACAGAGCATGCACAATGTCGGCACTAGTACAGTGTATATCCACCTTTCGCAGCAATGCAGGCTGCTATTCTCCCATGGAGACGATCGTAGAGATGCTGGATGTAGTCCTGTGGAACGGCTTGCCATGCCATTTCCACCTGGCGCCTCAGTTGGACCAGCGTTCGTGCTGGACGTGCAGACCGCGTGAGACGACGCTTCATCCAGTCCCAAACATGCTCAATGGGGGACAGATCCGGAGATCTTGCTGGCCAGGGTAGTTGACTTACACCTTCTAGAGCACGTTGGGTGGCACGGGATACATGCGGACGTGCATTGTCCTGTTGGAACAGCAAGTTCCCTTGCCGGTCTAGGAATGGTAGAACGATGGGTTCGATGACGGTTTGGATGTACCGTGCACTATTCAGTGTCCCCTCGACGATCACCAGTGGTGTACGGCCAGTGTAGGAGATCGCTCCCCACACCATGATGCCGGGTGTTGGCCCTGTGTGCCTCGGTCGTATGCAGTCCTGATTGTGGCGCTCACCTGCACGGCGCCAAACACGCATACGACCATCATTGGCACCAAGGCAGAAGCGACTCTCATCGCTGAAGACGACACGTCTCCATTCGTCCCTCCATTCACGCCTGGCGCGACACCACTGGAGGCGGGCTGCACGATGTTTGGGCGTGAGCGGAAGACGGCCTAACGGTGTGCGGGACCGTAGCCCAGCTTCATGGAGACGGTTGCGAATGGTCCTCGCCGATACCCCAGGAGCAACAGTGTCCCTAATTTGCTGGGAAGTGTCGGTGCGGTCCCCTACGGCACTGCGTAGGATCCTACGGTCTTGGCGTGCATCCGTGCGTCGCTGCGGTCCGGTCCCAGGTCGACGGGCACGTGCACCTTCCGCCGACCACTGGCGACAACATCGATGTACTGTGGAGACCTCACGCCCCACGTGTTGAGCAATTCGGCGGTACGTCCACCCGGCCTCCCGCATGCCCACTATACGCCCTCGCTCAAAGTCCGTCAACTGCACATACGGTTCACGTCCACGCTGTCGCGGCATGCTACCAGTGTTAAAGACTGCGATGGAGCTCCGTATGCCACGGCAAACTGGCTGACACTGACGGCGGCGGTGCACAAATGCTGCGCAGCTAGCGCCATTCGACGGCCAACACCGCGGTTCCTGGTGTGTCCGCTGTGCCGTGCGTGTGATCATTGCTTGTACAGCCCTCTCGCAGCGTCCGGAGCAAGTATGGTGGGTCTGACACACCGGTGTCAATGTGTTCTTTTTTCCATTTCCAGGAGTGTATTACAATGCGACGTAAATCTACCAAGTGCGTCCTGCTACTTAACGATTTCACACACTGTTTTTCACTATCCGATATCTATGTCAGATAACGCCCCAGAAAAAACACTAGTTCCCACCGGACCGAGAGCTTTGAGAAACGTAAATACTCTTTTGCAGATAGTCGATGTTTACTATCAAGCAATTGTTAAACAGTATGAACCCTCACATAAGAAAATAGACTTTGCTGAGCAGTGATATAAACAAGTAATTTGTTCAAAATAGCAGTTTCAGTAACTTTCTCAGTCTACGATCATCGCCACAAAGATTGGTTTTCTTCTCCATCCTCTGCTATCCTGAACCATTACTTCCAATCTTAAGTAGGTGGGTCACTACACGTCGCCCATGATTCAGTGGACACATTTCATTTCCTGCCTTCATCTTGTAATTTTTCTACCTACAGAAATTGCTGGTACTATCGGTAAAAAACTCCCATCCCGAAATATGTGACACATCCGGGGCTCATGTCGTGTCTTAATGGTGCGTCATGGACAGGGTGCACTCTATTCTCAATAGATCTCCTCCACCGTCGAGTCTGAATGATCAATGTATGTTAAGCATCCGTAGGTAACATCGCCTGTTACTTGACGAGCTCACCTGTTACTAGACGAGATCATCCGACACCGTGCACTTTATGCTGGCACAAATGTTTACGTAAAGAAGAGGTTTGTTAGGCCGCGTAATAAGTAGCCAACTAGTCTGGTAAAATCAGACTATATTCTTGAGGCCCAGAGTTCTCCAATTAAGTTGGTATACACAGTTTTCACATCTGACTCGAGATAACATGTGCTCAACAGCAGAATCCAAGCAACGTTCGTGGGAGACGCTAACATAGAGTAATCGTCTCACGTACTCCCTGAGGACTCGCGCAACCCGTGGAAAATTAACCACACGGGGGAACCTCACGTACTCCTTTGTCCAACGTCTGTAAAAATATTGCTTCCACACGGTACTTCAAAAATAAAGTGTTAGGATATACTTCTTTGACGCCATATCAGCACAGAATTCTTCACGTTTGTCACGTTTTATTGAATACCAATTATACGACGGCTATTCGGAAAGTAAGGTCCGATCAGTTACGAAATGGAAACCATTCTCAAAATCCGATGGAGCTTTCCATAGATGTGTTGGACAGTGCCTCTAGTATGCCCGTCGATCACGTCACGCCGCTGTTTTCAAATCTGAGCGCACAATGAGCACGTAAAGTTGCCTAGAAAATATTGTCTCCGTCAAGTATGAGTGCCTGTGAGAGATTTCGCCTGATTTCATGCAACACACAAGGTAACTGTAAAGCATTTCGTTCTTCGTGACAATTATAGGCCGCATACCGCAGGGGCAATGAGGATGCTTCTTCAGCATCTTCAGAATTTTCGATGGAAGTGTTTGGCCACCAACCATACAGCTCAATCTTGCCTCCTCCTGATTTTCATCTCTTCTCATGTGAACCGCTACACTTTGGCACAGACAGTAAGCTGCAGATCAGTCTAGAGAATTGGTAGAAAGCACAGGCGGGTGCCTTCTACGACGAGGGTGTTGGAACGTTGGTACGATGCTAATACAAATGCCTCTGTCGGAGCGACGACTATGTAGCTCGAAGATGTAGCTAACTTTTGCAAATGAAACATTTTTGGTTTTCACGGTGATCTCCATTTCACGACCTATCGGACTTTACTTTCCGAATAGCCGTCGTAATAATATACAAAAAGCATTCGTCAGATGTTTATTAACAAATAGTAAAGATCTGTTGAAATAAAATTCCAGATTCTGTCCTTTTCCTTCTACCGATAAAGACTTACATACGTTTTCTTTGTTCGAAATACCAGTGTGCATTTCTAATCCATACCGAAATCGATGTCAGTAGTCAGAAAACCTGTCGTAGCCTGTAAATAGTTTGGAGATCATGACGGCGGGGAAAATAAGTTCATACGGCTGGCCTGGAATGGAGATGCAGATCGGCGACTCTTCTTCCCACATCTGGTACCTATCCACCAGTCGCCCTCAAAACGTCGATACTGGCTTAAATAAAATTAATGGCTCTGAGCACTATGGGACTTAACATCTGAGATCATCAGTCCCCTAGAACTTAGAACTACTTAAACCTAACTAACCTAAGGGCATCACATACATCCATGCCCGGGGCAGGATTCGAACCTGCGACCGTAGCAGTCGCGCGGTTCCGGACTGAAGTGCCTAGAACCGCTCGGCCACCGCGGCCGGCCTTAAATAAAATTAAGAGTTACTATCAAATGTAGTGCTGTTTCATAACAACGTGAAATGATTTCCTCTTCGCTAAATACGCGACCATGTCACCAAACAAGATAAACCTGTAATAAGCCCAAAGGCTGGTTTGAACACTACAGTACTTTGTAAGGCATGGTCCTGTTTGAGGTGGTATGCCAACGCCTTCCTCCGACCTTTGAACTGAGCTACAGAGGTATTTGCATTAGAACCTACGGCTTAAAATGGACACCGAACAGCTGTGCAACTCGGCATTTTTCGCTTCAAGAAGCAGTGTCGTAGGTAAAAGAAGTAATAAGTGACAGGTGATAACCCTACGACTGAGCAGCGATCGAACCCGAGACATTTGTATATGTAATGTGGTACTAGGTTAAAAAATACGTCATCAGGTTTATCGAAAGATGGCACTTTTAATTTCCCCATCAACAGACAGTATTGATCGAGGCTCAGAGGCGGTACTGTACAGAGTCCGGGGGACGATTACCCCGAGGAGCGCGTGCGACAAGTCACTTTGGCCGAGCCACTCGCAGAAATGGGGCATCCTGGCAGAAAACCATAATTCATTCTAGAACAGTCCATTGCATGAGCTGCTGTCAGTCATGCCATTCTACTTATTGGATTTCGATTCTACATTTTACGTAGACTTCCTTATTCTCGTTATTGGCTTTCACTCCATATTCTGCTTTCGACAAACTTGGCTTTTCTTATGGATTGCGCTTTCTTCCTTTATGCTGATAACCCAAATGCATTTGGCGCTTCAACATTTTAAACCGTATACGGCACAACGCACAAATGGAAAAACTTCTGTATTTTTTTTCTTTCTATGGTGAATAGTTTGTGGTTTTCAATGAGGACACAGTCACTCAGCCTGGCAGTCTTGTAGAGGCCGTCGGCGACTAGCTTCTATGGTGGGTGGTGGTACTAGGTTGTCAGAGGTGAAGAAGTCAGTACACCACGATGTATAGGGTAGCGGTGCAGCAGAGAGTGGATGCTTGGATGTGCTCCGAGGTCACGAAAACAAAACAAAAACATTCATTTATTGCTCACAAAACTACGACAGTGACGAATATGCGCGGACAAGCCAATACCCCAAAGCGTAAGACGTTCACGTTCAATGAGAAGGTGCTGTGGTCAGCGAGCAGGTTGTTGTCTCTGGCTCATCACCGCGTCACTCAGCCAATGAAATGATTCGCCAAATGTGTTGACTGCAGAAGTGGTCAGCAGCCCACTCTTTTCTATAAAACACTGAATATTTCGTCATTCTCTGACCAGCTTTTCTCGTAAAGAACGCGTCCGTTCCAAGGTCAGGATAAGTTACGGCTGTAAATCTTCGCCCGCATCTCGTGGTCGTGCGGTAGCGTTCTCGCTTCCCACGCCCGGGTTCCCGAGTTCGATTCCCGGCGGGGTCAGGGATTTTCTCTGCCTCGTGATGGCTGGGTGTTGTGTGCTGTCCTTAGGTTAGTTAGGTTTAAGTAGTTCTAAGTTCTAGGGGACTGATGACCATAGATGTTAAGTCCCATAGTGCTCAGAGCCATTTGAGCCATTTGTAAATCTTCCGGTCATACCCTTGCTTCTCATCCCTGCTATTCGTTGCACATATATCGGTGCTATCAGTCTCGCCTTAGCACAATACGATCTTCTGAAATGGAGTATAAATGTAGTTATCTTTCCAAACCATCACGGCTTTTCTTCACTCATGTATCACTGCCAATAATAACTTTAGACGATGGACCACGAATACCGCTATGTCCTAGAAATCACCGACCTCTGGTATATATATATATATATATATATATATATATATATATATATATATATATATATATATATATATGTGTGTGTGTGTGTGTGTGTGTGTGTGTGTGTGTGTGTGTGTGTGTCTGTGTGTGTGTGCGTGTGTGTGTGTGTGTGTGTGTGTGTGTGTCTGTCTGTTTTTGTGGAGAGGGATTACTTTTCTGTGTGAAGAGCCTCCCGCATACAAATGTGGAATAAATTAGCAAATGCCACTAGAGAAACAATCTGCTGAAAACATTCTGGTCACATACAATGAAAGTGAGAGAGGAATTCACTCCCACACCAAAGTTCCTATTGACATTAACATTCCCGCTGATATATTAATGTAATTGTGTTAGCTTCTTTGCATATTTAAGTTTTGAATGATACACCGTAGAAGGAAGGTACTCCCACCAAACTGTAATATTTTTTACTCAAAATTATCAATATTTATACGTGACAGAAAATGGCTCAAATGGCTTTGAGCACTATGGGACTTAACATCTGAGGTGATTAGTCCCCCAGAACTTAAAACTACTTAAACCTAACTAACCTAAGGACATCACACACATCCATGCCCGAGGCAGGATTCGAACCTGCATCCCGTACGGGCGCGCGGTTCCAGACTGAAGCGCCTAGAACCGCCCAGTCACCACGGTCGGCTATACGTGACATGTAAGATTATAGCATTCGAATATTTATATGGTAGGTCTCAGTAACAAGATAGTAAACTTAAATTGCACTAGTTTAGAAACGTGAAACGATGATGTTTTTTCCTAGACATGACTATATACTCGCACACACTTCAAATAGTTTTCCTAAGCCTCTTCTGATAAACTAGAAGTTAGCAGATATCTCCGTTTACAGCAGTCGTAGCTGGCCTTATATCTACAATCTAAGAGTAGGAAATACGTTTTCTTTCTGCATGTAACTACCTGCCTTTCGACTTTAGCGCATTTCTCGGATACGTTTGTGAAACGTTTCTATATCAGTATTAAAGAGCTTATGTTGTTGTACACCTCTTATCAAGAGACTTTGTATGCCGTTAAAAATATATGTTATCATTAAAAAGAAAAAAAAAACCATACTTGTTTCACAGTTTCACTGTATACAAAAGTTAAAGAGTATTTACCGTACAACAAAATTACGTGGTCATTTGGCTTCTGACGTTTCACGAAAACATCGTTTCTATAATTTGAAACAAAGTTTGCCATTGTTAGATGACTCGCCATGTATATTACCAAACTAGTTCCCTATCACGTATTACAAACTTTACTGAGTTGTAGAATTCATCTGTTATTGGAGACGGTCTCAGGAAACTGAGTTACTCGTTATTAGATTCGGTGACGGGTTTTCGGCACGTGCAGGGGAAATTCGTGGAACCGCTTTTCAGCTCAACTAGTGTCATTGAAGCTAAATTAACTTTGTTTTGCTGGCGACGTGTGGAGTGGGTTAGTAGACGGCGAGGCGAGCACGTGTCAGCCGCCCCAGGAGAAATCAGCCGGCCAGACCGCACCACGCGCTATCGATTACACTGTCCCGTCGGACGTCGCTGGAGGCTGCGTTACAGACGATGTGGCTGCTAACTTGTATTGGACCACTACCGGTTCTGAAATCGCAGATTCCCCAGTGCTGCTTCTCTGTTCCCTCGGCTCGTTGCGCGTGTCAGAGAAGTTGAACGGGCAATATTAGTTGCAGTTTGCACTATTCGTAAATGATGCTATAGGTCGAGAATGAATTTCAGTCTGAAACGGAGTGTGCCCTGATTTAAGACTTTGTGGTGGATTAAAACTGTGTGCCGGACCTGCAAGGTAGGAGAAAAACTTCTGTCAAGTTTTTGGAGCATCCGAGAGTGCGTGGGGGATGCACGGCTGTTGGGGCGAGCCTCGAGTTGTACATTGGTAGCTCAGTCGGTGGAGCACTTGCCCGAGGAAGACAGGGATTCCGTTTTCGACTCCCTGCCCGGCACACAATTTTAATCTGCCAGGGAGTTTCGGTGCTTTTGCTATCCAGGGAAGTTTATAATAACAAGAATATGCAAATTTAGAGACGAAAATAACTTCATCATCATTTGTCACTGCTGAGTAACACTCGGTGCCCCACTGCATACTCCTAACTAAGGTACGAGCATATGAGATTGTTTCCCAAATATGTGAGTGGCTCGAAGACTTCTTAAGTAATAGAACCTAGTACGTTGTCCTCGATGGTGAGTGTTCATCGGAGGTGAGGGTATCATCTACAGTGCCCCAGGGAGGTGTGATAGGTCCGCTGTTGTTTTCTATGTACATAAATAATCTTTTGGATAGGGTAAATAGCAATGGGTGGCTATTTGCTGATGATGTTGTGGTGTACGGAAAGGTGTCATCGTTGAGGGACTGTAGGAGGATACAAGATGACTTGGAGAGGATTTGTGATTGGTGTAAAGAATGGCAGTTAACTCTAAATACAGATAAATGTAAATTAATGCAGATGAATAGGAAAAAGAATCCCGTAATGTTTGAATACTCCATTATAGTGTAGCGCTTGGCAGAGTCACGTCGATTAAATATTTGGGCGATATGAAGTGGGACAAGCATGTAATGGCAGTTGTGGGGAAGGCGGGTAGTCGTCTTCGGTTCATTGGTAGAATTTTGTGAAGATGTGGTTCATCTGTAAAGGAGACCGATTATAAATCACTAATACGACCTATTCTTGAGTACTGCTCGAGCGTTTGGGATCCCTATCAGGACGGTTGGAGTGAGGACATAGAAGCAATTCAGAGGCGGGCTGCTAGATTTGTTACTGGTAGGTTTGATCATCACGCGAGTGTTACGGAAATGCTTCAGGAACTCGGGTGGGAGTCCCAGGAGGAAAGGAGGCGTTCTTTTCGTGAATCGCTACTGAGGAAATTTAGAGAACCAGTATTTGAGGCTGACTGCAGTACAATTTTACTGCCGCCAACTTATATTTCGGTGAAGGACCACAAAGATAAGATAAGAGAGATTGGGGCTCGTACGTAGGCGTATAGGCAGTCATTTTTCCCTCCTTCTCTTTGGGAGTGGAACAGGGAGAGAAGATGCTAGTTGTGGTACGAGGTACCCTTCGCCACGCACCGTATGGTGGCTTGCGGAGTATGTATGTAGATGTTGATGTAGTATCTTGAAACGTGGACCATACTTTGAAATAACTGCTACCATATACTACAAAATGGAACTGAAAACAATGCGTAATGAAACTATCGGAAATGACACATTTATTCAAAGGCAATAATTACGCTGAAGTCACTGCTATTTATGATGGTGTCCTCGACATTACAAAAAGATGGACATAGTTCGTAATAGGGTGCGTGATAACCACTGTCGGCATTGCACGTCATGGACTGAAACATGCTCCGATGCTTCCCACAATGTTGGTCAGCAATTCTTGTGGTACAGCACTGCATTCTCCACCGGCGCGGTTGACAATTGATGTATGGTCGTTGCTGCGTGTGGCAGTGCGGCAATACGTCTGCCTAGCGCATCCCACACGTTGTTCTGGGATTTAGGACGGGGGGAAAGAGCAGGCCAGTCCATTCGCCAAATATCCTTTCGTTGTTAAAAAGCACAAGGATTTGAAATTATAATGAATATGATAGTGGGTATAAAGTGCCCATGATTCGTTTTCACGGCTGCAGCGAAAGGATCATTGGGCATTAACGCATTTTCGATGACTGGGTCATTAAGGACGGAGCAATTGCTCGAATAAGGCTGCGATTTAATTTCTTAGACTTTCCCGGTGATTTTGTGACATCTCGTTGAACTGGGTGTACTGCCGGTGGTCTGCGTTTATCTAACACAATATTTCGACGTCGTACCTCGGCGTCTTCATCAGGTGTTTCCTGTGACTGAACGATAGGCTGACCGTGTCCCGTATTTAAGTCTGGACGGTATCTGGTGTTCCCTACGCCGTCCGCTCCCGCTGCGACCGTATCGGCTGGTCGCCAGATGTCCCGTCTTCCATCCGCGCCCGCTTCCGCTGTTTTCCCCGGTGGTGGCCGTTACAAGGCGTACCCTACTAGTTCCGCGCCCGCCAGGCGCGTTCCTAGCACTGTCGACAGGCTGCGTTTGCTGTTGGTGACCGTTCCGACTTTCTCCAGAGCCTCCACCATTCTCCTGGTCTTGTGTTTTCTTCCGTCGCTTTTGTAATAGGTCCAAAGCCGGGTTCCACGCCGTGCTGAGTTGGTATCCAGCTTCCCGGTTTATCAAGTTCTCTGTCATCTTGATTTCGATCTAATCATTGATGACGCAGTCCCAAAATTTGGGGGTCTGAGATAAGATCCCGGTTATATCATAATTCATGGTGTGCTCAAGTTCCTAGCAATGTTATGCTATTGCCGATTTAGAGGCTTGTCGTAGGCTGGTATGCCTTTGGTGCTCTTTACATCTTATATCAACGGTCCTGGTTGTCTGGCCAGTGTAAGACATACCGCATTCGCATGGTATATGGTAGATGCCAGGTTTTCTCAATCCCAGATCATCTTTAACCGTTCCAAGAAGCGCCCTGACCTTGTTTGGTGGGCAGAACACATTTTTGATATTGTACTTTTTCAGTATTCTGCTGATCATTTCAAATATAGGTCCTGCATACGGAAGAAAGGCTAACCTCCTGGTCTCTTCTTCTTGTTCTTCTCGCTCAGTATCAGGTCGTCTGGAGGGATGTAGCGCCTTGCTGATGTCCCGTGTTGAGTATCCGTTGTCTGCGAACACTTCCTGTAGGTGTTCTAACTCTGCTGCCAAGCTGTCTGAGTCGGACAGTGTTTTGGCTCGGTGAACAAGTGTTCTCATCACCCCATTCTTCTGTGCTGGATGGTGGCAGCTGTCAGCCTGTAGCTATAAGTCGGTGTAAGTCGGTTTTCTATACACACTATGGCCTAATGTGCCGTCTGTCTTTCTTTTCACCAGGACATCCATAAAAGGAAGCTGACCATTATTTTCTAGTTCCATTGTGAGCTTAATGCTGGGGTGTATCGAGTTCAGATGGTCAAGAAACACGTGCAGTTTTTCCCGACCATGTGGCCAGATGACAAACGTGTCATCAACGTACCTAAAGAAACAGGTCGGCTTGTAGGCAGCGATCATAAGTGCATCATCCTCGAATCTCTCCATAAACAGATTTGCCACTACCGGAGATAAGGGACTACCCATCGCCACTCCTTCAGTCTGTTCATAAAATTGGCCTCCACATAGGAAATAGGTCGATGTTAAGATATGCTTGAAAAGGTCCAACACAGCTCCACCAGATTTTTCACTTCAAGGCTGCGATTGGTAATAAATCGATCGTGCCCTTTCAAGAAAACCATTCCGGTAAACATAAATACACTTGGTTGCAAGGGATTTGAGCACCATTCCACGTCAATGGAAGCTCAATAGCCGAGTTACTTAACGACCAAGTGCTCTGGCGCTCTGTAGTGTAGAGGAAGGCTGACCGAACGTTGATGATGGAGAAAATATTTACTATAAGAAGTTCGCCAGTGAGTTGAGGAGATAGGGTGGCTTACAAACTCTAACTCCTGATCCGGGTGTTGATATTCGTAATTAAGTTCTAAGCCTGTCTACGGCATTTCACTGGGTAAGAACTTCTGACACTGCTCATGTGGACACAATCTAAGTTCGTGGATACCTTCGCTACATTCCTATGAAAACGAAATCTGACCCTACTATGTTTCACCCACTCCCTTTCTTTCATTTCCATAATCATCCAGAAAAGTAGAGTCACGACACTGCACTAGTGAACCACTCGTTATAGTCACCCAGACGAAAAAAATACGCAGTTAATGAACAGGTTGTCCTAAATTTTTAATCTTTAACTCATACACTATAAATTCTTGCTGTGTACGGAAAATTAATGACGCACTGCTAGCACTGAATGAAACTGAGATGTTACGTTCCATTTTCAAAGCAAAACAACGTTTACACAGCTATCGGTAGTCTTCTGTAGCTCACAAACGACAAGTCGGATGCACATACACTGAAGTGTCGAAAGACTTCGGATACCTCCTAACATCGTGTCGGACCTCCTTTTGCACGGCGTAGCGCAGCAACTCGCTGTGACTTGGACTCTACATCTCGTGGGAAGTCTCCTGCAGAAATATTGAGCCATGCTGCCATCCATAATTGCGAAAGCGTTGCTGGCGCAGGATTTTGTGCACGAACTGACCTTTCGATAATGTCCCATAAATTTTCGATGGGATTTAGACTACTGACCATTAAAACTGCTACACCAAGAAGAAATGCAGATGATAAACGAGTATTCGTTGGACAAATATATTATACTAGAACTGCCATGTGATTACATTTTCACGCAATTTGGGTGTATAGATCCTGAGAAATCAGTACCCACAACAACCAACTCTGGCCGTAATAACGGCCTTGATACGCCTGGGCATTGAGTCAAACAGAGCTTGGATGGCGTGTACAGGTACAGCTGTCCATGCAGCTTCAACACGATACCACAGTTCTTCAAGAGTAGTGACTGGCGTATTCTGACGAGCCAGTTTCTCGGCCACCATTGACCAGACGTTTTCAATTGGTGAGAGATCTGGAGAATGTGCTGGCCAGGGCAGCAGTCGAACATTTACTGTATCCAGAAAGGCTCGTACAGGACCTGCAACATGCGGTCGTTGCATTATCCTGCTGAAATGTAGGGTTTCGTAGGGATCGAATGAAGGTAGAGCCACGGGTCGTAACACATCTGAAATGTAACGTCCACTGTTCAAAGTGCCGTCAATGCGAACAAGAGGTGACCGAGATGTGTAACCAATGGCACCCGATACCTTCACGCCGGGTGATAAGCCAGTATGGCGATGACGAATATACGCTTCCAATGTGCGTTCACCCGGATGTCGCCAAACACGGATGCGACCATCATGATGCTGTAAACAGAACCTGGATTCATCCGAAAAAATGACGTTTTGCCATTCGTGCACCCATGTTCGTCGTTGAGTACACCAACGCAGGAGCTCCTGTCTGTGATGCAGCGTCAAGGGTATCCGCAGCCATGGTCTCCGAGCTGACAGTCCACGCTGCTGAAAACGTCGTCGAACTGTTCGTGCAGATGGTTGTTGTCTTGCAAACGTCCCCATCTGTTGACTCAGGGATCGAGACTTGGCTGCACGATCCGTTACATCCATGCGGATAAGATGCCTGTCATTTCGACTGCTAGTGATACGAGGCCGTTGGGATCCAGCACGGCGTTCCGTATTACCCTCCTGGACCCACCGATTCCATATTCTGCTAACAGTCATTGGATCTCGACCAACGCGAGCAGCAATGTCGCGATACGATAATTCGCAATAGTGATAGGCTACAACCCGACCTTTATCATAACGGAAACGTGATGGTACCCATTTCTCCTCCCTACTCGAGGCATCACAACAACGTTTCACCAGGCAACGCCAGTCAACTGTTGTTTGTGTATGAGAAATAGGTTGGAAACTTTCCTCATGTCAGCACATTGTTGGAGTAGCCAACCTTGTGTGAATGCTCTGAATAGCTAGTCATTTGCATATCACAGCATCTTCTTCCTGTTGACTAAATTTCGCGTTTGTAGCACGTCATCTTCGTGGGGTAGCAATTTTAATAACCAGTAGTGTACGTAGGGCTATCAGTGTCGCCAAATCTTTCGCTCAAATTGTCCAGGATATTCTTCAAACAGATCGCGAACACTTGTGGCCCACTGGCATGGAGCATTATCGTCCATAAAAAGTCTATCATTGTTTGGGAACATGAAGTCCATGAATGACTTCATATGGTCTACAAGTAGCCGCCCGTAACTGTTTCCTGTCAATGATCGGTTCAGTTCGACCAGAGGACCCAGTCCATTCGATATTAACCTCCACACCAATACGGAGTCATCACCAGCTTGCACAGGAGGGCCTTGTTCACAATTTGGGTCCATGCTTTCGTGGCGTCTGCGCCGCAAGCGAACCGTACCATCAGCTCTTACCTATAGACCAGGTCACGGTTTTCCTTTCGTTTAGGGTCCTACCGATATGATCACGAGCCCAGGAGAGGCGCTGCAGGCGATGTCGTGCTGTTAGAAAAGGCAATCGTGTCGGTCGTCTGCTGCCACAGTCCACTAACGTCAAATTTCGCCGCACTGTCCCAATGGATACGATTGTCGCATGTGTCACATTTATTTCTGCTGTTATTTCCCGCAGTGTTGCTTGTCCTTTAGTATTGACAGCTCTATGAAAACGGCGCTGCTCTCGGTCGTTACGTGAAGGCCGTCGATCACTGGGTTCTCCGTAGTGAGAGGTAATACCTCTTGACGTTGTGGATCTCGGAACATTGAATTACATCACGAATTCCAAAATGGAATGTCCACTGCGTCTAGCTCCAGTTACTATTCCGCCTTCAAAGTCTGTTAATTCCCTTGGTGCAGTCATAATGATGTTGTAAGCCTTTTCGCATGACTCACCTGAGTACAAATGACAGCTACGCCATTGCACTGACCTTTTATACCTTGTGTATGCCACACTACAGGCCGATCCACGAACGATGGCGGTTCGCGCATATCGCGGCACAGACGAGGATTCCACTACTGATGATTTCAAAAGACAGTTGCGGTACGCGCATGCGCCTGCATTCCACTTGACGAAAGCGAACGTTCTGAAAATTACGTCTCTCTCTTGTTTCTGCAGAATTTATCACTTACCACCTCTATCAGCGACGACAACTAACAACAAATAGAATAGAAATTCACTGAACAACTCGCTACGACCACGTTTAATGCTCGCGTTAGCTACGGCATTTACAGCAGAGCGCTCAGAGTGCTACCGAACGCTCATTGGCTGTCGGAGGAAGCATGACGTAGGTGCGCAGAACAAGACTGAACTCGACCGCCATCGTTCGTGACTCCAACTATAACGCCATGTATATACAGGGTGTATCATAGTTTATGCCGTAAACGCATACAACTGTAAGTACACGATACAAGAAGCAAAAAAGTCTCAGTAAACTTTCTTTCTTTGTTTCTCGGGCCTTTGTTCCGGTCCAACGCGGGGTTGGCTTTGTTATGACGGATTTGGCAGTGTTAAGTGCAGAGGGTGGCCGGATGCCCTTCCTGCCGCCACCCCGAACCCCCCAGGACGGAAGTAGTGTACCCCAACTTTCTGCGTCTAGTGTAGGTCATGAAATAGTGCGAACGTTTTCAAATGTCTGTGAGTCGTGTAACTGAGGCGGAACTTCGGGACCAGCCCGGTATTCACCTAGCGGGATGTGGAAAACCGCCTAAAAACCACATCCAGGCTGGCCGACATAGCGGCCCTCGTTAATCCGCCGGACGGATTCGATCCGGGGCCGGCGCGCCTACCCGAGCCCAGGAAGCAGCACATTAGCGCTCTCGGCAACCTTGCGGGTTAAAAAAAAAAAGTCTCAGTAAGCATAGGGTCAAAAATGCATACCTTATGAGCTACGAGCAATTTTTAATCTTCGATGCTGTGAAGCAAATCTTTTTACTGCAAGCTCTTTGCTTTCCACATTTTGGGAAGTAGTAGTAGTATAGACCAAAACAAGAAGAATGTCCTAAAATGCATAGCTTAAAAGTTATGAGCAATTGTTCATTAGAAGAGTTGTGTTTTCTAGAAGCGAAGATGAGCACGCGCTCATAGCTCTTAAGGTATGAGTTTAGAGCACATGTTTACTGGACATTTTTTCTTGTTTTGGTCCGCATTACCATTTCCCAAAATATGGAAAGCAAAGAGGTTGCAGTAGAAAAGATCTGCTTCACAGAATCGAAGATGCAAAATTGCTTGTAGCTCTTAAGGTATGCATTTTCGACCCTATGTTTACTGAGACTTTTTTGATTCTAGTAACGTGTACTTTCAACTGTATGCGTTTACGCCATTAATTATGATGCATCCTGTATGTGCATATCGCTATCCCACGATTTTTGTCACCTCAATGTAATGCTAACCGATTCATACCTACAGTCATATCATTACAATGTTTTTTACCGAACTACTTATTCTAAATAAAGCACTTCGGTCGCAAAATGATTGAAAAGTTTCAGTTGTGAACCAAGCAAAGGAGTATCTTAACTCTGGAAACCCCAATCTCGTTTTGGGCGTGGATGGCAGAGCTACTTGCCCAGCGTCGTCTAGCTTTCTGTTGTAGGTATCCGCTGAGTACTGTCAACATAAACCTGAAAGGATTTAGGGAAATACGAATGGACGAATGGGAATTGTATCGACGATCTGTGGAATCCAAGTCGAGTGTCTTAACGACTGCGTCACCTGGCCTCTTTGTTTCCGGCTTCTGCTGGGTTTTCATACACCAACAGTAAAATGTAACTTCATAGCGAAACAAACCCACCGTTGAAACAACTCAGCTGATTGTGTATTGTTTTCAAGGTAGTGCCATCGTCACTCATGCAGAAAAATAAATTTTACGAACACGTGGCTGACAAAGATTGTCACTGAAGTCTCCGTACAGCCTGAAATATTCATTTCCGACTACTTGGCACTTATCTCAATACACTCAGGTACAGATCCTTTGTTGTCTGTACAGTGTGGTCCTTGAGTGTTTGGGACATCCTGTACTACCTTAAGCAAGGTTACAGAAAAAGGTCAGTAGCTTATAAACTAAATATAAAAATTAGCAAAAAAGCGACAGGTTAAAAAGGTGAATGACCACCGAAGGAATACGTAACAGCAGAGGAGAAGGAAATGAAATTTTCATGTGAGATAGCAACACTTCAGCTGTTTACCGTTACTTGCAACGCAGGAAAATTCAAAGAAACACTTCCTACTCTTTATATTTACATCTTACATTAATAATCTGTAGATCAGCATATAGTGAGTGCAAGGTAATAGATTTCATCGTTCTATGCATTCATATTTGCTATTGCTTCACTTTCGGGCGCATCGTGCTAAGAGTGATGGCTAATAAGCCTTTGTCCGAGCTATTTCTAGTGTTAACTTACCCCCAGAGTTTTCACGTTTGCGCTACGTAAGAGGTGCTGAGACAGTTCGTAGATTACTCAGGCATCTTCTATCAGTATTTCTGCTGCACGCTTCCACCAGAGAAGAAATCCTGTGACCATTCATGTTATCACCCTTTGTCTGTGCACGTTATCCCTTGTTAGTCGTGTTTCAGCACTACGAGAGGTAATCGAGAGTTTCAATGATCACCTCGAAAAAATGAAGGTGCGATCGCGGAAACTGGTGATTGTAGTCATCCTTCTCGACATATTTGTACTTGAGTGCGAAACATTTTCCCCTTTTGGGCTCTTCAGGAGACGTTCCAGCTCGGTAATCGCGAAGTCATTCGTCTGGAATTACCTGCCATGCAATTTTCTTCATCTGAGGAAAGAGGAAGAAGTCAGTGGGCGCCAGTCCAGGAGAAACAGGGGCAGCAAAGAAGCAGCAAGTGGAGAATAAGTTACAGAACAAAAACACACCCTCAGACAACTTCACCTTGACAGATTCTCATAATCTCTTCAGAAAATTTCAGTATTGTGCTCCTCTGATTGTTTGCCTTTTCCGAGTATAATCTGATAGCACCACACCAGTGTATCCCAAAAGATGATCAGCATCAATTTGACCATTGGTGACAGGATTTTCGTCTTTTTGGGCAAGGGTGGAGCCACACGTTTTCGTTGCTTGCTTTGTTCCTTCGTCCACCCGTCAGTTGTCCACTGTAATTAGACGGCTCAGAAGGTCATCTGGATTGGCTTGACAGAGCTACAACACTTTCACTGCTGTCTCACTGCGGCAGACTTTTTGAGCGGGTCATAAGTCGCGGAACCATGCGGCCAGCGAACTCTGTCATGTTCAGAACGTCGTGCAAATTATTGAAAACTGATCCTTGATAGAATGTCACTTTTCTCATTATAGCCTCGCTTGTGATACGCCGGTGTTAGAACTCTGCCGTCTCCTCTTCTCTTGCAGCTCAAGGTGCTTCACAGACAGATGTTCTGCCACTTTATTCTTTATTATTCATACGTTTTTACTCTTTTGGAAGCGTTTGCGCAATCTGACCACTGTGTCGTATGGAGGTTCAATTTTATGGTACACATCCACCTACTCAGCATCGATTGCAGCTCTGTTCTCCTTCAGATGCAAAACATAGATTAAAGTCTGATGCTCCACTTCGAGGAAGGGTTGTACAGTTTTTCTTTGGTAGCTCTCCCGGCGTGCTACCGTGGCGCAGGAATTTGAATCTGAATAAGGACTCCAGAAATATACCTGAAAAAATTAGTTACGTAGCATTATTTATTCGAGATGATAATTAAAACATTATAATTACCCTCTTAGCTCATATACCTGAAAGATAAACCATAGGAAGATCTTTCTCCAGTCAGGAAAACTTGCAGCATTTTGTCAATGACGACGCTCTCGTTGTAGTTGCGAAAGTGGCTAGGTATTCAATTTATATGTATTATTTTAGCAGCCATCTTTCCACCTCCTTGTTAAAGTCTAGAAATGCAAAATAATCTATTTACCGCGATACATCTCTTTTATAAAATCAAATGTAAAGAATGCCACTTTGGTTCTATACGATAACTGTTAGAAGAACATGCCGTGAGGGCTGTCGGTTTAATACAGGTAGGACATTATGTCATTGTCTTTGATATATTAAGCTCTCCGCAGGCGTCTGGGTTATTTACACTAACACAGTCACACTTAAGCACCTAATATGGAAGTCACCGACGTGATGTTGGCTGAGTGGGCTTGTACAATGTTCTAAGTTTTAGGAAATAATAATAATAATAATAATAATAGTACACAGTGTCCCGGGAAGAGTTGTCAATATGCAGGATCTTGACAGGAATGATCATTCGAAGCAAAAAGGTCGAGTAAACATGGGATCTACATTGTATACCTTAAGAGCTATGAATACTTCTTCAGTCGAAGAGATGTGATTCACTGTAGCGAATTTGAACCATGCTTTTTTTGTTTATTTATTGGCTTTCGAAACGTAAACACACAGCCATCTCAGTAGCGTAATGTCAGTCATGACGATACGAACGTTAGGATAACACAACACCCAGACCAACCCAGTCTCCGAGCGGAGAAAATCTCCGACCTAGCTCATTTGGTTGGCAATGTCCCGCACTGAACGTGAAGCTACCGAGGCGTACCCCATCTTGAGGCAATTATGCATGCGGAATTCCAGAAGAACAAAGCCTGGGCACTCATGATGAGCAATTTAAAAATGGTTCAAATGACTCTGAGCACTATGGGACTTACCTGCCGTGGTCATCAGTCCCCTAGAACTTAGAACTACTTAAACATAACTAACCTAAGGACATCACACACATCCATGCCCGAGACAGGATTCGAATCTGCGGCCGTAGCGGTCGCGCGGTTCCAGACTGTAGCGCCTAGAACCGCTCGGCCACTCCGGCCGGCTGCAATTTAAAAGCCCTCTTTGAAGAACTACAAGTACTACTGCTACCCTGGTCTCACATGTCACCTGTCAAACATGTCTGGAAACTGGTGGATCGATAACTTGTCTATCAGAGTTCTCTTACCATCACTGTTAATGCTTTGTGAATTTGTTGCCAAACTCAATGTAGGGAGATCCGCTTGTACCTTTGATTGCATGTCACGAAGTTTAGAGGCTTTGATTCTTGCACATATGGACATTCAGCATATTAAATATTCTTGGTCCAAGATAATGTTCAGTTCTGTAATCGCCTCGTGATGACTGGGTGTTGTGTGATGTCCTTAGGTTAGTTAGGTTTAAGTAGTTCTAAGTTCTTGGGGACTGATGACCATTGATGTTAAGACCCATAGTGCTCAGAGCCATTTGAGTTCTGTAATTATAAAAATTTGCGTATTACAGTATACCGAATATGAAGTGTAAAGATCATTTCAGTACATGTGTCTTCGACCTTTGAAGTTTTCATATACAGGGGCTGGACAAAAATATGTAAACATAATAAAGATAGTACATTAGCATCCCTAGAACGGTGTAGGAAATCCATTGACATTCAAAACAGCTTTCACTCGTCTCGTACTGGATAAATAGAGGTTCCGTATAGTTTTCAAGGACATCATATAACAAAATAGTGGCAAATTTAAGCAAAGATGATGGAGGTGAATAACGGTCACGCACTCGTCTCTGTAAAAAGTACCACAAAAGCTTGTTGTTGTTGTAGTGGTCTTCAGTCCTGAGACTGGTTTGATGCAGCTCTCCATGCCACTCTATCCTGTGCAAGCTTCTTCATCTCTCAGTACTTACTGCTACCTACAATCTTCTGAATCTGCTTAGTGTATTCACATCTTGGTCTCCCTCTACAATTTTTACCCTCCACTCTGCCCACCAATGCTAAATTTGTGATCCCTTGATGCCTCAGAACATGTCCTACCAACCGGTCCTTTCTTCGAGTCAAGTTGTGCCACAAACTCCTCTTCTCCCCAATTCTATTCAAAACCTCCTCATTAGTTATGTGATCTACCCATCTAATCTTCAGCATTCTTCTGTAGCACCACATTTCGAAAGCCTCTATTCTCTTCTTGTCCAAACTATTTATCGTCCATGTTTCACTTCCATACATGGCTACACTGCATACAAATACTTTCAGAAACGACTTCCTCACACTTAAATCCATACTCGATGTTAACAAATTTCTCTTCTTCAGAAACGCTTTCCTTGCCATTGGCAGTCTACATTTTATATCCTCTCTACTTACACCATCATCAGTTATTTTGCTCCCCAAATAGCAAAACTCTTTTACTACTTTAAGTGTCTCATTTCCTAATCTAATTCCCTCAGCATCACCCGACTTAATGCGACTACATTCCATTATCCTCGTTTTGCTTTTGTCGATGTTCATCTTATATCCTCCTTTCAAGACACTGTCCATTTCGTTCAACTGCTCATCCAAGTCTTTTGCGGTCTCTGACAGAATTACAATGTCATCGGGGGCCATAAAGTTATTATTTCTTCTCCATGAATTGTAATACCTACTCCGGATTTTTCTTTTGTTTCATTTACTGCTTGCTCAATATACAGATTGAATGACATCGGGGAGAGGCTACAACCAAGCTTAATAAGATTAAAACCTGGTGACTGTGGTGACCAGGAGAGATGCGATAATTCATCCTCGGGCTCACAAAACTACTCCTGGACGATGCGACTTGTGTCAGTAGCGGCCCTGCCGTCTTGTAACACGGCATTTCCATTGCGTAAGGAAGGCACTGCCATGGGATGGATTTGATGAGCTACAACGGTATGGAAATGAAATGAGCGTTTGGCGTCATTGGCCGGGAGGCCCCTCGCGGGGCAGGTCCGGCCGCCTGGGCGCAGGTCTTATTACATTCGGCGCCACACTGGGCGACCTGCACGCCGGATGGGGATGAAATGATGATGAACACAACACAACACCCAGTCCCTGAGCGGAGAAAATCTCCGACCCAGCCGGGAATCGAACCCGGGCCCGGAGGACGGCAATCCGTCACGCTGACCACTCAGCTACTGGGGCGGACAGCTACAACGGTCACATAATACTAGGCAGTAATGCGACTTAGTAAGTAACCATGGGGCCCATGGAGAACAAGGATATACCTGTCCAAATCATTACCGATGCCCCGCCGTATTTCACTGTAAACTCGGCCAGAAGTTCGAAAAAGTGTGAAACAAGGCTCACCCGCAAGATGACATTCTTCCATTGCTCATTTTCGAGGTTCTATGGTTTCGGCATCACCTTTTCCTGTTACTGGTATTTACATCACTGATGAGTGGTTTTGGGATTCCAGCTCACCCTGCTATTCCCAGCTTATGGAGCTCCTTCCATGTTGTGCTCACTGGGTATCGAGTGCGACATTTAGTTCTGCAGTGACTTTCACAGCTGTAGTCCGCTTATCTTTCATCACAACTCTCTTCTACATCTACATCTACATCCATACTCCGCAAGCCACCTGACGGTGTGTGGCGGAGGGTACTTTCAGTACCTCTATCGGTTCTCCCTTCTATTCCAGTCTTGCATTGTTCGTGGAAAGAAGGATTGTCGGTATGCCTTTCTGTGGGCTCTAACCTCTCTGATTTTATCCTCGTGGTCTCTTCGCGAGATATACGTAGGAGGGAGCAATATGCTGCTTGACTCCTCGGTGAAGGTATGTTCTCGAAACTTCAAAAAAAAGCCCGTACCGAGCTACTGAGCGTCTCTCCTGCAGAGTCTTCTACTGGAGTTTATCTATCATCTCCGTAACGCTTACCGCGATTACTAAATGATCCTGTAACGAAGCGCGCTGCTCTCCGTTGGAGCTTCTCTATCTCTTCTATCAACCCTATCTGGTACGGATCCCACACTGCTGAGCAGTATTCAAGCAGTGGGCGAACAAGCGTACTGTAACCTGCTTCCTTTGTTATCGGATTGCATTTCCTTAGGATGCTTCCAATGAATCTCAGTCTGGCATCTGCTTTACCGACCATCAACTTTATATGGTCATTTCATTTTAAACCACTCCTAATGCCTACTCCCAGATAATTTATGGAATTAACTGCTTCCAGTTGCTGACCTGCTATATTTTAGCTAAATGCTAAGGGTTCTTTCTTTCTACGTATTCGCAGCACATTACACTTGTCTACATTGAGATTCAATTGCCATTCCCTGCACCATGCGTCAATTCGCTGCAGATCCTCCTGCGTTTCAGTACAATTTTCCATTGTTACAACCTCTCGATATAACACAGCATCATCCACAGAAAGCATCAGTGAACTTCCGATGTCATCTACAGGGTCATTTATGTATATTGTGAATAGCAACGGTCCTACGACACTCCCCTGCGGCACACCTGAAATCACTCTTACTTCGGATGACTTCTCTCCATTGAGGATGACGTGCTGCGTTCTGTTATATAGGAACTCTTCTATCCAATCACACAATTGGTCTGATAGTCCATATGCTCTTACTTTGTTCATTAAACGACTGTGGGGAACTGTATCGAACGTCTTGCGGAAGTCAAGAAACACGGCATCTACCTGGGAACCCGTGTCTATGGCCCTCTGAGTCTTGTCGACGAATAGCGCGAGCTGGGTTTCACACGATCGTCTTTTTTGAAACCAAAGATGATTCCTACAGAGTAGATTTCTAGTCTCTAGAAAAGTCATTTTACTCGAACATAATACGTGTTCCAAAATTCTACAACTGATCGACGTTAGAGATATAGGTCTATAGTTATGCACATCTGTTGGACGTCCCTTCTTGAAAACGGGGATGACCAGTGCCCTTTTCCAATCTTTTGGAACGTTACGCTCTTCTACAGACCTACGGTACACCGCTGCAAAAAGGGGGGCAAGTTCCTTCGCTTACTCTGTGTAAAATCGAAATGGTATCCCATCAGGTCCAGCGGCCTTTCCTCTTTTGAGCGATTTTAATTGTTTCTCTATCCCTCTGTCGTCTATTTTTATATCTACCATTTTGTGCGACAATCTAGAGAAGGAACTACAGTGCTGTCTTCCTCTGTGAAACAGCTTTGGAAAAAGACATTTAGTATTTCGGCCTTTAGTCTGTCATCCTCTGTTTCAGTACTGTTTTGGTCACAGAGGGTCTGGACATTTTGTTTTGATCCACCTACCGCTTTGACATAAGACCAAAATTTCTTAGGATTTTCTGCCAAGTCAGTACATAGAACTTTGCTTGCGAATTCATTGAACGCCTCTCGCATAGCCCTCCTCACACTACATTTCGCTTCGCGTAATTTTTGTTTGTCTGCAAGGCTTTGGCTATGTTTATGTTTGCTGTGAAGTTCCCTTTGCTTCCGCAGCAGTTTTCTAACTCGGTGGCTCTTTTCCATCTATTACGATCTTGCTTGGCACATACTCATCTAACGCATATTGTACGATGTTTTTGAACTTTGTCCACTGATCCTCAACACTATCTGTATTTGACACAAAACTTTTGTGTTGAGCCGTCAGGTACTCTGAAATCTGCTTTTTGTCACTTTTGCTAAACAGAAAAATCTTCCTACCTTTTTTAATATTTCTATTTACGGCTGAATTCATCGATGCAGTAACCGCTTTATGGTGACCGTTCGTCACAATCACTCAACACACACTTCCGCCCGCGTTGTATTTTAGCGGATGATGTTTTTCCGTTTTTCCCTCTATGTTGTATAAATATTCAGTCCAGTGCCTCTTGAAACACCAAACAAAACCTCTCCCTTTATTACTGAAGCACCCATCATACGAGCACCAAAAACGTTCCCACGTTTCAGTTCTCTAGTTCCGGTATAATGCACTCACTACTACACAGAACACTCTTCCGATCACTGCCGGTACTTGCAACGTGTTGTGGATACTGAAGAGGTGCCGTTGGTGGTCAAACACAAGAGCGCTAGCTGCACCCTTGGCAGGCATCTGCGTTTACGTTCAAGCATGCACTTCTCGCGGTGTTTCCATATTTTGGTCCAACCCCTGTAGGTTTGTCTATATTGTAGATCTCTGTAACACCTCGACGCTCCCTACGTATGTATTTCCGAAACATTGCTATAGTCCTACAGTTAGTCACAAAGACTCTTTTATCTCCGTCGTATTTTATTTACAAAATCTCCTGCGCTACTCTTATTTGTTGTTGCGTTATACCTCAGAGGTAGGAGCGTATTGAATTCCACCAGTAAAGTGCGAATAGGTGTGGGCAGAGCCGGCGAGCGACACGTAACCCGCGGTGGCTATCGCGGATAACGCTAGCGCTGAGGCCAGTCTTTTATTAGCAGAGGGAGGGTGGCTCTCTGCCGCCCGCTAATGAAGTGCTTGTGCCACCCGTCCCTCCCCTGCACTCCCCCCACCCCCGCCAACACAGCCCACCCCTCACGGTTCTGCTAGTGCCTCACATCCGCGCTACATCGCGCTGCCCCACGGGCCAAAGCAAACACCGGATCTTTGTGTTTACCTCAGCGGACTAGTCTCTAGATTGCAGACTTCCCACCGGTAGACCGTAATTTCTGCGTCCCCCAGTGACATCCGATTTGATCAGTCAGAAGCACGGGGAATGAGGTCAATGTGTTAACGACAGCGTTTCCTAATTCATCGTCACTTTCTGCTGGATACAGAGAGGTGCATTGTGAATTGACACAGACCAATCATTCGGATACAGTGTACCGACCTTCACAGCAGTCCAAGCGTTGTGTTAAATGGGATAGAACAAGGTATTCGTTTAAAACCAAAATAAGCCATTAAATATGGGGTAATTAAAAAGAGCCGGCCGGTGTGGCCGAGCGGTTTCAGGCGCTACAGTGTAGAACCGCGTGACCGCTACGGTCGCAGGTTCGAATCCTGCCTCGGGCATGGATATGTGTGATGTCCTTAGGTTAGTTAGGTTTCAGTAGTTCTAAGTTCTAGGGGACTGATGACTTTAGAAGTTAAGTCCCATAGTGCTCATAGCCATTTGAACCAATTAAAAGGATAGTATTGTCATTTCTCTGTTGGTACTAACAAGGGAACCTCCCCATCACACCCCCCTCAGATTTAGTTATAAGTTGGCACAGTGGATAGGCCTTGAAAAACTGAATACAGATCAATCGAGAAAACAGGAAGAAGTTGTGTGGAACTATGGAAAAAACGAGCAAAATATTCAAACTGAGTAGCCCATGCGCAAGATAAGCAACATAAAGGATGATGCGAACTCAGGAGCGCCGTGGTCCCGTGGTTAGCGTGTGCAACTGTGGAACGAGAGGTCCTTGGCTCAAGTCTTCCCTCGAGTGAAAAGTTTACTTTCTTTATTTTGGTAAAGTTATGATCTGTCCGTTCGTTCATTGACGTCTCTGTTCAATGTAATAAGTTTAGTGTCTGTGTTTTGCGACCGCACCGCAAAACCGTGCGATTAGTAGACGAAAGGACGTGCCTCTCCAATGGGAACCAAACACATTTGATCCCAAGGTTATAGGTCAACCGATTCCTCCACAGGAAAACACGTCTGATATATTCTATACGACACTGGTGACGGCTTGTGCGTCACATGACAGGAATATGTTGTCGACCCACCTAACTTGTACTGTAGTCGACTGACGCCGTGTGTTTCGATGTTTGTTTAGGTGTAGCGTCCCCATACTACGGCGCAGTTACCTCGCATCGGATAGACGGACGGACAGATAATAATTGTCTTAAAATGAAAAATTAAACTGTTCACTCGAGGGAAGACTTTAACCAAGGACATCCCGTTCCGCAGCTGCTCACGCTAACCACGGGACCACGGCGCTCCTGAGTTCACGTTGCCCTTGATGTTTCTTATTTGCACATGGACTACTCCGTTTGTATATTTTGCTTATTTTTTTTATAGTTCCACACAACTTCTTCCTGTTTTCTCGATTGATCTGTGTTCAGTTTCTCAAGGTCTATCCACTGTGGCAACTTATAACTAAATCTGAGGGGGGTGCGATGGGGATGTTCCCTTGTAAGTAATATATGCGTTTCGTATAATACCTGCTATAATTGACTTATTACGATTAAGAAGCAAGATGATGTATTACACAGTCAAAAATTAGGGACTGAAAAGAAAAAAAAAAAAAAAAGGATTCAGTTGGACCTAGAATCGAACTCGCGAACACGAATATTCTAATGCATAACTCTAGCCACTGCACTATGCTAAGCGTTGTGTAAAACTGTTGTAGGTCATGCTGCGATCAACTGCGACACCTAAATACTTTGAATATGGAGTAGCATCCAACCGTATTCCTTGCCACGAGATATGAGTTTACGATATGCCTTTTTTAACTGGGTCTGATCGAAGTGGATTGTTATTGTCTTAAATACTCATTTTCTTCGAAGAATGTCAGGTGAGCTTTCACTTCTTCAAAGTCCTAAGCATGAGTTGCCAAAGTCATATCACCTGCATAAAGAAACGTCCTGGTGTGTTCTGGAAGTGACTGGTTATCACTCTAAAGGCTTAAAACAGCAGAAAACGAATGGTTCAAATGGCTCGGAGCACTATGGGACTTAACATCTGAGGTCATCAGTCCCCTAGAACTTAGAACTACTTAAACCCAACCAACCCAAGGACATCACACACACATCCATGCCCGAGGCAGGATTCGAACCCGCGACCGTAGCAGTCACGCGGTTCCGGACTGAAGCGCCTAGAACCGCTCGGCTGCCACGGCCGGCGCAGAAAACAATAAGCTTCCTTGTGATAGTCCGTTTTTCGCATCTCTCTATCGCCTGATCTTTCCAAGAAAGTCTACAGACAACGTTCTCTTTAGGAATAACTTATTCAATACGTTCAGTAAAACCGTAGAGCTTGGTATGTTCATAGCTCTTTTTTATCAATATACGATCATTTGCAGTATCATTAAAAGATGTCATTTAGGTGGAAGATACACCTGTAACAAGTGTGTTTCATTCCTTCCTCTATATACTGGGTAGATAAAGAATATGAGATCTGCGATTCCTTCTTGTACTGAAACCTGCTTGTTGATCAAGTAATGCCTGCTTCATCACTCGCTATAAGCGATTCAGCAACATTCCTCCAAAAATCTTAAGTAAACGACACAAAGGTTGCATTGGCATATAGATTTTAGCATCTGTTGATGGTTTACGTGCCTTTATTATGGTTACCACATGTGATTTTCTCCGTATTTTGTGACATGAACATCTTCTAACGCAGTTACTGGAGGAGGTGCACTGTTATTACAAAAGATGAATTTATATGTTGCAACCTACGTCTCATCCCGTTTATTTCTCATCGTACTAGTCTAATAGTCTTGCGTTGTATTCGCCAGTTAATGTTCTATTCGTTGCAAGGTAACCAGTGAGAAGAACCTTTTTTCAACCGGATCAATTCTGCCCCAACTTTTCCGGCGAATGAAATGCTTTCACCCCTGTTCTTATTGTGGTTTGGTTTCTGATTTGAAGCTGGGCACTCATGTCTCATCGGCAACAACAAATGACCCACACAAAATCGATAATAGCCTAACACATTCGACGGTGTTGCCATTATGTGCAGGAAGTTCATAAATACTAGTTTAAAAATTAATACGCCTTTTTCTTGCTGCGGCAGAAAGTCCCTTGAAATAGTCCGAACGTCATTGAGGAATTGGTTTTCATATTTGCTTCTGGCCAGTGTTCAGCAAATGCCACATGAATCTCACACAAATGTTTTTTATCAGTCATCTTTCATTTATGAGGGTCATTTTCAAAGTTTTAGTTATTACTACGAAAATCGGATATCAGCACTGTGCAGAATCAACCGGGGTGTTATCGCTGAGCCAAACCATCCCCTTGGACATCTTCCCTCGACGCGTCATCTAATTTATTTCTTGTAATCTCATCGAGAGGTACGGTAATATGGTCCCGCACGATTTTACTCTTTCGAGCATGATCTGCTAGCAGGACGCCAGGACAATCTCAAAAAATGCTCAAGATTGCCTTGCCTTATGACGGCTGGTTCTTCGCCGTTTTCGGCGGTGTTGAATCCGAAAATTTTCGCTGTTAGCTTTGCTCCCTTGCCTCGGTATCATTGCGATACAACCACCACTCCTCCATGGCGATTAGGCTGTCAAAGAAGTCATCTGAATTGACGTGACACAGATGCAACGTTTCCGCTGCTTTCTCGATTTGGTAGCTATTTTGAAAGCGTGTGAGCAGTCGCAGAAATCAGCGGGGAGAGCTTCGTCTCTTTCAAAGTATCGTACAAGATTTTGAAATCTGACACATGACAGTTTTCCACTCTTACCACTATCGCCTCGTTCGTCATAGTCCAGTCTTCGAACACTAGGACCGTCACTCTCCTCTTCTTTGCAGACAGATGGTCAGCCACTTCGTTCTTTGTGACTGAAGCCCCGCTGGAAATGTATGTGCCAACTAACAATCGTTGTGTAGGATGGTGCATTGTCGCTGCATACTTCCATCTATAAGAGCATCGACTGGTGCAGCGTTTCTCCCCTTCAGAAAATGAAGTGATTCACAACACTCTGCTTTATCAATGGGCTGTGCCAATTTGTTATGGCACCTCTAGCGATATGTTACGCTGCTGTGTAAGACATACTGAACTTTTTCGTATGACCCCAGTGACGTCAGTTATTCCAAGCACATTGAATGGCTGAGCAATGCGCTCCAAAGGAATTCTTTATATGTGTTTGCTCATGTTGGACGTCCTACCCGTGGGCTATCTTCAATTACTCTCTTGTTTGAATACCGCCAACCATTTCGTAACTGTTGAAAATGAGTGAGTGGTTTTCATATAAACTTCTTTGTGTTTAAACTGTCAATAAATCATTCAAAGCAGTTCCTATTTTTGGCGATTGTGTCCCATTTAATCCATTTGAACGAAACTCATATAGAAAAATGCACTTTATCAAACGTTACAATCACGACACCGCAGATTAGATGAAACTTAACAGACTTGTGTCCAAAAGGTGTAAAACTGCAACAGAGAAATCACTTATATCAACGTCATGTATGTGCTAGACCTCTGAAATTTCTCTATGCTATCATACAATAATTATTTCAACTTGTAGACACGCATTATCTGCACGAGGGTAAGCTGATTAATGACAGGTAAAGTTTAAGGACCCAGCAAACGACAGGGAATATGACTAAAATAGCTGTGCTACACTTCGTAGCTACACTGAATCATCCACGTACGCCTTCTTTCTTTTTACAGTAACCCAAAATTTCAACCAAATATTCTTAAGAAGCCTGACTTTTCGTTTTATTACCAGCGTCGCTGATCCTTGTTAATTTTAACGCTGCGTGGCTCCTTTGAGTACTCTCTCCGAAGCGAAATTACTAGGAAACTGAGAATGGGACTTAGTTCTGTTAGTTCACTACAGTAGGTGATTCAGCTGCCCATACCGATGTCGTTTTATGCAGTCCGCAATGATGTATCTGCCCACCAAAATCCATGGGCGAGAGTTTCATATTCTCTCGCTTGCTACGCGAAAACTATTTAACTACCTGTACTTCAGAAAAAACGAACAGGGCCCTTTTATAGGACATTTAATGTAGTTAAATTTGTACTGGAATATGTTTTAACGGGAAGCCACGTTTTCAAGTCATTCAAGAAAAATTACAAAACTGACCTTCAAAAGCACCTCCACCCCTACACACACCTACCACTAGTCAGGATTTATAGTATCCTGTTCGTGGCACTCCCTCCTACCACTGTACAAAAATTTCCGACTTCGCAAACTATTCCCTATAATCGATCTTTTTTGGTCGCTACTGATTGAGCTGTTACATCACCGGTATAGTCGGCTATTTCGTTAACATTATTAATTTAGACGAGCCCGTGAAGTTAATGTAAGAAAAACGACTTTTGTAAACGCTATGCTAAAATTAATTACGTTGACAATTCGATCCAAACTTAACCCTTACAAGCACAGTAGTTTCATAGTCAGAATTCCTGACGATTACAAGTACGTAATTGTTTATTTTATGCTGTTAAAATTCACAAAACTGTTAAGTAAAATTTACACAAACGTTAATTTTACTGTTTCAAAGTGCTGACTAAGGCGGTGGCGTAATAAGGTCAGAAAATGAAGACCAAAAGAGTTCGAATGTGGGAAATAATTCGTGCAATCCCAAAATTTTGTACACTGGTAGGAGGGAATGCTATGAACAACATACGAGGATGAGATTTTCACTCTGCAAGGGAGTGTGTGCTGATATGAAACTTCCTGGCAGATTAAAACTGTGTGCCAGACCGAGACTCGAACTCGGGACCTTTGCCTTTCGCGGGCAAATGCTCTACCAAGGCAAAGACAAAGGCAAAGGTGCCAAGTTCGAGTCTCGGTACGGCACACAGTTTTAATTTGCCAGGAAGTTTCATATCAGCGCACGCTCCACTGCAGATTGAAAATCTCATTCTGGAAACATCCCCCAGGCTGTGGCTAAGCCATATCTCCGCAATATCCTTTCTTTCAGGAGTGCTAGTTCTGCTTGGTTCGCAGGAGAGCTTCTGTAAAGTTTGGAAAGTAGGAGACGAGGTACTGGCAGAAGTAAAGTTGTGGGGACGGGGCGTGAGACGTGTTTGGGTAGCTCAGTTGGTAGAACATTTGCCCGCGGAAGGCAAAGGTCCCGTGTTCGAGTCTCGGTCCGACACACATTTTAATCTGCCAGGAAGTTTAACATACGAGGAATCCTGATCAGTGGACCAGAGTGAGAGAGTGGAGGTGCATCTGAAGGTCACTTTTCTACGTTTTTCTTGAATTATTAGACAACTACAGCCTTCGGCAAAAGTATCTACGACTACAAGATTGAAATACATTAAATTTCCTACAGAAAGGCCCTGTTCATTTTTTCTGTAGGTATAACAGTTTGCGATAGCGAACGAGAGAACATGAAAATCTCGTGCGTGATTTTGAAGGTCAGATACAACATGGTGGATTTCATAAAACAACATCGGTAGGGGCAGCTGAACACCCAGCAAGGTGTCTAGATAATTTGCCGCCCAATGACTGATCAACATTTCGTGACCACACCTCCCAGCGGCGGTTGGAATTTTCTACCTGGTATGTGACTCGTCAACTAGCGACTTTCTCATATTTTCATTGTCAAGGATGTTACCAGCGTTGCTCGCACATCGTTTCGATGTTTTTCTGCACTTCTAAGTTGCTGTGGAAGCGGCCACACAGCACTTCTTTGTAATGGCTCTCCCTGCGTGACGCCTGGGCAGTCTCACGTTTACACTTCATCGAAGATTCTGCCGGTGTTCACGATTTATAAGCAACCCTCTTCCTGTCCAGCAAACTTTTTATTTTTCTTTTAAGCTGTCTAATTTCTTCCGTAATTCTTTAGTCTCACACGCCTACTTGTGCGAGTACTTAGCGCTTTGTCTACGCTCCTTCCCAGAGCCTCTGGGGTGCTGGAATTATCGATACGTTCATACTTTCTAAAGCAGGTAAAAATGGTTGCTGCGAGACAAAAGGCTCAGAAGCCCCCACGTATACATTCTTAACACACTTGTGTCTATGCTCCATCCCAGTGGCAATATGGGCATGCTCCTCATTGTCCGTCAGGTTCTTCGCAAGGTGTTCTTTCTTAACCCTCGCAAAACCAAGCCATTTTCAGTATCGTGTATTACCAAGGGGAGGGGGGGAGGTACTTTGTGCCCACTATAAAAAATTTAAAAAATAAATAAAATTCATTAAATGTTCTACAGTTACATTAATAACAATCTTTTGAAAGATTTATTGATGCTTAATCAGGATCCAGAACCTGAATACTTCTTTCGAAACTGTTTTCAAAAATGCATTTCATATCTTTCACATACTTCGTCATTTAATGTTTTAAAGTCTAATTATCATGAGAAAAATTAGTAGAAAATGTCGTCCTAGTACTACTGAAGTGCACTTTACTATAAATAAAAAGTATTACAAAAACTAGAGGCAATATACAAATAGCTTAGGTACATAACATAGTTTTGTGAGAAGAGTTATTCACCACTTTCTTCGGAATCTACGTCACACTTGGAACATATAACAGACTTTTTGCTATGTTTGCAACAGGTGTATCTCTTTTCACAGATTTTTGTTGTTTCGTTCACTTCGTTGTACTTTTCTACTTTTGAACGGCTTTCGCTAACACACAAATGACACCTACCTTTGCCTCCATGAGCTTTCTTTGCATCGAAGTTGTACTTGATTTTCCGTCCAAGAATACCTTCCATACTTGAGACTACAGGCTTTGGCAGTACTTAGCATTTGTAACCCTTTCTTCAATGTATGTTTTCGTGAGCTGTAGTCCCAGTTATACAAGAAAAAGTCATCGCTTATTAGGTTTTTTCTTATTCCAGTCCAGGAAGTTCAACAAAAATAGTGTGTAACTATTTACCGCTGCTATGTCCACAAGAGTATAGAAAACTGACAGTAGCAGCCTTCTTGTAGCCCTCTTGGTTGAATATTTCCTCACCATTTGATCTATCATGTCAACACTACCTTTAGTCTCATTATAGCATAAATTTACAACTGTTTTCTTCTTAGTGTCAGTAGGTGAACCAATTGCAGCGTCATAATGTTGAGATGATAGAAATAGCAGATTTGTTATGAGTTCTTCACGGGGGATATAAGAAACAATTGTGATTGGAATATTTCCAGCACTAGTAGGACTGAAACCAAATTTATCAGAACATAATTCTCATCTTGAGCTATCTTTCAGTTCTTGAGGAATATGTTTCCCATTAGCTTGTAATGTTCTCAGGAGAGTTAGCTTTTGATTCCTCCATAGATCTTCGACCATATCAATTAAAGTGTAATATCTGTGTGTGGTGACATTATCCCCTGAATTTTGTATAGGAACCACCAGGCGTTTGACCACAGCTGCAGCGGAATTTGATCGTTGTGTACCGTCATCTATTTTCCCAGGATAAAGCTTCATGTTGATAACATACCTAGTTTTAGCATCTATGAGCATATGCATGACCATTAAAATTGCTACACCACGAAGATGACGTGCTACAAACGCGAAATTTAACCGTCAGGAAGAAGATGCTGTGATATGCAAATGATTAGCTTTTCAGAGCATTCACACAAGGTTGGCGCCGGTGGCGACACCTACAACGAGCTGACATGAGGAAAGTTTCCAACCGATTTCTCATACACAAACAGCAGTTGACTGGCGTTGCCTGGTGCAACGTTGTTGTGATGCCTGGTGTAAGGAGGAGAAATGCGTACCATCACGTCTCCGACTTTGATAAAGGTCGGATTGTAGCCTATCGCGATTGCGGTTTATCGTATCGCGACATTGCTGCTCGCGTTGGCCGAGATCCAATGACTGTTAGCAGAATATGGAATCGGTGGGTCCAGGAGGGTAATACGGAACGCCGTGCTGGATCCCAACGGCCTCGTATCACTAGCAGTCGAGATGATAGGCATTTTATCTGCATGGCTGTAACGGATCGTGCAGCCACGTCTCGATCCCTGAGTCAACAGATGGGGACGTTTGCAAGACAACAACCATCTGCACGAACAGTTCGACGACGTTTTCAGCAGCATGGACTATCAGCTCGGAGACCATGGCTGCGGTTACGCTTGACGCTGCATCACAGATAGGATGGTGTACTCAGCGACGAACCTGGGTGCACGAATGGCAAAACGTCATTTTTTCGGATGAATTCAGGTTCTGTTTACAGCATCATGATGGTCGCATCCGTGTTTGGCGACATCCGGGTGAACGCACATTGGAAGCGTGTATTCGTCATCGCCATACTGGCGTATCACCCGGCGTGATGGTATAGGGTGCCATTGGTTACAAGTCTCGGTCCCCTCTTGTTCGCATTGACGGCACTTTGAACAGTGGACGTTACATTTCAGATTTGTTACGACCCGTGGCTCTACCCTTCATTCGATCCCTGCGAAACCTTACAGTTCAGCAGGATAATGCACGACCGCATTTTGGAGGTACTGTACGGGCCTTTCTGGATACAGGAAATGTTCGACTGCTGCCCTGGCCACAGATTCTCCAGATCTCTCACCAATTGAAAACGTCTAGTCAATGGTGGCCGAGCAACTGGCTCGTCACAATACGCCAGTCACTACTCTTGATGAACTGTGGTATCGTGTTGAAGCTGCATGGGCAGCTGTACCTGTACACGCCATCCAAGCTGTGTTTGACTCAATGGCCAGGCGTATCAAGGCTGTTATGGCGGCCAGAGGTGGTTGTTGTGGGTACTGATTTCTCAGGATCTGTGCACTCAAATTGGGTGAAAATGTAATCACATGTCCGTTCTAGTATAATATATTTGTCCAATGAATACCCGTTTATCATCTGCCTTTCTTCTTGGTGTAGCAATTTTAATGGCCTTTAGTGTATAAGTATACCTTATTTACCTTATTTCCTTCCTGAAGAGCTTGAAGGGATACCTGCCACGGATCGATGACAGTATTTCATCAATAACAGTGTGCATTCCTACAGAATAATTTATGGCAGCTATTCATTAATTTTATCAAAAACGTCTCGTATTGGAGCAGACTTATCACATTTCCTGTGATCGCTTCGCGGCTCTCTGTCATCAAGTTTTACTATTTTATTAAGCCTCTGTAATCTGGTTCGGCTCATGGTAGCAGTATAAACAAACTATCCTGAATTTTAGAACCATAAACCTGTAACAGATGACTTACTGTCGCTTTCCTTCCCCATAATAATACGTAGCTCTATGTAAGCCATGAATTCAAGTCGGTCTTGGGTATTTTCTGTCTCAATGCCTCTTCATTGGTATGCTTTATTATCATGCTGACACTTTCTGGAGACACAAACTTTTCAAATAATTCTCTTATTGGTCCTACTTTACCTTCGTCTCTTATGCCTTCTCTTTTTGTCATTATGTTTTGTGCTACTCGTCTGCTAATGTGAGGAGGTTTGAAGCTATAAATTTTTCCAGTGCTTGTAATATACTTGTCACTAATCTCGCAAGCTGCGTCTTCATCAGTTTCAGATACCCTGAGTTCATCTTCAAAATCGTTAGGTACTCTATCACTGTCCACATCCTCGCGCACAACACATTCCTCTTCAGATTCACTCACTACATCATCAGTTTCATGAAATTCAATATTAAACCTGTAGATTCTTCCAAAATCTCTATGTCTCTGGCAATAAGTGACTGTCGATACATTTTCAACTAAATTTGTATTTAACACTGAACTAAGTGCCACTTAACAGGAAACAATAAAGAACCACAGGGAAATGAATCATTGTTGAGACCATTTTTGCTGTCAAGCCAAAGAAATGTAATGTCCATGTGTTCTAAGGTCACATAATGCTATTGTTTGTGGAGTAAGACAACTGTTGTGGGAAGTCGCATCTACTACAAAGGGGGGGGGGGGGGGGGAGTGGGGTGGAAGACTTTATGACCACCTCCCTTCAACTTAAATTTTCCGATTAAGCTTAAACGAAATATAAGACTTCATTAAAACCAATAAATATTTTTTACAAAATTTTAAAATGTAAAATCTGAGGAGATTCTCCCCTGCATCCGCTACGCTACATACTGCGTGTCTGCAGAACGCTTCTCCGACTTCCGTCTTATGCTGGACCGTTGGCTCTGCAAGTTGGCGACAGTGTACACCAGCAGAGATATCACAAAGAACACTGTCCTAGTTTGTTATCTGTTTCATTTGGCGTAGTTTCTATTTATTGAAATATTGAACGTGTCCGTTTCAGTTGCTGCGTAGGATTTATTATGCCAGTGCCTAACGCAGTACATTGCCAATATGTGTACACAACAGCAGAACGGTGGTTAACATCGGGAACAGTCTGATGCGGTAATGTTTTCACAGTAACCAATACTTTGGGGTACTTCAACATGTCTTACACGAATATTGTTATTTATTGATATTGTTATTCTATCAGAGAGAGCAAAGGTCTTGAAAGCCCAGTTGAACGGAATAGACAGTGTCTCGAAAGGAGCATACAAGATGAACATCAACAAAATCATAATGGGAATAATGGAATATAGCCGAATCAAATCGCTATTGCTGAGAGATTTAGATTAGGAAATGAGACACTTATAGTAGTAAATGAGTTCTGCTACTTTGTGGTGTGCGTACTGTAAGACCTTCGGTACACACACCATCAGATTATTTGACTTGTCCCACTAACAAAGTAGGTGAGTGTCAGAAATATGGTCTTATCATGGCATGTTTATGTTCTGCCGTTACGTTGGACGATAGAAATGCCACTTGCACACTTAGAGTAGTAGATTGATGGTGACCAACTTTAAACAGAACTTGATTAATTTTCACACACATTTATTAAAATAATAAAAATCATAAACCTTACTTAACTTGATTCTGGATACTTTTTACAATTGACACTCTGAAGTTCCTTTGGTCTTGGTACGTTAATCTTATTCACACATATCTCTGATACTTGACAAAGTGTCTATACATTTATCTTCAACGGCTACGTACAGGAATATGATAATCTTATTAGGTGCAGACTGAAACTTGACTACAGACTAATGCAGACTGAGGCAGACTAATGCAGACTGACTAATCGGAGGTCTGCACACTCGTTATAATACCTCGAGCGTTCAGATATCACTGCGCGAGTGTGATCCGCGAGGAGAAAAGGTTGTACGTTAGCAGCAATCTCATTGGCTGCGTGACATATTAATACGCGGATCGGCGGAAGTAGAATTTGGTCCGTCTCTAAGGCAGCGCCATCTCGTAGTGTGGAGACGGACGAGCGCTGCGCCTGCGCTGTTGTGCTTAGCGGGGCGCGCTCTAGTGGGAAAGTTGTGTACGCGCTGACTACGCGGAACTATGTACACAACGTTAAAAAAAAAAAATGACTGGCAATGGCAAGAAAAGCGTTTCTGTAGAAGTTAAGTTCGTTAACGTCGAGTATACATTTCAGTGTCAGGAAGTCTCTTCTGAAAGTGTTTGTATGGAGTTTAGCCATGTATGGAAGTGAAACATGAACAATAAACGGTATAGACGAAAACAGAATAGAAGCTTTTGAAATGTGATGCGACAGAAGAATGCTGAAGATTAAATGGGTACATCACGTAACTAAAGAGGAGCTACTGAACAGAATTTGCTTTCTCGAAACGAAAGACAAAGGGAAACACTAATTTATGCAGTGTATTTGCAGTACATCTGTCACCAACGCTCAAATCTCTTTTCGTTAATGCTTTCTCTACAAACGACAACTATGTAGCATAATAATTAACTTGTTGCATACAAAGAGCTACACTTCATGACCTTCATTTCAATTTTTCATACTTTCTGCCATGATTCCTGTTTCAGCTTTAACTGTAATATACTTTCATTATCCCTAAATATAATGCGAAGTTAATCCTATCACAAACACAGCCTAGTTCAAATGGTTCAAGTGGCTCTGAGCACTATGGGACTTAATAAATGAGGTCATAAGTCCCCTAAAACTTAGAACTACTTAAATCTAACTAACCTAAGGACATCACACACATCCATGCCTGAGGCAGGATTCGAACCTGCGACCGTAGCGGTCGTGCGGTTCCAGACTGAAGCGCCTAGAGCCGCTCGGCCACACCGGCTGGCCACAGCCTAGTATTCGGACAACAATATTCAATTTTTTTGTCTTGTGTCTGAATACACTTCGAAAACATGCAAAGACTTTATGGCAGAAGGAGAGAATTTCACGTCTTGATGTTCTGTGTCGTTAAGGCTCTCCAGGAAGATATATCAGGATCCAACAGTCAACGTAGCTCTAGGTAAAAAAAAAATTATTGTTTGTCTGTGTCACCCATTTTATGTTAGTATGTAGTTGACATCTCACATCAGACAAGGTAAATTCTATAAGCTTAAGTTTTCTGGAAACTGGTTGTAATGTTTGTTACGCGGATCTCAGTAACCACCAGCAGTCATTTATTTTTTTAGGCTTCGCCCCTAACCTACTGATATCTCCCCTTTTATTCCACTTTTGTATGACATAAGTCATTGCTCCCATGTGCTATAGGAGCAAAGACTATTTTCAAATACGCAAGTTAACATTCTCCGCTGTAAACCCAAACTGTTTCTGAGTAATTACTTCTTCACTTCTAAATTGTATGTAATACAATGATTCTAGGTTATCTTAGTGTAGAACATGTGTTTGTTTTAGTAATATTGTTATCTCTAGCAATATATTTACTATATTACTATTCCCCTACACACGACAAAACGAAAACTATTACTGCCGTTGATCAGCGATGTATATGTCTGCTATTTTTCCACTACTCATGGTTAGTGTACACTCTAAGACAAAAAAAAAAGACGCAGCTACAAGTCTTCGGTCTAGAATCTCACTGACTGGAGTAGAATTATTTTCAGTGATGATTCCCGCTTGGATCTAAGCTCCGATGACCAACAAAGACGTGTCTGATGACAGAGATGGAATACCAACTTGACTGTCACCCGCGATACGGCAAGACAACCAGCAATGGCGGTCTGGGATGTCATTTCTTTTCATAGTAGACCCCTTTGGTTGTCACCTGTGGTGTATTTACAGCACAACAATACGCCAACGATGTTCTATGCCCGGTTTTGCTGCCCTTCATGGCAAGTCATCTTGGCGTTACATTTCAGTAAGACAATGCCCGTCCTCATACGGCCAGAGTTTCTACTGCGCGTCTTCGTGCTTGGCCAGCAAGGTCACAGGATCACTCCCCAATTGAGAACGTTTGGAGCACAATAGGCGGGGCTGTCCAACCATCACGAGATGTTGACGTTCTAACGCGCCAACTGGACAGAAGCTGGCATGATATCCCTCAGGAGGACATCTAACAACTCTAACAATCAGTGCCAAGCCGAATACCTGCTTGCATAAGGGCCAGAGGTGGACCAACGCGTTATTAACCTGCTCAATCTGTGAAGCTCTTTCTCTTGAACAAATCATCCAATTTTTCTGAAACTGTAATAATTTATTTGTATGTACATGTACATCACATATACCGATTTCGCTGCATTCGGATTATTCCATCGTGGTGCGTCGTCTTTTTTATGTCTTAGAGTGTATACTAAACTACATTTTCTGGACAGCGAAATACACGGGAGCAGTTTTACTCTGCTTCAGATAGTCCTTCTCTGAGTTGCCCATAATACAACGTTATTGTCTTCTTCTTTTCCTGCATCTAACAATCTCATAAATATCCCATTTTCACACATGGAGAACTCGAGACCTCCTTTGTTTTGCTAATCCTGACCTTTGTCCGCAATTTCTTCAGTCGACTTTCTCACGACTGCTAAAAAACGTGTTCTCCACGTGTCTACTAGAATTTCTTCTCTTTTGCTGTGATACTTCTCCTCATGGCGCTTCTTCCACACTTCTACAGACAAAATGAAGTCACATTTTTCACAATGTTGTGAATCGAAAGCTGTATGTTTATGTCATACCAATATGCGGCTTTCCTTTGCCATCTATATCAGGTGCAGCAGATTCCTACCCAACTGTGGACACCAGCGAATTCCTGTGTCACCGCCGGACTCCCCGGAAGCTCGACGTTGCTCGTGGCCGTCGCCTGAGTCTTCACGGGCACACCGAAACATCAGGGGCGGCCATACTGAATACACAAGTCCATCTACTACTCGTGGCGCCCAGAACACAAGATGTGACTCACAGGACCAAACTCAACGTGAAACATCACTTACGAAGCGAAATGCCAAGAGGAGTTCAGATCATCTGACCGGGTCGCGAGTACTAAAAGCGACCCGTTGCTGTAGAGGCAGTCAGAACCGTCGCGGGAAGCCCCAAACTTCTGTGGAGCTACGAAAACTTATAAATGATCCAAAAGATAAGAAGCGGCCCGATTCGCCAGAATCACCAGAAAAAACTTCTGTGGAGCCACGGAAACTTACAATTGATCCAAAAGTAAAGAAGCGGCCTGAATCGCAAGAATCACCACAAAAAACGTCTGTGGAGCCACGAAAACTTACAGTTGATATAGAAGTACCGAAGCGGCCTAAATCACCAGAATCACCACAAAACGGACCCAGCGGTAGAACGATACAGGTACAGGCAGAGGTTGTACCCGTTCCTAGTACCAGCAGAAGTGGTCCAGCGACGCAGAGACGACGCGATACGTCGGAATCTAACCAAAGTAACAGACGTGCCCGCAGACAAAGGACCCAACTCGATGCAACACAACTGGACGAAATTACGCATATCGCCTCAGAAATTCACGTGCCACGTGAAACTGCAGTAGAAGCTGGAAATATCACTTGTGACCAAAAACAGAAAATTCAGCCTGAATCATCGGTTGTGACTAAAAATATCAGACGCTTATCGAAACAGGGGGATAAGACAAAAGCTCTTAGACCAGATAAGAAGACCGCAGGTGGAGAAGAATGTGTGGAACCTGAAAAGCCAGACCCACTCCTGTATATTATACAAGGCCTGAACCCGCAGACGCAGTCCGTAGGATCAGAAACGGCCCAGAATAGCACTCCAAGACCTCAAGTGGTCCGAAGTAATAGATACCGTGCCAGGCGCCCGGAAGAAATTGCGCGATACAGGGGACATTCTGGTCCAGAAGCATCTAGCGCTGTCCCGAGGAGGATCATTGGAGATTTTGAGCTTTGGTAAATAAATAACACAAATGATTATCCATCTCTCCATCTGGAGAGCTTCACAGAATAAAAGATAACCATACAAACACATATTACTGTTGGGACGAAAAATAAAATTAGCATTTCTTATTGGAATAAAAGTCAAATGGAAACTGATATATTCACTGCGTACGTAACCGCTGTTTGTGATCAAATCACCTGAAGAAGAAGGCACTATTCTACTGTCTACTGTTGACGACATTTATAAATTATCACAGAAAAATTACTAGAGTAAATGATTCGTAACTCTTTTTCTCACTTTTTGGTTCAAAAGCAAAATTACAATAAACATTCCGTGCTTACAGATAATTTCTAGCAACCCTCAATTTTTGGCCATTGTTTCTACGTGTCTCAGTATATGCACCTGGCAGAGGAATCTCTGTAAAAACTGAAACATAGTTTAAAGTCCAACAGTGTATCTCAGCCCAATTTTCACTCTCATCTTCCGATCACATAGAACGCCCAAAGGCACAACAAAAACGTGTGTTCTTATTTAATATACTTAAAAGTCGAGCACTAAATGATTAGTGCCACTAAAAGATTACTGCGACAAAATACATTGGCAGTCATATATACCAAATGAATTCTAAATCACTTGAAATATCAGTCTGCAAAGTTGGAATGGTTGAGGGGACGTCGTCGAGTCTTTTTGTGTTACGAGGCAATTATTAGTGATCGATATCTGGCTAAAAGTACGGGATTCAAGCATGCTGGAAACTCAGAGAAGTGTATTTTCAATCAGTAATTTATGTTGGCACACGGAATTACAATATCGCAGGACGGAATCGTGGCAGTGATTAATAAAATGAACTCGGAAGGATTTGATTTAGTCACACGATCACCCGTCTGAAGATACTATGGCGATTGTGTTTCGCTTGTTTATGCAAACCACAAGATTTGCTATTGTGCAAACATATTTCAACACATTTTTGCCATCATCAGTGGGTCATAATTTATGGAGATTTCAAAATATATGTTTTGCGGAGTAACTATTCATCGAAACCTTAGGTATAAAAACACTTTTATCTAATCTCTTTAGACACGGTGAAGGAAGAGGTGATTTTGTTAACTTGCCAAATAACGTCACAGATGCATCGTGTTGATACAGATGATAAGCTACATGATCATCCAATGTATGTCCTACAAAACGTAATCCCCTACGGACTAAGATAAAAACACCAATTTCTGAAGATGTTTTAAGTCAACTTTTTCACAATGAAAGTATTCTGTAGAGCTCAGTAAAATATGACCTATCGATTATGGTGCTAATGTTCCGAAACATGTTTCGGGAATTAGAAGATTTTGTGTGTTGCGTAAAAAGGAGGAACCCAATTCCCATAACTCAGTCTGCAAACACGATTGCTGAAAGAGCATCCATAAGTCATTTAGGTAAAAACTGGATTCTTTCTTGAACGAATTTATAACCACTTCCGCGCTCACTTCTCGTCAATCAGAGGCCGTCAGCAGAATCTAGTGACCTCAAGGTATCTCCTTCAATCTGTAAACTGGATTTAATTGTATAAATATGCGATTTTGATCACAATACCCATACTGGTCGTGGTTACGTAGTTCATACTTGGTGAAGATATCTGTGACCAGAAGCATTAAAAAAGTACAAGATGTATAACAATGGGTAACGCATTGGATTCAAAATCGGTCGGAGTGGCCATTCACATTTAATTTCCTTTTAAGTTCCCTAAAAGTCTGTAAACAAATGCTGGAAAATTTATTTGATTAGGTAGCGACCTCTTCATTCTTCATCCTCGTCCAGACAAGCTTGTTTTGCGTTGAAAAACACGACTAGTACCTCAGGCAAATTACGAAAAGTGGGATAAATATTATACACACATCAAAAAAAGTTTTGCACCACCCCAGTTCTCAGAAGTTCTGAAGACAGACGTTGACTGTGGATATTGTATCACAGACACATTCCCTTTGACTCCTCAGAGATGTCACTAAACCCGCCAAAAGATGTAAACAACCATGAATGAACAACGCATATTAGATGGAGCCGATCATTTCCAGTCATTCCACCAGGAAGGAGGTACATGGCTCGTTTTGTCTGTAGTTCAACCATGCCTAGACGGTCAATACCGCGGTTCGACCGCGTCTTCCTTGTTACTTTGCGTCAGGAAGAGCTCTTAACAGGGGAAGTGTCCAGGCTGTCTCGGAGTGAACCAAAAAGATGTTGTTCGGACATGGAGGAGATGTCTCGGAGTGAACCAAAGCGATGTTGTTCGGACATGGAGGAGATACAGAGAGACAGGAACTGTATCTGACATGCCTCGCTCACGCCGCCCAAGGGCTACTACTGCAGTGGATGACCGCTACCTAAGGATTATGGCTTGGAGGAAACCTGACAGCAACGCCACCATGATGAATAATGCTTTTCTTGCAGCTATAGGACGTCATGTTACGACTCAAACTGTGCGCAGTAGGCTGCATGATGTGCAACTTCATTCCGGACGTCCACGGCCAGGTCCAGCTTTGCAACCACGACACCATACAGCGCTTTACAGATGGACCCAACAACATGCCGAATAGACCGCTCAGGATTGGCATCACGTTCTCTTCAACGATGAGTGTCGCATATGCCTCCCACCAGACAATCGTCGGAAACGTGCTTGCAGGCAACCCGATCAGGCTGATCGCCTTAGACACACTGTGCAGCGAGCGCAGCAAGATGGAGGTTCCCTGGTGTTCTGGGGTGGCATTATGTGGGGCCAACGTACGACGCTGGAGGTCACGGAAGGCGACCTAACGGCTGTGCGATACGTGAATGCCATTATTTGAATGAAATTTTTGGAAATTTATGGCAAGTTCCTATGGGACCAAACTGCTGAGCTCATCGGTCCCTAGGTTAACACACATGGCTAGGAGGAAACCTGACAGCAACGCCACCATGTTGAATAATGCTTTTCTTGCAGCCACGGGACAGACACTTGATCTAACTTAAACTAACTTACGCTAAGGACAACACACACCCCCATTCCGGAGGGAGGACTCGAACCTCTAACGGGGGCAGCCGCGCGAACCGTGGCAAGGCGCCTAAGGCCGGCTGGCTACACCGCACTGCTTCCTCCGACCGGTAGTGCAAGCTTATCGGCAGCATGTCGGCGAGGCATTCGTCTTCATGTACGACAATTAGCGCCCCCATCGTGCACATCTTGTAAATGGCTTCCCTCAGCATAACGACATCGCTCGACTAGAGTGGCCAGCATATTCTTCAGACACGAACCTTATCGAACATGCCTGCGCTAGACTGAAAAGGCCTGTTTATGGACGACGTTGACTCACCAACCACTCTGAGGGATGTGCACCTAATCGCCGTTGAGGAGTGGGGCAATCTGGATCAACAGTGCCTTGATGAACTTGTGGATAGTATGCGACGACGAAGACAGGCATGCATCCATGCAAGAGGACGTGCTACTGGGTATTAGAGGTACCGGTGTGTACAGCAATCTGGACCACCACACCTGAAGTTCTCGCTGTATGGTGGAACAAGATGCAATGCGTGGTTTTCATGAGCAATAAAAAGGGCGGAAATGATGTTTATGTTGATCTCTATTCCAGTTTTCTGTACAGGTTCCGCAACTCTTGGAACTGAGGTGATACAGAACTTTGTTTGATGTGTGTTTAAAGTTTTGCAACTTTAGGGGAACACCCATAGGGGATGTAGCAGTAAGAAATAGAGAAATTCCCTGCTATAGTGGATGACCATCCCCCTCCACCAATCCTTACTTCAATACTTTTTTACCTTTTCTAGAATTGTTACGAAGAACTTTTTATTTTTCGAAGACATCTATTATGAAAAAAATATTTCTACTGAAATTATACTTAAAGAAGGTCATATGCATGTTTTCACCAAAATAACCAGTTTTCGAGGCATTTCATCCGGAACATTAAATATCCTTTAGCCTATGAATTGGAGACATATTTTAACTTTGATTTTAATTCAGTTTAAATTTTCTTCTGTTTCACCACAACTACGACAGTGTGCTGAAATGTAAGACCTTCGAATCTTTTCCACTGTTCTCAGTACTGGTTGAGTAATTACATGCCATGCATGTTCCTCGAACGACTTTTTCGCTTCGCCGACGCAAGCTACAACCCTCTGCAGATAGGTGGCTCCGAATTGTAGAGTTTGACATGAGGTGTGTATCGTAACTATGTCAGTGCATTTGAAACAGCCCGCTGTAATAGAATTTCTAAACGCGAAAAGCGCGTCTCCAATTGAATTCCATAGAAGAACGAAAGATGCGTACGGTGATGATTCTATCGACATCAGTGATATTGAACGTTCGGCTGTTCGTGCTCGTAACAAAGGAAACGTTGGTGCTAAATTCAACATGTGTGACAGATCTCGAGTGGACGACCGTGTACGGCAACTGACGAGAATTATCGGAATCGGACTGATGAAGTCATCAGAGAAAACCGTCAGGTAACATTGAACCATGAACCTTGCCGTTGGTGGGGCGGGGGGGGGGGAGGGAGGGGGGGTTTGCGTGCCTCAGCGATACAGAAGATAGCCGTACTGTAGGTCCAACCAAAACGGAGGCGTATCTGTCGAGAGGCCAGACGAACGTGTGGTTCCTGAAGAGGGACAGCAGTTTTTTTCAGTAGTTGCAGGGGTAACAGTCTGGATGATTGACTGGTGTGACCTCGCAACATTAACCAAAACGAACTTCCTGTGCTGATACTGCGAACGGCTGAAAGCAAACGGAAACTACAGCCGCAATTTTTCCCGACTGCATGCAGCTTTACTGTATGGTTAAATATTGATGGCGTCCTCTTGGATAAAATATTCCGAAGGTGAAATATTCCCCCACTCCGACCTCCAGGCACGGGCTGTCTAGGAGGACGTCGTTATCACGAGAAAAAAACTGGCATTCTACGGATCGGAGCGTGGAATGTCAGATCCCTTAATCGGGCAGGTAGGTTAGAAAATTTAAAAAGGGAGATGGATAGGTTAAAGTTAGATATAATGGGAATTAGTGAAGTACGGTGACAGGAGGAACAAAACTTCTGGTCAGTTGAATACAGGGTTATAAATACAAAATCAAATAGGGGTAGTGCGGGAGAAGGTTTAATAATGAATAAAAAAATAGGAGCGAGGGTAAGCTACTACGAACAGCAGAGTGAACGCATTATTGTAGCCAAGATAGACTCGAAGCCCACGCCTACCATAGTAGCACAAGTTTATATGACAACTAGCTCCGTAGATAACGAAGAGATTGAAGGAATGTATGATGAGATAAAAGAAATCATTCAGATAGTGAGGGGAGACGAAAGTTTAATAGTCATGGAGGACTGTAATTCGATAGTAGGAAAAGGAAGAGAAGAAGAATTAATGGGTGAATATCGAATGGGGTAAGAAATGAAAGAGGAAGCCGCCTGGTAGAATTTTGTACAGAGCATAACTTAATCATAGCTAACACTTGGTTTAAGAAATGGTTCAAATGGCTCTGAGCACTATGGGACTTAACATCTGAGGTCATCAGTCCACTAGAACTTAAAACTACTTAAACCTAACTAACCTAAGGACATCACACACATCCATGCCCGAGGCAGGATTCGAACCTGCGACCGTAGCGGTCACGCGGTTCCAGACTGAAGCGCCTAGAACCGCACGGCCACAACGGCCGGCTTGGTTTAAGAATCATGATAGAAGGTTGTATACGTAGAAGAGGCCTGGAGACATTGGAAGGTTTCAGATTGATTATATAATAGTAAGACAGAGATTTAGAAAGCTGGTTTTAAATTGTAAGACATCTCCAGGGGCAGATGTGGACTCTGACCTCAATTTATTGGTTATGAACTGGAGACTAAAACCGAATAAGTTGCAAGAGGGTAGGAATTTAAGGAGATGGAAACTGGATAAACTGAAAGAACCAGAGGTCGTAGAGAGTTTCAGAGAGAGGGGACTAGGGAACGACTGACAAATACAGGGGAAAGAAATACAGTGGAGGAAGAATGGGTAGCTTTGAGAGATGAAATAGTGAAGGCAGCTGTGGATCAAATAGGTAAAAAGACGAGGGCTAGTAAAAATCCTAGGGTAACAGAAGAGATATTGAATTTCATTGATGAAAGGAGAAAATATAAAAAAGCAGTAAATGAAGCAAGAAAAAAGGAATACAATTGTCTCAAAAATGAGATCGATAGGAAGTGCAAAATGGCTAAGTAGGGATGGCTAGAGGACAAACGTAAGGATGTAGATGCATATATCACTAGGGGTAAGATAGATACTGCCTACAGGAAAATTAAAGAGACCTTCGGAGAAAGGAGAAGCACTTGCATGAATATCAAGAAGTCAGATGGAAAATCCGTTCTAATGAAAGAAGGGAAAGCAGAAAGGTGGAAGGAGTATATAGAGGGTCTATACAAGGACGATGTACTTGAGGGCAATATTGTGGAAATGGAAGAGGACGTAGATGAATATGAAATTGGGGTACAGTACTGCGTGAAGAGTTTGGCAGAGCACTGAAAGACCTGAGTCGAAACAAAGCCCCGGGAGTGGACAAAATTCCATTAGAACTACTTGGGAGAGCCAGCCCTAACAAAAGTCTACCATCTGGTGAGCAAGATGTGTGAGACAAGCAAAATACCCTCCGACGTAAAGAAGAATGTAATTAGTCCAATCCCAAAGAAAGCAGGTGTTGACAGGAGTGAAAATTACCGAACCATCAGTTTAATAAATCACCCTGCAAGATACTAACACGAATTCTTTGCAGACGAATGGAGAAACTGGTAGAAGCCGACCTTGAGAAAGATCATTTTGGATTCCGTTCAAATGCTGGAACACGCGAGACAATACTTACCCTACAACTTAACTTAGAAGATAGATTAAGGAAAGGCAAACCTACGTTTCTAGCATTTGTAGACTTAGAGAAAGCTTTTGACAATGTTGCCTGGAATACTCTTTCAAATTCTTAACGTGTTGGGGGTCAAATACAGGGAACGAAAGGCTATTTACAATTTGTACAGAAATAAGATGGCAGTTATAAGAGTCGAGGGACATGAAAGGGAAGCAGTGGTTGGGAAGGGAGTGAGACAGGGTTGTACCCTATCCACGATGCTATTAAATCTGAGCAAGCAATAAAGGAAACAAAAGAAAAATTTGGAGTATGAATTAAAACCATGGAGGAGAAATAAAAACGTTGAGGCTTGCCGAAGTCATTTTAATTCTGTCAGGGACAGCAGAGGACCTGGAACAGCAGCTGAACGGATTACACAGCTTCTTGAAATGGAAATATAAGATGAACATAAATAAAAGCAAAACGAGGATAATGGATTGTAGTCTAATTAAATCAAGTGATGCTGAGAGAATTATATTAGGAAATGAGATATTTAAATTAGTAGATCAGTTTTGCTATTTGGGGAGCAAAATAACTGATGATGATCGAAGTAGAGAGGATACAAAATGTAGATTGGGAATGGAAAGGAAGGCGTTCCTGAAGAAGAGAAATTTGTTATCATCGAGTATAGATTTAAGTGTGAGAATTCTCGTCTGAAAGAATCTGTATGAAGAGTAGCCATGTTTGGAAGTGAAACATGGACGGTAAATAGTTTGGACAAGAAGAGAATAGAGGCTTTCGAAATGTGGCGCTACAGAAGAATGCTGAAGGTTAGATGGATATATCACGTAACTAATGTGAAGGTACTGAATAGAATTGGGGTGAAGATGTATTTGTGGCAGAACTAGACTAGAAGAAGGGATCGGTTAGTAGAACATTTTCTGAGGCATCAAGGGATCACCAATTTAGTACTTGAGGGCAGCGTGGAGAGTAAAAATCGTAGAGGGAAACTAAGAGGTGAATACACTAAGCAGACTCAGAAGGCTGTCAGTTGCAGTAGGTACTTGGAGATGAAGAAGCGTGCACAGAACAGGGTAGCATGGAGAGCTGCATCAAACCAGTCTCTAGAATGAAGACCACAACAACAACAAACAACAATGACATGCCAGACCACACGCACACATCCTCCATACGGTACAGACTTTGTCCCCTCTGATTTTCATCTCTTTCCGAACCTTAAAGAACGCATTCGAGGATTTCATTTGATAATGATTAAGCGATGGAAGCAGAGGTGAGGTTGTGACTCCGTAAACAAAATCAAACTTTCTTCAGTGAGGGTACATGCAAACTGATCTCTCGTTGGGCGATGCGTATTCGTCGTCATGGTGACTATATAGAGAAACTAATATGTAGACATGAAGAATAAAGACAGAGAATGTCAAAGAAGTTTGTTCTATTTAGAAAGCTTTAAGATTTTTCAAAAAGAAAATTCGGAAGCATTACATTTTAGCAGGTCCTCCTAACTGCCTTTTATATAGAAATAAGTATGTAGAGCATAAATGTTAATACTAAAATCTGAAGGTAAAAAAAATAAGGGAGAGAGAAAGAGTCAGAGAGAGACAGAGAGAGAGAAAGTCCTTTTAAAACCGATATTTATTGATGTAGAACAATTCTATTATACCGTTTTTTGCTCATTGTTATGCAATTCAATATTTATATTGTCATCAGAATCATTTTTCATGAGGATTGAGAATAATTGTAGAATTAAACAACGGTTACTGTCTCTATAATACATTTACAATCGTCACATGTACGACACCTAAACAACTAAAATACCAGAATAACTATCGAACAAATATGTTGTTATATATAATAATTTGTAGTAGAGGCTTCAAATAAAGCCACAGTTCTGTAGTTTTGTAGAAATTGCTGAAAACAGTTTTCGATACAGTTTCAGCAAGACCAAAGGCAATGGGGGGTGGAATGAACGAGGCCTCGTAACTGACGACGGAATTGTTTTCGACTTCCCTTCTTTGACACAACCACACAATTACAATTTTTTTTACAGACCAGGAACCATAATTTCAGCATTCTCAGTGAAGTGATTGATACCTGGACATTCGGCAATATCGTAAATTGTCATCCTAACATCTTCACAGATACGTCTGCAGCTGCCTCCACGACTCTCGTTCGCTCATTTTTTTTCATTGACATCTCGTTTATTCCACCACTGGTTCAACAGTTTGTGGTTGCAGCCATTAAAATGAACAACGGTGGGGTTTTGGCTCTGTGGCAAACAGAACTCCATCATCCTAATATTCAGCCAGCCTGCTTTTTTGAGTTTAAATGGTCGTTTTATCACCTTCTGGAAGATATTAATTGAGAATCTACAATCAATTGTGCACTGAAAATAGACATTCCTCTGAAGAATCCACTAAATTGCATACTTCTTGGGAAGCAGCATCAAAGTTGTTTTAACGAGGGCTGCATCTTTTTTCGAACAGACGAGAGGGCTGCCTGTTTTTCGAACAGACGAGAGGTTCGACGCTAATTTGGCATACCAGTCTTTACGATGACGGGCTTTTGCGTCTACTAAACACAAAACATTGTTGATGTATTTGGCAACCTTTCTACAGAAATGATCATCACGTTTCTCTGCTTTCTCAAGCAGTGCATGTTTCAGAGCAAAAGAACGAACTTCAACATTGCATGCCGTTTATGGAATGTTTTTTTTTTCTTTTTCAGCCTTACGGCACGTTTTTCAGCACAAATCAGAAAACCCTTTTTCTTTTAGTTGAATGGGTAGGACGAAGACGAATTAATGATCTATTGTCCAGTTGTGCAACTTTCTAGTTAAATAGTTTCTTCACATTACGTTCTTTAGTGTGGTCTCGTCGATATGCTTTATGCCCTCCAATCATTTAAACGTTTTATAGAAGAGAATCTGCCTCATCCTTCCGTTTCATGCTGACACGTATCAAAGTTTCCAATCTCGACGTCAATTCTGACATCTCTACTTCCGGAGCAGATTTATCACAAGTACACCGTTATTCTTCTCTCATCCCACAGAAAAGGAAAGCGATTAAGAAGAAACAGTACATAACACAACAAACTAAACTGTCCCGCACATTTTTAATACGTTCACGGCATAAACTCAGCTAAACTGGTCACGTGTAGGGAAAACCGGTAGTGACAATGGTAGGGGAATGGTGAGTGAATGGGATGGAGAACCTCTTGTTTTCACTCGTGGGCACAAAAGCCTGATATCAACAGCACTGAGCACAGGTGAAATTCCACCAAGTTGTGAAGAAACGAAATATCTCCATCTACTTAATTGCTTTTTCATTTATATAACTGATAAGCAACAAATTCTGCAAAAATTATGCGATTGCAGAATATTCTCCCAATCCTTATATCTCTGAAACTATTCGTCTGACTTTCCTTGCGTACAGTTTCAAGACTCATACTTTTGTAGATAACAGTTCTTCTAAAAATGAACTATTTTTTGCTAAAATTTAAAAAAAAATGAAGAAAATGAGCAGGGGAAATATGGACGGGTGCACCATCCTCGCGGAGGTGGTGGGGAGGGGAGGGGACTAAAAGAATTTTCTGTTTCTTACTACAATAACTTATATGGGCAATTTCCCGAAGTTTCAGAACTTTATAGATTATGTCCCATATTTGCTGTTTTTTTTTTTCTAATTTGCCTGGGGTATATTTGAATGTTACTTTAATTGTAACTGTCTTCCTTCATTTTAAACGTGCACATGTCCTGTGGGTCACGTGACGGGTTACGAGAGCTATATGACAGTATCACAATAATATATGCTGTTGGCTCCATGTGCAGACTGGGCTGACACAACGGCTGGAAACGCGTGTAACGATACAAGAAGATGATAAACTTCACTGGAAACCTGCATCACAAGACCTTATTGACAGGCTATTTGTTCTGTAATATTTATCAAACATATTAAACAAAGTGAATCATAATCATCGTACTTTATCATTTTAAGCTTATTATTGACATACTAAACTTTCTCAGGTGACCTATATCTCCCAAATTTATTCACTTAAAAGTTATGGGAGTAAAAGACCTACATTGAGAAATAGTATAGAAGTATAGTGGGTTCAGTACAAAAACTGACTCATAAATTTCATTGAGAATGGTAGCGCTTTTGCTAGCACAATGGGAAATTCGTCAAAAAGTTTTTCAGTAATAAGATTCAACCTCAAATACAGCTCTGTTAATGAAAGTATGTGTAATGAACCTCTGACACACGACCAGGCAATGCTGCCTGTCTGAAAAGTATACTTTGGAAGGGAACAGACGACTGGCAGGCATCACGCTTTTGCACTTATGTAAGAAGTCTGTGCCGTCAGTTTTAAATAATAGCGGAGAATTTTTCCCATTTTATATTTGATAGCAGGCATTTCAGCAACTTTTTTATTAATAACTCCTCTTCTTACATTACAAAACTGTTGGTTAAAATAAGTAGATAGGCAGTTACATCAATGCCACGTATATAAACTAACAACAAAAACAATCAGTTGTGATCATCTTGTATACAAAACATGAAATGGAATTTAACATCTGTAAGGCAGAAGTAAATGTGACTGTAAGACACTTGATATTAATTGATAGTAACAAAAAAGGATCACAACGTTAAAATAATTCTGTTTGTTATACAAACACAATGGAATAAAATGGTATGTACAGTTGAGAAAGATATTAATTGATACAAAATAAATTATATCTTGAAAATACTTGTGTCGGTTCAGCAGACAAATGTAGCTACAGACTTCTTCTGTCTATATGCTATTCATTGATACAACTGTAATTATACAAATATTAAAATTTGCATCTTTTATGCGAACAAGATGGAATAACGTGTTCCGTCCAGTTCCGGCAAAATAATAATTGAAAGAAATATTATCCTTTAAATACTTGCGTCTGTTAAGCAGACAAGATTGAGCAACATATTCCGCACAGTTCAGAAAACATGGATTGCTAAAAGACATTATAATATTAGACGATATGTGTCTGTTAGGTAGACGTATAGAAGTCTAATAGAATAGACTTTTTTATTGAGAAACAAGGAAGAGCATTTTTATATTTCACAGACTCTGGTACACACACAGAAGACGGGCTTTGGAAGATTTGTATGACAAGACATGGCGTCATCCCCACTATGAACAGGAGTAGCTCGCCTTCCTATGACACACCGCAATAGTGAATGACGTCGTACTAAAGAGAGAGTACACTACTCTTTTGTTATCTCTCTAGGAACCTGTCTGTTTGATATCGGTCTTTTTCTTGTATAGAAATACTCCCAAGAAGTGCCTGGCTGAGCTATTTATTACATCCAACTTGTTAGGGTCAACGTATTGTCTTGTTACCTGTGCTTCCCACAATATATGGGAGTACCAATCTTTCTCCTCTTCTAGAAGTACTCTAGGTAAGAGGACAAAATAAAATAAGTAAAATGCTTAATTTGGTATAGCGCAGATACTACTAATACAGAGATATAAGAAGCCATTGTTTTAGGGACTGTACAACAGTTCATAATGTAGCCGTAGAATCAATTCCTAACACTAAGACCTGAATCTGAAGTAACAATGCAAATCAGATATTCTTAGGTACAAACCAAAGTAGGGCAACAGGTGGTGTGTTAGTTAGGCGCACACACCCGTACCCTGGGAGAAAACTTTTGTTTTCCACACGTTATTTACTTAATTTATTGCCCCATATGCAATGACAGTGACAGCATACTTTGTAACCATAAGTACATCGACTTTAAAATATTTTTCATCTACAACAGACATGCATGAGTTTCATTACTTGAAAATCTACATTAATGGATCCAGTTCACACACTGGGTTTTAATTCAAGTGCTCTAAGATTCTTCAATTACTCTAATTCTGTACCGTCTAAACATTTGAATATTTACGAAAACACTTCAGTGGTTATGTTGGCACTAGTCTTACTTATTATAAAACTTTGTCATCGTCATAATCAGGGCCTATATATAAATATGTATCTAACATTACATAAGCAGCAGAAGTAAAAAATCATTCCACTACCTGTCCGTAGGAGAAATTGGCACAAGTAGGAAATACTAAAAAATCTCGTCACTCCTTCAGCGGTCACCAGCAAGATACCAACCTATAAAAATAACCACCATCAATAACTCTTCACAGTACATCAGGCACAAAGTGAATAAGCATACAAGAATAGCCGGCCGCGGTGGCCGTGCGGTTCTAGGCGCTTCAGTCCGGAACCGCGAGACTGCTACGGTCGCAGGTTCGAATCCTGCCTCGGGCATGGATGTGTGTTATGTCCTTAGGTTAGTTAGGTTTAAGTATTTCTAAGTTCTAGGGGACTGATGACCTCAGATGTTAAGTCCCATAGTGCTCAGAGCCATTTGAACCATTTTTTTAGTTTACACTAAAATATCACACACGACAAATGAGCATCATTAAGATCCAACGTAAGAGCACTACCTCTTCTTACAGAAAAAGAATCAACAGTTTGTACAAATCATAACTTATTTCACACAGGTTGTCTCCATGATTTGGGAATCACGGTAACCAATTAAACAAAATTTTAACACATTTCCACTCCTGGATGGTTGTAAAAACAGAAAAACCCACTCTGACGTGTTGTACCACTAGATGGTCCATGACTCCACTGGTGTATTGGAGGAGACTAACACCAAAAACTAAGAATCATACAAAATATGGAATCACTTAACAGAATATAATACTCATCAAAAACATAGAAGGAAGCCTGTCATCAGCTTAATATATCCTAGTGCTCATCACAGAACTGTATACCAAGGTTCGTCTTTTCGTTTCTCCATACCCTGTGGCTTTAAAATGGTTGTTCGCTTTGATTTGATAACTTATCAATCGCAGGGAAGTGGGAATCTTAATACCTCTATACCTTTTATTCACGTTCTCGGTTCATCTATTTTATTGTCTCTAAACTGTACTTTAATCATAATGTACTCAGTGGTCACCACTTCTTTTCCGCTTCTTTCCGGTGTGGTTGAGCGGTTGTAGGCACTACAGTCTGGAACCGCGTTACCGCTACGGTCGCAGGTTCGAATCCTGCCTCGGGTATGGGTATGTGTGATGTCCTTAGGTTAGTTAGGTTTAAGTAGTTCTAAGTTCTAGGGGGACTGATGACCTCATAAGTTAAGTCCCATAATGCTCAGAGCCATTTGAACCAACCGCTAATACATCCATTTCAATATCAAACTCTTAAAGATGGCTGCAAATCAGCAACTGTTGAAACCTGAAGAGATTGAAAATATCAGCCAACCAGTTGAAAAACAAAGGTTTATTAGTCCTGGCCTAGCTTTCAATATTTCTGAAAATATCTTCTTCAGAAGGAGTGGGCCTTATTACATAACATGATGGTACATTAGATTAGCTGAAGCAGAGCGGCTCTCGTCGTACATAACATTGACAAAAGCAAAAATTATACCAAGCCACGGCTTTAGATAGCAGCCAATTCACATTTGACGTACTTCAGAATGAATGCCCACTGGTAAATGCCCCCTGGTAGAAGCTCTTGTCAACATAAAATTATATTATCTTGTGACTCCTGTTGTAAGTTTATGTTGACAAGAGCCCCTATTAGTGGGCATTTACCAGTGGGCATTCATTCTGAAGTACGTAAAAAGTAATATGGCTGCTATCTAAAGCATAATAATAAAGTATAATTCTTGTTTTTTGTCAATTTCATATATGAAAAGAGCCGCTTGGCTTCGGCTAATCTAATGTACCATCATGTGATGTAATAACGCCCACTCCTTCTGCAGAAGATATTTTTAGAAATATCGAAACCTTGGACAAGGGCTAATAAACCTTTGTTTAGCAACTGGTTGGCTGAATTTCTTAGCCTTTCCATTCCAATAGATCACAAAATCGTAATCAAGGCGAGGTATCTTGTATTGTTCCTGTAAAACTTGGATGAGTATCCTTCCATCTACAAGAGGCCACATGAGTTAAAAGTTTCGTCAAGAGCAACGTGAAAACAAGGATTGCTTTACCTTTACTAGGTTAACAGTGTTTTCCTTACTTCGCGCTTTTACCACTAATCGGCTACAAGCTTCATCACATCAGCAAAACACATGTCAACAATTGGTGTAAATCCATTCTTTCAGGTCGCTGTAAAAGTACCAAATTCCTCTAACAAAATTTAGCAGTCCCCCGTGTCACTAAGTTCGTTACTCTTTACCCACAATAACTTCTGGAATAAGCTTAAGCACTACATAATATCTCTGACTAGTGCCCCACTCTATCCGAAACATCCATAACAAGCAAACTCACCCTGCAGCAGCCTCCGCCTGGAGGGAACCAATAAGACGCAATTTGTTTCTTATCAATGTACAGCAAAATATTACTCAACACAGTAACAAAAACAGAACCACTCTTTTCACAGACTCGTTTGCTATCAACCTACAGGAAAATATTACTCAATACAGTAGCAAAAACAGAGCCACTGCCTCCACCTAGAGGGAACTAACAAACCACACAATTTACCACTGACCATTTCACAAGTAAATGCTACTCAATAGAACCACATGCTGGAAAATTTACTCACAACGAGAACCACACAAAAAACTTCACTGGAGACCTGCATCAGAGGATTTTATTGACCGACTGTTTCTTCTCTTATATTTATCAAACAGGCTGAACAACGTGAATCATAATCAACTTTCTTTATCATTTTAAGCTTATCTTTGACATACCAAATTTTCCCAAAAGACCTAAAATTTCCAATTTTTTCAGTTAAAAGATACGGCAGTAAAACACCTACGCTGAGACTAAAAATAGGAGTAGAGGGGGTACAGTACAAATAATTGAAGAAAAATGAAATAATACAGTCACAACTTGAGAACCTTAAGCTCACCACACACGTGATATACAAATTCGGTAAATCCTCCTGGTGCTTAAATGGCATTATCACCTTAGAATCCGGTTGCAAAAATTCATCCACCAAATTTAATCACGTTTAGTCGTTAGCATTAATAGCCAGTACTGGTTTCACAACAAATTTGACAAGACTATGACTCTCCTTCAACAAAACTTCCCAGACATCATACACAGGGTGGTCCATTGATAGTGACCGGGCCAAATATCTCACGAAATAAGCATCAAACGAAAAAACTACAAAGAACGAAACTGGTCTAGATTGAAGGGGGAAACCGGATGGCGCTGTCGTTGGCCCGCTAGATGGCGCTGCCTTCGGTCAAACGGACACCAACTGCGTTTATTTTTAAATAGGACCCCCATTTTTATTACATATTCGTGTATTACGTAAAGAAATATGAATGTTTTAGTTGGATCACTGTTTTCGTTTTGTGATAGATGGCGCTGCAATAGTCACAAACGTATAAGTACGTGGTATCACGTAACATTCCGTCAGTGCGGACGGTATTTGCTTCATGATACATTACCCGTGTTAAAATGGACCGTTTACCAATTGCAGAAAAAGTCGATATTGTGTTGATGTATGGCTGTTGTGATCAAAATGCCCAACGGGCGTGTGCTACGTATGCTGCTCGGTATCCTGGACGACATCATCCAAGTGTCCGGACCATTCGCCGGATAGCTACGTTATTTAAGGAAACAGAAAGTGTTCAGCCACATGTGAAACGTCAACCACGACCTGCAACAAATGATGATGCCCAAGTAGGTGGTGTTTTAGCTGCTGTCGAGGCTAATTCGCACATCAGTAGCAGACAAATTGCGCGAAAATCGGGACTCTCAAAAACGTCGCTGTTGAGAACGCTACATCAACATCGATTGCACCCGTGCCATATTTATATGGACCAGTAATTGCATGGCGACGAGTTTGAACGTCGTGTTCAGTTCTGCCACTGAGTACAAGAGAAATTACGGGACGATGGCAGAATTTTTGCACTTGTTCTATTTAGTGACGAAGCGTCATTCACCAACAGCAGTAACGTAAACCAGCCTAATATGCACTACTGGGCAACGGAAAATCCACGATGGCTGCGACAAGTGGAACATCAGCGACCTTGGCGGGTTAATGTATGGTGCGGCATTATGGGAGGGAGGATAATTGGCCCCCATTTTATCGATGGCAATCTAAATGGTGCAATGTATGCTGATTTCGTACGTAATGTTCTACCGATGTTACTGCAAGATGTTTCACTGCATGACAGACTGGCAATGTACTTCCAACATGATGGATGTCCGGCACATAGCTCGCGTGCAGTTGAAGTAGTACTGGTAGTACTGAAATAGCATATTTCATGACAGGAAGATTGGTCGTCGAAGCACCATACCATGGCCCGCACGTTCACCGGATCTGATGTCCCCGGATTTCTTTCTGTGGGGAAAGTTGAAGGATATTTGCTATCGTGATCCACCGACAACGCCTGACAACATGCGTCAGCGCATTGTCAATGCATGTGCGAACATTACGGAATGCGAGCTACTCGCTGTTGAGAGGAATGCCAAATGCATTGAGGTTGACGGACATCATTTCAAGCATTTATTGCATTAATGTAGTATTTACAGGTAATCATGCTGTAACAGCATGCGTTCTCAGAAATGATAAGTTCATAAAGGTACATGTATCACATTGGAACAACCAAAATAAAATGTTCAGACGTACCTACGTTCTGTATTTTAATTTAAAAAACCCACCTGCAACCATCTCTTCGTCTAAAATTGTGAGCCATATGTTTGTGACTATTACAGCGCCATCTATCACAAAACGAAAAAAGTGGTCCAACTAAAACATTCATATTTCTTTACGTAATACACGAATATGTAATAAAAAATGGGGGTCCTATTTAAAAAAAAACGCAGTTGATATCCGTTTGACCTATAGCAGCGCCATCTAGCGGGCCAAAGATAGCGCCATCTGGTTTACCCCTTCAAGCTAGACAAGTTTCGTTCTTTGTTGTTTTTTCGTTTGACGCTTATTTTGTGAGATATTTGGCCCGGTCACGATCAATGGACCATCCTGTATATAACAGTAAAAGAAAGAGGACTGCAGAACACGAAGAGAAAAGAAATCCACAGACAGCTCCAGAACCCCATAGTCACCTAGCATGTTTCTGGTGGTTAGTATACATGTAAATAGTCAGAAGACGCCTGAAGAGAACTAGTGTCGGCAGCTGTTCACCAACCAAAAGCGAGAATGATAAGATTTCACATACAATAAATCAAAATTTTTGGTGAAGATACGTAATATACATATGAAGTATCCGAATGTGGCTAAATGGTGTAGAATCCTGGAAGGGTAAGTAATTTAAAGCCTACAGATATCTTAAAAATTTATGCTACATGCTCAGTTAAAATTCCAAAACAAGTGTTACACTGAATTTCAGTCAGGTAAGATTTTGTGATAACACAAACTATGTCACAAATTTCAATGTGAACAATTGTGCTTTAGCAAGAGTAGTGGGAAATTCACCAAAAATTTTCTCAATCAAACAGAGTAATAAGTTTTAATCTCGAATAAATTTGTGTTAATGAATATATGTGTAATCAGCCTCATTTATTAGACAGAACTCGTGCAAGACAACTTACTTGCCATCTTTAGAATATGAAACTAAGCACCCAGCAAAGAAGTTTTCCAGTCCTAACGATAATGACGAAATTTATGTTGAGAAGACTGATCTTAAGACGTCGCTGCTCAGAGCTGCTGGCATCAGGAGACAGCAAGACGTTGACTCACCTGATAACTGTAACTAATATAAAGGACAGCGGAAACTGTGCCGTGAAATAAAACAAGTGCTTTTGTTATTGAAACAAAACTGTTAAAGAAGCCCAGGTAGCATAAGGAAATTTAGTGATGTTGCACAGATAAAATGCCATGTGTTTTTAGGTTCAAACAAAGCATACATGCTGATGCAACGAAAAAACCCAACCAAAATGATTGTAGAAAGATACTGTAATATTTCGATACGTTATTTACGGGGTAGACAACCCCATGTAGAGGATTACGATTCGTCTCAAATACTGCAAAATAATGATCATCGCTATAGTTATTTAACAAGACTAAAAAATAAAAAATAGCTGTTCTCCGAATTTTTAGTAGAGAAAGAGAGAGAAAGAGAGAAAGGGAGAGCGAGAGAGAGAGAGAGAGAGAGAGAGAGAGAGAGAGAGAGAGATTGAAGGGGAGAGAAAGTTCAAATGGCGTTCACGGTTATTTATTCACAGCTAAGTATTGCCTTCGACTTGGGAACATGGATGCTAGCTGATCATAGCAAAATGCTGATTTTCATTATAATTTGTGCAAATATTTGACATGAGCATTTATTATTTACAAACATGACTGCAAAACAATACAATTTACAATAAAAAGAAATATGTGGAATACATAGATTAAGTCAAGAACATATAGCGACCTCACCCAATTTTATGAGAAAGCATGTAGAAGTTGAAGTTTTCACTCCAAAAACTAGAATGAGAGTATCCATATAACTCAAAAGCCGAGCGCAGAGTGGCTTCCTGTTGTGACCACATTGCATAAAACAGAAATTTTCGAGGCGAGCACTTGTTTGGCTCCTGCAGTCGAAAGTCCCTGAGCGCCAAAAGACACCCTATTTGCGGTTACACAGAATTAAATGGCACACACAGTCAATCAGTACAGTCTTCAGAACTACTATGTTTTGGAAGCTAACGCAAAGTCGGCAAGTGTAGCGCTTGGCCACATATGAAAGAATTTGGTGCAGATAGCCATCGCCTGTAAGAAATAAAATTGTAACACCACGAAGGCAGTATGAATGAAGTGGTAAATTTGCAGTAAGTGTACTCAGTGCTTGAGTATTCAAATGATCAGCATTTCAGCGCAACTACAGAAATATTGGTAGGAATAACGCTATTCACATTCCGTATATCAGCAAAGATTACGCTGCGGTTTTCTCATTCAGAACTCACATTTGGTTGTTTGTGAACAGATCATGTTATGTCCCGGGTATGAAGCAGAAACGTCTACCAGCACATGGCAGAGCTCGACAGTGGCAGGACCGTGGCTTATGAAGACTGTGATTTATCGTTCCACGGTATTTCTGCACGCATTCGTCGGGATCACGCAATGTCATACGGATATGCTCAGTGCCATGCAAGTTCTCCATGGCCCCACGAGAGTAGCACTCGAGAGGACATATATATTGTTCGCTCAGCCGCGTAGGAACACTTAGTCACTTGAGAACTATGTGTCAGAAAATGAAATAGTTTGAAGCAAGACAAGTATAAGCATGGACAATGCGACAGCGCTAGAGACAACACAAACAGGCAGCACAGCAGCTATTGTTACTGCACGCCTTGACGTAGCAGCAGGTAGTCACACTGACAGTGTTGCGACCATAGCCAACACTGAACGCAGGACGGTCTCCACGACGCATTATCTTTCGAGTACAGGTTCAGCACACAATATCACGATGGAAGTGTTCACATGTGAAGTGTTAGTGGAGGACAGACGTTACCAGATAGCCTGCGTCATCGTCATGCGGACCCAGCACAAAGTGTGATGGTTTGGGTTGCCATGCGGTGCACAAAACGATCACCTACACCTCGCACAGTCGATGACTTGGGCAAGAGGCGATACGTTTCTGACGTGTCAAGTCCAGTGACGATTCCGTATCTTCGAGGTCACTGTTATGTTATCTTTCAACAAGATAAAGCACGACTGCAGGTTGCCAGTACTGTCCTGAACCACACGGATGTAGGAGTTGAAATCGTGTTCTGGTCAGCAAGTTCTACAGATCTTTCTCCCACTGAAAACATCTGGTCACGTGTTGCCAAGAGCATGGAAAGACACCAATCGCAATCTACTACTACTGATGAACACTGGCATAGAGTTGAAACAGAACGGAATAATATGCCTGTATCTATCATGCTTCTTCCGTGTTTTCAGGAGATAACTGCATGAAAACTACAAGGCGTACTGGAAACACACATGTCTGTGGATACAGCAGTTCTCTTATTACAGGCTGACAATATGGGAACCGCTCGTGATGCAGCAAAATTAAAACCGTGCCTGCCATTCACGCTGCCACAGCTGCACAGGAAGGTGCAATAGCAGCAGCCCGCTTAGGAAATATGTTCGCTGGGTTGCCTGACTGCAGGCGCGAACTAATCGGATGCGACAATACAGTCTGGATAATACACGCCCTGAAATGCCTTTTCCCTAGTCACGGCGTGTATAACGAATCGAAAGTTGAGTCCTATAGGCTAAATGTCATTTTACTGTATGTCTTGCAGTTTTCTCGCATATATCTTCTGAAACCCCGCTGGTCCTTATAAATAACCTTATAAAGTATATTAAGAAGAATAAGAAAAAGGAAAACTGCGTTAACGACTGTCGATCCTGGTGTCGGAGTTCTGCTCTCCAGTAGTGTATTTAAAAGAAATCTTACAGAGTGATAATCATTGTCAGAAGATGTTGACAAGAATTACTGCAGCCCTAAAGTACGTGCCACGACGAAGAATCAGTAATTTTTTAAGTGCTTAAAGAGGGTAACTCTCAGAAACGTCTCTTCTTTAAGTTGAGTTAACATGTTTGAAATGATTTTGCTGCCAACTGATGTCAAACTCGAAACAATTAGAAAACAAGCCATCCTTACTTTTCACAGAGACGTGTGTGAATAATCTGAAAAACGAAGAGAGGATTTCAGTGCCGCAAGTGTTTGATGAATAACGCCATCGCTTACGATCTTCTTACTGATTGCTAGAAAATATCAGCCCAGGTGAAACTGAGATTTGTTAATTTTCATACCACGAACTAAAAAAACTTTCTTTCCAAAAGAAAAATGAAAACACCGATCTTAAAGGAATTCACATGAGACTTATAGTCGAAAATCCAGGACTGGTCTTCGTGACTAAAAGTCGCCTCGATGCACATTATCATGAGTAACTCAAATTTCTCTCTTCATCTTAGAATTAACATTCAGAGTTTCAAATTACCACATCAAACATTCATGGAATCAAAGCCTAAGTGAAACAGAAATGACTGAAAAACTCCAATATTCAGAGAGGTCGTACCTGCAGAAGCGCAAGTAGACAAAAAATATTCTTCAACAGGCGTTCTACTATCGTCTTGTTATATGTGGCAAGTACTAAGCACTGCACATATTCTAGATGACATCTGTTTCGCAAGATATACTCGTCTGGGAATTTAACCTCCACAGTGACAATGGCGACAGGATACATAAGGAGCACTCGTGGCCACGAGTAAATATTGTGGAACTCAGCATCTATCTTTTTACTAGCAACAAGTGCCAATGAATTTGTGATCAATATCTTGAGAAGATATCATTTCGCATGTAGCGTTCGTCTCTAAAATGGAGAAAGAGAAGCATTTTTAATGAATGTATTAATGTATGGCTAAATTATTTTACCTAATTCAACCAAAAGAAACAATGAAATCCAAAGTATTGTAAATAACATCTGTTACACCACTTCAGTGAATTAATCTTCGAATATGAAGAACGATTATAGTTCTCATGTTTCATGGCCAAATCAAGCTTATCAAGTAAACGGAACATGAATATTAAATTACATCTGTTATTAATTTAACTCCGATGCAGTATTCCGTCATATTTTACAATGTTATATGTACAAATAACAGAAAAATAAAATGAAATAATAGAGGATCGCAGGGAAGTGGTCTAAGATGTAATTTGCACCCTTACGTTCCTTCTGTCAAGCACGAATTCACAAAAAGAGAAAGCTCAGTAATGTTAATATCTTGTGGCTCAAGAGAAAGGAATGTCAATGATTGTCGTAGATTACTGCGATCATAGCTGCATCATTGAACACAGTGTATAAAATCCAACTAGCGTTTCTTTGCGCAGTAAAGTACGGTCCACGTGTTGCCGTCAACTTATGGACACTGAAGCACAGAAGCAAACTGACTATCGAATTTGCACGGAAGATTCATAATAATCATTAGCCACCTTTGCTGGGTTGTACATCAAGACTGAACGAGGATGAATGATGCATTCAAAATGAAATTGGATTAAGTTCATGACAGGGCGTCCTGGTACCTGAAATTCAATCAAGCGACGTGGGGAAATCCCTCAACCATTCTTATGCTGTCGAGCTTTTGGCCAATCTCTAATGACTATGTGATCAATCGGACATTAAATTTAGCATTTATTTATTTCTTTCAATCTCAGAACATTAGGACATAGAATAAACATTTTGTGAACTTTACAATAGCGGTGGCCTTAACAGTGATTTTTTTATCTATAAGGACAACAGTTCCAAACAGTAAAAATAACGCCGAGCTGACAGAATTTCCGTTTATGTTGTTTCATTCTGTCCTCTCACACCGTCTTTCTAGGCTGACACACCTCCGTCCGAAGTGTTCTATGAGTGTTTTATTGCTGGCATATAAGCGACGTCGGCGCAGTAACTACAATTGCAGCTTGAACTAAAAACTGTAAACTACAGATGTGCATTCCACCTCTCAGTTGTGAGCAGACAGTGTCAAGTAATGGACGTGAGACCGTAGTGTGTCATCGTTGTTGTGCCACAGATCGCAATGGAACAAAATCTCTAACTTAAATGTTGAAGACATTCTCCAGAAAGTTTTGAAGGAAAGAAGAGTGTGCAAAGTTTGTACCGTACATCTTGACTCCAGAACAAAAGCAACGACACGTGGACGTCTGAGGCGACTTGACTGAATTATAAAACGCGGAAAAATATTTCCTGAAAAAAATCGTCTCGTGTGACAAGTCTTGGTGTTTCATTACGAACCTACTACAAAACAACAAAATGTATAAATTCACAAAACTCGCCATATCCAACGAAGTGCAACAGAAACAGAGTGCGACCAACTGTGCAATTGCGGTGCCTTCCAAAGTTCTTTTCGTTTATGCAATGAGCAATACCCAGATGACGAAGACTGTTAACAAGAAAATGAGTACATCATTCTAACTGTGGATGAGGTGTGAAATTTATGTGAGCATAAAATATTTATCTCATGTTAATACCAATTTTTGTTTAATTCGGTGACGTGTTCTGCGAACTTTCTTATCTTACAAAGAAAACCTATGGCATGAACGTCGCATCTTCTAAATGCAAGACACTGTTTCTGACTCATCATAGTACTTGGCAAAACTCAGTCATCAAAATACCACGACCAAAGTAAGTTTTATGGCAAAAAGAAAACAAGCAGTTTTAGCGTTTACCGGTCAGTTAGTAGTGTGGCCAGTAGAAACATAACAATTCCTGAGTTAAACAATGACGGGGAATAAATTCCTCTGTGGCCTGTTCAAAGCAACGAACCTGGTACGGGCCTCAGCTGATTCACGGAAGGCATAGGAAACATTCATCTGGATGGTTAGATGGAGCGTTGAGCTGCTCTCCTCTCAAATTCCAGTCGAGTATCTTAATTACTAACCATCTTAGAGTCTTCAAAAGTAACTGAAATGTATCATAGACAAAAAAATTTCTGGGAACAACTGTGAGTAAAACAGATCTTTATACTGATAGCAATGTGATCCTGAACGATAGTAATTACTGCAATTCAACTTACATCTCGTCCAGGAAACTGTGCATATTATTTGTAAATCAAGAATTAGTGAATTTTTTCTTAAAAAATAGCCCACATGTAAGTAATATTAATGTGAAGCATTACAAGCATAGATTATCGGAAGTAATAACCCAACAAATTCGACTGCTGAGATCAGGAAGTGTGTGTCAAGACAACGCAGCAGATTTTATGAACACTGCAGTAGTGCTGGACAATACGTTTCAATGTGAAAAAGGTCGAGTGTGTAAAGGTATTTGAATGGAAGGATTTGTAGTGTCTGTCCACGTACGTCGCGTTGAGATATTGCGTTAACACTGTTTGGAATTTATTGGCAGACACGCACGGAAAACTAAGTGCATCGAGATCTTATAGAATTTCCTCTGGTGTATGTTGCAGCTCAAGCGATCACTGGAGCACAGCTGTTCAGAATATTTTGTAAAGGCTCTTGGTATATGTGACGCTGAGGACGTACTAAGTTTGACTCTTCGCATACAAAAATTAGAACATTAAACTTCGAACAGAGTATCTGCAATGAGTATATTAGCTTGAACCGATGATGCAACCTGGCTGAGTGATATAACTCGACTGTTCAAAAATTCCTTACTGTGCAGAGATGTTTGAATGACGTTAGCGGATCAGGCAAGGATACTGGTGTAACTAATCTGTAACTACGAAGCTCACTCTCTCAGTAGATTAATTCTGCTCAGCAGAATGTCATTAATGTACGAAAACTCTCAGACTATTGGCTCCGTTTCAGTAAAACACAGTTATTCGAATGCGCAGAGAGTCTGGAATCGCCTAGACGCAGTGACTGGAAGAGATTTCTCTGTAAATGTCCCTTTGTTAAACATAATGTCTTGCCTAGTGGAAATCATCAATGTAGAAAATTGCTTCGGTTCTATAAAGTATTTTTACTGTAGCCATATAGGATACTGCGCATCAGTTACATACTCGTACTGAAATTGCTGTTCAGCTGGGTTCAGTTGTTAAACTAACGACATTCACTTCGAAGTGCATGTAAACTCAACAGTACTGTGCTATATAATCCCACTAGTATTTTTAAAGTGGCAAATATTAGGTGAATACTACGTCAGAATGGATATTTATATGGCTATACCGTTCAAATCTAGGCTAAATGTTGTTAAAAACTACTCAGAGAGTATTCCAGCTGCATTCAAAACTTCTATGAATAACATTTCACTTGTGCACCATACTCTTCGCTGAGAATAAAGACACAGTACCAACGTTATAAGTAAATTATTTAATGACGAGATCCATTCTAAAGAAGAAATGCCCTCTTCGCTTAAACAACGAAGTGAAGTGATAAAGATTTTTGAGAATGTTAATCCATTCACCATATTGCAGTAGGAATGCAAATACCCTGTACCTAATCAAACCAGATAGTTTTCTATTCAAATATTTTACGTAAAAGATCGAATGGCTGGGCAACTGTGGAGAGAGCTAGACTGTCTAAGGAATCAGTGGCAGATACCTATAGCACATACTTGTGGGTAGTAATGTTTTATCTCCAACAGTGACACCTCGAAGTGTTGAGATTTGGCACATTGGCGAAGAGGGGTATGTATGCATTGTAGACACACAAATGTGTTTCTTAAATATTGTTTCTGTGGAATTAATAAGAAGTAAAAAATTGCCTTCTGAAGACATATACAGAGAGGTCATTACTGTCTTCGAACTTCACTTCCGATACATGATACGTGAATGTATTTATCTTACGCATGCTATAAATTTTCTCTTGAAGTGCATGCAAAGAAGCCAACCGCTCTCCGCAACGTATAACGTGTCAAAATTAATATATGTTTTACGTTTTTTCACATCTATGACCAGTATTTCATTTAGGGCCTGTAGAAGCAAATTAACATGAGGCTTTTTCAAAATAAGTATTTTCAATTGTGGCTTTATGATATTTCTTCACATGTGATATATTGAACAGAAAGTATACGTACAGTCGGTGAAAGAATATGTGGGACCCCTCGTCTCATCATTATGCTCAACTGCTCAGCTATACTGTCTTTTAACACAGCCTAAGATGCAAGGAAATGAAGGGCAACCAACATACTGCCTATAGATGTGAAGTCGGAAAACTATGCGAACACTGTCAGAGTTTTCGATAATTTGGGAGACTTTACTGTTCCTGATTCATTTATATCTTATGTTTATCTGCTGTGCTTAATAAACTAAGAAATTAACGCTGTACTAATAAAAACCGACTGCTACTTTTAATGATAACGCTACGAAGCTAGTCTTTTCTAATAAAACAAAGTCTCCCAATCAGTCAAGAATCAGCATGATTATACGTACTTTCGGCTTCGAAACGGTCTGTCTCTACGTTCGGTCCACACTCATACTCAAGTTCAGTTACCCGACTACAACGAAGGCATGCAAACGTACCAGTAGGGGAAGATACATAACGGAATCCAGTTAACAAATTATTCAGTGCGACAGTGATGACAGTACAACAGACAGAGGCAGAAAAAACAAGCAGTGACAAGTGTGGAGTTAAGCACATTTCCTCCTTTAGATCAACAAGATACAGAATCAAGGCAGCGACAAAACTTACGGGGGAGAATATGTCTTAGGATTTCTTTACTGATTGTCGATCTGCCTGATAGTGGCTCTTTCGCAGAAGAGGTAAAAATATTGTCTCCACGGAGATGAGACCCAAAAATTAACCCACTCTTCGGGTTGGAAGGCGAACACTTTGCCGCAAAAATAATATAGAACTGCGTCAAGCAGCGCTTCCTTGCTGTCCCAATCATAGCCAGGATTGAGAATTCGCGACGTAACGTAAACGGTGAAGTCAGCTAGTTTCTCTAGGAACGAGCTTCCTGGAGGCCAAACCATAAATTTGCTACCTCTATGTCATCCCTTAAGTAAGAATAGTTCAGAAAATATGATGTAAATGACAACAACATACTGAGTGAATTTAACGGGATCATTCTGAAGCGACACAGGATATAAATCGATGGTCGCAGATTTGCCAAAAGTATTCTACAATGTTGGAAATTCTCCAGTAGATTAACGACAGGCAGACTAAGTTTGTTCGGGTGATGTGAATCTTAAGCTGGTGAAACCCGCACTTCGAAGACTGTCGCTGGTGCCACTCCATTGAGTGGGAGGAGAAATGCCCAGTATAGGCCAATGAGTTTCATTCGCATTTCTGTTACCATGACTTGAGACTAAAGCGCAGTTACGAAATGCACGTGCTGTAATTCGAACATCATAAATAAAGGGCAAGGAAAATTGTTTCTGCGGTTTTCCTCTTCGATGGGTGTCGTGGAAATACTTTTTTCCAACTTTAAGCAAACTGTGAACTAAAAATCTCATTCACTGAGAGAGATTCACGTTTTGGCATCACCACTTGCTATCTACATTAACAGTAAATTAAATTCATGTTTATATTATATACTTCAAAAGAGTTTTTCTTATAAATACTTGCACTGGCACCACTTCTAATACATAATAACACAAGTAAAAAAAAACAATGTTTGTGGATGTACCCGTTTTGTAATCAAATTTCATATGCTGCGAGAAACATTTGCTCATATTTTCAGATCACAAAAACAAACTGTGCAAGGGAATTTTTCGCAGTGACTGAAAAACTGGACTCAAGAGCTACGAAGACAATTAAAGAAGTGAATAACTGCAGGGAAAGTTCGACCCCAGATTCCCATAACATGAAAACAGGAGCAGTTGGGATGAAAATATGAGACAAGGAACAAACCGTGCCGACAGTAATGTGTCAAATATGTCATTCTCAAGTAAAGCTTTTGTTCATTTCACGAAAACCAAAGAGTGCCGTCTAACCGCAATGATTACGATATAACTGCTGGTGATGCTTTGTCAGTAACAGAGAAATGAGCCTATTGAAAAAACTTTTTAGTTTTCAGACAGCTTAAGACAGAGGACTGTTAAAGTAAAAAGCAGTGTTAGACGTGGAACGGAAATTCTATGTCGTATCTCGCAGTTTGCTGAAAGTTTATTTCTCTTTTCTTTCACACTAACGGCCCCTGTAGGTTATCACAACATTCATATACACTCCTGGAAATTAAAATAAGAACACCGTGAATTCATTGTCCCAGGAAGGGGAAACTTTATTGGCACATTCCTGGGGTCAGATACATCACATGATCACACTGACAGAACCACAGGCACATAGACACAGGCAACAGAGCATGCACAATGTCGGCACTAGTACAGTGTATATCCACCTTTCGCAGCAATGCAGGCTGCTATTCTCCCATGGAGACGATCGTAGAGATGCTGGATGTAGTCCTGTGGAACGGCTTGCCATGCCATTTCCACCTGGCGCCTCAGTTGGACCAGCGTTCGTGCTGGACGTGCAGACCGCGTGAGACGACGCTTCATCCAGTCCCAAACATGCTCAATGGGGGACAGATCCGGAGATCTTGCCTGCCAGGGTAGTTGACCTACACCTTCTAGAGCACGTTGGGTGGCACGGGATACATGCGGACGTGCATTGTCCTGTTGGAACAGCAAGTTCCCTTGCCGGTCTAGGAATGGTAGAACGATGGGTTCGATGACGGTTTGGATGTACCGTGCACTATTCAGTGTGCCCTCGACGATCACCAGTGGTGTACGGCCAGTGTAGGAGATCGCTCCTCACACCATGATGCCGGGTGTTGGCCCTGTGTGCCTCGGTCGTATGCAGTCCTGATTGTGGCGCTCACCTGCACGGCGCCAAACACGCATACGACCATCATTGGCACCAAGGCAGAAGCGACTCTCATCGCTGAAGACGACACGTCTCCATTCGTCCCTCCATTCACGCCTGTCGCGACACCACTGGAGGCGGGGTGCACGATGTTGGGGCGTGAGCGGAAGACGGCCTATCGGTGTGCGGGACCGTAGCCCAGCTTCATGGAGACGGTTGCGAATGGTCCTCGCCGATACCCCAGGAGCAACAGTGTCCCTAATTTGCTGGGAAGTGGCGGTGCTGTCCCCTACGGCACTGCGTAGGATCCTACGGTCTTGGCGTGCATCCGTGCGTCGCTGCGGTCCGGTCCCAGGTCGACGGGCACGTGCACCTTCCGCCGACCACTGGCGACAACATCGATGTACTGTGGAGACCTCACGCTCCACGTGTTGAGCAATTCGGCGGTACGTCCACCCGGCCTCCCGCATGCCCACTATACGCCCTCGCTCAAAGTCCGTCAACTGCACATACGGTTCACGTCCACGCTGTCGCGGCATGCTACCAGTGTTAAAGACTGCGATGGAGCTCCGTATGCCACGGCAAACTGGCTGACACTGACGGCGGCGGTGCACAAATGCTGCGCAGCTAGCGCCATTCGACGGCCAACACCGCGGTTCCTGGTGTGTCCGCTGTGCCGTGCGTGTGATCATTGCTTGTACAGCCCTCTCGCAGTGTCCGGAGCAAGTATGGTGGGTCTGACACACCGGTGTCAATGTGTTCTTTTTTCCATTTCCAGGAGTGTATTATTTAGTGAGGTGTAATTGTTAAAGCGGGTATGACTCAGCCGGCAACGGAAACTGAAATTTCATCTGGTCTTGATGACTATTGGAATGGCGTAATAGTACTTTCAAGATACTCACTGGGCACAACAGCTTGTCTCCTGTGACAATTGCTCATTGGCTCTTGTTTTACGAAAAAATTGAGTGTCTCATAAATACGGTAAAACGAAAAGGACAAATATGCGTGGAGACTAGAAATCCCTTCCTTTACATCAATGTGGAATAAGTTTAACACGTTAAGCATCTATAGGGCAAAGGATGTAGGTGAAATGAAATTAATTAAACTTGCTCAGATGACACCAAAATCATTTCTTCTGTAAGAATTTCCGTCTTGAAATCGCCCTACACAGGTAACGAACGCCAGATACGTGTAATTGAAGATCTGTTCGAGTGGTTTTAAACAATTTGGTAACCCGAGGTCGGAGCAGGGCATATGTGCCACCCAACAATTTCGTCATGCTAATCCTAGTGCGACAATGCAACCTCAACTATCATCCGACAGTTTTATCGGACACCTCAGCAATGATATAGTTTCAGGAAGAGAATAAAAAAACAGATTAAAAAAACTCGACGACTTGCAGGAAATGATACGACAGCTTCCACGGAATCATTATGGCTTAATCTTACTTTAAGATGCCAAATTAGACTGTAGTATTCCTGAGGGATGGAGATCCTGGTGATTAATTTCGATAATATATTAGTTTCTCAAACTGACATGGCCGAGCTATTTTTATGGTGCTGAAATGCTCCAAGAATTCAAAGCTCCCAGCGCAGACGTGGAGTTACTTCTGCAGTTTTCTGAAACTATATCTTTTCAGGTGGAGCTACAATAGATAGCTCTCTGACACAGTCGCAGCCTCGCTTTGTGGAAGAAGGTCGAAAATAAATGAACACTTACTTTGTGTTGGGAGCCAATACTCAATGGTTTCCGAAAAAGTGACTAAGTTCTGATGCTATTGCACACACATGGTGTTATACCAAGCGAATTGGTAGCGTAGTGGCTAGAAGCACAAGTTCGAAAATTCTTTCTCGATGTTCAAATTCAGCCTTATGATATTATTTTTTTCATTCTGCTGTCATAGTATGTGAGATCAATGACATATGTATTTTTACGATATCGATAAATACAGTGGAATTACTTACGAAATAAGTATTTCAAATCTTATTTAAATTAGGTTTACCATCATAAATCTTTATATACTTGCGTAACTAACAGTAACCGAAAATGAAAACATATAAATTCTGATATATCAATATTTGCTTTTACGTTTGCTTTTATACAACAAGAGAACGAGTTTATTTCGCAGGCTGATATATATCATAAAAGCGTACAAAGCACCACCAGCAATGTCCGAAGTCACATTCTTTAATGTGAATATCATTAGCAAAAACACCTTCATTATCGTTCTAAATGCCTCGCGATTTGGTGATAAATTCGCGGGAAACCAAATTTTGTGGTTGTGATTTCCGTTTGCTGTGCCATGAGAATAGAACGATTTTGTAACGGGTTAATCTAAGTTTTACCTGTGAGTATACGTCGTAAGTTTGACAGAACGGCGTACACTGTGGAGGATTTGCTTTAATGCTCGCGTCTATATTCCGGTTTCATTGACAACTAGACCATCGCATGAGGAGGTATAGCTTTTCACACCAAACAAGTCTGTAATGTACAGAGAGGCACCACCATGTGACATGGAAGACCACGCACGAAGCAGCGTTCACCAAAACGTCGAAAGCGTCGATCGTGTTGGAACGTAGCAGCTCCCCCTTTCGCTTGAGAAAGAAGGGCTGATCCCTCCCCCCACCCTCCATAAGGATAAGGGTGACACCATTGCCGTTAACTTCATACCTGTAGAAACTTTGTGGAGAACGGTGTCTAGTACGAGCGGCGTTTAATAAGTCCGTGCAAAAATAAAAATTACTTACGTGTTCGGGGTGAAATTTTTTTTATTTTTTGACATAGTCTCCTTTAGACTTATACACTTGGTCCAACTCTGTTCTAATTTGTTGATCCCTTCCGAATAATAGGAATTGTCGAAGTCTGAAAATTAGCTATTAGTTGCTGCAATCACCTCCTCGTTTGAATAAAATATTTGTCCCACCAGCCATTTCTTCAAATTGGGGAACAAATAGCAGCCCGAGGGAGCCACGTCTGGAGAATAGGGGGGATATGAAATGAGTTGGAATCCTATTTCCATTAATTTTGCGACCACAACTGCTGAGGTGTGTGCTGGAGTGATGGAAAAGGAGTTTTTTGCGGTCCAATCGCCGGCGTTTTTCTTGCAGCTCGGTTTTCAAACGGTCCAATAACGATGAATAATATGCACCTGTAATAGTTTTACCATTTTCCAGATAGTCGATGAGGATTATCCCTTGCGAATTTCAAAAGACAGTCGTCATAACCTTTCCGGCCGAAGGAATGGTCTTCGCCTTTCTTGGTGAAGATTCTCCCTTTGTAACCCATTGTTCATATTTTCTATGGTCTCAGCAGTATAGTAATGTATCCATATTTCATCCACAGTGACAAAACTACACTTAAAGTCCTGCGGATTATTCCTGAGCAGCTGCAAACCATCCTTGCAACACTTCACACGATTCCGTTTTTGGTCAAGCGTGAGCAATCGCGGAACCCATCGGATAGCTTTCTCATGTCCAAATGTTTATGCAAAATACTATGTACCCGTTCATTCGAGATGCCCACAGCACTTACCTCTTCTGTCATCCATCACCATATCATGGATTTTATCAATGATTTCTGGAGTCGTAACCTCCACAGGGCGTCCAGAACGTTCAGCATCAATTGTGCCCATCTGGTCACTCCAAAAGCTTTGAAACCACTAATAAACTGTTCTAATCGAAGGTGCAGAGTCACCGGCATGTTTATCAAGCTTCTCTTTAGTCTCCTGAGGCGTTTTGCCTTTCATAAAGTAGTGTTTAATCACCACACGATATTCTTTTTCGTCCATTTCTTGGCAGTCACTCGAATTCCTTGATTCACACGAATGCCAGACACAAAGAAACACACAAATATGGCTGAAACTTAGTGTGCATTCTTTCCAAAGATGCTGCTAACTAAATATGACCTTGATACGCGCCGGTGGTGCCATCTCTCGGACCTTGCAAAGTCTTTTCAAACGGCCCTCGAGGGCCGCGGTCGGCAAGGTGTGACGTCATTTGCCATGTCTTCTTCGGTCCACCATCACTATGGATAAGCCAGCCCAACCACTGCATAGCCATGCTTGACCATGGCCACGATTAATATCAACACGGTTAACTCCCTCACCAAGATCGAACTCCTGAGAGAAACAATGCGAATCACAGGTGTCGAATTTGCATTCCTGAAAGAAGTGTGAACGAATGCACTCCCAGGCTTTTATGGTTACGTAGCGCATGTGACGCCTTGTGGTCCTGTAGTCACTCATGTGGCTATTTTAGTGTGTCACGCTATTGAAGCTGGTGACACTCTCATCAAGGATTAGAGTCATTAATGTTTATGCACCATTGGGCACTGCCAAACATCACCGGGCCAGGTTCTACTCTTGGGACAATGCCTCCCTTTTCTAGGACGGTAAGAAAGCAGCATTTTTGCCAGTGACTTTCGTTGCATACGTCATTCCAAGGGCCAAATCCCCCAATACATGCCTTGTCCAGCTCTGGGTATGGTGATTCAAGATCTTTACTTGCGCGGCACATGGAGAAATGTACACGGCGACAGATCTGGACGCATGCTCCTTACCAGTCAGTCGGCGAGCTGACTGGATCGCTTGCGTGTGTCACAAGGTCTTACACAGGGAGTGGTGGCCACTAAACGATGGCCTCTGGCCTTCTGCAATCATACCGTCTACATTTGCATGATGAATCTCCACCCGAACAAGTCTCGTACAGTAACTGCTTTTTGAATACGAACGTAACTCACCTCCAGGGCTCGGAACATCCTCAACAAGTCACTTCAAAATGGACCAGCTGAGCACAACATCACTCCTGTAACCCCTCACTTTAGCATGGTGGCTGCTCTACGCTAAACCGGCACTCCACAACACACTTAAGTAGTTTCGCAAGGACGCAGATGCGTGTCACTGGCAGACCCTGGAATTTTATTGCGCAGCAATCAGGGACCTCGATTCTCAACCCCCATCGCCAGACAGATAACGAGAACGACACAAAACCAACGCTCATATACTATCACTGACGAAGCACCGATTATAAGATACTATAGTCCGCTCACGACATGACCGAACGGCCGCAGATGTACCCGCCATGCACCACGTTGTGACGGGCATGTGCCGATATCGCTGATGGTAAACCACTGGCTTTATGATGAGAGACGGTCGTGCCTACTCAACCCAAGCAACCATACTGAAAGCCATGGAGGATCATTTTCGTTACCTGTACCAGAACAGAACCGTAGATCACGAAGCCACTGGGGAAGCATTACAATAGATGATGCACGTTATCGACATGACATCATTGATGTCATTAATGGAGGATGTGTTGCATGAAGATGTGGGGCACTCTTAGGATAACGATGTGGTCAGTCCATAAGGCTGGGAGAGTGTCTCTGCGAGGAAGAGCAGATAAGCAGTTGGTAGCATCTCACTTAGACAATGATCTGCAATTATTTAGTTCCAGAATGATGGACACAGATAGAGACTGCAAATCGTGCTCTGGAAAAGTATGTACTTGGTAAGGGGATTGAGGACAGAAAAGACCCACCATGGTTTAATAACAAAATTCGGGAAACGCTGAGGAAGCAAAGGCTGTTGCACCCTAGGTTCAGCCGGCCGCGGTGGTCTAGCGGTTCTAGGCGCTCAGTCCGGAACCGCGCGACTGCTACGGTCGCAGGTTCGAATCCTGCCTCGGGCATGGATGTGTGTGATGTCCTTAGGTTAGTTAGGTTTAATTAGTTCTAAGTTCTAGGGGACTGATGACCACAGAGGTTAAGTCCCATAGTGCTCAGAGCCATATTTGAACCCTAGGTTCAAATGAGGAAGCCCAAATGACGCAGGCAGAGATTAGTAGGGATTCGTGCGTCGGTGAAAAGATCCATGCGGAAGCATACAACAGCTACCACCGTCATACGTTAGCTAAAGATCTGGTGGAGAACCCAAAAATATTCTGGTCCTTTTTATAATCGCTGAGCGGGTCTAAGGGTTCCATCCAGTCAGTCTTTGACCAGTCTGCTTCGCAAGTAGAAGACAGCAAAAGAATGTCCGAAGTTTTAAATTAATCTTTTACGCAGGAGAGTCATACAAACGTACCGTCTTTTAACCATCGCACAGAGTCACGTATGGATGACATAGTAATAAGCTTTCCTGGCGTAGAGAAACAACTGAAAGAGTTGAAGCAAATAAGTCACGAGGTCCGGATGGAATCCGAATTCGGTTTTACAAAGAGTACTCTACGTCGTTGGCTCCTTACTTAGTTTACATTTATTTACATTTATCACGAACCTCTCGACCAGCGCAAAGTTCCAAGGGACTGGAAAAAAGCTCAGGTGACTCTTGTACTAGCGTATATAAGAAACGTAAAAGAACGGACCCCCAAAAGTACAGACTAACATCCTTACCATTGGTTTTCTGTAGAATTCTAGAGCATATTCTGAGTTCGAATATAATAAATTTCCCAGAGACGGGAAACTCATGTCCGCTAATAAGCACAGGTTTAGAAAGCATCGCTCTTTTCTCACTTGATATACTGCGAACTGTGGATGAAGGGCAACAGGCAGGTTCCATATTTATAGATTTTCAAAAAGAATTTTACACATTGCCCATTGCAGGGTGTTAACGAAGGAATATGGAATAAGTTCGTAGATATGTGAGTGACTCGAAGATTTCTTAAGCAATAGAATCGATTATGTTGTCCTCGACGGCGAGTGTTCACCGAAGACAGGAGGAATGTGATAGTGCCGTTGCTATTTGCTATTTACGTAAATGATCTGGCAGACAGGGTGTGCAGCACACTGCAGTTGTTCGCTGATGATGCTGTGCTGCACAGGAATGTGTCGAAGATAAGTGGCTGTAGATTGATAAAATATGTCCTAGACAAAATTTCTTGTTGGTGTGACGAATGGCAGCTGGCTCTTAATATACAAAAATTTAAGTTAATGTGGACGAGCAGGAAAAACAAACTCGTAATTTTCGGATACAGCATTAGTAGTGTCCTGCTTGACACAGTCACACCGTTTAAATATGGTAGCGTACCTCCGAGAAATATTAAACAGAATGAGAATGTGAGGTCTGTGGTTGTTGTTGTTGCGGTCATCAGTACAGAGACTGGTTTGATGCAGCTCTCCATGTTACTCTATCCTGTACAAGCTTCTTAATCTCCCAGTACCTACTGCGACCTACATCCTCCTGAATCTGTTTAGTGTATTCATCTCTTAGTCTCCCTCTACGATTTTTACCCTCCACGCTGCCCTCCAATACTAAATTGGTGATCCCTTGATGCCTCAGAATATTCCCTACCAACCGATCCCTTCTTGTAATCAAGTTGTGCCACAGTTTTCTCTTCTATCCAGTTCTATTCAATAACTCCTCATTAGTTATGTGATCTACCCATCTAATCTTCAGCATTCTTCTGTAGCACCACACTTCGAAAGCTTCTGTTCTCTTCTTGTCTAAACTTTATCGTCCACGTTTCACTTCCATACATGGCTACACCCCATACAAATACTTTCAGAAACGACTTCCTGACACTTAAATCTATACTCGATGTTGACAAATTTCTCTTCTTCAGAAACGCTTCCCTTGCCATTGCCAGTCTACATTTTACATCCTCTCTACTTCGACCATCATAAGTTAGTTTGCTCCCCAAAGAGCAAAACTCATTTACTACTTTAAGCGTCTCATTTCCTAATCTAGTTCCCGCAGCATCACCCGATTTAATTCGACTACATTCCATTATCCTCGTTTTGCTTTTGTTGATGTTCATCTTATATCTTCCTTTCAAGACACTGTCCATTCCGTTCAGCTGCTCTTCCAAGTCAATTGCTGTCCCTGACAGAATTACAATGTCATCGGGAAACCTCAAAGTTTTTATTTATTCTCCATGGATTTTAATTCCTACTCCGATTTTTTCTTTTGTTTCCTTTATTGCTTGCTCAATATACAGATTAAATAACATCTGGGATAGGCTACAACCCTGTCTCACTCCCATCCCAACCACTGATTCCCTTTCATGCCCCTCGGCTCTTATAACTCCCATCTGGTTTCTGTACAAACTGTAAATAGCCTTTCGATTCCTGTATTTTACACCTGCCACCTTCCGAATTTGAAAGAGAGTTTTCCAGTCAACATTGTCAAAAGCTTTCTCTAAGTCTACAAATGCGAGAAAAGTAGGTTTGCCTTTCCTTAACCTATTATCTAAGTTAAGTCGTTGGGTCAGTATTGCCTCACGTGTTCCAACATTTCTACGGAATCCAAACTGATCTTCCCAGAGGTCGGTTACTACCAGTTTTTCCACTCGTCTGTAAAGAATTCGTGTTAGTATTTTGCAGCCGTGGCATATTAAACTGATAGTTCGGTAATTTTCATACCTGTCAACACCTGCTTTCTTTCGGATTGGAATTATTATATACTTTTTGAAGTCTGAGGATATTTCACCTGTCACATATATCTTGCGCACTAGAAGGTAGAGTTTTGTTAGGCCTGGCTCTCCCAAGGCTGTCAGTAGTTCTAATGGAATGTTGCCTACTCTCGGGGCCTTGTTTCGACAGGTCTTTCAGTGCTCTGTCAAACTCTTCACGCAGTATGATATCTCCTATTTCAACTTCATCTACATTCTATTCCATTTCTATAATATTGACCTCAAGAACATCGACCTTGTATAGACCCTCTATATACTAAATCCCCCTTTCTGCTTTCTCTTCTTTTCTTGATTTTCATCCAAGTGGTTCTCTTTTCTCCAAAGGTCTCTTTAATTTTCCTCTGGGAAATACACTCCTGGAAATTGAAATAAGAACACCGTGAATTCATTGTCCCAGGAAGGGGAAACTTTATTGACACATTCCTGGGGTCAGATACATCACATGATCACACTGACAGAATCACAGGCACATAGACACAGGCAACAGAGCATGCACAATGTCGGCACTAGTACAGTGTATATCCACCTTTCGCAGCAATGCAGGCTGCTATTCTCCCATGGAGACGATCGTAGAGATGCTGGATGCAGTCCTGTGGAACGGCTTGCCATGCCATTTCCACCTGGCGCCTCAGTTGGACCAGCGTTCGTGCTGGACGTGCAGACCGCGTGAGACGACGCTTCATCCAGTCCCAAACATGCTCAATGGGTGACAGATCCGGAGATCTTGCTGGCCAGGGTAGTTGACTTACACCTTCTAGAGTACGTTGGGTGGCACGGGATACATGCGGACGTGCATTGTCCTGTTGGAACAGCAAGTTCCCTTGCGGTCTAGGAGTGGTAGAACGATGGGTTCGATGACGGTTTGGATGTACCGTGCACTATTCAGTGTCCCCTCGACGATCACCAGTGGTGTACGGCCAGTGTAGGAGATCGCTCCCCACACCATGATGCCGGGTGTTGGCCCTGTGTGCCTCGGTCGTATGCAGTCCTGATTGTGGCGCTCACCTGCACGGCGCCAAACACGCATACGACCATCATTGGCACCAAGGCAGAAGCGACTCTCATCGCTGAAGACGACACGTCTCCATTCGTCCCTCCATTCACGCCTGTCGCGACACCACTGGAGGCGGGCTGCACGATGTTGGGGCGTGAGCGGAAGACGGCCTAACGGTGTGCGGGACCGTAGCCCAGCTTCATGGAGACGGTTGCGAATGGTCCTCGCCGATACCCCAGGAGCAACAGTGTCCCTAATTTGCTGGGAAGTGGCGGTGCGGTCCCCTACGGCACTGCGTAGGATCCTACGGTCTTGGCGTGCATCCGTGCGTCGCTGCGGTCCGGTCCCAGGTCGACGGGCACGTGTACCTTCCGCCGACCACTGGCGACAACATCGATGTACTGTGGAGACCTCACGCCCCACGTGTTGAGCAATTCGGCGGTACGTCCACCCGGCCTCCCGCATGCCCACTATTCGCCCTCGCTCGAAGTCCGTCAACTGCACATACGGTTCACGTCCACGCTGTCGCGGCATGCTACCAGTGTTAAAGACTGCGATGGAGCTCCGTATGCCACGGCAAACTGGCTGACACTGACGGCGGCGGTGCACAAATGCTGCGCAGCTAGCGCCATTCGACGGCCAACACCGCGGTTCCTGGTGTGTCCGCTGTGCCGTGCGTGTGATCATTGCTTGTACAGCCCTCTCGCAGTGTCCGGAGCAAGTATGGTGGGTCTGACACACCGGTGTCAATGTGTTCTTTTTTCCATTTCCAGGAGTGTATCTATCTTACCCCAAGTGATATGCGACTCTACATCTTTACGTTTGTTCTATGGCCCTCCCTCCTTAGCCATTTTTCACTTCCTGTCGATCTCATTTTTGAGACGTTTGTATTCCTTTTTGCCTGCTTCATTTACTGCATTTTTATATTTTCTCCTTTCATCATTTAAATTCAATATCTCTTCTGTTACCCAAGGATTTCTGTTAGCCCTCGTCTTTTTACCTACTTATCCTCTGCTACCTTCACTATTTCATCTACCGTATTTCTTTCCCCCATTCTTGTCAATCGTTCCCTGACGCTCTCCACAACCTCTGGTTCTTTCAGTTTATCCAGGTCCCATCTCCTCAAATTCCCACCTTTTTGCAGTTTCTTCAGTTTTAATCTACAGTTCATAACCAGTAGATTGTGGTCAGAGTCCACATCTGCCCTTGGAAATGTCTTACAATTTAAAATCTGGTTCCTGAATCTCTATCTTACCATTATATAATCTATGGGAGACCTTCCAGTATCTCCAGGCTTCTTCCATGTATTCAACCTTCTTTTATGAGTTTAGTTATCACTGTTAACATTCACCCGCGATTTTTATTCATATATTTTAACAACGCGTTTCAAGAGACGATGCTCTCATCATCAGGTTGTAAAGTCTATGTCATGAAATTAAACGGACTGAAAAGACAAAATACCATCACAAATAGTTGGGAAGTACATAGAGTAAAACAGAGTTAAAAGTATATTGGACTGTGGGTCCTCGTCTTACATTGAAGTTGTTGACACAAGTCGATGGCCGTCCCGTAGCTACCAAATATGCTGTCGCACTGTGCCGGCTCGGGACCTTTTGTGGACTGACGTGCCTAGGTGTTGTGGCGTGGTTACAGCCGTGTGCTTGACGGTAACGCTATTCTATTGGGCGCCTTATTTCCTTATTGCATTGGTCTGCCATCGTTAGCCTCTCGCAACTCCGTCAGTGACATGCTACAAGTTTAAAGTCGCATACCTACCTTAAAATAATTCTAAAAACCCGCTAAAGAATCTCATTTCTTTAAAATTATCTTGTGCATTTAGAATATTGCTTTGTTTCTTTACATGGATAGCTATCTCGAATTCCTCTAGTAAATCAAGTTTCCTCCCTTTCTTTTCTACATGCAATATTTCTACGTTGTCTTCTATGCTATTAAGGGGATGGCCTGTTTCATATATATGGTTCGCAACAGCTGATTTTTAGGGTTGGTATGCTCTATGCAAAATTCTACCAGGCTGCTTCCTCTTTCATTCCTTACTCCCATTCCATACTCACCTGCTACGTTTCCTTCTCTTCCTTTTCCTGCTACCGAATTCCAGTCACCCATGACTATTAAATTTTCGTCTCCCTTCACTATCTGAATAATTTCATTTATTTCATCATACATTTCATCAAACTCTTCGTCACCTGCGTAGGTAGTTGGCATGTAAAGTTCTACTGCTGTGGTAGGCGTGGGCTTCGTGTCTATCTTGGCCATAATAATGCTTGTAGTAGTAGCTTACCCGCATTCCTATTTTCCTCTTTATTATTAAACCTACTCCTGCATTACCCCTATTTGATATTGTATTTATAACCATGTATTCACCTGACCAGACGTCTTGTTTCTCCTGCCACCGAACTTCACTAATTCCCACTATATCTAACTTTAACCTATCAGTTTCCCTTTTTAAATTGTCGAACCTACCTGCCCGATTAAGGGATCTGACTTTCCGCGTTCCGATCCGTAGTACACCAGTTTTCTTTCTCCTGGTAACAACGTCCTCCTGAGTAGTCCCCGCCCAGAGATCCAAATGGGGGACTATTTTACCTCCGGAATATTTTACCCACGAGGACGCCATCATCATTTAACCATACAGTAAAGCTGCATGCCCTCGGGAAAAATTACGGCTATAGTTTGCCCTTGCCTTCAGCCTTTCGCAGTACCAGCACAGCAAGGCCGTTTTGGTTAGTGTTACAAGGCCAGATCAGTCAATTAACCAGATTGTTGCCCCTGCAACTACTGAAAAGGCTGCTGCCCCTCTTCAGGAACCACACGTTTGTCTGGCCTCTCAACAGATACCCCTCCGTTGTGGTTGCACCTACGGTACGGCTATGTGTTCATGGGAGGGGAGGACTGTGGTAGGGAAGGGTAGGGCTATGTGTATCGCTGAGGCCAGCAAGCCTCCCCACCAACGGCAATCTCCGTGGTTCATGGGAGTGGAGGACTGTGGTAGGGAAGGCGAATGGTCGACTTCTGTTTATTGTGAGAATTTGACGAAAGTGTAGTTCAACTGTAAAGAAGATACTATATAGGACGGTAGTGCGACATATTCTTGAATTCTGTTAGAGTGTTTCGGATCCGCACCAGATCGGATTGCAAAAAAGACATCGAAACAGTCCACAGACGAGCTACTAGATATGTTTCCGGTAGGTTCGATCAGCCTGCAAGTGTTACGGATATACTTCAGGAGCTCAAGTGGGCGTCTCTGGAGGGAAGAAAACATTCATTTCGAGGAAGACTACTGAGAAAGTTTAGAGAATCGGCATCTGAAGCTGACTGCAGAACGATCCTACTGCCACCAACATACATTTCGTGTAGGCAGCCCAAAGGTAATATAAGAGAAATTAGCGCCCATACGGAGGCATATTGACAGTATTTTTTCCCTCGCTCTGTCTGTGAGTGGAACAGGAAAGGAAACGACTAATTGTTGTACAGGATACCCTCCGCCACACACCGTATGTTGGCTTTCGGAGTATGTATGTAGATGTAGATGTGGATGCAGATACAGATATAGAATAAGTCACCAGGGCCCTACGGGTTACCAATCGATTTTTACGAGAACTTCCATGATTTCATAATGCCATACTGGTTTCAGTGTTCCATGAACCCACGTCCCCAGACTGCACTGTAATGCGTGCATTTGTCGAAGGACTTCTTACACCAGTACAGAACCCAGTGGGAGTGCATTCAACGACTATCGATCACTTCGATGTTGAATGCCGACTATAAAAACCTCGCCAGGCTTTTGGCATGTCGCATTAAGGCATTAAGACGACACTACCGATGATTCTCGCCCCAGAACATATGTCGTAGGGGGGTGATTCCAAGATACAAATGGTCACGGGCGACTGTATGGCATAACAGCGGTCACCTGAGCGTTACATCTGAGAGTGGCGATCGTCTCCATCGATTTCGATCGAACATTCAATAGCGTGCACCATAATGGCCTCAAGTGATGGACCATTTTGAATTGCCTCGAGCCTCATCGGCACACTGCGGCGCCTTTCGGCAGCAGTCACGTGTCAGGTCCAGGTCGACGGACGGACAGTAAGCCCAATACCCATTAAGAGGTCTCTACGATAGGGTTGCCCCTTTTCTACTCACCTTTATGCAGTCGCACTTGAGCCACTCCTCGATGGTCTCAACCGCTGGTTATCTGGCATCACCCTGCGGGATACCACCTTGCGCTATAGGGTGTACGCCAATGTCGCGCTACAACTGGTTCGTGCCACTGATGAAGTTCACAGAGTACTACGCTGGATCGAGCGATCCAGTGGTATACCTGAACGTCCAAATGGCGTCAACACTCAGTCACGTGGCACAGATCGTCCTCTTAACAGAGGTGATAGGTCGCAGACTTCAAGTAGCCTTTTGTTATTACTGGCCCACAGGACACATACTTAAAGTATGTTACAATACTTTCACCACCCCCCCCCCCAACTGATGGAAGGCTGACACTTGTTAACGTTCAGGGGCGGATAGCTGCCCTCTATATGAACAGTATGTGGAAACGATGGACCATTCAACATGTCTCCGTCACAGGTCGTTTATTGGAGGTTCTGATGCCGGTCTCCCGCATCCCGCCAATGTCGATGGCCCAAGTCACCAAACAATTCTCACACATATCGACATTAATTCTCGAATTTTTACAGTACCCCACTGGAGGTTGTTCCGTGTACCAGTGGTAGAAACCAAGTACCCAACTGCCCGTTGGACACAAGCGTCGAAAATGGTAAACCAACACTTCCTGCCCACCACCGCGTGGTATCAAGTCACCAAGCAAAAATTTGTGATGAGACACCGGTACCAATGTACAGGATCAACGGACACATATGAACATCGCCTCCCGTTGTGTCATCGTCTGTCTGTCTAAAACGAAATAAATGTCCATTTAACTACGCCGTTCCACCACCAAGCGAAGTTGCGATTATATCAGAGAGAGACCCGTTGCTGTTCATCCTTGTAGAACACCGTTTCAGAAAATTGCTTATGTAACTCCATGCCCAAGCTGGGAGCATTGAGTTCTTAGAGCATTTCAGTACAGGAAACATAGCTGGGCCATGTGTGTTTGAGAAACTAAGACACTATCGAAATTAATCACCAGGTCAAACCGTAATGATTCCGTGCAAGCTAATGTTTCATTTCCTGCAATTTATGGAGTTGTTTTAATCCCTCCTTTTTAAAAAAAATGGTCCAAATGGCTCTGAGCACTATGGGACTTAGCTTCTAAGGTCATCAGTCCCCTATAACTTAGTACTACTTAAGCCTAACTAACCTAAGGACATCACACACATCCATGCCCGAGGCAGGATTCGAACCTGCGACCGTAGCGGTTGCACGGTTCCAGACTGTAGCGCCTAGAACCGCTCGGCCACCACGGCCGGCCGTCCTTTTGACTCTCTTCCTGAAACTACATCGTTGCTGAGCTGTGACCTGAAGTTACCGAACTGTTAAAACGACTCCAAGAGATCTTCAGTTTCACGTATTTTGAGTTCGTTAGATGTGTAGGGACGATTTCAAAACGGAAATACTTACGGAAGAAATAATTTTGGTATCACCTCGAAATGTTTAATTTATTTCATTCTCCTAAATTCGTTGCCTTATCACTACTTAATCTTCTTAAAGTTATTCCACCGAATCATTTGGCCGATCGTTCCAAACAGCGGGGCCACCTAGATCACCAGATTTGAACTCATGAGATGTTTGGCTGTGGGGTGGCCTGAAGGACGGTATTTATCAACAGGATGGTAACAAACGTTGGAAGTGAAGATGAGCGAGGGACGTAGAGAACAGTCGCACTTGAGATGTTTCGAGTAGCAGTAAAGCAATCTCTAGTGCAGTTCCAGGCTCTCTTGGGTTCAGATGGTTGTCAGATTGTGCAACATTTGTAACCTGGAACGCAAACATGGTATGAAATCACCATATGTTACCCTCGCATGTGGAAATTAAAATGTGTTTCTTAAAGTGGTTCATTCGCTATTTCCCTTCCGCGTGTTCCTACAAATACACTCCTGGAAATTGAAATAAGAACACCGTGAATTCATTGTCCCAGGAAGGGGAAACTTTATTGGCACATTCCTGGGGTCAGATACATCACATGATCACACTGACAGAACCACAGGCACATAGACACAGGCAACAGAGCATGCACAATGTCGGCACTAGTACAGTGTATATCCACCTTTCGCAGCAATGCAGGCTGCTATTCTCCCATGGAGACGATCGTAGAGATGCTGGATGTAGTCCTGTGGAACGGCTTGCCATGCCATTTCCACCTGGCGCCTCAGTTGGACCAGCGTTCGTGCTGGACGTGCAGACCGCGTGAGACGACGCTTCATCCAGTCCCAAACATGCTCAATGGCGGACAGATCCGGAGATCTTGCTGGCCAGGGTAGTTGACTTACACCTTCTAGAGCACGTTGGGTGGCACGGGATACATGCGGACGTGCATTGTCCTGTTGGAACAGCAAGTTCCCTTGCCGGTCTAGGAATAGTAGAACAATGGGTTCGATGACGGTTTGGATGTACCGTGCACTATTCAGTGTCCCCTCGACGAACACCAGTGGTTTACGGCCAGTGTAGGAGATCGCTCCCCACACCATGATGCCGGGTGTTGGCCCTGTGTGCCTCGGTCGTATGCAGTCCTGATTGTGGCGCTCACCTGCACGGCGCCAAACACGCATACGACCATCATTGGCACCAAGGCAGAAGCGACTCTCATCGCTGAAGACGACACGTCTCCATTCGTCCCTCCATTCACGCCTGTCGCGACACCACTGGAGGCGGGCTGCACGATGTTGGGGCGTGAGCGGAAGACGGCCTAACGGTGTGCGGGACCGTAGCCCAGCTTCATGGAGACGGTTGCGAATGGTCCTCGCCGATACCCCAGGAGCAACAGTGTCCCTAATTTGCTGGGAAGTGGCGGTGCGGTCCCCTACGGCACTGCGTAGGATCCTACGGTCTTGGCGTGCATCCGTGCGTCGCTGCGGTCCGGTCCCAGGTCGACGGGCACGTGTACCTTCCGCCGACCACTGGCGACAACATCGATGTACTGTGGAGACCTCACGCCCCACGTGTTGAGCAATTCGGCGGTACGTCCACCCGGCCTCCCGCATGCCCACTATTCGCCCTCGCTCGAAGTCCGTCAACTGCACATACGGTTCACGTCCACGCTGTCGCGGCATGCTACCAGTGTTAAAGACTGCGATGGAGCTCCGTATGCCACGGCAAACTGGCTGACACTGACGGCGGCGGTGCACAAATGCTGCGCAGCTAGCGCCATTCGAAGGCCAACACCGCGGTTCCTGGTGTGTCCGCTGTGCCGTGCGTGTGATCATTGCTTGTACAGCCCTCTCGCAGTGTCCGGAGCAAGTATGGTGGGTCTGACACACCAGTGTCAATGTGTTCTTTTTTCCATTTCCAGGAGTGTATCTCCACAAAGCTTCATTGTCCATTGATCATTGACATCTGAAGTAGTGGAAGTTTAAGTACACCCATCCTGTATTTGACACTTCACTGTTCGAATTTTTTGTTCCTTAGTTCACACTATTATCACTACTGCTCCACCTTTCATGTTATCAGAAGTTGGAGTCGAACTTGCACAGGAAGGATTCTCTTGTTGAATTATCTTCGGGGCTATTGGGTCCCATTTGTCGGTCATTGTGAAAAATTCGCTTGCGTGATTTACTTTTGTGATTCGTAACTATGAGTATATGTTTTTGACAGCATATGAAATTTGATTATAAAACGCGAACATCCATAAAAAGTGCGATGTTGTCTTCTCATTTGTGTTATTATGTATTAGAATTGGAACCAGTGCAAGCATTCATACGAAAAACTGTTTTGAAGTATATAATATTAACATGAATGTTACTTACTGATATTATTAATAGCATCTGGTGGTGCTAAAAAGCTAATCGCTTCCAATGAATAAGATCTTTAGTTTGCAATTCACTTAAGGCTGAAAAACAAATATACCTACGACACCATTGAAGAGTAGAACCGCAGAAATAGTGTTCCCTGCTCTTTATTTACGATGTTCGAGTTACATCAGGTGCATCTGAATATTTTGCGTAACTACGCTTTACACTCAAATCATGGTTACAGAAATGCGAATCAAACTCATTGGTCTATACTGGGTACTTCTCCTCCCACTCAATGCAGTGGCAGCTAGCAACAACGCGTCTATGAAGTGCGGGCTTCACCAGCGTAAGATTCACACTGCCCGAGGTAACGTAGCCTGCCTGTCGCTAACCTAATGGAGAATTTCCAACATTGTAGGATACGTTTGGCAAATCTGTGACCATCGATTTATATCCTGTGTCGCTTCAGAAAGATCCCGTTAAATTCACTCAATATTTTGTTGTCATTTACATCATATTTTCTGAACTATTCTCACTTAAGAGATGACATAGAGGTAGTAAATTTATGGTTTGGCTTCCAGGAAGCTCGCTGCAAGAGAACCTGTAGCTTACTTCACCGTTCACATTGCGAAGTCTCAGTCGTGGCCATCCTTGGGACAACAAGGCAGTGCTCTCTGACGCAGTTCTATACTATCTTAGCGGTAAAGTGTTCGCCTTTCAAGCCCAATAGTGTGTTAATTTTTGGTTATAATCTCCACAGAGACAATATTTTTACTTCTTCTGCCACTATCAGGAAGATCGACAATCAGTATGGCTGTGGACAGAACTTAGAGACAGACCGTTTCGAAGCCGAAAGTGCGTATAATCCTCCTAATTCATGACAAATTGGGAGACTTTTTTATTAAAAAAGACTTGTTTTGTTAGTTACAATTCATTTGTATCAGTGCAGCCCATACTAAATAGCATTAATTCGTTACTAGACTGAACACAACAGATAAACATATGAAATAAATAAATTGTGAACGGTGTAGTCCTCCTCATTATCTGAAAGAGTCTGACAGTGTTCGGATAGTTTTTCAACTACGAGTCTATAGATAATACGGTGATAGAACTTCGTATCGTTGCATGTTACGCTGTTTTAACAGACAGTAAATCTGTGCATATTTAGCATAACGATAAGGTGAGGATAAGGTAAGTCATCGACTGCACTTAAATGTAAGAGTAATATAGCCCGATGTTGCTCACTGAAACACTCAGAGACCCTGTTGTGCAGAGGACAGGATTTGCAGACTTATAAATGCCATCTTGAAGACAGTGTTGACCAAGTGGCCGGATTTGCTCTCTATTTGTTTCAACCACGTTTCACATCTAGCTTACGACAACCAGGTGCATAGCAAGAGCTACACACATCTCCACACCGCCCCTTCCTCTATTATTCAAGAGTGCTTTCAGCAAACTGGATATATTACGATTGAGCTAAATGGCTAGAATACTTCCATACAGATTTTAATGAGAACTCTAACAGTTATCTTAAAGCCAAGAAGTATCCATCTAAGCTGGGGTAATCAAGAGATAAAGATAAATATCAGGGTAAGAGCTGAAGCCATCTGGTTACCGTTAGTAAAACAAATCTTATTTCTGATCTCCAGAAATTACGACGTGAAAGAAAAATGAGAAGCACTAGACAAAGTACGGACATCAAAGCCGATGCATGGCAGTTCGATGGTAATAGTCAATGTGAGCCACTAGATAGATGCGCTGTAATCAAGCCTAATGATCGTACTTTCCTATTTGCATCCGAAGAGGTTATTTCGGAGGTCACCGGTTGACTTTGAGGATGTCCACTGCACTGCAGACGAAATTTTAGGAACTTAAATATTGCGGAGGCCAAAGTCATGAATTTCGAGCGCTAATTACTTGTTTCATTTTACTGTAGTTGCAGTGATATGCTCGACTGAGAAGAAATTGTTGTGATGATAACAGAGGCTTCGATAAATGTTCTGTGTAAAAGTAATGAAATGGTGTACCTGTCCACTGCGATCTAAGTAATGATTAGTCTGCTAGGAATGATATTTGAACAGGATAAAAATCTGTGTCGGTAAAAGAACTGAAGTGGATGTGGTGACTTCTCCAGATACTTTTCAAGAATGAACTTTTCCAAATCCCTGGGGCAGATAAATTTTTCTTTTGGCTTAAATATAGAGTTCAAAATGACTATTTGATTACTCTGTAAACGTAATTGCTATGATAACAACTACACAGGAAACATAACTGCTATAGTAAGAAGAAACGTACCACCCCGCTTACCTATACACGGTCCTGGTAATGGAGTATTAATAAATTAAAGAAGCTGCAAATGCCATCGTGGTTTGGCCATAGTGTTAACTTCGATGTGAGTAAAGATAGTTCGATGTCCCAGGAATGAATTTTACCAAGAAATTTGGCAATGCATTGGTAGACAGACGCTGGTCAATCAAAGCTTGATACAGAAAATGTTATTGTGAGATCTATAACTGATACATCACGACTGAGAACTCACTTTCAATCAGCGGAAAGTATTACAAGATACCGCCAAAGTTGTTCATGAGAAGTACAGTCGATGAAAATACTTATTCTTGTCCATTGCTCATAGGAACAGGCTAAAAAGAATGTCCAGTGTCGTTGGACTTAGATGTTTCTGTCGGATACCACATTCACAGATATCGTTGACAGAGTCTTTCGAATATAATATATATTCGATAAGCTATTAATACCACGAGCATATGGTAGTAGCATGGACTAACTGTAATTTTCGGCGCATCGATTTCAAAAATTTCGCATACGCTCGGTGGTAAATACAAAACAATCTTGTACTGTAATATCGAACATATTATCAGATAACTGCATCGAACAAGTAGTCTTCACTCTAAGGAAATAGTTTATACTTCGTGGCTATAAAAACTCTTTTTGTACTGCCTTCAAGGAAAAATGAAATCATCTTAATATTACAGGAATAATGGTCCCCGAAGCCGCGAAATGCATTAAGAAATAAGGAGAGTATTTATTTTTCTGTAGGACTCGTAGATCGCAATAATGTAAGAAAAGAAAGATAATTTTAGACAAAACTTAATAGAAATTCTCGCATGTGTAAGAAGGCCAATATGTGAAGCCTAGAGCAGTTTTCTGCCAGATTTGAGTGGAAAACCAATCAGAAAGCACTAAGAAGATCTGATTCCTTATACTGTTAACGATCAGATAAGAACTCATTTTGATCAGATGAACGGAAAGACAGACCAAAAAAAGTGGAGATACAGTATTCCATAACTAAAAATGTATTCACTTATATTCGTAATACGGTATTTGAGTTCGAGCGTTACACACACTCACAAGTGACAGTTACGGAGATAAGAAATTCGAAGTTGGAAACAATTAAGACAGTGTGAGTCTTACACCATGCCCTGAAGGTAAATTTGTCATATTTTAGAAAGAAAGTTCTGTATAATTAGATCATTTCTTTGCTCAAACCATCTCATACAGCGAATAATACGAATTACTGGAAAAGTTTGCGTGTTCTTCTGTTCACAACACGACAGAAGAACGGATGCACAGAATTTCGCAGCAATATAGCATACGTACGTCTGTTTTAGTATCCTAAAGTATATTATTACCTCGAGCGTTATGATGTTCTTGAAGGAAGCTTCTCCCAAAGAAATAACAGTGATCCGAGAAAATTCAGTCTTTTGAAATACAATTGTCTTTATTGATACACGATAAGTTGGAAAAGGGAAAACATGCTAAGAAGTAGATTCGTCTTCCTAAGCATCATAAAGATATTGTATCACATTTTCGGCTCACAAGCAAAATACTGTATTTTCGCAAGCAGCGTACGATTTCGGGAGTTGGGTTACAGAGTGGTGTGATAACTGTCGTTATAGGAAAGCTGGACAGGAGCAGAAATGATTAGCGAACAAGTTAACTTAGTGAACAGGAGATTTAATTGACTTGCATTTCTCCAAGCATACGAAGACTCATTACAAATAATGCAGCAAGAAATAGAGTTCAACTGATACAATAGCAACAAGGATGAGGCTGTCTGAACTAAAGCATGAACGACGGTGTCAGAGCCGTGACTAGGTAGCGTCTGCACAGCGCCACTTTGCGAAATGGCTCCGAGGCCAACTGGGCTGTGTAGCTGCCGCAGGCCGTCCTCTATTGCGGCGGCGAAGGGCGTTCATAGGCCAGAGCCACTGGAGAAGTGGCTCAGCACGCGTGCACCATTGGGTCCGCCGGATCCTGCACGACCGCTATCGTCATCTGATAGAAACTTTCAGTTCCATTGCCAAGTTTATGACGTCTGTGGGGTAGTATCGATACGTGATACAACAAGGAGTGGCGCAGAAAAATTGGAAAATTTGTAATAATTAGGAAAAATGGAGGAATGTTACAAAAGCTCATTTGAAGATCAAAATATGTTATACAAAACTCGAAATTGCATTATACAAACTGTTTTTTAAAAAATTACGTTAGGCCCATGTAAATGCACGCATTCAGAAAGCCATTGCTACACTCCTGGAAATTGAAATAAGAACACCGTGAATTCATTGTCCCAGGAAGGGGAAACTTTATTGACACATTCCTGGGGTCAGATACATCACATGATCACACTGACAGAACCACAGGCACATAGACACAGGCAACAGAGCATGCACAATGTCGGCACTAGTACAGTGTATATCCACCTTTCGCAGCAATGCAGGCTGCTATTCTCCCATGGAGACGATCGTAGAGATGCTGGATGTAGTCCTGTGGAACGGCTTGCCATGCCATTTCCACCTGGCGCCTCAGTTGGACCAGCGTTCGTGCTGGACGTGCAGACCGCGTGAGACGACGCTTCATCCAGTCCCAAACATGCTCAATGGGGGACAGATCCGGAGATCTTGCTGGCCAGGGTAGTTGACTTACACCTTCTAGAGCACGTTGGGTGGCACGGGATACATGCGGACGTGCATTGTCCTGTTGGAACAGCAAGTTCCCTTGCCGGTCTAGGAATGGTAGAACGATGGGTTCGATGACGGTTTGGATGTACCGTGCACTATTCAGTGTCCCCTCGACGATCACCAGTGGTGTACGGCCAGTGTAGGAGATCGCTCCCCACACCATGATGCCGGGTGTTGGCCCTGTGTGCCTCGGTCGTATGCAGTCCTGATTGTGGCGCTCACCTGCACGGCGCCAAACACGCATACGACCATCATTGGCACCAAGGCAGAAGCGACTCTCATCGCTGAAGACGACACGTCTCCATTCGTCCCTCCATTCACGCCTGTCGCGACACCACTGGAGGCGGGCTGCACGATGTTGGGGCGTGAGCGGAAGACGGCCTAACGGTGTGCGGGACCGTAGCCCAGCTTCATGGAGACGGTTGCGAATGGTCCTCGCCGATACCCCAGGAGCAACAGTGTCCCTAATTTGCTGGGAAGTGGCGGTGCGGTCCCCTACGGCACTGCGTAGGATCCTACGGTCTTGGCGTGCATCCGTGCGTCGCTGCGGTCCGGTCCCAGGTCGACGAGCACGTGCACCTTCCGCCGACCACTGGCGACAACATCGATGTACTGTGGAGACCTCACGCCCCACGTGTTGAGCAATTTGGCGGTACGTCCACCCGGCCTCCCGCATGCCCACTATACGCCCTCGCTCAAAGTCCGTCAACTGCACATACGGTTCACGTCCACGCTGTCGCGGCATGCTACCAGTGTTAAAGACTGCGATGGAGCTCCGTATGCCACGGCAAACTGGCTGACACTGACGGCGGCGGTGCACAAATGCTGCGCAGCTAGCGCCATTCGACGGCCAACACCGCGGTTCCTGGTGTGTCCGCTGTGCCGTGCGTGTGATCATTGCTTGTACAGCCCTCTCGCAGTGTCCGGAGCAAGTATGGTGGGTCTGACACACCGGTGTCAATGTGTTCTTTTTTCCATTTCCAGGAGTGAATGAGTTTGGCATAGCATGGCGCAATTTGTCATCTGGTATGTTGACGATTCCCTCCACAATCGGCGTCTATAGCTGAGCTAGAGTTCTTGTTATAGTCCAGTACATGACGCTCCTCAGAAATCCCCATGAATAGAAGTCACAGACTGAAAGGTCTGGAGACAGGGGACTGTCAAGTGACGCAAGCGTTCTTAGACTATCTGGCCGTGTGCGAAGTGACTGCACAATGTTGAAATTACGTGTGTTGTACGTCAGTATTTGGAAATGTATATAGTCTTTGAGTCAGAAACGTCTCTATCATATTGAAGAAACGTTCAGATGTTACCGTGACAGCAGCGCCTTGTTCACCTTGAAAAAAGGAAAAAAGAAATAGAAACTTGCTATTTCATTGCCAAGATTAGGACATCTGTGGGGTGGTATCGATACGTGATACCACAAGAAGTGGCGCAGAGAAACGGCAAATTTGAAATAACTAGGAAGAAATGAATGAATGTTACAAAAAATTATTTGAAGCTCAAAATATGTTATACAAAACTCGGAATTAAAAGAAAAGTTTCTATCATTCCATTACAGAAAAGTTCACACCACTCTGTAATTTTGGAACTGTTTAATCGACGCTTGTGAGGTGGGGCAGGTTGAGCATAGTACGGAATTTCTGCTTATTCGTGTAGCCATTTAAGTGAAGATGGGCCTCATCGGACATCCAAAGATTTTGAATTAAGTTTGTATCGTCACCGACGTTAACCAGCTGTAGTTCACAGATTTTCAGGCGTAGGACAGTCTTTAGGGTTCAGTTGTTGCACAACCAGTAGTTTCTATGGATGAAACTGAAGCTGGTGGATCATTCATTGAATGCTTCGAAGTCCGAGGTCCAATGATGAGGCACATTTCTCCACCAGACGACGACGACTCCTTTCGATGGCAGCTCACATGGCATCAATGTGAGGTACGTACAGAACATTCAGCTCACTAGGATTTTGCTTCAAATCTTAGCCAGTCTCTCCGCAATAGCAGACCAACGTTTATAGCGTGTAGCGATGGAAGTCGACCCTGAAGGTCTGAGAGTCACTCCGAAACTCTCGTCGAACGGTTACCATGTCGGTAAAACGCACTTACAACAACCGACGGTCGTGAATCGCTCCACTGCTCCTTGGTAACTAAATGTCCGCTACAGATACACAGTTCCAAACGATTTTCATACGTCTGCTACCACTGCAGGGCTGCCAAAGTCAACTTCATGTTTCGCTTTTTCTCTGAGCCACGCAGTGTGTAGCTGGCACAATTGAGTTTTGATTCACAGCACTCAGTACGCTTTACTGCACACCGAATGTTCAAAAGAGACAAAAGTAACACAGAGATTGTCCCATACACAAGTATTTGGTCTTATAATTTTCCCAATAAAAGCAACTGCTAATATTCACAGTATAATGGGTGTGACAAAAATGTATGGCCAAACTTCCATGAAACATTCCTCACACGTAGAGGAAGAAAATGCACTGACGGAAAATAATCAACATCACGAAATAATTAACGTAGAGTATTGAAATTTGGGGAATACATTTTTGCAGGTAACGTATTTAAGTGATTAACATTGCAAGTTCACAGGTTAAATTTAGGCCTGAGAAAATCGATTGCAAATGTGAAATGGTGCTATATTAATAATCGGTGTAACCGCCAGGATATGGAATGCAAGCATGCTAATGTACATGCATTGTGTCATAAATGTGCCCGATGTTCGTTCGTGGAACGGAGCTCCATGCCTGTGGCATTTGTTTGGTCTTTACAGGGATGGTAAATGTTGGTTTTGGATGACGCTGAAGTGATTATTTCCCATACGTGCAAGACTGTAAACAGATCTGGTGATCGAGCAGGCTAAGGCAACACGTCAACCCTTTGTAGACCACGTTACGCTACAATAACGGTATGTGGGCGAGCGTTATCCTGTTGGAAATCCCTCCCATCTCTCAAATAATATTCATAATGGCAGCACAACAGGTCAAATCACGAGACTGAAGTACAAATTTGCATTCAGGGTGCATGGGATAACCACGACAGCACTCACGCTATCATACGAAATCGCACCCCAGAGCATAACTCCCGGTGTAGGTCTAGTGTGTCTAGACCACAGACAGGATGGTCCCAGGATCTCATCTGGCCTCTTCCGAACCAACACACCACCATGACTGCCACCGAGGCAAAACCGGGTTTCATCTGGAAACACAACAGATCTCCTTTTAGATCTTCAGTGAGCTCTCACTTGACACAAATGAAATACAAAACTGCGGTGGTTTGAGGTCAATTGAGTGCATTCTACGGGTCGTCTGGCTCGGGGCTGTCCTTGAAGTATCCGATTGGTAACAGTTCGTTGTGTCGATGTGGTGCATCTGTTGTTCAAATTGCTGCTGCTGACGCAGTAGACTTGCAACAGTCGTACGCCAAACACGTCTTCCTGCTTCCGTACATTCCCGGGCCAACCGTCATGTACGCTGGCTACATTCCTACGAAGTCTTCCTACAGTATCGTAGAAGGAACATCCAGCATCTCGTAGCCCTATTACACGACCATTTTAAAACTAAGTGAGCTGTTGGTAATGGCACCTTCGTCGTCTTAAAGGAATGTCACACCAACATCAATCTTCTACGACTAATCTCAAAGAAACTAACGCTCACAACTGTTACAGCGCGTATTTAAGCCAAATCTGATTTGCATATTTACAAAGGAGCTACTAACGCCACTCTCAAGCGACTAGTGCGAAATCTGAATAGACGTCATTTTTCAGATGTAGAAACAACCCTACCAAATTTCGTTTATCTAACATAACTCCTTCTTGGTGTTTGGTTTTGTTTTCTGTCATTGTATGTTATTTGGACACGGGTCCGAATATCGTTAGAGCTCATTTTCTACTTATCTTCATAAGCATAGTAACCATGGGAAACATAGAAATAGAACGTATCAGTACGGTATGAAACACTTTTCTAAATGAAATGTTCCGAAAACTTCCGTTAGCAAGGATAAATGCATGAACCCGCCGTCGCATTGAATCTCTGATGCACTGAAATATACCTGCAGAGTTGTGTTTTGCTTCACAACCTTCCACGACACGCTCACGAAAACTCCGTACGTCTTGTACCGGGGTTCCGTAAACAACAGCTTTCAAACGCGTCCAGAAATAAAAGTCTTTTGGGCTTAGGGCCGGAGAGCGTGAAGAAGCAAGTTGTTCACCTCTCCTTATCGATCTGACACAGAATCTGTTATTTATAAGCCTACGAACATTAACATTGAGATGAGATGGTTGATGCTACATGATTGATGTTAGTAGAGCAATGAAGTTAGTCACATGTTAACACAAGCAGTGAAGTGAGTCACATGTCAACATTATCTTCATTCCAGTGAAACAATAAGCACTGGCGTGAACCCAAGATTTACAACTTATTGTACAGTATATCCAGGCGTAATGAAGAGGGTTTTTTAAACATTTCATATAAGGAAACCTTTAATGCGATGCTAGTTTTGTATCCCGCCTGGTAGGCGGCGCGTGGGTCTGCTCCTGTAAACTGAAGGGTAGGCCGAATGTAGGAAGCGAGTAGCAGCAGGTGAGGCAAAAATCTCTCGGTATTGCTCTTAGAAATGGTTTTACTATATCACAACAATATTAACTTGAATACACAATGTGAATACCTAACTTTGCACTGAGATGAGCACGTAGGTGCGAAGCTGTAAATCAATCAAATCTGACATCGACTAGAAGTTACAAAGGCAATATCTGTAGTGGTGTAATGAAGACATCTCTGTAGAAACACTGCGCAGTACAGTTAAAGGATCAGTTTTTCGAAGCGCAGTAACCTTTGCCCCATTGCAACGCATAACTTTGTAATATGGCTCAAAGGTGCCTAAAACCTTCTTCTGGAATGGAGTACGCCGGCCGGAGTGGCCGAGCGGTGCTAGGCGCTACAGTCTGGAAACGCGCAACCGCTACGGTCACAGGTTCGAATCCTGCCTCGGGCATGGGTGTGTGTGATGTCCTTAGGTTAGTTAGGTTTAAGTAGTTCTAAGTTCTATGGGACTGATGACCTCAAAAGTTAAGTCCCATAGTGCTCAGAGCCATTTTTTTGTAATCGATTACAAACGTGGTGCCCAGCGACGTCAACCCCGGGATCGACGCCTCTGCAAACAGCAAGGTGTCGACACATGCTAAATTAAGGCCACAGGTCAGAAGTTCGTGTGCTGCTTACCGTGTGTTAATGATGTCACACGGACGCTGAATTACATACAATTCTGTCCAAGGCCGCCGTGGGCATGTCATGATGGGAAGGTGGTCACATCCCATCTTATCCACATGTCACCCCCTTATTTTGACGCCTCTGCGATAGAAGTGAGAAACTCGATTATCGGCGCTGAAATCGTGCGATTTCTTTATTAGTGGACGAGGAAAACATTTGAGATACACCACCGCTCAGTATCGATATGAAAAGGCCTCAGGGGATGGCACAAAGGGAGTCAATGAAACTACACTTTCCCTTGAGGCGTCGATTCTGACACATTTCGCGGTCGAAGACGGCAGTACGTAACAGGACGACGTTCTTGACAATCTTTGACTCTTATCACTCCATACTGACGCGCCAACCAGTCGCTAAGGACTTTGTGGCCCTGCAGCCCCACTGAACGTGATCGCACCTCTTTGGAGTGCGATGCGGCCGCAACTTCTGCTCTGTTGTACAATGTGGGACCACTAAGGACCTTTCAAAACCATTCGACAAAATCTGAACACGATCCGAAGCAGCAAAGGTGCTTAGGGTATTTAGCCTTCCTGTTTCATGCTCTCCTGTGGTGTGACCACAGATAGGTGCTCTAAGACCCTCATTTCGATAACAGCCTCGGTGGCACCCGTCCACATTCATAGGGAATTTTAAAATGTGCCTTTATAGAGCACATCTGCGAAGTAGTCCTAGCCATCGGATGGGTGTCAAGTGGTTGCGTACCTGCAGACGTGTAGGGTTACTTCGCAAATTTTCTCTGTAAAAGCAGATTTTTAAAATTATCTCACGTGGCGGAGGGTACTTCGGTACCACTATCTGATCCCTTCAACCCGGTTCCACTTGCGAATAGTGCGTGGGAAGAATGATTGTCGGTAAGCCTCTGTGTTGGCTGTAATTTCTCGAATTTTCTCCTCGTGGTCAATAGGCGAGATGTATGTAGGGGAAGTAATATGTTATCCGACTCCTCCTGAAAAGTGCTGTCCCGAAATTTCAATCGTATATCTCTCCTTCACAACGCCTCTCTTGTAATGTCTGGCAGTGGAGTTTGTTTAGCATCTCCGTAACGCTCTCTCGCTAGCTAAACGATCCCGTGACGAAACGCGTCGCTCTTCGTTGGATCTTCTCTATCTCCTCTATAAGTCCTACCTGATAGAGGTCACAGATAGATAAACAACACTCAAGAAACGGGCGAACAAGCGCCTTATAAGCCACTTCTTACGTGGATGAGTTACATGTCCTTAAGATTCTTCCGACGAGTCTGAGTCTGGTGTTTGCTTTTCTCACTATCTGTTTTATGTGGTCATTCCACTTAAGGTCTCTCTGGATAGTTACGCCTAGATATTTTACGGCAGACACTGTCTCCAGCTGTTTGTCATCAATAGTGTAGCTGTAGAGTGGTGGATTTCTTTTCCCATGTATGTGCAATATGTTACACTTATTTACGTTTAGGGTAAACTGCCAGAGCCTGCACCATTCACCAATTCTTCGCAGCTCGTTCTGCAAATTCTTACCACCTTCTGGCGTTGCTACTTTGGTATAGATAACTGCATCATCTGTGAATAGCCTTAAAGAGCGTCCGACGCTTTCTACTAGATCATTTACATATATTGTAAGCAACAACGGTCCTGTCACACTTCCCTGTGGTACTCGGGATATTACCCTCACATCTGTCGATTTAGTTCCGTTCAGACCGACGTGTTGAGTTCTTTTCTTATCAGTATATGTGGATGGATGTCAGCGATGCTTTTGACGAAATGAGGGGTCTTAGAGGGACCCTTTGCACTTCTATTGACATGCATCAATATCGCACCCACATCCAACACATCCGTGATCACAACACTGTAGGGCGCGAATCAGGACGACTAAAAATGCATAAGCACCTTTTGCTGCTTTGAATCGCGTTTGGTCGATTGGTTCTGACCGACCCCTAATGGTTCCACACTGTACATCAGAGAAAAAATTGGGTCGCGTTGCAATCCTAATGCGTGCGATCACGTTCAGTGGGAATGCAGCCCCACAATGTTCTCAGAGAACGTCTGTAACGTTCAAGGGTATCAGCAGTGTCAGAGGTTGTCCAAAAAGTCCTCCTGCTGTTCATCACTACGCGAATCGTTGTTTTGAACCGTGAAAAGTATGGGAATCAAAAGGGACAATTTCATTGTCGCCCTTCATGCCACCTCCTAAAGCCTTTTCGTGCCTGTTCTGACATGGTTTTCTAGAACATCCATAAGAAAACAGCGTGATTTCAACGCTGGGCGTCGCGGTTTTGATCTCTACCGAAGAGGGTGAAATGTGGCTAAGAAGTGGTGTGACGAGCGTACCATCGTGTGACAGGTCAACGGTGGCACTGGACAAAATCGTGATGAAATTTGGCGCCAATGTGACACCATTCGCCTTACACATTGTTGAATACTCAGCATTGTAGAACACTCAGTATAATGTCGTTTATTAAAACTAAACTACACTTCTCGAACAATCACTATATACACACAAAAACAAATGACTTGTAGACGACCATTCATCAAGAGCGTCGGTGACGTCCGACGGAACTGGTCCTAGCTCGGCAAGGAACTGGCTGTACTGTTTTTTTTTTTCCTTTATTGATTTTCAATTCCCCCCGAAGGGGGCGGGCCGGCAGCAGCTTACTACGCTGCTCTACAGCCTACAGACTTTTTTTAAATAAAGGAAGAAGAAAGAAACAAGGAAAAACAGGCGATAAAATGGCGATTTAAAGTGAAAAATGGCGTAAAATTGCGGAAAGTTAAAACAGAAAGCAAAGGGGGTTGGCAATGTAGATAAAAGACACAGGAATCAGACAAGTAACACAGTAGACACACAATTAAAAAACATGGCGACAGTCCGGTTTCTGTTCGCAAGTAATAAAAAGCACACCCAGCGACAGTATGATGGCTGTTCACTACACTTCCCAAAAGACACAACACGGAGCACGCACTGGAAAAACACACTGTAAAACACTGCACGAAAAAGGCGGCACAAAGATGGCACTCCCGACCCAAGGCAGATGGGGGGGGGGGGACCTGGAGTAGGGGGAAAAACAAGGAGGGTGGAGAGGAAAAAACGAAAAGGGGGGGAACCAAGGAGGGAGAGGACTAATAAAGGGGGAGAAGGGCAGACGCGAGAGGGAATGAGAGGAGGGAAATGTAAAAGGACGTGGGGGAGAGAAGGGGGCAAAGAGAGGGGAGGTGGGGAAGAAAGAGGATGGAAGGGGGGGAGAGGGAGCCCGGGAAAAGGACAGAGGAAACGAGGGGGAGTGAGGATCAGAGTTGATAGGAGGGATAAATGGAGGGAGAGAGGGCATCATCCGGGAGGGGGAGTTGATGGAAGCCACCTTGGGAAAGGAGATGTAGGGTGTAGAGATGGAGGGTAGGGGGGACACAACGGTGAAGACGTGGCAGGGGGCGGGGATGGGAGAGGAGAGGAGCAACCAGGGGGTGAGGGGGTTCAAGACGGCGGGAGGTGTAGAGGATGCGGATATGTTCGAGGAATAGGAGCAGATGGGGGAAAGGAATGAGATCATAGAGGATCCGCGTGGGGGACGGTAGGCGTATACGGAAGGCGAGGCGGAGTGCATGACGCTCAAGGATTTGGAGGGACTTGTAGAATTTTGGGGGGGGGGGCAGATATCCAGGCAGGACTGGCATAACAGAGGATGGGACGGATTAAGGATTTGTAGGTGTGGAGGATGGTAGAGGGGTGCAACCCCCACGTCCGGCCAGAGAGGAGATTGAGGAGTCGGAGGCGGTTGTGGGCTTTGGATTGGATGGAGCGGAGATGAGGGATCCATGTGAGGTGACGGTCAATGGTGAGGCCAAGGTAGGTGAGGGTGGGGGTGAGGCGGACAGGACGTGCGCAGACAGTAAGGGAGAAATCCAGGAGCCGGAAGGAGTGAGTGGTACGACCTACGATGATTGCCTGGGTCTTGGAAGGATTGAGTTTCAGGAGCCACTGGTTACACCATGCAGCAAAAAGGTCAAGGTGATTCTGGAGAAGGCGTTGGGACCGTTGGAGGGTAGGAGCGAGGGCGAGGAATGCGGTGTCATCAGCATATTGCAAGAGGTGTACTGGAGGGGGGGGGGGGGCTGGGGCATATCTGCAATGTACAGGAGGTAGAGGAGGGGGAGAGGACAGAGCCCTGGGGCACACCTGCAGAGGGGTAGAAGATGTGGGAATTGGCATTATGGATGGTAACATAGGAGGGGCGGTGGGAGAGGAAGGAGGCCATCAGACGGATGTAGTTGATAGGAAGGGCGTAGGTTTGGAGGCTGTACTGCTGCTGCGCTCGCCTTATAAAGCCGGCGGAGTACTCCAACATTCCCTGTATTTGTGTGGCGACCTCTGCAGAAAAAGGTTTGCATTAGTCTCTATCGAGTTCTGTCTGTTTTGAAGAATTGTTTTCCTCTTAGTTGCGGCTGCAAGTATTTGTGTATGTTATATAGTACACAGGGGTGTCTTGAGTCTAGTCTGCCTGGCAGGGGCCGTCTGTGACAGACGTAACACACATCACATGAACTTCTGAGCTGTGGCCTTTCTTTTCTTATGTGTCGACACCGTGCTGTTTCAAGCGTCGTCTAGCCTCGGGGTGACGTCGCAGGGCGCCACGCTTTTGCACCATCACAGTGGAGGATTTTAGGCACCTCTGAGCGAAATTTCAAACTCATGCCTTTGCAATGGCAGACAATTACGGCGTGTCTAGAAAGTGAGTCTGTAATTGTGTTGCGAAAAGTATAAATAAATGGAAGGTAATAGATATAATAGAGAGAAAGAACCTCGCCCATTACAAGATTAGTGGTAAATTTCTGGAGCACAGCGCTGCGTTAAATACTTAGGGGAAATACTGAAACCGGTTTGGAATAGAAGAAATACGCAAAACCATACGTAAGGAAGGCGACTGGAACACATCTGTTGAAGCCCAGCGCACTTGTGAAGAAAACCGTTAACTAAACGTTAGTTGGACCTATTCTAGTGTACTGTTCCAACATTTGGAGTCATTATCACGCAGGTACGACTGCCGAAACCGAATGAGTGAAACAAGCACCTCAGAAAATGAGAACATAGCGGGAAATTTGACTTACCCACAGGATCAAGTTTGCTGCTGGTAATTAACCCGTTTACTCTAAGCAGAGTATTGCTGCAAAACCGTTTGCTGTAGGACAGGTATACACTGAGATTACTGCAAAAAGTAGCAGAAATTCAGCTGTTCGAGAAGATACACTTATAGTGTATGTAATTAACAACGAAAACTGATTGCTACTACTACGTTGTTGACTGAGATTAGAAGCTTCTCTCTGTTAATTTGAGGAATGAACGTGCATCATGCTAAATATTATTGTGGACTGGGGGTGTCCACTTTGATGAAAATCTCGCTGCCGCTGAAAAAGATTAATACAGGCGTCCTGAGATGACGGATGCGTCGGTTCCAGGGCAGCACACACACAAGTAAAGCAGAGTAGGGAATAGTAAATATGTTATTCAACTTCGGTAACGCTCGTTACACCAGTCGTAGAACGCAGGTTTAGCCAATCTGTCCTGCGTTGACTACGGTTCCATGAACACAAACTACATAATGTTCTATGAAAGAAAGGTAATCTTCTGTCTTGATGTACTATTCGGAGAACAGTTTCAAACTAACAGCATTAAATTAGACGTCATGGCAGGCGGTTCATACACGCAAATTCTAGTCACTGTTCTGCTTCTACTGAAGACTAACCACGGTCTGTCTATCGGCCACAGTTTCCGTCTCACTCGACGACTTGACTACTTGACGAACGTTCTGCAGGAACTTCCTAGCAAGACTCAGATTGACTTACAACTCGCAACTGAAATATTCTGTTCGTGCGCTGTTTCTTGAGCGCCCGTCTCACTTCCTGGTGGCGCTTCCGCTTCCGAGACGTCTTTCTCGCGGTCAGCGTGATCGGTTTGAGCGCAGCAACGTTCCTGCTGCGAACGGACGTCCACGGTACTTCTGGTACCAACTGTCGCAAACTTTTCTTGTGTGCTGTCTCAGTACACAACAAATATCTAAACAACCTGTACTAAATTTCTCGAAGGGTTGTTGCTTCAGAAAGACGCTCCGGAAAACCACTAGAAAGTTATTTTCTTCTGACTGAATATCAGTGGACTATCATAATGAACAGCGAAAATTAATATACACTCCTGGAAATTGAAATAAGAACACCGTGAATTCATTGTCCCAGGAAGGGGAAACTTTATTGACACATTCCTGGGGTCAGATACATCACATGATCACACTGACAGAACCACAGGCACATAGACACAGGCAACAGAGCATGCACAATGTCGGCACTAGTACAGTGTATATCCACCTTTCGCAGCAATGCAGGCTGCTATTCTCCCATGGAGACGATCGTAGAGATGCTGGATGTAGTCCTGTGGAACGGCTTGCCATGCCATTTCCACCTGGCGCCTCAGTTGGACCAGCGTTCGTGCTGGACGTGCAGACCGCGTGAGACGACGCTTCATCCAGTCCCAAACATGCTCAATGGGGGACAGATCCGGAGATCTTGCTGGCCAGGGTAGTTGACTTACACCTTCTAGAGCACGTTGGGTGGCACGGGATACATGCGGACGTGCATTGTCCTGTTGGAACAGCAAGTTCCCTTGCCGGTCTAGGAATGGTAGAACGATGGGTTCGATGACGGTTTGGATGTACCGTGCACTATTCAGTGTCCCCTCGACGATCACCAGCGGTGTACGGCCAGTGTAGGAGATCGCTCCCCACACCATGATGCCGGGTGTTGGCCCTGTGTGCCTCGGTCGTATGCAGTCCTGATTGTGGCGCTCACCTGCACGGCGCCAAACACGCATAAGACGATCATTGGCACCAAGGCAGAAGCGACTCTCATCGCTGAAGACGACACGTCTCCATTCGTCCCTACATTCACGCCTGTCGCGACACCACTGGAGGCGGGCTGCACGATGTTGGGGCGTGAGCGGAAGACGGCCTAACGGTGTGCGGGACCGTAGCCCAGCTTCATGGAGACGGTTGCGAATGGTCCTCGCCGATACCCCAGGAGCAACAGTGTCCCTAATTTGCTGGGAAGTGGCGGTGCGGTCCCCTACGGCACTGCGTAGGATCCTACGGTCTTGGCGTGCATCCGTGCGTCGCTGCGGTCCGGTCCCAGGTCGACGGGCACGTGCACCTTCCACCGACCACTGGCGACAACATCGATGTACTGTGGAGACCTCACGCCCCACGTGTTGAGCAATTCGGCGGTACGTCCACCCGGCCTCCCGCATGCCCACTATACGCCCTCGCTCAAAGTCCGTCAACTGCACATACGGTTCACGTCCACGCTGTCGTGGCATGCTACCAGTGTTAAAGACTGCGATGGAGCTCCGTATGCCATGGCAAACTGGCTGACACTGACGGCGGCGGTGCACAAATGCTGCGCAGCTAGCGCCATTCGACGGCCAACACCGCGGTTCCTGGTGTGTCCGCTGTGCCGTGCGTGTGATCATTGCTTGTACAGCCCTCTCGCAGTGTCCGGAGCAAGTACGGTGGGTCTGACACACCGGTGTCAATGTGTTCTTTTTCCCATTTCCAGGAGTGTAGATCAAAGTATACGATATTGTTGTTGTTGTGGTCTTCAGTCCGAAGACTGGTTTGACGCAGCTCTCCATGCTACTCTATCCATTGCTAGTCTCTTCATCACTGAATAACTACTGTAACCTACATCCTTCTGAATCGGCTAACTGTACTCATATCTTGGTCTCCCTCCACGATAATAAGAGATATTTTCTCGCATTCAGACAACCCATTTCGTAATATATCATCAAAATTATTCCAGAACTGTAATGGGTGTATTTGCTTATGTGGACCAAAATGCCGAAACTGTCGGCACCAGATGAAAGCTGCGTCAACAGAAGCAATATTTTGTACAGTGGTGTTACACAAACTACCGGAGATTATTCTACGTTCTATGTTACAGCGCTAGAACTTAAATCCTCTACTTGGAGCTACACTGTTCTGTGTATTTAGATGTCTGTCTGTGAGTTTGATCACATATATTAACAAAATCACATTTTACTTATGTGAACTCTGTTTGTGAATTGCTTACTTTAATATCTATTTCTTCAAATGACTAGAGCAAAGTTCGGATTCCTTAACTTTTTTTTTGTTAAACTCTTTTCTAGCACTTTACTCTCTTCTGAAACCACTGCAAACTTCACCGACGTCGGTTTTAAAATATTACACAATTTTGTTACCTGTTGCCTTACTTTTATTTTCACATCATTATGATTAGAGTCAGTTTTAAAATTTAATCTCTGTGTGTCAGATTTTAATCCATCCATCATTACGTTATGGATTTCATTTGATTTTCAAGTCGACAGTGCCAGAAACAATTTTAATCTGCAGTTTATTCCAACTAGATTCCAGTTACTGCCTTAAACTACTGTTTCATTCATTATTACCAGACTCTTAGCAAACAGCAGCTGGATCCATTCTGGCATTCCCATCTTTCCACCCTGCAATACAGCTGGTTTCAAAGGAGTCACTCGCATTATCTGACTTGGCTGAATTTCACACATGTTAAACTCCGACTCACTGTCTGACACTTCCAAAAACTCTACTTCTTTCTTGACTTCAGCTCCTATTGTATCATTATCTTTTTTCGATAATTCATCACCTGAATTCGGTTCTAATTTTACTTTAACATTTCCCTCAACATCAGGTTATATCTTTGATTTACTATCTGTTTCTACCTCATCATCACCTGAAAGTGGTTCCGTTTAAATGTTTACATCTCCCTATTCAGTAGCCACCATCTTTGTCAATACGTTAGCGGCAGTTAATAAATATTTTAAGTACTCTTCACTTAAGGTAGCTGCTTGAACTCAATGAGCGACGCCAGCACGGTGTACTAGCCATCGTGTTGGGACACGTAGCGATGTAACGCACGTAGCGGCATTGTGATGGCGGTGTGTGAGGCCTACTGCAGCAGCGCTATGGGAACCTGGCACCGGTGAGTGTACGCAGCGCCTTGTAGTCCCGCGATGATGCAACACCTCTCTCCGTACTCAGCGCCAGTTGTGGCTGTGCACACCGAGGTCTTTCTTCCTCCAGTCAAGTTCAAGTTAGCTGTTGATAGCATGCGCATTTGAGACTTACATTTTCAACTCTGGAATTTTTCCAACGGAACTGATGCTAGATTGAGGCCTCTGAATTGTCTCTGTTGTAATTTCTGTCCTATGTAAAGTCACTATACTAACTTGACACATGGTACAGCTTGATATTACATATACTAAATATAGCGCTCTCATCTTGGCTTTGTAGCTTAATAACAAAGGATAGCTCATCTTTTTAGGTAAAAAATTTAATTTTCTTAATAATTCAAAATATATCTTCATGGGAACTTCTAACATACGTTTTTATGATTAAGTAAGCCAGATTCCTGCAATAGAACTCTCTAACTTTGGTTTTATGCGCTTCCAAAACTTCGAAAAAAGCAGAGTGATTGAAAAAGTGAAAGAGGTAGCTTCCTGAAAACTTTTGCCATGTTTTTTTTTTTTTCTAATCACAAATTGATGCCAATTCCAAAAGTGGAACTTCGTAGCTTTGTGATTATGTGCCTGCTAAAATTTTACGAAAGGTAAATTTTCGGAGTAACTATTTAACTGGCCATATTGAATTCTAAACATTTAACCTTCCTACAGTCTTACATAATCTGACCACGTATTTAAACCATATTTAAACATTTAATTTTGTATACGTTTGTGGTGTTACTTCTTCGTTATTGGCTCATAACATTATGCTAGGCTATGATGTCTCGACCTTGGCCGAGTGTTGAGGAGAAATCAGGTCTTCATGTCCTCTCTGTGGTTTTCTTCCTTTCCCATATCATCCCGAATGTAATTTCGTGAAAATACGTCTTAGGAACAAAATCAAATATTGGAATCAAGAACATACTAAAGACCTTTTATCCCTATGGAAACTTTTTACCAGGAATTTTCTTATATGATAGTATACATACCAAAGGGAAGTTATATGTACATATCAAGACACAAATCAACGTATCATTACGTACATGTACAGACACTTGTGAGAAAATTTTAGATACTTTTACTGTTTAGTAATTCTTTACGTTCAGAAGATATCAGATTTGAAAATTTTTTACTCTGTTGTTTAATTCACATAAAGGAAGAGAATCAGTAAACACTACAAACACGAAATATGGATATTCATTCATCAATTTACAGATCGTAGATACAATGGTCGGTGCACTATAGATTAACCAGTTACTAGACACTTTCAGTAGAAGAGGGAATTCTCGCCGCTCTGTTTCCATGCAAGAGAAACAGGAGGAGTGATTTTGGTTGGCGTCTTTTCACGTTCAGTGCGAAAATTTTATACACTTCAACACCTCCTGTATCCATCTGCTATTATGTACTCACTTGGATCAGCTCACATACGATGTGACTTTACAGAATATTGATAATGGAATATTGGACTACTTAATCCGTAGTTTTTCAGTTCTTCAAAAGCGATCTAGCATTGTGTATCCAAACCCAAGTGGCATCTTTCACAACAATTGGTGCAGGCACGGTGTATTACATGACTGACCACTCATAAGTGTGGCTTTTTGGTCTTAGGTGCCTCAACCTTCTCACTGATTGCAGGTTTTGCAGGATCTGGCAAACACCTTCTCTGCTAATTTCATATACCAGGGAATTTAATTTATCTTTTACACTTCTGGTCTTCTCTAACTTTATCTTCATGCATCCTCTTCCTATTGCTTAAAACAACCTGTCTAACAGACTAATGTGCTCTTACCATGTGGGACTGGCCAAGAGTATATCGTCTATATAAACTGTCACCAGCGCTAACAATTCTTTCCTCAGTACATGAGCAATTAGTCTTACAAAAGCACACTGATAAATATTTAATCTAAACCGGACTACTGTATATTGGTAGCATACTCCCACTATAAAAAGGTCGTATATTTACGAGATTATTTTGCCAGAGGCGAAGTACAGTATCCAGACATTATATCCATTAAAGTAAAATATTTATCACCTCGGAGTTTTTGTAGTAAATCGACCTTATTTTGGGGGCGAACACTCCCTCTCTTTTCTATTTCATTTAACCAATGATGTCCAGCACCAATCTGATATTTCCATAATTTTTAAGTAGCATAACAAATGGGTAATTAAATTCACTAACTGCTTGTACAATAAAACCCCACCAAAGAAAAAAAAATGGAAATGAGCGTATGGCATCTTTGGCCGGTAGGCCCCATACAGGGAATTTCGGCCGTCAAGTGCAAGTTTTATTTCAGTCGACATCACATTGCGCGACTTCCGCGCCGGTGATAAGGATGAAATGATGATGAAGATAACACAACACCCAGTCCCCGAGCTGAGAAAATTTCCAACCCGGCCGGGAATCGAACCCGGGCCCGCTTGCATGGGAGGCGAGCACGTTACTACCCAGCTAAGGTGGCGGACACCAAATAAGTACACGCTGAATTTCCTTCTTGGCTGCTTCCTTCCTAGCAACATGTATCTGTTAAGGCTTTTTGAACTAGACTTGCCTATTTTTTTACATTTAAATGACACCCATAACCTGTTGCAATACCTGGCTTATAGAAAAACATTTCTTAATGCTGCCCTTTGCTCAAAGGAAATTTGCTCAGTCGACTGTATCTTAGCCTGTGTTTCTTCCAGGACATATTTTTAGGTCCTCTACAGCATTCTGCATATTTTCACTGCGTCCAGTACCTTTTTCTAAGTACCTCTTATATTTCATTATTCTAATGCGCAGCGCCCACATCTCATTATTATTGATATCGTGCTTTCCAAGGAATGACACAGTAATTAAAACATAATTTGGCAAAGTCATTTCTACTTGGCTTTCATCAAACTCAATCTTTCCCCGGAACTTTAATAGGAAATCAGTGCCATTCAACATAACCATACTTAAACCTAATACAATAGAACAGCTATGGTCTGTAACAACTTCTCTTATACCGATTGATATCAGTGCCTTTTGCATCACTAGCCTGATATTTTTCTGCTGGCATCCACTATTATTAAGTCAGATACTCTTATTACTGTTAACTTATTCCTGTTGGGAACTGAATCAAAGAAAGCTTGGGCGAATGCAGTAGATTCACTGCCACTGTCCAGTAGACAGCACACTATTATTGCTGAAATATTTAATTCTGTAATAGGGTGACGTATTTCCCTTTGGGCAGGTGTCTCATGACATTTGCAAGCAAATCTCTTATAATTTGCCTCCAGCTAAAATAACCTCCAATTGCAATTACATTTACACTAAGATTAACAGGTTCATCACGAAACACATTTTTAGCTGCTGATTCTAACCTAACCACCAGTTTCAAATCAAAGCACTTGATGATCTCTTCTACTTACGTTTGCTGCACATCAGTTAAAAGTTTTGAGCAAATGCATTCCTGCACATATTTTTTTATATATCATCGTCTGCTGCTAATTCTTTTGCAAGTTATCACGGCTCATAGGTACCTCGACCTCATTATAATTGCTACGCCCTTCATGTAATAACTACTCCTATTCAGAACTTTGCAAAACTCAATCTACTTCCTTCAGAGGAACTTTAGCCTGCCGATTTCCATCATTGTCATAAAGATAAAGTTTAACCTCATCCTCGTTACTTCCTCCTGCGAATGAATTAATTTGCTGCTCCTTCTCATTGGTACTGTTTGACTTTCCAAGCTTATCCCACTTTTCTAGTGTGTCCAAAACGCTTTCTATTAGATAAACAGCACGTTTGAATAAATTATCATCACTGTTATTTGCTACTAAATCATCATCCCTGTCATCAGTTTGTGTATACAGATTTACTTTGGTCTGATCGTCAAATACTAGCTGTGCTAGTGTCTCCACCTGCTAAAAGCCAGTTTCCTCATAGACGGGAATTAGGTTTCCTCATTACTTACGTTTTCAGATAGGAAAGCACTTTGCTTTCCATTTTGTCTCAACAGTACATTTTCCCTCTGTTTTCGTCAAAACTGTGAAAATGTGGAGGCCGTCTTCCTTCTGTTCCTCTGTCTCGGACATGATAATTTGGGTCTGAGTTCATATTTCTAACATGTATGGTCCATATGTTTACGTTTCCCCTGTGTCCATTTCTGTTTTTACACTGGTATCAGCAACTCTTTTATTAGTGTGTACCTGTTCTTCATTAGCTGTCATTCTCTTTACTCGTTCCTAGAATTCAGTGGGTCTATCTACACTGTCCATAGATGCAAGCATGACCCTTTTCTTCGAATAGCAAGGCAGTTTACCTACTAACTCCATAATTATCATTTCCGGTTTCATCTTTTCTGTCAGTTGTGACAGAGGAGAAACCCAATTTGTAGAGAATTCTTTAATAGTTTCATTACTTGGAATGTACTTTTTACCACACCAAAATTCCCTCAGTACATCGTTTCTTTTATTGTGTGACCAGTACCCACTCAGGAAAGCAGATCTGAATTCAGATAGTTTTTTACATCTTATCCTGACATCAGCTGATCAACGCAAAACATCTCCAGACAAATGACTTCCAACTCGAGAGATTTTCTCTTGTTTGAACCACACATTTCACAACACACCTTCAGAATAATTCTAGAGCTGTGATGGGTGTATTTGCTTATTTGGACCTAAACGTAGAAATTGTCGGCATCCGATAAAAGCTGCGTCAACAGAAGCAAAATGTTGTACAGACATTATTCTACTTTCTTTGTTACCAATGCTAGTATTTAAATTCTCTCCTTGGAGATCTATTGTTTCTACTTTTTTTAGAAACCTTTCCTACAGTTTAATCACATATGTTAAGAAAATCAGATTTTACTTACCTGAACTCTGTTTGGGAAATACTTACTTTAGTATCTATTTCTTCAAATGACTAGAGCAAATTTCTGATTTCTTGCCTATAAAAATAGTGTTTTCTAGCTGTTTATTCTCTCTTCTGAATCCACTGCGAACTTCATCAACGTCGTTTTTATAAACATTAAGCAATTTTGTTACCTGTTCCCTAACTTTTATTTTCAAATCCTAGAATCCGTGTTTAAATTTAATTTTTAATTCATCACTTAGTGCGTTATGAGTAGATTCCTTTTTATTTTTCAAACCAACAGTGCCGGAATCCATTTTACGTTGCAATTTGTTGGGACTCTATTTTAGCAAACAGAAAATGGATTCAGTTTGGCTTTCCTAACTTTCAAGTTTGCATTTCAACTGCTTTCTAAGGACTCTCTCGCATTATCTGACTTGGCTGTAACTCTGTGTCACTGTCTGACACTTTCATCTATTCTGCTACATATTTCTTAACTTGAGCTTCAAGTATATCGTCATCAGAAGTGGTTTCGATCATTACGGTAACTTGCCTCGCTTTTTCCGATAACTCATCACCCAAAATGGATTCTAACTTACATTTAATATCTGCTTCTGCCCCATTGTCATCAGGCAGTGCTTCTGTTTCATTTTTTTACACGTCCCTTTCCAGTAAGCTCCATCTTTGAGAATTGGCTAGCAGCAGTTAACAAATATTTTAAGTACTCTTAAACTCGACGAGTGTTGCCAGCGCGGTGTAACAAGAATCACACTGCGACGCGTCGCACGGTAATGCGGGCAGCAGTGCAACTACAGCGGCTGCGATGGTGACGGGTGTCGCCTACCGCAGAAGCGCGGTGCAGGGCGGGTGACTGGCGCTGGTGAGTGTTCGCACCGCGTTGTAGAGCCACGCCACCGTTTTAATCTGCCAGGAAGTTTCATATCAGCGCACACTCCGCTGCAGAGTGAAAATCTCATTTTAGTCTGTTTTCAGTTGTCTGCCATATCTTTGGCATTTGAACTTTCTATTGGGCAAAATTTTGTATGTTTATTGTAACTGTTTATTAAAACCACCAACTAACATAAAAATATGAGTCACCCTCTTCTAGAGGAGAAAAGGGATCAGGAACTCTAAGGTTTCACTTTGTTCTGCAATATGCATATTCCCCTGCAATATATTTACTGCATGTATCTTCTTATATACAACACGGTAAATCAGCCTCTTTGCTATTCTACGATGCATATTCCTGAAAACAACTTTTTCACTTAATTTGGCGCTGCATTTTTTATCTCGGTATTGACTATATCGTAATTGCACATAATCTATCAGCAAGTCCACATGCTGAGATGAGAAGCATAGCTTCCATCCGTGAATTCAACTTTTGCCTTCAGAATGAAATTCTGTTGTGTACAGTACTTGGCTACCTTAGATTAACTGGGTTTCTCTAAATGGCTTTCCACTATCATTGTATTATCTCCTTGAATTCTTACAGACTTCCTTCAAGGAGCTTTCCTCTTTGACTACATGCATTGCAGTATTACGTATTTCATCCCTCTTTGTTAAAGGAATTCTTGAGTCTTTGCGCAATTCGTAACTTATGGATAGCCCATGTCTTAAAAGACTGTTCTTATCTTGTATATGTTTAATTCCAAGGTTGTACAGCTGAAAATATAGCGCTCACCTTATGAGTTTTGCACCACTTCATTTGCAAGCTTGTATATTATAGCTAGTGACCTAACAGGTAATGATCAAACTTCTACACAATAAATACGATAGCTAGATCCCTAATTTCAAGACACTATAAATATGCTTAGCTCATTGCAGCGAATGACTTCCATATACGGGCAACAAACATAGAAATGGGCTTCCCAATCTGTGGAAGATGATCTATTGGCCTATTTTCAGTTCTCCAGAGGCGGACTGGCATTCTTTTGTCCAAACCCAACACGTATCATTTTTCAGTAATAGACGTAGCCACAGTGCGTCAAATGATTGACCACCCTTAAAATGTCGGTAGAACCAGAATAATACAAACATAGATATGAGTTTCTTTTTGTTCTTAGGTACCTCAATCTGCCGTCTTTGGAAGGATCAAGTAAAATTCCCTCTCTGCAAATTTCATGGCCCAAGAAATTTAATTTACCTTTAACGCATTCGGCATGCTCTAACTTAAACTTCATGAGTCATTTTTCTATTTCTTACAACACTTCCTTTCATAGACCTACCTTTTTTTCTAATGTGGGATTGGCCAACAATGTATCGTCTACCTAAACTGTCATCTGCTCTAACATTTCTTTCCCCAATAAATGAGCCATTACTCTTACAAAAGCACATACAGCAATATTTAATCCAAATGGGTCTACTCTGTATTGATAGAATACCCCCACGTATAAAAATTCCGTATATTTACGAGATTATTTTGCCAGAGGCAAATTCCAGTATCCACACGTTATATCAGGTGAGGATAGTTGCTGCCTCGGAATTTTCTCAGTAACTAGGGCATATTTTGGGGGTGGTCACTCTCTCGCACTACTGTTTCATTTTACCAGTGGGCGTCCATCACTAATGTGCCACTTCCGTACCAGAAGAAAGGGATTAATAAATTCACTAAATGGTTGTTCAATAATTCCCAATGCAACGTAAGTTGCATTTCTTTCTTGACTATTTCCTTCCTAGCAACATGTGAATGGTAAGGTATTTTGAACAAGACTTGCCCAAGTCTTACACTTAAATGACACTCATAACTTTTTACAGTACCTGGCTTACTGTAAAATACATTCTTCATCTACATGGATACTCTGCAAATTATATTTGCGTGCCTGACAGAGGGTTCATCTAACTACCTCCACAATTACCTATTATTCCAGTCTCGTATAGCGCGCGGAAAGAACGACCGCCTGTATCTTTCCCTACGATCTCCGATGTCCCTTATTTTATCGTGGTGATCGTTTCTCCCAATGTAGGTCGGTGTCAACAAAATATTTCCGCATTCGAAGGAGATAGTTGGTGACTGGAATTTCGTGAGAAGATTCCGTCGCAACGAAAAACGCCTTTCTTTTTATGATGTCCACCTCAAATCCTGTATCATTTCTGTGACACTCTCTCCCATAATTTGCAATAATACAAAACGTGCTGAAGTTTTGAACTTTTTCGATGTACTCCGTTAGTCCTATCTGGTAAGGATTCCACACCGCGCAGCTGTATTCTAAAAAGAGAACGGACAAGTGTAGTGTACGCAGTCTCCTTAGTAGGTCTGTTACATTTTCTAAGTGTCCTGCCAATAAAACGCAGTCTTTGGTTAGCCTTCCCCACAACATTTTCTATGTGTTCCTTCCAATTTAAGTTGTTCGTAATTGTAATTCCTAGGTATTCAGTTGAATTAACGGCCTTTATATTTGACTGATTTATCGTGTAACCCAAGTTTAAAGGATTCCTTTTAGCGCTCATGTGGATTACCCAACACTTTTCGTTATTTAGGGTCAACTACCAATTTTCACACCATTCAGATATCTTTTCTAAATCATTTTGCAACTTGTTTTGATCTTCTGATGACTATATTAGTCGATAAACGACAGTGTCATCTGCAAACAACCTAAGACGGCTACTCGGATTGTCTCCCAAATCGTTTATGTAGATAAGGAACAGCAAAGTGCCTGTAACACTACCCTTGGGAACGGCAGAAATCACTTCTGTTTTATTCAATGACTTTCCGTCCATTACTACGAACTGTGATCTCACTGACAGGAAGTCACAAATCCAGTCACATAACAGAGACGATATTCCATAAGCACGAAATGTTACTATAAGTCGTTTGTGCCGTACCGTGTCAAAAGGCTTCTGGAAATCCAGAAATACGGAATCGATCTGAAATCCCTTGTCAATAGCACTAAACACTTAATGCGAATAAAGAGATAGTTGTGTTTCACAAGAACGATCTTTTGTAAACGCATGTTTACTGTGTTTCAATAGAGCGTTTTCTTCGAGGTAATTCATAATGTTCGAACACAATATATGTTCTAGAATCCTGCAGCATATCGACGTTAATGATATGGGCCTGTAATTAAGTGGATTACTCCTACTACCTTTCTTGAATACTGAAATGTTTGGTTAACACTGCTCTTAGTTCTGCCTTTGGCTTACAGGAAGTTTGTTCAAACGGCTGTATCTTAGCGTCCATTTTCCAGAATGTATTTGTACGTCCTCATCAGCATTTGCATGACGGCGTCGCGGCTCGGGGTAGCCGCACGATCTGAGGCGCCTTGCCCCTTTCGCGCGGCTCCCCCCGTCGGAGGTTCGAGTCCTCCCTCGGGCATGGTTGTGTGTGTTGCCCTTAGCGTTAAGTTCGATTGAGCAGTATGTCAGCCTATGGACCGAAGTCCTCGTCAGTTTGGTTCAATAGGAACTTGCCACCACCATGACGTCTTTTTCTGTCCTGTATTTTTTTTTATCTGGGGAGATTTTAGTCAGAAATGAAAAATCAACCACACTTGAAACAAAATTATGTTGTTCCTGACGGAACATCAGTTTGCAAGGAGCTAACTCTGTTGCTCCATGCTTGAGGCTGTTGTTGAAATCTTAAAAGTTTTCGATATAATCGGCCGATGTAGGACGCTTTCTTGCAAAATAGGGTTGACATAATCCATCTGATTAACGCATAATCCTCTCGCTCATATTTTCTTGAGGAAAATACGCCGAGATTTTTACGTGTCGAATTCTTGTATTCTCCAAACATGCTTTGAATCAATCTGATACAAGTTCTGGACCTCTGTCAGACTTTTCTGGCCAAATGAGTTCCTCACGAGACAGTCCTCCTCCTTTTTGTCAAACTGTCATAACATAAGTCATTTTTATGTTACTGACAGTAGTTCCTGAGACATGTCGATATTATCCTAACAACCATTGAACAGCGTGTTACATTTTCAACGTTCAATGGAAAAATCATCGAAGCATATCACTGAAGACCGTATGATTACGCCGGCCTTGTTGGCCATGCCGTTCTAGTCGCTACAGTCTGGAACCGCGCGACCGCTACGGTCGCAGGTTCGAATCCTGCCTCGGGCATGGATGTGTGTGGTGTCCTTAGGTTAGTTAGGTTTAAGTAGTTCTAAGTTCTAGGGGACTGATGACCTCAGCAGTTAAGTCCCATAGGGCTCAGAGCCATTTGAACCATTTTTGAACCGTATGATTACCTACACTTTCTCCGATTATATTTGAGACGCTGTTTCCTGCAATAACGGAATAGTAAAGAGCCATTTACTCCCTGTGTTTGATATCAAAGAAAAATAACATACTTAGATATTCTTGTATATGGCGGCTAATGTTTTCTCTATTATGATGAAACACTGAGAACGCTTATCACAACTTAATTAACGGCGAATTGTTTTAACATCCTGCTCTCAGAAAAGTCTTTCACTAGAATTTGTGTGGTTCGAATACTGAGAGTAACAGTGTCGTGGACCTACGTACGTCTAAGACCGCCATTAACCAAAAACTATCATGGATGGTACACTTTTACGTTGATGTAGCAAGTTGTGCGCATTTCAAAAGAACAAACGCAGCTCTAATGAAAGTAATCATGCTGTGCACTGTTGTAAACTGTCTAAGTAGCGAAGTGTAGCAGTTACCGACTAAGAGAGCAGCGCGTGTAAATTATATAGATAAAACTTTGTCGTACGAATTACAGTGTGACAAGTATAATGAGAAAAATACAATAACATTTTGATATTCTGTCACAGCGTGTAGTGGACTGTAATCGAAGTGACGTGGCTCAGTAGATTCTACGAGGCGGCTGGCGCAGCGACCTTGTTAAATCTGATTCAGCACTCCACCCTCTAACGACCTCGCTGTCGATGGGACGTTAATAGCCGATAAAAACAAGCTAACAACCACTTTCGCTGACGTGCGCAACAGCTCACGAGTTTTAACTAGGAGATTGTGGTCATTCTCAGACGCGGAGCGAATCTCGCTTGAGAGGGGCGCATTGAGAGTTAACACTACTATTCTGTTTTCATTTTAATGTTTGTAGTCGCGGTGTCAGTGCACTTTCGCTATCATAAGTCAAAATCAGAAAACATTTCTTTAGTCGAACATATGTTATACATGTGAATATTCCCAAAGTTTTTGCTGTCGTATGCAAACATTGAAAAAAGGAAAAAAACTGGCATACTATCTAGGTTATGTGATAATCCTGAGGAAATCTTCACGGATGAAGTTGCAACAGTCAAAATAAGTCTCAAAAAGTACAAAGTTCGTGAAATATTTGGTTAATGCGCAGAAAGGTTAGTAAAAATTGCAGTGTTAAGAAAGATGCAGCACAGATTGTGTACATCGCTATAGTTAAAAAAAAGGTTTAGTATGAGAATGCACTTGAGGCCTTAACGTGCTGTAGTGAGTGCCTGTAGTCGAGGCATGGAGTCGAGGATGGTCTGGATGAGAACGCCTCCGTGGCTAAGTGGTCAGCGCTGCTGGCTGCCGTGCGGAGGACCCGGGTTCGGTTCCCGGAATAGCTGGGGATTTTTCGTTGCTAGGAGGACAGGAACGAGGTACAGTCTCCCAATGCCAGCTGACGAGCTACTTGGCCGAGAAGTAGCTAGTCTATGTCACGCAAGCTGTTAACGACGGGGAGAGTGGTTTGCTGACACCACACCCTTCCATACTGCATCAAATGACCTACTCTACGCCTACATCTACATACGTACTCCGCAAGATAAAATACAGTGCGTGGCGGAGGGTGCTCTCTACCGTTACTAGTCATTTCCTCTCCTGTATCATTCGAAAACAGAGTGAGGGGAAAGACTGTCTATGTGCCTCCGTTTCAGCCCTATTTCTTATCTCTTCTATTCGTGGTCCTTACACCAAATGTATGGTGGCGGCATTAGGATCACTTTGAAGTCAGCTTCAAAAGCCGATCCCTAAATTTTCTCAATAGCGTTCCTGTGTTGTTCGAACCTACCGGTAACAAACCTGACGGCACGTCTCTGAATTACTTCACTGTTTTCGTTTAACCCGAACTGGTACGGATCCCAAACACTCGAGCAGTACTCAAGAATAGGTCGATCTAGCGTCCTATATGCGGTCTCCTTTACAGCTGAACCACATTCTCCCAAAATTCTCTCAATAAACCGAAGTCGACCATTGACCTTTCCTACCACAGTCCACACATGTTCTTTCCATTTCATATCGCTTTGCAGCGTTGTGATCCAGCATCATGACCAAACAGCCACAGACTGCTGTTTACCCTGTCAGCCAGATCATTTACGTGTATAGAAAATAACGGTCGTATCACACCGAACCTCCGAACAATAAACTGCACTCTCGACATACCACGATTTTGTAAAATTCTGTCACCTGCTGTTCGACGTTTTCTTTGTTGTACTAGGCATAACACCATTTTCTCCCAAACTAACAACATTCAAATGCCATTTCTGAATGAGAAACCCTTCCGTAATCTTTCATTACGTACGAAGTGTATATGGCATTAGTATGGTTTCACTGAAATGTTGATCATATGCATAGCCAAACATGTGGTACACTTTATATCACTTTGACTTTTGTTGTATGCCACCTTCATGGTGTTGCCGTTCTGATGGCCTACAGTGTAAATCTACATCTGTACGCTCCAAGCCACCACCCAGTGTACACTCTGGAAACTATACCCAGTACTACTAAAAGTTTCCTCTTTTTCAGTTTCATTCAAGAATGGTAACGGGGAGAAATACTGTGGATATCCCTGTGTATAGGCTGTTTTATTAGATGGTCGTGTTTATTACGAAAGTGTATGTTGTAGGAATCAATATGTGTCTCTACTTATTTTGGAACGTGGCCTCTTGCAATGTTGTGAGTATAGCTCTCTGCGATGCCTCGTCTCTCTTGTAAAATCTGCGATGGCTGCATTGATCATTTCCTGGACAGTCGCTAGCTGACAAAACAAATCTTGGTAAGGTGCCTAGACTGCCGATCATTACTCAATAGTTGAATGTGTTAGGGTCTTGTGGGCGATCTTTTCTTACTTGAAGTATACGTCCTCGGGACTCTTCCGAAAAATCTGAGCTTAGCATCTCAATTTCTCATAGATAAATTCATTTAAATTAATCAGGAAAGAAGTTCTAGATAATGTAAGGTTTTGACTGATTACGGATCACGTAATCCAACGAAAAAAGATCTATTCATCTATTTACACACATTACAATGCGTTTATTTACATGGAAAGTCGGCTGTCAATCGCTGCACCACGTGATCATTGTCTGCAAGTCTCTCAGGACTTCGTACGAAGGTTCGAACACAACTACACTGTCGTTGTGGTATTCAGTCCGAAGAGCAGTCTGATGCAGTTCTCCATGCTACTCTATCCTGTGCAATCCTCTTCATCTCCGAAAAACAACTCGAACTTACATCGTTCTGAATTTGTGTACTGCATTCATCTCTCGGTCTCACTCTACGATTTTTACCCCCCGCACTTCCCTCCTATTCTAAATTGGTGTTCCCTCGGTGTCTCAGATTGCATCCTGTCAACCGATCCTTTCTCCTAGTCAGGCTGTGCCACAAACTTCTTTTCTCCCCAATTCTATTCAGAACCTCCTCATTCGTTACGTGATCTACCCATCTGATCTTTAGCACTATCTTGTAGCACCACATTTCAAATTCTTCTATTATCTTCTTCTCTAAACTGTTTATCGTCCGTGTTTCACTTCCATGCATAGCTACACTCCATGCAAATACTTTCAGAAAAGACTTAATAACACTTAAATCTATATTCGATGTTAACAAATTTCTCTTGTCCGGCAAGCCTCGAAGTTTTCATTTGTTTTCCCTGAACTTCAATTAGTACTCCAATTTTCGTCCTCCTTTATGCTTACTACAGGTAGTACTTTCTAACTCAACAGGGGATCCTTCCTCTGATTTTATGCGATGTTTTAAAGCCACATTCCGTAGTGTTCAACGGTCCCTATCCGACATTTCATGCGGTCTGCCTGGTCTTAGTTGATGCTTCTCATTTCCTTTCACAGTCACATCACCAACAGTCGATATGGACAGCTTTAGATGCGTTGAAATGTCACTCTTGTATGTCTTACGTAAGTGATCTTTAATGACTAGTCCATATTCGAAGTCACAGACCTCTCCTTAACGACCCCTTGTGCTGTTAATGCTTTTCTGCCGACAGCACAACACTCCCCACTTCTTTTATGCTAGCGGCTCCGCGTCTCGTAACATCTGGTGGTGAATTTTACATTCCATAGAGGTATGTGGACACTTTGGATCAAATAAAGTAAGTCGTCCGCGAACAGCTTCATAGAGCCAACAAATCATTTAGATACATCGGAAACATTATTGCCCTCACAACAGTACACTGAGATAAGCCAAAAACAATTCTCGTTTCTGACCATGCTCGCTGTCTTATCAACATGCACTGTAAAAGCCGAAAGGTGACAAACGCATTTATTCGACGTCGTCAAATCACAGTGGCACATCATTTCGTTTTTCTTTTTGTTTAATGGATATTCATTGATTGTGACTGGGTAAACGATGACTTTTCCTGTCACACAAGTACGATTACAGCTAGTCTTATCGGTACTCCGTTTCTTTACCATCTTAATCATTTCTCTATGCATCCTCTGCTCTCGGATTCATTCGAGCAATTCTTTTTATGTTGACGTTTCCACAAACATTACTCACAAATGATTGAAGTTTCAGTCTCGTGTAACCATAAAAATATGGCACTTAGTATTGCCACCTCAACTGAAAAAAGAGTTCTTAATGTGAAGGCACCAGGGTAGTCATAGGAACGCTTTGTTTCTCAGATGTCACCTTCCGCAAATAATTTGTTCATGTTCAGTAATTTTGGTACTACAGTGTCGAGTTATTAATCTGAAACATACAACGCCAGCTCGATGGCCATCTGTTTGCTAGAAAGAAGAATTCAGTTTGTTTCGACGCAGAAGTGATGTGGTGCTGTCGTTTCCACTGATAAAGTTTATACCATTGGCCACCATAAGCTCTCTGAAGTAACCATGCTTTTATCTGCAACAGATAGAATTTTCACTGTAGTCCAGAAGGCCGTGTCGTCCCTCCCGGTACTAAGCATTATAACTGCATGTTATATTCAGATGCCACATCTTTTGTTTTGCGTCAGTCTATAGGTTTTGTTGTGCCCTTCACACTGGCTTCTTCCAGTAACATTTCGAACTCACACATTCTCTACATTCTTTATAGAGATATCTGTACCCTACAAGACTTTCGCTTTGTTGCGTTTTTACTTATATTCTCTTTTCCTTCTTATCTTCTGTGGCGCAAAAGGCTGTTGCATGGTATCTGATTTTCCTTAAAGTTTTCTACAATTTCCACAATTCTACAATTGTATACAATTTCTACAATTCTGGAATAATTTATTAAGTGTGTCTTCCTTCCGTTTCCGAGCTTCGTTTCTTTCTTCATGTGCTATTTATTAGCGGAAATCCATTCAGGTTTCATCTGTTTCTATGCGAAAGTTTCTGTTACGTGCACTGCTAATCTTTACCAACACAGGCACATATTACATCAATATTTAGCATTACAGTTATTGTTGCTATTACTGGATTTCAGTAATTCTTACTTAATTATTATTTTGCTTAGGCAGAGCGTTGTGTCCGGTACTACAAACCCAAATGTATGCCGGAGCATAGTGTCCACCAAATGCGCGTGCCTTGATTATGTTACAACAAGCTAATCGAGTGATTTCAAAAAAATTCTATACGAAATACGCATCTGGGTTTACACATGCATTTAGAAGCTAACGTATTGTCATCATCTAGGTCACTGGAGATCAATCATAAACTCGGATTAAACAAACATGGGAAAGAACCGACCGTGTCTTCGTTGCAAGAATTAAAACAAGGAAACCACGGAAGCCTAAACAAGAATATGAAACCTGCCCTCGTTTTTAAAATTCCAGTGTCCACTGTTTCAACTTTCTTGCTCCTGATTTCAGAGGTCACCTTGGCTGATGACAGGTGATCAAGGCTTTTACGAAGTTCAGGGGTTTTCAATAGCACAAGGATGACGTACAGACCTAAACCATATCATACGTTCCGCTCATTCCTAATATTACTATCCAACAACATAACACTCCAGTCGTGAAGTTAACAATATCTATTTGCTTCTGGCACCTAGCATGACACTGCATGCTATGTGAATACGTTTTATAATCCTGTCAGCATCTTTGAAGTTTGTTTTGACTCCGGTGTTACGCACCAAACAACTATCTACTTGGATAGACGTAGTCACGCAGGTAATACAAAATTATCTAACAAACCTGTCTACTTCGATATCCTACTAATGAAATACTCTAATTTCCTTCGTCTATGTTTATTGTAATACTCAGCGGTGTGCAGCAACTGCGTAAGTGTATTATAATCAAACAGCGACTCCAATTACATTTTCAAATCCACACCCGACCAGCCTGACTTAGATTTCCCATGATTCCCCTTAATCGCTTCAGGCCAATGGCGAGATGGTTCCTTTGAAAGGGCACGGCCGATTTGCCTCCCCATCCTTCCCCAATCCGAGCTTGTGCTCCGTCACTAATGACCTCGTTGTCGACGGGAGGTTTAAATACTAATCTTCTCCTCCCCCCTCCTCCTGCAGTTGCATTTTCATTCATTTCCACAACCTGTTTGGACCAGCCAGTCTCGTTACCTTCTCACCTCCTCCTGAATGACCCGGCACGTATTGAGATTTGTTTTACATAAATATTTCTTCCATGATCCAATAACTCGGAGTATCTGTTACAACTTCAACGTTACCCACTAGTACGTTCTTAGGTACACTCTTTGACATAAAACTTGACCGGCGGCCGGCCGCTTCAGAGGCTAAATCCGCGCCGATCGCGACATGGGACAAAGAAACTGGCCAACTCGCTAATTCTCTAAGTCCGGTTATCTGCACAATCTGGCAACACTGTAGACTGCGGCACTTCCTGGAGGAAAACTTGTCCCAAGATAGAGAGACTCTAGGCTGATTACGCCTGTGGTCTAGCGGTAGCGTGCGTTGTTTCTGTTCATAATGTCAGTGGATCGAGAGCAGCTGGCATAAAATAATTTTATAGCCTCTTCTGTCTGAATGCTGAAGACGTGAATGTAATGGTAGCGCAGATTCAATCTATTTCGCTTTGTGACACACCGATATCAAAATTTTATCTAGTAACGATTTTGCGGCAGATTTCCTGCAGACTGTCCTCCTCTGGACGCCGTATGCGGCAAAGCTCCGGGATCCATTTGCTGGCTACTGGCAGCGGCCGTGGCGACAGCAGCGGCGCTGCACTCCCCCGTTCTTTATCGAAAGCGCCTGCTACCGCTCATCGCTTTTGATGATTTGAAACGCTTAATTATTAAATGTAGCTCCACAGAAAATTTCTACAATTTCCATTCACGCTCAAAAGCATAGGAGACAGACGCCCTGATTAGTAGGCGGGTAATCGGCAAGAGCTGAGTATGGCCCGAAATTAATTTTATAGACTGGGACGAAATTAAACCACCTCACTACATTCGATGAATTTATAAATGCTTCATACCTCGTTTCTTTTCCTTTCAAACTTAATTATTTGTGCAACTTTTGGTCAATGATTGGATGTTTTCGTCAAGCCAGAGTGAGCGTCTGTGGTGTAAAATGTATTACAGTTCTTGTTTCATTCCTTATGGTAAGTCTATGCGATAAACTGTGTGAATACCTTGCAATGCATGCTCTGTAGCAGTGCAGGCACACTGCACATTTGGAGTTCCATGTATGGGTTCATGAAGTATTTATTGTTGATCGGAAGTGATAGTTAATGTCATCAGATTTAAACCAGAAAAATTTGTCGTTTTGAAGGTTTCAGAGAACGGAAAGGAATTGCTAACGCCGGTGTTAGAAAACGTCTACAGTTAAACGCTATTGCAAAAATTTAGAAGATGTGAACTATATTAATGAACATGTGCACTTCATAAACAACCTTCTGACATGTTAGACCTATATGACGAACAAAGCTCAAATTTATATCGTTGACAGTCGGTTTGAGTCTTTTCAGGACCTATTTTACAGTGAAGCACCTTGGAATTTGCAAAGCAGAAATCCATGATATTAACTTAATTTACTAAGTCGAAATCGGACGAAGATTGATGTTTAAAGGCATTCTTCAGATTTCGCATAAGAAATGTTTACTAGCAGTTTGCAACTCCATTAATTAAAATGGAAAATAAAATGTTTTAGTCAGCGGCTTCTACCGTGATTCGAACTTATAGTACAAGCACTGCAACGCACAAGGGAACCTCTGAGCTAACGACACACTGGCGGCCAGAGGCGGACCATAGTCACTGCGATGTTGCCTGAGCCTCAAAACGCAACCTTAAACACAGAAACAGAGGAGGTGGAGATTACTGTTTTAACGTCCCGTCGACAACGATGTCATTAGAGACGGATCACAAGCTCGGATTAGGGAAGGATGGGGAAGGAAATCGGCCGTGCCCTTCCTAAGGAACCATCCCGGCATTTGCCTGAAGCGATTTAGGGAAATCATTGAAAACCTAAATCAGGATGGCCGGGCACGGGATTGCACCATCGTCCTCCCGAATGCACACACAAACAGGTGTTACTTATGTGAAGAACGCCGTTCTTGGAGTCCAGAAATTAAATATACTTTCTAATTGTGTCATCTTGCAGTGGATTATATCGTACGAGTCTTCGATGTGGAAAACGAATGTTAAGTGAATTTAGCGAGGTAACGCCGACCTACACCCGGAAGTAAATGCACTATCAGAGTGTTGACAAATACTTGCTACGACGCTGCCATTTCTCGGCTCTCTGACGAGGCAGCTCTTCAGCGAAATGCTTGCCGTGATTCTCCGATACGGTTCTTCAGAGTGGAGACGCGCGCGCACGTTTGGTTTTTATGCGGCGTTCTCCCCTGGTGGTTTCTGACGTCGCCTTGTGGGCTATGTATACATATGAGACATTCAATTATCATTAATCCAGAATGATACAAGTTTCAGCTTCCGGCGTGGAAGAAGGCTGTTGACGCCGACATTATATCATTTCAACGTAGGGAAAGCAAAACGGATCATTCAATGTTTCTCATTCAACATAAAGCATGTGAGATAAATTTCCGTAACGTTCATAATCATCTAAAAATACAAACGAAGTAAAAATACACCGGAATCTGATTCGAATTGAATATAATGTAAGATACCAAACGCTTTGCACCTCGATGTCGAATTTGTCCACTTGCAATCGTTTGCAGCATGCACATAGATTGTCATGATTACCACGAGAATGAAGAAATATGTTGGTAAGGATGGAAGCAAGAAGAGACGCAGTCAACAAATATTCTATTCCTCATGGCATTCATTTCATTTGACACGTAAGAAGAGGTAAAGCGGGAATTTACTTTCGTTAACACGAAAGATATGCCGCACATATTGATAACGAGGAAGTCTGCGTCTTCATACGTTTCCTCCTTGAAATCTGTATGCTCTATTATATACTAAGTAGCCCGATCATTGTTTCAGTAATGTTACCCTCTTGTTTGACCCCGTAACGATGAACAGATTCCAAATGCATGTCTCTGCGTGAAAGTAGCTGTTCGAACCCTTCCTGGGTTGTTTTTTGTGTTTTATTGCTTGGAATTCCTGAAGCAGACCACTGTGCCTTCCCCCCTCGTGGGTTAGGTCTCAAAACTAAACCACTTTGTGTCCAATGGCATAATTTATTCATACAGCATCAGCATAAGACTCTTGCGAGTGAGAGAATGACAATAACAATCGTAACAAGAACAAGCAAATAATGAATTATGTTTATTCCAACGCAGAAAGAGAATGGCTTTAAATATAAAAATCTATATCTATATCCATATCTATTGATCTTTGAGTTGGCACAATGAAAATATATTCTTAGCATTTAGTTACTGAATTTAGTTCTGGATGTTTGCAGAGAAAAGGAAAAGTCGGTACTTCTCGCTAGTGTAATATAATGTGAACCAGCAACTACCCTTTCCTTAGAACACGACTCAAGCAGGTCCTCAAGTAGGCACTGCTGCACTCTGTTCCCTGACATTGCTCTGATGACGGTTAATGCAGATAGTTCCGATTATGAAATACAAAACGTATTGCAGGTTAGTTCCTAGGATAGTAACATTAAATTTGCGTTGTAGACGGCACATGAACGTGACGACTATCCATATTACTCATCAATATAAAAAGACAGTATTTTGGGAATTTAGCAGGATTACTCAAAATGAATTCTGAAATTGGGTGACTGACCGCACAGGTGCTAAACGTCGTCAAGAGTATACGATGTCCTAATCGCATTAGGAATATGAAGATCGTCTTCGACAGCTCGCAACTTTCACATAGCTAACCCCACCCTACTCCAGACAGCTCTCGGTGGAGTTGCACTACGTTGCCGATGTTATGGAAGGCCTTCAAACCGACAACAGACCACATATTGAAAAATACAAGCGAATTCTCTTGCAGCGTAAGCTTATTGTAACTAATCTAAAAATTATTGGAGAGGAACATTGTCCTATTCAAAAAAGTAAAATGTTACACACTGTTGACGTCAAACGGACATTATCTATGTCCTGTCTTGTGTCCTACTCATCTATAATATCAAGTGTACTATGAAAATGATTATATATAATGGATTATAAGGTAATGCATTGATACCAACCAGATGGTGGGGGCAGGCCGATGTGGCCGTGCGGTTCTAGGCGCTTCAGTCTGGAACCACGTGACCGCTACGGTCGCAGGTTCGAATCCTGCCTCGGGCATGGATGTGTGTGATGTCCTTAGGTTAGTTAGGTTTAAGTAGTTCTAAGTTCTAGGGGACTGATGACCTTAGAAGTTAAGTCCCATGGTGCTCAGAGCCATTTGATCTATTTACCACAAAATGACATTAAAAATTTAAGTTATTCACGAGCAGCTAGTTGAGAATATGTATGAACATTAAATGACACGACGAACCGTCATGTTCTGCATATGGATTCAAACCCAGCTCATGCAGACTAAGCAAAGATTTCGTGACTGACGGAAACTAACAGTCATTCCTGATTAGGCATACAGAGAGTGATATACCTCGATTTTAGACAGTATCAGTTAGCAAATATCAATTTTAAACTGCATAACGCAAACATTTTTAACAGACGCGAATTCCTACCCAGCATCTATTGTCCCTGTTAACGAACTACGAGAGATGTTAAATATTGCTTCTTCACAAGTAACTTACTTGAAATGCCGTGAGGTAAAGCTGTGTGTTGGACACGGATTCGAACCCGGAACCTAATCGGATTGCTATCGAAGCACAGTCAAATGTGACATATCGGAATTTCGCGGCAGTAACTAGATGTTATAACTGGAATGACGAGACGAAAAATTAATTTTTTCCTTCCCAGGACTCCAACCCGGCACCTATCGCTGTTATATTCTAGAGAAAACTAACGTTAAATATGGGTTTGTTGCACCAGCAGTGACATGTGAGCATGTTTGAACTGAAATAATATGACGAAGAGTTCAGCGCTCACTGGGAATAGAGCCCCACACATATCGTTGTTGACTACACACAAAGAGACGTCAGCTACCGAATTTTTCTCCACCAGCTGCTCAGAATAGCATCTTGAACTTACAGTCATCTCGCAAATAGTTCTGTGTCTCACTGGGAGTTAAAAACGTCAGATATCGTTAGTGTGACAGCGAATGAAAATACATTAAAAATCAAAATTATTATCCACCAGCAGACAGGTGTTCTCATGCTAGAGCTTGATAATACATAATTAAATCTTTAGTGCCGGGCCAGGATTCGATCCCATTCACGCATAATATGTGAAGGTGTTGAGGAATCTGCAGTTTTGAACAAACAACAAATTGTAGCCGAGCTGTATTGCCACGAAGGGATCAAATTCCGCGTTAAGGGCGGTCTGAGTTGCATTCCCAGTTCAGAACCAATTTTATCGACATACAGAAGCTCAAATAAAAGATGGAATAAGTGTCCTGTGACCATACATAGCGTTTGTGTCGTCACTTGAAATAAATAACTAGTATAAGAAAGGTTACTGGTGGTAGAGTTTCTACATGTCGCCACTCCAGACTTTATTGTGGTTCAACCTACCGTCTACTTGGTAAAGAAGGAATATCATCTTTAATGTGAATTTTCTGACCACGCAGCCATTATATCTCCTTCACTTGGTGTAGCCAGGAGAGAATGGAATCTGTCTCTCCCTATCTAAAATCATTGACAGAAGTGGGAATCGAACCCAGACCATAGGTATAACAACCTACCATCCGTCCAACAGACCACGAAATCCTCTTCTCTGCGAGTCATTTTTCTATCGTAACGCAGTTGCGCCACACTGGATGAGAATTCTGACACACAGGCTCCCTGTAGTAATTTGCAGCATATTCAGTAAATTCATTTACTTGGTTGACCGAATCACCATGAACTAGCTGCCTCGGCTACCCAGTGCATACATTCGACTATTTTGTAATCACAGAAATAAAATCACGTTACTGCCACCTACACACAACTGCCAACATTGTAGGAAGCAGAAGTTTAAATAAGAAGTGTTCCTTTTCACTTGAGCTATTCTATTGCGCTATCTGTTACTAGAAAACGTCGTTCAGTCCAAAAGAAAAGCTGTAACTGTTTGTCTCTCAGAAATCAAGGCATGGCCATATGCATAATCTCACAGTGCTGTGGAATCCAAAAGTTCTGGAGGAATAGTTGCCGAGCTCTGGAGCTGTTGTAGTTCCGTGTCAGCTTGTAGCATAGATAAGATGTCGCGAGTTCGAATACATTCAGTGCTACATTTTTTAAAACGCAATTCTGCTCTCTGCTGAAGTTATCAATCTAATGGAACTTTGAACAAATTCCCTTCACTTCTCAACCCAAAGTAGTCGCATGTGGAAAAAGGACTAACTACTGTGACTTTTGTCCTATTCAGGTTTAATAGACAGCAGGCAGCAGATGCATCTCGAAGATGTGCAGGGAGAGCGCATCGTGCCATAATATGTCAGAAAAGTATTTTCTACATTAGCCGTCGTGTGGTAGTGATATTTTATTCTTCTTCAAACTTTGATTGACAGCTTTAACTCAGAACAAATTTTCTACATGCATGTAATCAATAAACTGCATGTGCATTGTCAGACTGTCATAGGTAACATCAGAGAATTCGCATATATCGTTGATGATTAATTTCTCTCTCATGTTTACTATTGTTTTAACAACACTAAAGGAAACCTTACGAAAATTGTGCACTGTATTATAAGAAATGAAATAAAACTAACGATGATAACCTTACGACGAAAGTATCTGTACACAAGCATGCCTCTATCGACACGAATTAGTAAAATACTACTCACTTAGATTTTGATAGGGTCTGTGTTGAATTCGTATGCTGTGTCATACTCAAGAGGTATGCAAATGTGGCATTTCATAAATATAGTTACGTATTCCTAGAAACCCAAAATTCGCTTGTCAGCAGCGGAAAGAGGCGTTACCTGTTGTGCAGCATTGTAAGTTTTTCAACATTGCACTATGAGCTGAAAGCATTTTCTTGCGATTTCCGTATTGATGTTTGATCTGACTGCTTGTAGCTCTTTCACAGAAGGGATAAAAACGTTTCAGTCAGTGAGACTGGAACTGCGAACCGTAACAGACGCTGTTTCACAGGTCAGCACGTTACCACAGAGCTGGCGAGGGGGTATGGGTCTCAGATTCCTATTACGACGGCAATAGTAACTAGAACTCGTAAACCGCTATTTAAAGGTCGAGATTAGTTTCGATTTCCACCTGCAACGACTTTCTTGGGCTGAAAACCGTAAATTTTCAATCTTTTGTTACCCTTCAAGCTATAATAACTCAGATTATTCAATGGAAATGACAGGTAAAATCAAGTGAACTTTGAGGCTTAATTCCGTGCACACCAGGAAGTAACTCGTCGATCACAGAGTTGCCAAACATACGTTGCCTTGTTGCCAAATCTCAGTTACAGTACCAGCAGGAAGAAGACGAACCGATGTGATCCTACAGCGGTCTGGGAAGTGACCATAGCTGGTGTCTCCAAGTCGCGGCTGCTACGGCCTGGAATACGTAATGCGTCTGATTCGCTTTCTGTAACTAGGTTTAGGGACTGGAGCGTAGTTACTAATAATACTCAGAACTGACTGCAAACTGAGCATTATAAATCTGTAACTCTCATTGTTGTTTTTATATTTCATTCGTAAGTGCACTCAAAACTAAGAAAGTCATTCACAGGCGTTTTCCTGCCTCGCCGATAGTCGAGCAGAACATACAAATAAAAATAAAAAAGAATGTGTGTGTGTGTGTGTGTGTGTGTGTGTGTGTGTGTGTGAGAGAGAGAGAGAGAGAGAGAGAAATAAAAAGCAATGAGAGAGTGTGTGAAAAATTGTTGTAAAGAAATTGAATCATAGTATTTAAAGAAATCTTTCATTAAAATGACACGTTCCACATCATTACGAAATGTCGTATTCATGATCTATGGAACAAGAGTTAATCTAATGTAATGTAATCTAATCTAATCACATCATATTGATTATTAGCCATGAAGAGTCATGAACTACCGAAAGTTTTGCCAATACCAGTAACAAAATCTAAACTTGAAAATAAAAGACGACAATTTTTGTAATAAACCGTGACTCCTATCAAGACCCTTTCATCCCTGTTATCTAACCACGAAAGATGTCTGATATACCTCCATTCTGAAGTAACAAAGTGTGCATGCATTTAAAGATGAAGTGCATGATGTGAAGTTCTGTGACGGAGATACGAACCCAACACGTAATCCGATTGTTAACTAAGAAAAATCAAATGTTACGTATCGGTTTTTCTTACGAGCCGCTAGGTGTCTGAATCTAAAATAAGGATACAAACTTTTGTGCCTAAGCGACAATCGAACTGCACACCTACCGCGCATCCACGAATATAGCTTAAGTATCAGTTGCTTACTCATGAACAGTAAGATGTGTGCGTGTTTGACCAGAAATAACGACACCTGTTGCGATTGTTGGCAACACATGAACAGACATTGAAATTGCGCGTTAATTTTCACTAGCAGGTGGGTGTGCACTTGATAAAGCTAGAAATGAAATTATGAATATTTTTGTACTGGATCAGGTTTCAGACCCACATACTTACCTTTGGAAGAGAGCTAGAGAAGATTGCAGTCTTGGGAACAGGAACGAAATGACTGAACTATACTGTTCCGAGAGATTCAGATCCTCGAAAGAGGAGATACGAATTCGAATCACAGTCCAGCACCAAATTTTTAAACGTCTCTAGTTCAATCAAGTACAAGTAAAATAAGAGCCCTGTCCCTTTAAATGGCTATCGGTTCATCAAATAAAATAAAATTTTCTAATGTAAGTAAGTTTACTGGCGACTGTATTTCTGTTTACCATGACTTCCGCTTTGTCATTTCCCAACGAAAACTGGCTCTGCTCAGTTGGTTATGAAGGAACGTGATGTTTAATGCGGATTCTGGATTATAACGTCTTTCTCTTGAGGTTACCAGAGGTAAAATAAATCTGTTTGTGCCTCTTAAAAGTAAATGCCTGAACCCACGCATTGCACCTGTGATAGCTCGTTCCACCAGACCATTGTGGCCACATTACCCAGCCCCAGGAGTGTGCTGTAACGGATGATGTGCTTAGCTTACAAAATTAGTCACGGTGGAAAAAATGCGAGTCTATTAAATGGTCAAGTAGAAGCAAGCTTCTGACGCAGAGATTATGCTATTCTCATGTCAGCAGGATGTAAAGACTCTTCTAGGCATCATAGGCTGGATGTGAAGCCATTTTGATTTTTCACAAATCCAGCAAATTTCTTAGTACGAGAAAATCCACTGTGAAGTGTGAAGTTGCCGGATAATTCGATTATTACTGTTATTATTAATATCATTTTATTCGTACCGCTGATGGAACACGACCGTAGTCTTGAGGTAAAACGCGAGACCAGCTAATATGACGTCTGGCGACCGAAAGCACATATCGACAGAATTTTTATCGCCCCTTTCCTCTCGGTGCTGAAGCTATGAGTGTAATTCAAGCGAATCTACAATATCATATTAGCTGGTCTCGCGTTTAACCTCAAGACTACGGTCGTAGTGTAGAGTAATGTACTAAGACTGGTGTCAAGACTTCCTCTGGGAAGTGCCGCAGTCTACATGTTGCTAGATCGAGCATATTGCCAGACATAGAATTCTGAGAGGAGCATGACTGTATTGTCCACCTTACGTGAACGACTCGGCGGTCAATTTTTTGGTCTGAGACTGTATCTACAACACATATTGCTCGCTTAAGACCCAGAAGAATTTTAAAAAAAAGTAGTTTATGAGAGCAACGTTAACCATAGCGTTCGAAGTATTCATAGTATTGTATACGTGTGTGTAAACGCCTTCCAGTGATCACTCAAGAAAGACAAGGATACACAGTCTAGCTTCAATATTATAAATACGCCTCAGTTTGTGGATGAACTCAGACTTAAGTTGATAATAATTTTGAAAATATAGCAGCACTGTACCCATTGGTGTTAAACTCGTTTTCAACCAATGATTCCCACAGCTACAGGGATACTACTTGTGATACCTCTTAGACAAAATACTTAAGCAGTGTTATCAGACGAAAAGATCAACCTGACACAAACTGTGGGAAGTTTGTTTTACAACCTTCGTACCTGGATATTCAGCTTTTTCCTATTTGAGATATCTGTGAACGTTGCTGCTTAAGACGATTTAAGCAGAAAATAAATTCTCTCAGCTTCGACAATGTTTAAAGAAATCGTCTTATCGGCACTAAATCGTGATTTGTGATTTGTTTACCGGCTGTACTCTTCCGTATTTTGCCGGTTGGAAGGCGAAAGCTTATTGACAAATTTCACACAGAAATTACTGTTACAGTGTACTTATGGAGCCAAATGAGTCAATTGCGTATTTTCCGGTGAGAAAGAGCACTGGCAAACAGTCTTCGCTACATTAGGTTATTTAAACTGGTGTCACTCTGAGCTAGAATTTATGGTCAGCGACTAAGTGTAAGGTCAACGTTTCAAATGCGAGTTTTGCGACTGTGAAATACTTTTATACATTATAGAAGCGAATATTAAATGTGCACTAATATTGCGAAAATTTTGTACTTGGACAGCTTAGAATGAAAATACTTCTGTTTATTGCAAAGGGAAACAATAGATTTTCTAAAACACTGTCTGTCATACACTACTTGAAACAGGTCATGTCGACCAAATCATGTGGAAGAACTAACAGCAACGTATATCGGAAGGCAGTAAGATCTCTTGCCTTTTGGTTTGTCAGTACTCGATAGCCACTTCTAGGCGAAAGTAAATGAAGAAAGGCAGTGCGTTTTTGTTACCAAGTAACGTCTTCGTCAATTACTTTAGTTTTAATGTAATCTACGAGTAATTGCTGGTGTTTGATATTAACATGAAAAGGATTCCGTAGACAGGGAAAGAACCTGTTCTTGGGAAACTACTTCTATAGTGATCAAAAGATACTAAATGATGTTCAAGCACTTGTGTTACAGCAGCAGTATGAATAAAATGATATTAATAATAACAGTAATAATCGAATTATCCGGCAACTTCACACTTCACAGTGGATTTTCTCGAACTAAGAAATTTGCTGAATTTGTGAAAAATCAAAATGGCTTCACATCCAGCCTATGATGCCTAGAAGAGTCTTTACATCCTGCTGACATGAGAATAGCATAATCTCTGCGTCAGAAGCTTGCTTCTACTTGACCATTTAATAGACTCGCATTTTTTCCACCGTGACTAATTTTGTAAGCTAAGCACATCATCCGTTACAGCACACTCCTGGGGCTGGGTAATGTGGCCATAATGGTCTGGTGGAACGAGCTATCACAGATGCAATGCGTGGGTTCAGGCATTTACTTTTAAGAGGCACAAACAGATTTATTTTACCTCTGGTAACCTCAAGAGAAAGACGTTATAATCCAGAATCCGCATTAAACATCACGTTCCTTCATAACCAACTGAGCAGAGCCAGTTTTCGTTGGGAAATGACAAAGCGGAAGTCATGGTAAACAGAAATACAGTCGCCAGTAAACTTACTTACATTAGAAAATTTTATTTTATTTGATGAACCGATAGCCATTTAAAGGGACAGGGCTCTTATTTTACTTGTACTTGATTGAACTAGAGACGTTTAAAAATTTGGTGCTGGACTGTGATTCGAATTCGTATCTCCTCTTTCGAGGATCTGAATCTCTCGGAACAGTATAGTTCAGTCATTTCGTTCCTGTTCCCAAGACTGCAATCTTCTCTAGCTCTCTTCCAAAGGTAAGTATGTGGGTCTGAAACCTGATCCAGTACAAAAATATTCATAATTTCATTTCTAGCTTTATCAAGTGCACACCCACCTGCTAGTGAAAATTAACGCGCAATTTCAATGTCTGTTCATGTGTTGCCAACAATCGCAACAGGTGTCGTTATTTCTGGTCAAACACGCACACATCTTACTGTTCATGAGTAAGCAACTGATACTTAAGCTATATTCGTGGATGCGCGGTAGGTGTGCAGTTCGATTGTCGCTTAGGCACAAAAGTTTGTATCCTTATTTTAGATTCAGACACCTAGCGGCTCGTAAGAAAAACCGATACGTAACATTTGATTTTTCTTAGTTAACAATCGGATTACGTGTTGGGTTCGTATCTCCGTCACAGAACTTCACATCATGCACTTCATCTTTAAATGCATGCACACTTTGTTACTTCAGAATGGAGGTATATCAGACATCTTTCGTGGTTAGATAACAGGGATGAAAGGGTCTTGATAGGAGTCACGGTTTATTACAAAAATTGTCGTCTTTTATTTTCAAGTTTAGATTTTGTTACTGGTATTGGCAAAACTTTCGGTAGTTCATGACTCTTCATGGCTAATAATCAATATGATGTGATTAGATTAGATTACATTACATTAGATTAACTCTTGTTCCATAGATCATGAATACGACATTTCGTAATGATGTGGAACGTGTCATTTTAATGAAAGATTTCTTTAAATACCATGATTCAATTTCTTTACAACAATTTTTTACACACTCTCTCATTGCTTTTTATTTCTCTCTCTCTCTCTCTCACACACACACACACACACACACACACACACACACACACACACATTCTTTTTTATTTTTATTTGTATGTTCTGCTCGACTATCGGCGAGGCAGGAAAACGCCTGTGAATGACTTTCTTAGTTTTGAGTGCACTTACGAAAGAAATATAAAAACAACAATGAGAGTTACTGATTTATGATGCTCAGTTTGCAGTCAGTTCTGAGTATTATTAGTAACTACGCTCCAGTCCCTAATCCTAGTTACAGAAAGCGAATCAGACGCATTACGTATTCCAGGCCGTAGCAGCCGCGACTTGGAGACACCAGCTATGGTCACTTCCCAGACCGCTGTAGGATCACATCGGTTCGTCTTCTTCCTGCTGGTACTGTAACTGAGATTTGGCAACAAGGCAACGTATGTTTGGCAACTCTGTGATCGACGAGTTACTTCCTGGTGTGCACGGAATTAAGCCTCAAAGTTCACTTGATTTTACCTGTCATTTCCATTGAATAATCTGAGTTATTATAGCTTGAAGGGTAACAAAAGATTGAAAATTTACGGTTTTCAGCCCAAGAAAGTCGTTGCAGGTGGAAATCGCAACTAATCTCGACCTTTAAATAGCGGTTTACGAGTTCTAGTTACTATTTCCGTCGTAATAGGAAACTGAGACCCGTACCCCCTCGCCAGCTCTGTGGTAACGTGCTGACATGTGAAACAGCGTCTGTTACGGTTCGCAGTTCCAGTCTCACTGACTGAAACGTTTTTATCCCTTCTGTGAAAGAGCTACAAGCAGTCAGATCAAACATCAATACGGAAATCGCAAGAAAATGCTTTCAGCTCATAGTGCAATGTTGAAAAACTTACAATGCTGCACAACAGGTATCGCCTCTTTCCGCTGCTGACAAGCGAATTTTGGGTTTCTAGGAATACGTAACTATATTTATGAAATGCCACATTTGCATACCTCTTGAGTATGACACAGCATACGAATTCAACACAGACCCTATCAAAATCTAAGTGAGTAGTATTTTACTAATTCGTGTCGATAGAGGCATGCTTGCGTACAGATACTTTCGTCGTAAGGTTATCATCGTTAGTTTTATTTCATTTCTTATAATACAGTGCACAATTTTCGTAAGGTTTCCTTTAGTGTTGTTAAAACAATAGTAAACATGAGAGAGAAATTAATCATCAACGATATATGCGAATTCTCTGATGTTACCTATGACAGTCTGACAATGCACATGCAGTTTATTGATTACATGCATGTAGAAAATTTGTTCTGAGTTAAAGCTGTCAATCAAAGTTTGAAGAAGAATAAAATATCACTACCACACGACGGCTAATGTAGAAAATACTTTTCTGACATATTATGGCACGATGCGCTCTCCCTGCACATCTTCGAGATGCATCTGCTGCCTGCTGTCTATTAAACCTGAATAGGACAAAAGTCACAGTAGTTAGTCCTTTTTCCACATGCGACTACTTTGGGTTGAGAAGTGAAGGGAATTTGTTCAAAGTTCCATTAGATTGATAACTTCAGCAGAGAGCAGAATTGCGTTTGAAAAAATGTAGCACTGAATGTATTCGAACTCGCGACATCTTATCTATGCTACAAGCTGACACGGAACTACAACAGCTCCAGAGCTCGGCAACTATTCCTCCAGAACTTTTGGATTCCACAGCACTGTGAGATTATGCATATGGCCATGCCTTGATTTCTGAGAGACAAACAGTTACAGCTTTTCTTTTGGACTGAACGACGTTTTCTAGTAACAGATAGCGCAATAGAATAGCTCAAGTGAAAAGGAACACTTCTTATTTAAACTTCTGCTTCCTACAATGTTGGCAGTTGTGTGTAGGTGGCAGTAACGTGATTTTATTTCTGTGATTACAAAATAGTCGAATGTATGCACTGGGTAGCCGAGGCAGCTAGTTCATGGTGATTCGGTCAACCAAGTAAATGAATTTACTGAACATGCTGCAAATTACTACAGGGAGCCTGTGTGTCAGAATTCTCATCCAGTGTGGCGCAACTGCGTTACGATAGAAAAATGACTCGCAGAGAAGAGGATTTCGTGGTCTGTTGGACGGATGGTAGGTTGTTATACCTATGGTCTGGGTTCGATTCCCACTTCTGTCAATGATTTTAGATAGGGAGAGACAGATTCCATTCTCTCCTGGCTACACCAAGTGAAGGAGATATAATGGCTGCGTGGTCAGAAAATTCACATTAAAGATGATATTCCTTCTTTACCAAGTAGACGGTAGGTTGAACCACAATAAAGTCTGGAGTGGCGACATGTAGAAACTCTACCACCAGTAACCTTTCTTATACTAGTTATTTATTTCAAGTGACGACACAAACGCTATGTATGGTCACAGGACACTTATTCCATCTTTTATTTGAGCTTCTGTATGTCGATAAAATTGGTTCTGAACTGGGAATGCAACTCAGACCGCCCTTAACGCGGAATTTGATCCCTTCGTGGCAATACAGCTCGGCTACAATTTGTTGTTTGTTCAAAACTGCAGATTCCTCAACACCTTCACATATTATGCGTGAATGGGATCGAATCCTGGCCCGGCACTAAAGATTTAATTATGTATTATCAAGCTCTAGCATGAGAACACCTGTCTGCTGGTGGATAATAATTTTGATTTTTAATGTATTTTCATTCGCTGTCACACTAACGATATCTGACGTTTTTAACTCCCAGTGAGACACAGAACTATTTGCGAGATGACTGTAAGTTCAAGATGCTATTCTGAGCAGCTGGTGGAGAAAAATTCGGTAGCTGACGTCTCTTTGTGTGTAGTCAACAACGATATGTGTGGGGCTCTATTCCCAGTGAGCGCTGAACTCTTCGTCATATTATTTCAGTTCAAACATGCTCACATGTCACTGCTGGTGCAACAAACCCATATTTAACGTTAGTTTTCTCTAGAATATAACAGCGATAGGTGCCGGGTTGGAGTCCTGGGAAGGAAAAAATTAATTTTTCGTCTCGTCATTCCAGTTATAACATCTAGTTACTGCCGCGAAATTCCGATATGTCACATTTGACTGTGCTTCGATAGCAATCCGATTAGGTTCCGGGTTCGAATCCGTGTCCAACACACAGCTTTACCTCACGGCATTTCAAGTAAGTTACTTGTGAAGAAGCAATATTTAACATCTCTCGTAGTTCGTTAACAGGGACAATAGATGCTGGGTAGGAATTCGCGTCTGTTAAAAATGTTTGCGTTATGCAGTTTAAAATTGATATTTGCTAACTGATACTGTCTAAAATCGAGGTATATCACTCTCTGTATGCCTAATCAGGAATGACTGTTAGTTTCCGTCAGTCACGAAATCTTTGCTTAGTCTGCATGAGCTGGGTTTGAATCCATATGCAGAACATGACGGTTCGTCGTGTCATTTAATGTTCATACATATTCTCAACTAGCTGCTCGTGAATAACTTAAATTTTTAATGTCATTTTGTGGTAAATAGATCAAATGGCTCTGAGCACCATGGGACTTAACTTCTAAGGTCATCAGTCCCCTAGAACTTAGAACTACTTAAACCTAACTAACCTAAGGACATCACACACATCCATGCCCGAGGCAGGATTCGAACCTGCGACCGTAGCGGTCACGTGGTTCCAGACTGAAGCGCCTAGAACCGCACGGCCACATCGGCCTGCCCCCACCATCTGGTTGGTATCAATGCATTACCTTATAATCCATTATATATAATCATTTTCATAGTACACTTGATATTATAGATGAGTAGGACACAAGACAGGACATAGATAATGTCCGTTTGACGTCAACAGTGTGTAACATTTTACTTTTTTGAATAGGACAATGTTCCTCTCCAATAATTTTTAGATTAGTTACAATAAGCTTACGCTGCAAGAGAATTCGCTTGTATTTTTCAATATGTGGTCTGTTGTCGGTTTGAAGGCCTTCCATAACATCGGCAACGTAGTGCAACTCCACCGAGAGCTGTCTGGAGTAGGGTGGGGTTAGCTATGTGAAAGTTGCGAGCTGTCGAAGACGATCTTCATATTCCTAATGCGATTAGGACATCGTATACTCTTGACGACGTTTAGCACCTGTGCGGTCAGTCACCCAATTTCAGAATTCATTTTGAGTAATCCTGCTAAATTCCCAAAATACTGTCTTTTTATATTGATGAGTAATATGGATAGTCGTCACGTTCATGTGCCGTCTACAACGCAAATTTAATGTTACTATCCTAGGAACTAACCTGCAATACGTTTTGTATTTCATAATCGGAACTATCTGCATTAACCGTCATCAGAGCAATGTCAGGGAACAGAGTGCAGCAGTGCCTACTTGAGGACCTGCTTGAGTCGTGTTCTAAGGAAAGGGTAGTTGCTGGTTCACATTATATTACACTAGCGAGAAGTACCGACTTTTCCTTTTCTCTGCAAACATCCAGAACTAAATTCAGTAACTAAATGCTAAGAATATATTTTCATTGTGCCAACTCAAAGATCAATAGATATGGATATAGATATAGATTTTTATATTTAAAGCCATTCTCTTTCTGCGTTGGAATAAACATAATTCATTATTTGCTTGTTCTTGTTACGATTGTTATTGTCATTCTCTCACTCGCAAGAGTCTTATGCTGATGCTGTATGAATAAATTATGCCATTGGACACAAAGCGGTTTAGTTTTGAGACCTAACCCACGAGGGGGGAAGGCACAGTGGTCTGCTTCAGGAATTCCAAGCAATAAAACACAAAAAACAACCCAGGAAGGGTTCGAACAGCTACTTTCACGCAGAGACATGCATTTGGAATCTGTTCATCGTTACGGGGTCAAACAAGAGGGTAACATTACTGAAACAATGATCGGGCTACTTAGTATATAATAGAGCATACAGATTTCAAGGAGGAAACGTATGAAGACGCAGACTTCCTCGTTATCAATATGTGCGGCATATCTTTCGTGTTAACGAAAGTAAATTCCCGCTTTACCTCTTCTTACGTGTCAAATGAAATGAATGCCATGAGGAATAGAATATTTGTTGACTGCGTCTCTTCTTGCTTCCATCCTTACCAACATATTTCTTCATTCTCGTGGTAATCATGACAATCTATGTGCATGCTGCAAACGATTGCAAGTGGACAAATTCGACATCGAGGTGCAAAGCGTTTGGTATCTTACATTATATTCAATTCGAATCAGATTCCGGTGTATTTTTACTTCGTTTGTATTTTTAGATGATTATGAACGTTACGGAAATTTATCTCACATGCTTTATGTTGAATGAGAAACATTGAATGATCCGTTTTGCTTTCCCTACGTTGAAATGATATAATGTCGGCGTCAACAGCCTTCTTCCACGCCGGAAGCTGAAACTTGTATCATTCTGGATTAATGATAATTGAATGTCTCATATGTATACATAGCCCACAAGGCGACGTCAGAAACCACCAGGGGAGAACGCCGCATAAAAACCAAACGTGCGCGCGCGTCTCCACTCTGAAGAACCGTATCGGAGAATCACGGCAAGCATTTCGCTGAAGAGCTGCCTCGTCAGAGAGCCGAGAAATGGCAGCGTCGTAGCAAGTATTTGTCAACACTCTGATAGTGCATTTACTTCCGGGTGTAGGTCGGCGTTACCTCGCTAAATTCACTTAACATTCGTTTTCCACATCGAAGACTCGTACGATATAATCCACTGCAAGATGACACAATTAGAAAGTATATTTAATTTCTGGACTCCAAGAACGGCGTTCTTCACATAAGTAACACCTGTTTGTGTGTGCATTCGGGAGGACGATGGTGCAATCCCGTGCCCGGCCATCCTGATTTAGGTTTTCAATGATTTCCCTAAATCGCTTCAGGCAAATGCCGGGATGGTTCCTTAGGAAGGGCACGGCCGATTTCCTTCCCCATCCTTCCCTAATCCGAGCTTGTGATCCGTCTCTAATGACATCGTTGTCGACGGGACGTTAAAACAGTAATCTCCACCTCCTCTGTTTCTGTGTTTAAGGTTGCGTTTTGAGGCTCAGGCAACATCGCAGTGACTATGGTCCGCCTCTGGCCGCCAGTGTGTCGTTAGCTCAGAGGTTCCCTTGTGCGTTGCAGTGCTTGTACTATAAGTTCGAATCACGGTAGAAGCCGCTGACTAAAACATTTTATTTTCCATTTTAATTAATGGAGTTGCAAACTGCTAGTAAACATTTCTTATGCGAAATCTGAAGAATGCCTTTAAACATCAATCTTCGTCCGATTTCGACTTAGTAAATTAAGTTAATATCATGGATTTCTGCTTTGCAAATTCCAAGGTGCTTCACTGTAAAATAGGTCCTGAAAAGACTCAAACCGACTGTCAACGATATAAATTTGAGCTTTGTTCGTCATATAGGTCTAACATGTCAGAAGGTTGTTTATGAAGTGCACATGTTCATTAATATAGTTCACATCTTCTAAATTTTTGCAATAGCGTTTAACTGTAGACGTTTTCTAACACCGGCGTTAGCAATTCCTTTCCGTTCTCTGAAACCTTCAAAACGACAAATTTTTCTGGTTTAAATCTGATGACATTAACTATCACTTCCGATCAACAATAAATACTTCATGAACCCATACATGGAACTCCAAATGTGCAGTGTGCCTGCACTGCTACAGAGCATGCATTGCAAGGTATTCACACAGTTTATCGCATAGACTTACCATAAGGAATGAAACAAGAACTGTAATACATTTTACACCACAGACGCTCACTCTGGCTTGACGAAAACATCCAATTATTGACCAAAAGTTGCACAAATAATTAAGTTTGAAAGGAAAAGAAACGAGGTATGAAGCATTTATAAATTCATCGAATGTAGTGAGGTGGTTTAATTTCGTCCCAGTCTATAAAATTAATTTCGGGCCATACTCAGCTCTTGCCGATTACCCGCCTACTAATCAGGGCGTCTGTCTCCTATGCTTTTGAGCGTGAATGGAAATTGTAGAAATTTTCTGTGGAGCTACATTTAATAATTAAGCGTTTCAAATCATCAAAAGCGATGAGCGGTAGCAGGCGCTTTCGATAAAGAACGGGGGAGTGCAGCGCCGCTGCTGTCGCCACGGCCGCTGCCAGTAGCCAGCAAATGGATCCCGGAGCTTTGCCGCATACGGCGTCCAGAGGAGGACAGTCTGCAGGAAATCTGCCGCAAAATCGTTACTAGATAAAATTTTGATATCGGTGTGTCACAAAGCGAAATAGATTGAATCTGCGCTACCATTACATTCACGTCTTCAGCATTCAGACAGAAGAGGCTATAAAAATATTTTATGCCAGCTGCTCTCGATCCACTGACATTATGAACAGAAACAACGCACGCTACCGCTAGACCACAGGCGTAATCAGCCTAGAGTCTCTCTATCTTGGGACAAGTTTTCCTCCAGGAAGTGCCGCAGTCTACAGTGTTGCCAGATTGTGCAGATAACCGGACTTAGAGAATTAGCGAGTTGGCCAGTTTCTTTGTCCCATGTCGCGATCGGCGCGGACTTAGCCTCTGAAGCGGCCGGCCGCCGGTCAAGTTTTATGTCAAAGAGTGTACTCATACGCGGACACAGAATTGTTCAAAAGAACTACTGTTTCTGCAGTGACTTAGTTAAGGTAACATCTGTTTCTTTATTATTTTTAGCTAAAATTTTTTTTCTTGAGGGTATTTTTGTTCTGCCGTTGAAACTACAAAAATGCGTGATTTTTTTTTTCACCAGACGCGTTTCGCTTTATTGAGGTAAAGCATTATCAGTGGTGGTGATTTTCGGTTGATTTCTCACTTACGTCGGGAATGCCGTCTGATAGCACGTCTCTTTGTTTTTGTGTTTCTAAGCACAAGCTTCATAGAAGCACAAAAAGAAACAGAATACAGCGGTCCGCATAAAAGTATGTTGTGAAAAAACATAAAAAATGCATAGTGCTGCAGAACAACTAAAAATTAGATCAAAATTATGAGTGTCTAACGCAGAAAAACAACGATGTGCTAGCAAAAAAATGGCTCCGAGCACTATGGGACTCAACTGCTGAGGTCATTAGTCCCCTAGAACTTAGAAATAGTTAAACCTAACTAACCTAAGGACATCACAAACATCCATGCCCGAGGCAGGATTCGAACCTGCGACCGTAGCGGTCTTGCGGTTCCAGACTGCAGCGCCTTTAACCGCACGGCCACTTCGGCCGGCGATGTGCTAGGAGACGGAATTTCCAGATGTAAGCCAGAAAACAACCGAAAATCACCACCATTGATGATGCTTTACGTCAACAATAGCGAAAGTCACCTGGTGAAAAAAATCACACATTTTTGTAGTTGCATCGACAGAACCAAAAGTACCTTCAAGAATTATAAAGCAACTACGCCACTATTGCCACACAAATGAAGAAAAATACTTTACTTTATGACAAGTGAATGGACAACACCTGCTACGCATTCTGTTCCACAAAATCATTAGTGGTTTTGCATCGGCAGAACCAAAAATACCTTCAAGAATTATAAAGCAACTAAGCCACTATGGCCACACAAATGAAGAAAAATACTTTTACTTTATGACAAGTGAATGGGCATCACTTCCTACCCCTTCTATTCCACAAAACCATCAGTGGTTTTGGAGTAATGTAAGTAATCGTCACTCGTATTGTGAACAGTTTTGTCTATTCACAGCAACATGTAATGGTTTTCGCAACAGCGTCAAACCAGTCATTATTTGGAGACCTTATGTATAACGTGTGCTCTTCATATACATTCTGTTAAACTTTTTGTTAAATATTAACAGAAATTGTGATTACTGTATCCCTCATGGAGGAAAGGATTTTCATACAAAGTGGTCATCCATTAGTCGACAGCCAAAACTGGTCGCTCAAAGTATAGTATTGCAGCTGGAGCAGAATATGACAAACTACGTTATTTAATCGTACTGATCTGAAACTTTTATAGTTTTCTTATATCACTATCAGTGGCACTGTTTTCATGTTCTATTGTGACTCGTACATGGAACTGCTATAATACTGTCCAGCTGTGTAGTAAGAACAATGGCAACAGCGAGATTTATATACGATTTCTGATTTTCCAAGGCAATTCTTCTTTTCTTTAGTGCAATCCGTTGACTACAAAGAGGACAATGGTCTTACTGTTAGGCTAATACATGCGTTTAGTTTACTTGTGGGAATGTATTCTGGAGATGCGGGTTTCAAATCCCAGTTTGATTTTCCTAATTTACAACGCATTAGCTGGTTCACCGGGGCCCAGATTGAAATGAGAGTCATCGCTGAAGTCAATGGAATTCCAGACCGTAGACGTGTCTGGAGACGCCCCGAACAGCGGTGAGATACCAGATGACTGTCATCCGCCACACGGCCTAAAAACCAAGAATGATCTACATCTACATGATTGCTCTGCAATTCACATTTAAGTGCTTGGCAGAGGGTGCTATTTCTTTTTATGGCAGGCCTCCGGTGGCTGTCGTGCGCGGCACTCTTACGGCACATCGGTACTTCGACGATATTTTACGCCCTGTTTTGCTTTCCTTCTTGGCATGCCATCCTAGCCAGCGTGATAATGTCCACCCGCACAGTGCGCTTGTCGTCGTGCTTGCCAATCCCTACCTTGATGAGCATTCTCCCCGTGTCGCTCTCTAATTGAGAACGTTTGCAGCGTTATAGCAGGGCCCTTCAACGAGTTCGGGATTTTGAAGATATAACGCTTCAGTTGGACAGAACTTTCCACGATATCCCTCAGGAGGTTATCCAGTAACTCTGTCAGTTAATGCCAAGACCTAAGGGCCAGATGTGGACCAATGCCTCACTGACTTGCTCAATTTGTGAAGATCTTTGTCTTGAATAAATTAACCATTTTGTATAAAATGGTAATAATTTGTTTGTCTGTATATGTACATTATAGCTACCGATTTCCATTCCGTTCGGATAATTTCTTCTTGGCACGTCGGGTTTTTACATTTGTATTTTCTGTAGCCATGGAAGGAATGTGCATCAAAGGATGTAATCTGAACCAAGCTCCTTTTGATGAGGGCTTCTTATTTATTTTTTTACAAGTGGAGAAGAAATCAGGCAAAGAACATAAAACTTCATTAGATGAAGTAAAAGTGCAAATGTTGCATGACATTGCTGGCTAGGATATCCCAGGCCGTGGTTCAGCTGCCTGTCTGAAATGCTATTCTTCCTCCTTGCACATTGGTCTCTTGAATATATGAGAATTACTTTGTATGTGTATTTATTGAGCGTAGAAGAATGCAATCGATGCGTGTGTAGTGTAGTGTCACGCGATGATGATGATATGAGAACTGAGAAGATGAAACCCGATACCAGCACATTGCCTACTCCTCTCGAATAGCACCAAAGGCGCCCCGAGCTTAAAGTCCCCATCCCAATCACGAGAGACCATCAACTGTGTCACATGCCCTCACTTCATGAGGCACTGCGGAGAGGTAGGACTTTAATCCAGGACAATGGTGCAAATACTGGTGGTCGGGAATCTTATGCCACCACCTCTCCTTCCATTGCTGGCCAAATACTGGCATAGAAAATTTCATCCACTCCAGTATTCGAACCAGCTTACTTCTGAGTCGAGCGCCAGAGCACAGGCATACGTTAGCGATCTTGGCTCTTGAGGCGGATATTAGGTGTAGTAAGAGTACCTAACTTAAAAGTGACAAAATTTACAGAAAATAATTTACAATCCTTTTGTAAATGTATTAACTGTGGCAGGAAACGACGACCATGGAAGCCAAAAATAATAGAGTAAGAATTGGTTGATTTATTTCGCAAAAATTAATGTCGTTAAAAAATTAATTCGCGATATGAATACAATAGTAAGCCTGCAATACGAGTACCCTGCTAATTACATTGTGCAGCAGTAAAGAATTAACGTTTCATACACGATAAATTAAAAGTTTCATGATACAGAGTGTAGCTTGCTGTGAGTAAAGAAAAGAAACAGTAAGACAAATAGGCGGCCAAAAGAAAAGATAGGAACAGATTCTGTCACAGTCACTCTTACTGAATTTGACTAAAGTTTTCAAGGGTGGGATAGGGGGGAGGAAAGGCAGATGCATTAAAGAAAGAAATGTCCTGTGTATTATAAGGTAGGCAGAAGATCAGAAGGAGCAAACTTGGATGGTTCATGCTGAATATTGTGATACGCCCTGAAGACTGGAAAAGTCTTTTATAACCATGTATGAAAGGTCGCGCAAGGTTTTGTTTGACCTCTTATTACTGAAGAATCTACCTGCGAAATGCAAGCAAAATACCAGCTTTTGTACTCATGTAACTCATGTAATAAGGTAACATAAGTACGAGTAATTTGGATTTTAAAGTATCGTTAAAAATGACTAATATGAACACGGGCGTCTGTAATTGTATCGCTAAAGCAAGATGATGCACTAAAAGACCAAAATGGAAATACTCTGTGCTACACAGTTCGAGTTTCTATTTCAGTACTAAAATCCCTGACGGGCTTTCGACTCGGTAATCACCGGGAAAATCGTAAGTGATTGATATTAGGGCCCATACCTCTGAGATTTTGTTTACTAGTCTAGCTATTTCTTTCGACAGTCACGGAAGAAATTAATGGAATTTATTAACTACTTTATGGTCTCCATCACTGACGAAACTAACGTAAAAATCTTTATTTATATTGATCTGACTGTGGTAAAAACACGATGAATTCAATTTAAGTGCAACGAACTGATACGTTCAAGGCACATGCAGACATATTCACATTCTTAACCATCACAGTCACTGAGAAACTTCCGGAATTCCTCGATGAAGCCAATAAGCTAGTAGATTCTTCTCTATCACAGTTTGACGAACATTTCTGCTAGGCGCAGCACTGTCACACAACGCAGTCTCCACCTTCCCCGACACGAAGGCATTCCCTAACACCATACATCATTGTAAGCAATAAATGAAGCAATCAACAGATCTTCCACGTGATACGCTGGCAGCCAGAAATGACATAGAATTCCAAACGAACACACAAAGACACCGTATCAATCATTTTCACCTATTTCAAAGTGGTTTAACATTAGTGCAAGCCAATAAAGAACGCCTGGCTATCAAATAAGGGTGTGACGAAAGAAGAGGGCACAGAACCATCAAGTTACCATGTAAGAAAGCGTGATATTACCAATACTGCTCATGCTATTCGGTATATTGATTGCTTGGCGGTTACATTAACACTAACCTATAACTGCTCAAAGACTACGCTATTACCTTTGACAAGGTGTAGTTGAAAAATACGCAAATATTTGGCAAAAACGCAAACATTTCAATTAACTTTAAAGATAAGAAACTCGCTTTATGAGGAGGTTCAAAGGTGTATTTTACAACAATAGCCTAATGACTTAGCTGTGACAGTAGTATTGATGATCATATGTGGAGTCCGTTATCACAAACAAATGGAAGTAAAAATGTTGGCCGGCTGGGGTGGCCGTGCGGTTCTAGGCGCTACAGTCTGGAACCGCGCTACCACTACGGACGCAGGTTCGAATCCGGTCTCGGGCATGGATGTGTGTGATGTCCTTAGGTTAGTTAGGTTTAAGTAGTTCTAAGTTCTAGGGGACTTATGACCTCAGAAGTTAAGTTTCATAGTGATCAGAGCCATTTGAAACATTTAAAAATGTTGGAGGCTAAAATAAATCCTAATGATATAAATTCATTTTCTGCAGTCAGTGCTGCCAAGCTTCAATGTATCTCAAGAACGATATTACAGAAAACCTAGGAGCTGTTGTAATGACAACTGCTTTGGGGGCTTCCGTAATGCAGTTCTTTGAATAAATTCAGTTCAGATTTACGAAACTGACAGTCTACTAATACAACTATAAGGCGTGTTGGGTCTGTATCACGTTAGATTACCAAGTTACACTGAGGAGCCAAAAAGCTGGTACACTTGCCTAATATCGTGCAGGACCCCCGCGAGCACGCAGAAGTGTCGCAACACGGCGTGGCATGCACTCGACTAATGTCTGAAATAGCGCTGGGGGGAACTGACACCAAAAATCCTGCGCGGCTGTCCTTAAATCCGTAAGTTTACGAAGGGGTAGAGATGTCTTCTGAACAGCACGTTGTAAGGCATCCCAGATATGCTCAATAATGTTCACGTCTGAGAAGTCTGGTGACCAACGGAAGTGTCTAAACTCAGAAGAGTGTGCCTGGAGCCACTCTGTAGCGATTTTTGGCGCGTGGGGTGTCTCATTGTCCTGCCGGAATTGCCCAAGTCAGTCGGAATACACAATGGACATGAATGGATGCAGGTGATCAGACAAGATGCTTTCGTCTGTGCCACCTGTCAGAGTCGTATCTAGACGCATCAGGGGTCCCGTATCACTCCAATTGCACACGACCCACACCATCACAGAGCCTCCACCAGCTTGAACAGTCCCTTGCTTGCAAGCAGGGTCGATGGACTCATGAGGTTGTCTCTATACCCGTACACGTCCGTCCGCTCGATACAATTTGAAATGAAACTCGTCCGACCAGGCCAAATGTTTCCAGTCATCAACAGTCCAATGTCGGTGTTGACGGGCCTAGGCGAGGTGTAAAACTTTGTGTCGTGCAGTCATGAAGGGTACACGAGTGGGCCTTTGGCTCCGAAACTCATATCGATAAATGGTTCGTATGCTGAAACTTGCTGATGGCTCATTATTGAAAACTGGAGCAATGTGCAGAAGGGTTGCCCTTCTGTCACGTTAAACGATTCTCTTAGGTCGTCGTTGGTCCCGTTCTTGCAGGACCTTTTTCCTGCTGCAGTGATGTAGGAGATCTGATGTTTTACCGGATTCCTGATATTTACGGTACACTCGTCAAATGGTCGTACGGGAAAATTGCCAATTCATCGCTACCTCGGAGATGCCGTGTCCTATCACTAGTGTTCCGACTATAACACCACGTTCGAAGTCACATAAAGCTTGATAACCTGCCATTGTAGCAGCAGTAACCGATCCAACAACTGCATCAGACATTTGCTGTGTTATACAGGCGTTGCTGACCGCAACGCCGTATTCTACCTGTTTTCTTATCTCTGTATTTGAATACGCATGCTTATACCAGTTTCTTTGGCGCTTCAATGTATATCAAAGAGATGCAAGAACTACTTAAACCTAACTAACCTAAGGACATCACACACATCCATGCCCGAGGCAGGATTCGAACCTGTGACGGTAGCGGTCGCGCGATTCCAGACTGTAGCGTCTAGAACCGCTCGGCCACACCGGACACTTCAGATCACAAGCAGTTAGTTCTAGTGTGTGTCGCCTGTAAAGATATTTTAGACAGGCAGTACATCAGTAACTTTCATAACACACCTTAAATCTGACATTTTATTGTTTACGTATCTGAGAAAAGTGGCGATGCCTTTCCGTCTGCCCTATCTGTGCATATAAATGAGAAACAACGGTAGTACATTGAGCTTGCAGAGGCCGTTTCGAGCAAGCATCTGTTACGGTAATTCCTGATTTTGTTTACACGATGAGGAGTATAGCGAGCAATACGTTCCATCCCTGTTCATTACTCAGAGATAAAGATCGTGCTAATAATCGTTACTTTCGAGTAAATTAAATGCATACCTCTATGTGATGTCACAAACGTGATGATATAATGAACGTAATTAGAGTCGAGGTAGACAATTTGAACAGTTTCTAAGCTGTCATATAAAGAGCAGGATGTAACTTTTGAATTTAGCATTTCGTCATCATCGACGTCATTATGAGTGTAGAAAAAATTTATCTGGAGACCCCTGGTGTACAAATTAGCAGCAGTCTATTTGTTTGGCTTACTGAAATAAATAACTGTATTTATTTGTAGCATAGTGTAGCTTATCTAACATGATGCGCAAGACACAGATGCTCGTAGCTCCAGAATATATAGGCTGTTTGACTAAGAATTTTTTCTTTTATCGATATCCACAATTCCCCTGACATTATCTTCATATTTCTGTTTCACTTTGTGTAAGTCTCTGTAATGAAAAGTGTAAATAGCCTCCGTAGGTGCTTTACGGTTATTACTGGTATTTAAATTTCATCTTTGCAACAACAATAAAATGCGCGCTTTGTAAAACAAGGCCAATGGTGGTATTTTAAAGCCGATTTTGAGTTGCATCAGGAAATGTTGTTTGTTTGCATATTTTTGGGGCACTCCTTCGTTTGGAACTGATGTGTTTTGACCACGCTCAGGTTTGTTCGCAGCACTACATATTTCTTGACGTGAAATACGACAAAATATAGAGCCATTCTGTTGTTCAGAGACACGTTTAGTCAGGAGTATGCAAACGAACATCATTTGTGCTGTAATGTGTCGTATTTCATATTTGCATAATTTTGGCACTGACGTTTCTTGCCTACTCTCACGTTGTTTTGCAGCGTTACACATTTCTTGATAATACGCGTGATTGAATACAGCAGTAGCAGTATTTACTGGCAAACTCTGAGGTCGTGTACATTTAGTTAACTAAATTTGTCACACAATTGCCCAGGATCACTATGATGATGTCAGGAGGTCGTAAAAAACAGTAGTGGTTCCCTGCTGCGTCAGTTTCACATAAATAAATGTGTAGGGCTTAAACCAATATGAGACTCGGCGGAAAACGTCAGTGCAAAATGGAGGAATACCTCAGCAACGTGCAAGCAGACGACACTTCCTGAAATCGGAAACAGAGTACCAGCACCGGCGACTATTTTTACTAAAAAGACGAAACGTGTATGATTATATAATTGCACATTTTCTGGTTTTTGCTCAGAGAGAGTTGAAGTATTATCAAATAAAAGTAGACATATTTCTCCCTCCTCTGGTATTTATTGATGTGTTGAATTCTTTCAACTGTCTATGGCATTTAATAAATGATGCTTTTAGTTTTATACGGGTCCAAGTGCCCAAATCATGATTTGTAGAAAATAAGAAAAAGGTAGTGAAAAGTATATGTGAGACATTCATGTAGGGTATATTATTAAAATACCACTTCTGTAAAGTTACAAACGGGTCTGAAGATCATCAATATAACACCATATCCAAAAAATACGGTATTACAGGGCCTGTGTTATTTATAATTACAATGCTGTGTTCCATCTGACACGAATGCGTGTCCGAGGGAACATTGCATCGTAACTCGGAACAACACAGGCACTGGAATACCGTATTTATTCGCCGACACTGGTCAAGCGACTTCCAAGTAAAGTTGTCTTGCACGAGCTCCGTCTAATAGATAAGGCTGATTACACGTATATTCATTAACACAAACTTATTCGAGGTTAAAACTTATTCTCCGTTTCATTGACAAAATTTTTGGTGAATATCCCATTACGCTTGCTAAAGCACTATTGTTCTCATTGAAATTTCTGAGACACTTTTGTTATCAGAAAATCTTTCCTGAAAATTGACTGATAGGGTAACGCTTGTTTGTAACTGATCATGTAGCCTCAATTTTTAAGATATCTGTAGGCTTTAGATTACTTACCCTTGCAGGAATCTACACCATTTAGCCAAATCCGAAGACTTCATATGTGTATTACGTAGCTTCACCGGAAATTTTGATTTATTGTATGTGAATTCTTATCATTCTCGCGTTTAGTTGGTTAACTGCTACCAAGATTAGTTCCCTTCAGGCGTCTTATGACTATTCACATGTATACTAACCATCAGTGACGTGCTTCGTGACTATGGGATTCTGGAGCTGTCTGTGGATTTCTTTCCTATAAGAGCTCCGCAGTACTCTTTCTTTTACTGTCACATTTATGATGTTTGGCAAGTTTTGTTGAATGACAGTCACAATCTTGCCAAATTTGTGGTGTATCCAGAACTGGCTATTAATGCTAATGACTGAATACGGTTGAATTTTGTGGATAAGTTTTTGCAACCGGATTGTGAAGTGGTAACACCATTCACGCATCAGCAGGATATGCCAGATTTGTATATCATATGTGTGGTGAGCATAAGGTTCTGAAGTTGTGACCGTATTATTTAATTTTTCTTCAGTTTCGTGTACTGTACCCCCTTCTACTCATATTCTGTGTTTCAACGTACACTGCGTGATCAAAAGTATTCGGACACCTGGCTGAAAACGACTTACAAGTTCGTGGTGCCCTCGATCAGTAATGCTGGAATTCAACATGGTGTCGGCGCACCCTTAACCTTGATGACAGCCTCCACTCTCGTAGGCATACGTTCAATCATGTGCTGGAGGGTTTCTTGGGAAATGGCAGCCCATTCTTCACGGAGTGTTGCACTGAGGAAAGGTATCGATGTCGGTCGGTGAGGCCTGGCACAAATTCAGCGTTCCTAAACATCCAAAAGGTGTTCTATAGGATTCAGGTCAGCACTCTGTACAGGTCAGTCCATTACAGGGATGTTATTGTCGTATAACCACTCCACCACAGGCCGTGCATTATGAACAGGTGCTCGATCGTGTTTAAAGATGCAATCACCATCCCCGAAATTCTCTTCAACAGGGAGAAGCAAGAAGATGCTTAAAACATCAATGTAAGCCTGTGCAGTGATTGTACCACGCAAAACAACAAAGTGTGCAAGCCCCCTCCATGAAAAACACGACCACACAACAACACCACCGCCTCCGAGTTTTACTGTTGGTACTACATATGCTGGAAGATGACGTTCACCTGGCATTCGCCATACCCACACCCTGCCATCAGAACGCCACATTGTGTACTGTACTTCGTCACTCCACACAAGGTTTTTACACTGTTCAATCGTCCAATGTTTACGCTCCTTACACCAAGCAAGACGTCGTTTAGCATTTACTGGCGTGGTGTGTGGCTTATGAGCAGACGCTCGACCATGAAATCCAAGTTTTCTCCGACCATGAAATCCAAGTTTTCTCGTCTCCCACCTAACTGTCATAGTACTTGCAGTGGATCCTGATGCAGTGTGGAAATCCTTTGTACATGTCTGCCTATTGCACATTACGACCCTCGTCAACTGTTGGCGGTCTCTGTCAGTCAACAGACGAGGTCGGCCTGTACGCTTCTGTGCTGTACGTGTCCCTTCACGTTTTCACTTCACTACCACATCGGAAACAGGGAACCTAGGGATGTTTATGAGTGTGAAAATATCGCGTGCAGACGTATGACACAAGTGACATCCAATCACCTGACCAAGTTCGAAATCCGTGAGTTCTGTGGAGCGCCCCATTCTGATCTTTCACGATGTCTAATGACTACTGGGGTCTCTGATATGGAGTACCTGGCAGCAGGAGGCAGTATAATGCACCTAATATGAAAAACGTATGTTTTTGGGGGTCTCCGGATTCTTTTGATCATATTATATTTAAACACTAGTCTTTAGCATTAGCTTGCGTTATTAATAACGTCCAGAGAAAATCCTTATGCTTCTTCTGGAATGTATGGGGGCATACAATATTTTCGAGTTTTTCCAGTTTTTCAAGATTATTTTCCCTGCTTCTCTGAATTTCAAATATACCATTGCTGCAGTAATATGTACATTTAACACCTTTCCAAAAACACGAACGTCTTCCCAAGGTCTGAGGTGATTGTGAGATTCCTTTAATTTTATCAAGTTACGTTCTTGAAGTCCATCCTCAACATTGATCTGGGGTATATCACTGATCTTCATTTTAGTGATACTGAGCATCTATGGACTCACTGAAGGAATGTCCTTGATATCAGTCCTGTCGATTGTTGCAGTCTCAAAATGTTTATGACGTTGAAATTTTTCAGTCATCTTCTTGACGTCTTCTGGTACGTAAGTCTTCATGACTGCCTTCATTTTCTCCAAAACAGCAAACCCCAACGAACTAAAGAGTCTGAATTTTGTGTTGCTACGAGAAATATACACTCCTGGAAATGGAAAAAAGAACACATTGACACCGGTGTGTCAGACTCACCATACTTGCTCCGGACACTGCGAGAGGGCTGTACAAGCAATGATCACACGCACGGCACAGCGGACACACCAGGAACCGCGATGTTGGCCGTCGAATGGCGCTAGCTGCGCAGCATTTGTGCACCGCCGCCGTCAGTGTCAGCCAGTTTGCCGTGGCATACGGAGCTCCATCGCAGTCTTTAACACTGGTAGCATGCCGCGACAGCGTGGACGTGAACCGTATGTGCAGTTGACGGACTTTGAGCGAGGGCGTATAGTGGGCATGCGGGAGGCCGGGTGGACGTACCGCCGAATTGCTCAACACGTGGAGCGTGAGGTCTCCACAGTACATCGATGTTGTCGCCAGTGGTCGGCGGAAGGTGCACGTGCCCGTCGACCTGGGACCGGACCGCAGCGACGCACGGATGCACGCCAAGACCGTAGGATCCTACGCATTGCCGTAGGGGACCGCACCGCCACTTCCCAGCAAATTAGGGACACTGTTGCTCCTGGGGTATCGGCGAGGACCATTCGCAACCGTCTCCATGAAGCTGGGCTACGGTCCTGCACACCGTTAGGCCGTCTTCCGCTCACGCCCCAACATCGTGCTGCCCGCCTCCAGTGGTGTCGCGACAGGCGTGAATGGAGGGACGAATGGAGACGTGTCGTCTTCAGCGATGAGAGTCAATTCTGCCTTGGTGCCAATGATGGTCGTATGCGTGTTTGGCGCCGTGCAGGTGAGCGCCACAATCAGGACTGCATACGACCGAGGCACCCAGGGCCAACACCCGGCATCATGGTGTGGGGAGCGATCTCCTACACTGGCCGTACACCACTGGTGATCGTCGAGGGGACACTGAATAGTGCACGGTACATCCAAACCGTCATCGAACCCATCGTTCTACCATTCCTAGACCGGCAAGGGAACTTGCTGTTCCAACAGGACAATGCACGTCCGCATGTATCCCGTGCCACCCAACGTGCTCTAGAAGGTGTAAGTCAACTACCCTGGCCAGCAAGATCTCCGGATCTGTCCCCCATTGAGCATGTTTGGGACTGGATGAAGCGTCGTCTCACGCGGTCTGCACGTCCAGCACGAACGCTGGTCCAACTGAGGCGCCAGGTGGAAATGGCATGGCAAGCCGTTCCACAGGACTACATCCAGCATCTCTACGATCGTCTCCATGGGAGAATAGCAGCCTGCATTGCTGCGAAAGGTGGATATACACTGTACTAGTGCCGACATTGTGCATGCTCTGTTGCCTGTGTCTATGTGCCTGTGGTTCTGTCAGTGTGATCATGTGATTTATCTGACCCCAGGAATGTGTCAATAAAGTTTCCCCTTCCTGGAACAATGAATTCACGGTGTTCTTATTTCAATTTCCAGGAGTGTAGTTGTCATTAGGGTCGTCTGACTCTTATTTTGACCGACGCAGTTGTCGCGCCAAAGCTTCAAATGAGTCTGTTCTCCAAAGTAGTTGCTTAATAATGGTAACAATACCGAACCCATTTCATTTCCTTCTCTACCAACAGTAGTCTCAGTCCAAACACAAATGTAGCTATTGACTGTATTACACTCATGTTATAGATGGACAGCTGCCTAGAATAAAACGTCTGTGAATGCGTCATTGTCGTAGAAATATTATTTGCTATATGCTCACTGCAATAACAAGTTTGTTATTTCACGGTATCTAACATTCAAGTATGTCGTTTCTCATGTGTTCTTGTGCCTGTTATTCTTGGTGATGATGAAGTATCAGTTGTGTTTTAAATATTCCTTTGAAGCAGTTTTCATCTGAGAGCTTAACTGCTCACAACGTGAACAAATATTTGTTCTTGGCCTCCCAAGGCGTAGATGAGAATATTCTTTTGTGAATATGCTCTAGTAATCCCTGCAGGTGATGCCAGTACCAACGTTTTTCTCCTTGTAACCATCAACATTCTGTTTATGCTCAAATTAGGGCTCAAAAACTTCTTACTGCACCTTTTTCGGCTGTGATGAACTCCTACCAATGAAAATAATTCGATGTTCTCTTTACTAGATAACCTTAATTCTTCAGTCAGTTTAAAAGGTTTGTTACTTCCTCGTGCTACATCATGGGCCATGTCTGCTATTTTCTTTACTCAGTGAGAACTTTAACTGCTTTGTGAGAAATGTGGAAAGCTATTGTATAAATTTCCTCTACATACCTTTAAGTGCTTACCCTTTCCATCAGGCAAACGATAGTGTCCACTGCCCTGACGCCTGATTTTATCTGAAGTTTCATGTTTACCATATCTGCCACGTTGAATAACATCAGTTGGAATTAGCTCCATCACGTATGATCCTTTACTTTGTTTTATCAGCGAGTCCATAGTAGCTATCTTATAGTCTTTTAAGATGCTCAATGCTCAGATCTCGGTAGTTGTGTGGGCACTGCTTATCTTCACCACAAAAATATAGACGCCAAGCACCATATCTGAAGCACATTTATTGGTCACCAAAGTACTCTCCCACTCAGTTCTTTTATAACTTTAAAGTAGCGAACATTGAGTCGTTTTTTAGGCATAAATACTTTTCATTAATTGTATATGACTTACTTTTATTGTCTGTTATCAGTATCGATACGTATTTATGCATTTTTAGACTTATTTCATTGCAAAAGTTGCGTAATGATTCAGTTATGATGTTAAAATCTTGTAGAGTAAATGTATCAATCTGAGGTCTGGGACCCTGCTGTGGAAACGATCGAGTCGAACGTTATAAGCGAAAATCGTTCCGCTACATCCGAGTTTGGATATACTCCGCTGGAAGCCCTTTGCTTACATATTTTTGGAGGTGGTGGTACGCATCAAAACAAGCGAAAAAGTCCAGTAAACATGACCAGAAGAGCTATGAACACTCGTTCACCTTTGCTATTGTGAAACACATCTCTTTTACTAAAGAAGTGCTCATGGCTCTTAAGATGTCTGTTTTATAGCCTGTTTTTGTAGACAGGTTTTATTGTTCTAGTCTGTACTGCCCTCTCTAAAAATATGGAAAGCAGTAAGCTTGCAGTAGAAGAGATCCACTGTCAGAGGCAACAGAACGATTTTCGCTTACAACTTTCGACTCGGTCATTTCCGGACCAGGATCTCTTGCTCCAAATTGATACATTTACCCTAATCTACCATCCATGACAATTTGTACCATCATCACGAAATCATCCTGCACAGTTTATTTGTTAATTTGTGTGTACATTCGAAACATTACCTATTCAGTGGTTACAAGACGATCCAGCCCACGGTAAAAGGCATTACGAATTGTACGATATTTTATATTAAGTCTGATGTTACGTTCATAAGTTTTTATATAGAATGGACAAAATAAAATTGGCCTGGAAAGTATTTCAAGCATCTTAACAGTGGCAACAATTTCATCTGCCGCAGTTTTGGATGATGTAAGTTGAATTGCCTGTCTTTGAGGACGTGGAATATTTTCTGGGCTAATTTTATAGTGAATTTTTGTGAATAACTGCGAACCTAACCTCTGGCATTATCTGTTTCAGTGAATGCCACCGGTCACCTTCGAACGTGGGCATGCTGTCCTCTCATCCGTAAGGTGGCTGTAGCCGGCGGCGTCTACCGACTAAGATTTGTCCTATCAAGAATAAAAGGCGGCCTCTTACACCTTTTGTGCGCCTCTCAGAATCATGACCTTTCAAGTAAATGTTTGCATCAAAGTACTGTAAATATAACAGTGAACAACTTTAAACCAAGAGAAAGTAACCGAAGGTGATGGCACTATCATCATTAAGTGCCAATCGACATCACCTCCATTTGCTGTTTCCACGTATTCTACAAGTTCATATGTGGTCGACACATAACACATCATTTTTTTCCCATTTCCAGTGTCATGCGCAGATAACAGTAGTGTCACCCATTGAAAGTAAATACTGAACTTTTGAAATTTTCTTTTTCTCTGTGTTCTTCAGTGATAACCTGATTCTCACTGAAGCTATTTGTATCGTAACGCAAGTTACGTTTCTTTTATTCGTTAAGAGAGCTGCTACATAACGTACATATGTACATAACAAAAATATTACACAAAGATGTATCTGTTTAACTGATCTATTATTGTAAGTGGTTAAAGTTAGGAAATGTTTATGATGTGGTAAAGCCACACAGTAGAAAAGTATATCACATAGCTGAATGTTCTATTTATATGTCCCAGAACCCATGTATAGCTAAGGTGTCATGCATATTAATCTATATATCATTATGGACAATCCCAGAAATAAATAAAAACAAAATGAATGTGTAGAAGTAGAAAAGTTCTCTGAATAAATCTATTTATCAACTGATGGGATTCCATAAATGGAAATTATGTTTGAAATATTTTATGGTTTGTTATCCAAATATACATATATATCATACAGGATTTAATATTCTGTTTACATATGCATCTAGATTTTATATGTAAGAAAAATATGCTGAGAAGTACTACATATATTATGATAAATAGTCTCATAGTAATAAAGATATTTAGACGTAGACTAGAATGGAAAAAAATTTCGTATATAAAGAAGTATATGTCGTAGATGACTGAATTAAGTTATTGGCTTGCGGTTCTGAAATATTTTGTAATGCTTTTAAAATAGTATTAAATATTCTATTTATGTATATCTGTAGATGTGACTCGCAATATAAGTGTGCGAAGATGCCATTTAATCCTGTAACAATGGTGCATAAAACTAACATATGTATATGTATATATTGTCATGAGGAATTTTGCAGTAATTATACTGTAGGCGTACATTTGGTGCAAACGACAATATCTTTGTAGAAATAAGATCGATCTGTATGCCATGTTTGGATATGAGTACAGTTTCCTCCAGGATTGTGAAGTTATTACCTCAGAGGAAGGACCATGACCTTGTCCTAACGCACAATGAAAGAATTCTATGAGAAATGTAGCGCAAATTGAATAGCGAGAAGAAGTGTAGGATTGAAAAAGAGCATACAGTATTAATCCACTTTTTATTTTTGTACATGTATAATTCAGATGGAATGTTTCAAGAGAACTAAGAAGAACTACTGTATTTCGTCAGATAATGCCATGCAAATATTTATTTCTGGATGCTCATTTTTCTGAAGCCTAATTGCAAACATCCGGTCCCGTATTCTGCAATTAACGAATCTATGACATTATTTAAAAGTCATATACAAAAAAGAACTGACTTACACCGTCTTCACTCATGTGATTTTTTTGATACAATGATTCAGTAAGAACATTGAGTAGTTTTGCAAGCATAAATACTTTTCGTTAATTATACATGTCTTATTTTTATTGTCTGTTATAAATATCGGTATATATTTGTACATTTTTAGAATTATTTGAATGCATTAATACGAAGCATGTCGGCGAAACAGATAATATCTACTCATCTATTCTGTTACAGCTTTCTATATGAAAACACTCATCTCTCCTATTGCAGGATATTAAAATGGATATTATAAAGTTAACTAAAATGTCCTATCTGTAAACGAACGCTACGTTCTAAACAGAATTTAAACGAAGCCTAGCGGTATTTCATCCGTTATTATTATTTTCTGTGTTTTTTGTGAGTAAAAGTCACCATTGTAATGATTTCAGGTGTTCTGAAGGCATCGCTATGTAATAATTACTATCTATGTGTAATATTTGCATGTTATGAATGTCTATGTTTCAAAAATATATAGATGTTATCTTCAAAAGAAAGAATTATATGTGACACTTATATAATATTTGAGAATCATAGAGATGATACATTTTAATTAAATGGCTATAAGTAAACGTTGTATAATGTATTTTAACCAGCAGAATATATGTATGTATGTATGTCGTGAAATATGAATAAAGAGCTTTAAATTTCTATGCCTCATTTCAATTTTAAAGCAACTTATTTCCTTTATACTCTCTGTAGCTCTGACAGCGGCTTATTCATATCATACCACTCAATTTATAAGTAAGGCAGGTGTAGAATAAATGTCAGCAGTTACAATCAGCAACAGACGTGCTTTGATTCCCTGTGTAGCACATTCTGTTTATTCCTTCACAAAAGAGTCGAAATACACACTGAAACTTATTACATTTGGCATACACATTAGTACAAAATGTTTCTATATCAGTTTTGTAAAAGCTGTAAACGTATTTTTCAGTAGTAATAAGTCAGTTTTACGAAGTGACAATTTTACACTCTGCAATCAGTCGTTGATTAGTAAGTGGTGTATGTCTTACCCTGAACAGTAACTTCTGCTTAAATGTCTATTTTTAAATCAATACCTATTTCCTACAAGAAAACAATATCACATATTCTATGTGTCTGTATTCTTTCTTGTGTTCATCACGTATAACAGAAGACATTCCGAGTATTAACTACGTATTTTTGTTTAATTAATTATCACCTCAGTCACCACATCCTGATACATGCAGAAGAAAATATTTTTTTCTGGGGCTAGTTAAAGAGAAATAATTCAATATTACTACAAGAGAAGTAAAGAGGCAGTTGATTTCACTGAAACACGACTAAGAATAGGGTGAAATGATGAATTATTGGGGTTCCCAGATTCTTTGGTGCTAGTGAATAATTCCATAGGAGTGGAGCATAAAGGTGGAGCTGGTTCAATGGCTCAGGAATACAATCCACTATATCTGTGATATGGCTGGTCATTCGTAAGGTAGAAGCTCCTTACTCGCAGTATGGGCCATGAATTTCTGTTGGATTGTCCTAAAACTTAAATCTGAGTGACGCCAATTGTATTGTGTCAATGGATAGTATTCGAAGAAGATAAGGAGAGAATGCTTATAAACAAGTACAATCAATTAGGGTAGATGGTAGAATGGAATTTAAAGACAGTGAGCATCGCATACAGTACTAAGGCAACTTATGTCAACCAGAACAATCATATATTGTTTCGTGGAGGCTATCTTTAAGCTTCTACCTAAACACATTTTGTGCATCCCTTTAACTTTGCGTCCGAGTAAAGTGAATGTGATCACACTGAATGGAGTTATACTGGCTCTCTGACGAGTCACACTTTAGTCTCGAACCTGATAGCTGTGCGTTTAAACTGAGACACAAATTTGTACATAAATCTTTCTAATATCGTTCTAGAGGACTGTTGGTTCGAAAATGATAAAAACTTGATGGAAGTACGATGTTCGAAGTTCCACATGGGAATGTATATAACAGGTGACCTTTAAACAAATTGTTCAGCGGAATGCAGGTGCCACTGGCCATTCGTTGTTTTTTATGACATCTCAGAAAGTGGGTTAATTATAGCATACGTCCGCTATGTCACTGTAGTAAAATTATAACTTTCGATTTCCAGAATGATATCCCAGTTGTAGGTACGCCAAAAAATAGTCGAGAACCCAAGAGATTTAGAAGTACATCTCTCACTTCATTACGGAAGATACAGGAAATCAAGCTTAAAGTATAAAGACATACTAAATATTAAATTCGTCTGACATTTATATAGTCTACTCTGTTTTATGTCAAAAGTTTTTTGCTGCTGTTTGTTTGAAAGAGGGGCAGTATCTCCATCTCCTACACCAATCTGATGTAGCTACTGATGATCAGATGATTTTACATCTCATGACGAGACCAGCGTCACTCCAAACCATTACTTTGGAGTTTGCGCGCTATGTTGCAGGCTGCCGGATAGTGGTCATGGGAATAGGGTCTAACTTGTCTGCATCCATCACTACACTTCACGTTGAAGCAGGATTCCTCCGAAAAGCATACCTTTGCTTCACAGCAAGCTGATGAGAGCGTTCAACGTATCGATTGCAGATTTTGGTGTTTGTAACTTCTGTAAATGTTAGTCGATGCAATGAAATATGTACAATTAGTGCAATCCACAAAAGATGTCATCGAACGCTCTACAGGGACAGTTCAACACCGACTGCAGTGTTCCAGCTTCGAATCAACACTACTTCGTTATGGCCAGTAACAGCTTCTGTGCTGCATATGACCGACGTCTACCCACAGATTTAACACACTCGCACACGTACGTACAAATTACTTTCATAGCTACATGCTCTGTACGAAGTGAAATGTCACGGTATGACAAACGAAGTTACCTGCTCTTCGATCATTATTTGACAATGGAAGTCACTTAGTACTGATAGTGCACTATTTGGCGTCGAAGAGAAGTGCTGCCACTTTTTTTCATATTTTCATATTTCCTCTTCATTTGACACATTTCACAAGCTCATCATGGCGTAACTGATCATTTCAGCCACATGCAAGGCCACATATGTGGGTTCCTTCTCCCTGGGATTTTACCAAGCTATGACTGGTACACTGTTGTGTACACCCAGCAAGATTGAGAGATCCTTACTGGCCTCTGCAGTTCCTGAGAAATTTACTTTTTTGCATTTAAATCAGTGTCCAATGAGGCCCATGCAGAGCTGGAGAAGGCAGTCCGTAAGTGCTACCTGTCTCAACGAATCAAAGCTAATGCAAGTGACAGGTACCCTACAAAATCCCCATGGTAGTTTGAAAGTAGTGAAAGGTAAAGTTCAATTTACATTACTGGAATACCTCACTCAGAATCTCCTTCTCATGAGGGAACAACCCTTAAGGTTTATCACTAATAAAATTCGCTTAACAGACTTCACATCGCTAATGATCAAACTATGGCACCCAGATGTGGCCTTAAGTTGGGAATTTCAGTGCAACTGTTCTCTTAAAGTCTCCTCATCTCACAAGAAAATTAATAAATTCATAAATGATCAGGGAGTATTAGGTACTGAAATGAGTAATTTTTCTCGTCAGACTTACTTTATCACGATATGAAACATGAAAACACAGAATTGAAACTGGTTAAAATGATATATAAAACAAATTAAAATTGACTGTCGCGGATGGAAATGGGCGGCTGGAAAGTTATTGGCAGTGGGCGGTCAAGTTAACACACAAATTAATCGTAACGTAAACGCTACCTGACGATAATACCTTGAACTGACAGTAACTGTGAATCTCTAGATGACAATTCAGTACGACATATCCTGCCTGAAATATAAGTACTTGAGATCGGATGTACACGGTTAAGTGAAGCCTAGCTTCTCAAGGAAAAGCCCCTAATGTGCGTTTGCAGCAGATATAGTCATCAATGTATTGTTGAATGTGTGATAAGAAGCCTGCTCGTACATTTGTAAGTGTTAAAACTGCTACCGTGTACTCTTCCAGTTACTTGAGGTGAGAATCCCAGCTGCCGTCCGCTGATAAGCATGACCGTACTCCCGCACGGATATTCCCCAATGCCAAGAAATATTCTCTCCTGCTTCTCTTCTCAAGGCCATCGCTACACGAGGAGCGTCGCAAAAAAGTTATAGTCTCCAGTTGTCAAGTGAAGCGCCTAAATCACGTCAATGGCGTAATTATAACACCACACCAGACACCTCTAAATAAGGAAGCTTGCCCCCAAAAACTATGCACACCCACACAACGTGCTCTGGTGTCAATGGCGGTCCACCTATTGTGCTGAAATATTTTGTCGTGCTCGAGGAGATCGTCCCGTGTCAGAAGCGTTTTGGGAAGCTTTATTCTCCACGCTAGTCCGACGCCAGCATGTCTGGCAAAAAATTCTCCACGAAACTGACAATGCTCTTCTCCCCAGCACGATATATTAAGTGGACACCACAGAGTCGAACGCGACATCTTGAACTCGTAAGTGGCCGGCACCGCCCGAGTCGTGCAATACTTCCCGCAGTTTGACGAAAGGCTCAAGACGATACCCTGTGGCCAGCCGGCCGCTAACCTGGTCTCCCAAGATATCAGTCAGTCAAACATGAAAGGCGCCGGACGCTGCAGTGTGCTGTGGCTCACGGGTCGAGCTGGACGTACCCTCCGAGAAAATACTGTCGCGGGCCCCTCCGCTTTCATCTCGGCCATACGTCCTTTCGCGCAGTCTAATGTAAACATCTCTCACGCATACTCGGTTATATGAATAAAGATTCACATTGAAATTATTATTTGCACCCAACTATAAAGCTAGTCACAAACAAACACTGTCATTCTATGTCACCCATTCATTTAATTGCACTGACGGTTCACTACATTACTGAGGCGATAATACTTCCATACACATTATCTAAATAAGAAAAATGAAAGGAAACGAACCCAAGGCCTTAGGTAAGTTTCAGTACCTCCCCCCCCCCCCCTCCCCCACTGGCAGACATTTTTTTACACTTAGGTTACAACAGTGTGACATGAAAAAAAAATGACGTAACATCATCCTTGATCGTTCTGACTAATCAGGGAAAAATGGGAGAAATCTTTGCCAACCATTAAATCTACGAATTCCTGGTGTGGATGCAAAACCGTTAGGCTGTACTGACAGATACAGTCCATTTAGTAGTGCTGTTACAACCATACGGAAAACATTAGATAGTAAACCATGTGATGTGTTTGCAGGAACTTATCCTATCCAGAGAAGAAACGACCATTACATTGATGTGTGTACATATTAAAGTAACAGAAATAAATGTATCTGCACTTATACCCATTACATCCTGTATATAAATTGACATAAATTAATCAATCGTCATAAATTAGTACAAATATGGTAAAAAATAGATGTGAACATCCAACATTTGGTGATGAACCAGTTAAATGAAAGCAATAATTTTATCAAAAATACGTGCCATTTTTAACAGAGTTACACCTTATGAGAAAAGTTTTTCAGACCCACAAACCCACTGGCCCAGTAAATCGAATACTATTTTAGATATAAGGATGACGTTTTGCTGTTAATAGACGAAATCAATACCGACATCAACAAATACATAAATAATTGATCGAAGTACAATCAAAAATAAAGTTTACGATGGCATCAGAGACTAATGAGAAATGAATTTTTCAGACTTGACAATAAAAAATATCAGCAACACACAACTTCGAAATAAAAAAATAAAAAAAACATACACAATGATAGACATCATACGTACAACATCACGTCATCCCAAAGCACATAAACACGAATAATTCCATACAATGATCAACAGTCTGACCAACCTATCGCTAGAAGAATGCGCAACACAAAAGGATCTAGCAGTTCTGCAATATATAGCACAGAAAATGACTATAGCCCAAATTAAATGCGTCACCAAAAGCTACAGGAGTAAGATTAACCTACCAAACAAAATAAAATATAATAACACAAGTTCACTCACGGGAAACAAAATTGCTAGTCCACACAATTAAGGCATATGCAAAATAAGCATCGAGATTGCGATAAACCTTATAAAGGATAAACAGAAAGAAATTTCGGAATTAGATACCGAAAACACACCAGAAACGCTATTACAAATCCATCCACATTCTTCAATCACATGAAAATAGAAAACCACAAAGACCAGACGGAATGACCAATGCAAATATCATACATAATTCCGAAGACATTAACGGTGAATATCTTGGACAACAGAAATTTATACGCATTCATATAACTACCAAAAAAGTACATTAAAAGGAAGAAACTGATCATAAACAAAAACATACCGTATACTTAAACTTTCATTGACATTATAAATTTAAATAAGGGGTAAATATTCATAACCAAAATATTATAGGTGCAATGATAAAATTAACAACAGAAGTTTACTCACTAATACCTAGCAACTCAAAGATCAATAAATTAAAGCAAAATTGTAGCCATATAACGTCGCTGGTGTCCAGTCATATAAAACTACGAAAAGTACAAAACACAGTAAACAGAACAAAACGGGCACAGTTAAAAAAAAAAGAATCTCGTCTACAACAACATTGCTGTTCGATATATGGCAGTATCGCTGCCAAAATTATATAATCACGCCCCTGTAAAGTATAACAGCCAAATCGTTAGACGGTGACAGCACCGGCAGAGTTCTATGGACGTCAAAGGCTACTACATGGAAGCACTATTATCTACTCACCAAATATTGTTAACAGTTATACATAAGAAAAGAAACGAAGGTTAACGAATTCATGTATTATTTGAAAGCAAAAATAAAATGACACTTTAGCAAAAATAGGCCTATCGCAAACCAGACAGTGGAAATATAGATATTTTAAAACAGCAGCGATTTGGGTTTCTCTACTTACAATGTCTCTCTAACAGACATACAGCGCTCCGGGCCCTCAAGAACACTAATTATTGATGTTCACGTCAGATCACACCAAGGGGACGATCCTGTGTTTCACACACATGGGAGTGAAAATGGCTAAACTAACTAAGTGTACAATTCAGCAAATAATTTCTGCATCAGAAAGTCATTTGAACCTACGTATAGATCAAAATCAAAGCGGCCTCAATACTTGTGACAAGAATTAAGAATTTTGAACCAATACTACGGATGCAGGAAGAAATCTAGGACAAATCTTATCATAAAAAACAGCTAAAGCGAAGTAAGTATGTAGCTCAGTTAACATTTAGCAGTAAATCTAATCCCTTAATGTAGGGCTACTTAGCTAGATTCACAGACCAATAGGTAGTTTATAACGCCCAGCAACTACTTGCAACACGAGCATAAACTATTAGACAAAGGCATAAAATATTATATACACCAGAACCACACATTATGCCGGCCGCTGTGGCTGAGCGGTTCTAGGCGCTTCAGTCCGGAACCGCGCTGCTGCTACCGTCGCAGGTTCGAATCCTGCCTCGGACATGGATGTTTGTGATGTCCTTAGGTTAGTTAGGTTTAAGTAGTTCCAAGTCTAGAGGACTGATGACTTCAGATGTTGAGTCCCATAGTGCTTAGAGGCATTTGAACCACACATTGTAACAAGAAAGACCTGATACAGCGAAATTGCCAAGAAGGCATCATAATTCAATAACAGTGCAAGCATCCAACATGACAGGAAAAGACTACATCTATATGTAAGGCAAACAAGAGAAAACAGGCAACATTGTACTAAATCGCATAATCCACGAACTCATCACCAACAATGCTATAGTCATAAAGGCAGATAAAGGCAATAGTTTGGTTGTAATAAACGAAAATGCTTACATAACTGAAGGAAACAACTTCGTTACAGCTAACAGTATCACAAAAATCAATAGGCAACCAACTAATAAATTTTGCAGCACAGACTATAAATGTCACAAATTCTTGCAACGCAATACTTACAGTTTATGGGAAAAGAACAAATATAGTTAAGCAGCCAAATACATCGAAAGTATATGTCCAACCCAAGACCCAACAAGAAAATATTCCTGTATGTCCAAAACTAGACAGTCCCACCTACCTCATTAGTAATAAGTTGAACAACTTGGGTACTAAGTATTACAGATATAAACAAAAATACATAACGTAAGTTCACGAAAGCTGGAGAGCAAAATAAAAAATACAAAAATAACAGCGGATGTGAAATTTGTATAATTTGACATCACCAACCCCTACATAAATATACCGGTCCTGGAAGCCATAAGAACTGTAGAGTACAACATACCCCAATACAAGAAAAGGTCTATTACCGGTGTATATGATCTCTTCGATTTGCTAAAATTAATATTAACACAAAGTTACTTCATCTTCGGTAATGAAAACTATACAGAGGAGAATGGGATGGCCATGGCTTACAGAGCACTATAGCATACATCATTTTAAACGCCTTATAAGAAATGTTTTTCAGACTCGCAAGCCCGTTAGACAAAATAATTGTATACCACTGTAGAAACGTTCAGGTTACTTTGCTCTTAACAGACTCAATCACCACAGAAATTCAACAAATAAAGAAAGCATTGATCAGATTACATCTGAAAAAATAAATACTAAGAAAGTAATAAATTTCCCTGACATATTAATAAAAAATCTTAACAACACATGCAACTTAGAAATATTCAGAGAATCTACTAGAAGAACACACAATACAAAAGGAACTAGGAATTGTACAATCTACAGCACAAAAAATGGCCAGAACCGAAAGATAATCACTCAACTCTATAAAAAACATACCAAATCAGCACACGGTAACATACAGCAGGACATAAAACTAATTAAAGAATCACAAGTTCAACAAAATCTTATACATGCCTTCAACACAAGTAGGAAATACATCTGATAAATTACATGCATTACTGAAAAACACAGGACTAACATGAGACTACCAAACCAGATATCATAAGATAACACTCCACAATGAAACCGGTAGAATAATACACTCCCCTATTTAAGTTCTGTATGAGAACAAAGAAGTTAACGAACGCTATATTCACAGGTAACGAATAAAAACTATTAGACAGGCATAAAATATAATATACAGTCTAAACCAAATACCATAACAATAAAAAGCCTCATACCAACAATAACAATCGCAATTGATAAAGCGGAATTGCTAATAAGGCACCAGAAATCAATAACACTGCAAGTATCCAACATAACAGAAAATAAAATTACCAGTCCACACAAATTCACGTATTACTTGCAGTCAGGTAGAAAACGCCACTGTAGCCGAAATGTGCGTATCACAAAGGATACAACTGAGCAGTAAATAAACAAATTCCTTAAGATCGAGTGTGGCCATGTAAAATATGTGTGTCACATTAGTGACAGAGGTATCATGGTGTACAGCAATTAACAATAACTAACAACAAGCAGAAAAAATATAGCAGACATACCAACAGATCATAATGTAACTGATATGAAATTATAAACAAGATTTTCAAAACAAAACAACATAAATGCATAATAATTAATGCACCCCTTCCTAGAACGTAAACGAGCCAATGACAATTGTGGCATAAACAGTAGAAAGATCATGGCCCTAGGTATCAAGAATCAAAGTAACCCTCAACTAAGTTTGTATTAATCTTTCACACGACACGTGTCACTTTTGCACTTTCATCCTTTTCATTTCTCTGGAGAAGTTGTCAGAGTTCGGTGTCTCGTGCAGAGTTCGGGTTTCATGGCAGAAGCACAGATTATCAGCGGTTATATCTCAGACTATGATACTGGCGTAAGAGGTACGTGGAAGGTGGCTAGACGGGACCGGCTTGACCTCGTCGTCGACGTGGCAGTACGTGATATCAGTGAGAAGCGAGGACTCAGGCGCTGCAGTCATGAACTGTGCGGCTGGTACTGGCGGAGGTTCGAGTCCTCCCTCGGGCATGGGTGTGTGTCTCTGCCCTTAGGATAATTTAAGTTAAGTAGTGTGTAAGCATAGAGACTGATGACTTCAGCAGTTAAGTCCCATTAGATTTCACACACATTTGAACATTTTTTGAGAAGCGAGGCAACAATTGGGATGGTAACAGGGAAGGCTCAGTTTATGGGTTTATTGACTACACATCATATGACTAAGGGCTCATTAAGACAAGGAAATAAGTGTTTCTGTCAGCTGTCATATGACAGAGAGAAAAATATCTCTCGTATGAGCAAATAGGAAGCGTATGGATGGAATAGACCAGAAGGTGTTAGGATGCAGTCCATATATTTTGATGGATAAGTAGATAATGTTGATCAAAATCAGCATTTTAGCTGATAGCAATACGTGGTTCGACCAAGAAGCAAAAAAATGCTTTAAATGGGACTTATGTCCCTTAGTACAAATCAACATAACATGCACAGACTGGCTGAACGATCAACTGCAAAAACTCGAAGTGCAGTAGGGTTTCATTCTGGGTTTCTTTGCCTCATTCTAGCTGCTCTTTCTGCAGTGGCCCCTTAGTGGTACTACAAGCCTAATTAGCGCCAGTCCCTGCGGCTGCTTCCAGCTCGTTTCTGTGGAGAAAGGGGTGCCGCATGGCACGTGAACCTAGCAGTCAACCATCTCGCTCGCAAATAAATATCGTCCAGAAAGCCTGTTAATAACACGTTCATGTGGTGTCTCTCAGGAAGCCCAGCAAGGAAGCACAGATGTGTGTGCTCAGTCCCCTGATACCTCTTGTTGTGGAGGCTGTCATCATTCACCTCGACTGTTGATCACCAACAATGCCTAAGCTGGCTAGTACGTGGCACCTGACCCACTGTCGCTGAGATGCACAACCTTCTCCACTCTCGAGTAATACGGATGGGTGTTGAGTTCTCGTGGCACCAATCTCCAGGGCTCCGTCTGAACAAATCTTTCGCATGTCACATAAGCAACTGGTGTGTACAGTTCATATGCATGTCATATGTAATACTCGAAAGCAGTAAACGTTACACACTGAACTGTAATGAATAGTCTCCCGATGGGAGAAATGAAATACGTACTCCTATGATCTTTTCTAATATTCATAAATACATGTTACTGAAATAAGCAGGTATAAAAAATGTTTCACACATCATAGCGTGGAAGTAATTGCGTGTGGTGTCAGAGTTCGTTAGCAGGTTAGTCCTACTGTATCTTATAATCCAATATGAGACAAAATGACTCCATCCATACATGTCATTAGCATACCAATCAAGACTGAAGCATTAGTACCATCACCATAAGCTAAAGAAAATTAATCTTTTTCTTTGAGTATTACAGAACAGCTTAGCTTATCGTACACGTAACTAATGTAAGCGTTATTAAGGCAGATTACCAAGTTTAGGTTGGTAGACTGCTTATGAACGTTTCTCTTACACACTCATCGTTTCTGACAGTGGACATTCTCGTATAATTTATCTGCTCGACAGGCAAACAATACAGAGTACACAACCACAGAATCATATATCAAGAAGTCAAGTACAACTGCTGGATGATCGGAATTATGCGAATTCTCGTGCCATAACAGGCCTCAATAGGTGTAATCATCATTCTACCCTTACGATTTATGATGCAGTATACAGTTACCAAATAATGTGGAAGTATCATGAGTCCTGTGGTTTGACTGTCTTGTGGCTACATCGTAGAAATGTCCATAAGTAACGTAAGATATCCCTGTTTCGTTTCCTCAGAATTTTTCTCCCTCTCTCTCTCTCTTCTTTCTTCGTTCATTAGGCGAAATCAGAGCTCATCACGTTGTACACTGAGTGTGCAATAAATTTCATCTATAGCGAGAGAGAGAGAGGGAGCCTTCGGCTCGTACACATACTGAAGTGTTGGGCATCCGCAAATCTATTGCACATCAGCAAAAGTACAGCTCGACTACTATCCTTGCGTGGATACAACTCTTACGATTTATGATGCAGTATACAGTTACCAAATAATGTGGAAGTATCATGAGTCCTGTGGTTTGACTGTCTTGTGGCTACATCGTAGAAAAGCCATAAGTAACGTAAGATATCCCTGTTTCATTTCCTCAGAATTTTTCTCCCTCTCTCTCTCTCTTTTCTTTCTTCGTTCATTAGGCGAAATCAGACCTCATCACGTTGTACAATGAGTGTGCAATAAATTTCATCTATAGCGAGAGAGAGAGAGAGAGAGAGAGAGAGCCTTCGGCTCGTACACATACTGAAGTGTAAGGCATCCGCAAATCTATTGCACATCAGCAAAAGTAGAGCTCGATTACTATCCTTGCGTGGATACAACTCTTTAAGCTCAATGGAAATAGTACATGCATCCAGGGCGTGGACACAATCCAAAATATCCTCGAAAATGAAAGGCGCAGTAGCTCAGCGTTATGGTCAAACACAACGATACCAAAAAGATCACAAACGTACTTCCCCCGGAACAAAACTCCCTTCCTTAACAGTTAATGCTATTGGATAGTTACTTTATACTTTCTATCCATTGTGAGCAACACAGGGTCTCTGTCCTGCTCCTTCTCAATAGATTCCGCGCTATTGATTACATGGTTCTGAAATACACCTTCCCATGAATAGTATAGGATAAACTTGTCTCCTTCAACGTCAACACTTACATTTTCGACAAGGATAACACGTGAACGAGACAGCACGTAAAAACTTAAGTTGCTATTGCTGGGTACACGTGTAATCATGATATCGAATTCCTGGAGGACGGATATCCATCTGGAGAACTTTCCATGAGTCAGTTCTGTATTGAGAATAAATTCCACCTCGTTTTTATTGGTGTTTATTATTATGTTTCTGCCAAATGAAAGATATCTAAATTTATGAAATCCCCATACAATGGCTAGCACTTTGAGTTCAGTAACCGAGCAGTTGTGCTCTGCTTTGGTCAAAGTTCTGCTAGAGAATGCAATCGTTTTCTGTAAACAGTCTATTCTGCATATTTTTCGAATATCGCTACTTATATACCGGTGCACCTGCTACCTGTGGCCATATTAAATTCACAGGAAAGTTCATGGTGAGCAAGAATTGGTGCATTACTTAGTGTTACTTTGAGTGACCAAAACTCTCCTTCAATATTATCTGGGATTGAAGTGGTTTACTTCCCCATGGGTTGATACAGGGGGTGAAGCGCTAGAGTGTAAATTTTGATGAACTTTTATACAAATTTATAGTTCCCAGAAATCGTCTTAGCTGGTTCTTGGTGGAGATCGGTGCAAATTGAGCAATGTCCTCAATTTTTTCCAGATTTGGAACATTTTCTTCTGTGGAAAAGCTGTTCCTGAAAGAACGCACTTACTGGCTCCAAAACAGCTCTTCTCTATTTTGGCCATCACACCATGCTTTTGGATAGTTTGGAAAACATCCTGAAAGACACAGTTGTGTCCCCCCTCCCCAAAATATTTCAGCTATTAATACATCAGCCACATAGCTAGTGATTCTTCTATAAAATGCGTCACTTAGAAGACACAATCTAAGCCATGGATCACTGGAGATGAAGATACATTTAACCGAAATGGGAAAGGCTGAAACTGGTAACGACATCCATGTGCTAGAAAGCAGTGTACTGCCTGCTCCTAGGATGAAGTTAGGTCTGCCAGAAGCTGGAGCATAAGTCTATTGATGAAAAAACTGACACTCAATGGAAAATTTGCAATAACTCCTACAGTTTCTCATGCCCATGTGTCTCTGGGTGAATGACTGTATTGATTTGATGGGGGGCGAGCACCGGTTGAATGGAGCCATTCTTCTTTTGAACAACATGCAGAGGGCTTATATGTTGACCTTACAGGCCCTATGAGTCCATCTCCCAATATTCTCTTAATATTTAAAAGTACCTGTTGTCTGTGTGCACGTCAGAATGTGTACAGAGGCTCGTTGCATGATCGTCTTTCAACTGTCGATTGCAATAATTTGCTAATATGGTTTCTGCTGTCAAAAATGCCCTTAAGCAGACTTTTCCCATTTGCAAAACCAATTAATGGATGTACATCTCTCTCTATTATCTCCTCTTTCTCCTACAACAACAATCTTCCTATAAAGTCATATCCAAGCAAGTAAACCTTGCTCAGGCCAATGTTTTGCATGTATAATTTTTGAGCCCTACCCACTCCAATACTTAGGCAGTCATCACATGTATTATCACTTTGGTCCTCGTTCCATGGATTTGGAGGCCTAGTTTCTTCAACCACTGCTGGAGAGTTACTCCTGTTCTGCTCATTCCAGTTTCTAACATTGCTTTTGTTATTGGTATTATGTCCACCACTAAAATCGTTGCATTTTTCCTGTCTTTCTGGCGCAAGTCCAAAGTGACTTTGTCGACCAGATGGCCCCTTTCAAACGTCTCGGCAGTCATCGTTCCTCCTTGAAGACTCTCCGGTACTACTTTCAATGATGCATCTTTACTCACTTACATAAAAGGAGTTGTATGTATTCTGCAGCTCTCAGAGTACATTTTTAAATGCTTTAATGACGCTGCTACATACAACCCTTGGAACGTGTTGGTAAAGGGTGGGTAATTTCGTGTCACTTGAGGTCCATGGTGAATCCAGTGACTAACACTTTTCAACGTTTGATTCAAAATTTTTCGCCGGAATTTGGAATTTCCATGACTGTAGAGGGCCACACACGTCATTATCTTTTCTTCAATCCTACCCTGCATCTTTATTGACCGGTTTGTTGCTATGATTGTGTCTCTGAATTCATCATGTGAGCGACAGGTGATCGTAATATTTCTCATATTCACTGCCACACAACTCTCAGTGTGTGTAAGTAAACTCCAGTTTATAACCTAATGAAGCAGGAGTCAAGGATTTGTCAAATCAAGCTGTCTGAGCCTTGGGACAAACCGTGTTTCGTCCATTTCAACAATTTCGAAAAATTTTCAAGGAAATGGAATGTTTACTGTCGAAACGAAAGTCTACAGCTGCATGTTCACTGATTCCTGTGACCCTTATGTGTTCGACATCCTATGGAACTATGGAACTTCGTCAACCAATTATTATAGTACTGCTCCACACAGCCCCGGTCATAAATTTGTGTGTCGAATCTTCTAATCGGTATGCAATTATGAGATTTTTCCACTACTGTGTCATGCCCTGCTGCTTGATGTGTGCACACTCATGGTGGACAAACTTAAGTATATCTCTGCTGTGGGGATTCAGCGATGATCAGTAGTATCGGAGCGAGTGCCAGTATTGCTCTTTTCTTGTTTGGTTTACGTTCGACGCTCCTCGTCCGACTGTTGTCTATTACCATACTTTGGATGTCCTAGCATACATTTTGGTGACCTGTATGTACTTCTGGCCAACAATTGCCATCTCTCTATCATCATGAGCCTCTTTTTGTTTTGCTTCTGATGCAGTCTCCTTCGCTTCGTCTGATAGTACCTTGCCTGTAGCTTCATCCTGTAATACATCCCTGGTACCGTGCATAAACTTATCTTCTAATTCTGAAGTAGCTCTTCTTCTTTCTTATGTATCCGCTTCCTCCTTCCTTTGTGTTGTGCGGGGTCAGCAGTTAAAAGTTGGAGACTAGAGAATTTCTTTTTCCAAATTTTTTACCCCAACTGTTTTCAATTTGCTACTATGAAATATGTTACTGTTTCCTGTTATGGAACAGCGGCTGTCGCTGAGCAGAAACAACGCATAATTTTATAATTTATGTAGTAACATCCAATAGTTCACACAAGCATCTTCTCATGTCTGCATCCCTCACTAGAGATGCTATTTTCAGTACCGCTGATATGGAGATGTGCTTTAGTACACATGCAACCCATCAACGAGAGATCAAGGAACGGTCACGTTGGGGTTGCCCAGCGGGTCAGCTGAGAAACTCCGGTACGCTGGCCACTCTTTCTTGCCTACCAGATCTGCTACCAAATACGTGTGTGAAAAAGTTCCTCTGCTACTAGGCCATAGCCGGCCGCTGTGGTCTAGCGGTTCTAGGCGCGCAGTCCGGAACCGCCCGGCTGCTACGGTCGCAGGTTCGAATCCTGCCTCGGGCATGGATGTGTGTGATGTCCTTAGGTTAGTTAGGTTTAAGTAGTTCTAAGTTCTAGGGGACTGATGACCACAGATGTTAAGTCCCATAGTGCTCAGAGCCATTTGAACCATTTGCTACTAGGCGCGATGCCTCTCAGTTTGGTTGGAGCAGCCTGCTTCTTCCACAGTAATTCCTACCACTGTATCCCTCAAGAATAGGAATCTGGATAAATAAACTCCAGATGTGACTGTAAGCAGTCTTTCGTTTATATTTACAAATTCATGATAACAATCCCGATCGCCCACTTCCCGCTCCCACTCTTCCAAAGCCAAACCATCCACATAAAAAGGACATCGAAAGGGTGCATCAAAAAGGTGGCTCGTTTGGTATTATCACGTAGTAGGGGAGAGAGTGTGGCAGATATGGTACGCGAATTGGGATGGAAGTCATTAGAGCAAAGACGTTTTTCGTCGCGGCGAGATCTATCCACGAAATTTCAGTCACCAACTTTCTCTTCCGAATGCGAAAATATTTTGTTGAGCCCAACCTACATAGGTAGGAATGATCATCAAAATAAAATAAGAGAAATCAGAGCTCGAACAGAAAGGTTTAGGTGTTCGTTTTTCCCGCGCGCTGTTCGGGAGTGGAATGGTAGAGAGATAGTATGATTGTGGTTCGACGAACCCTCTGCCAAGCACTTAAATGTGAATTGCAGAGTAGTCATGTAGATGTAGATGTATCAGAAGCGGGACTAAAACCACCATTGGGTTCAGTGTGGCCGCGCGGAAATGCGTGCGGAGCGTGCCACCACTGAACCAGGCCACAGTTGTTTGAACTTGCTGCGTAAGCTCGCTCTCTACTTCGCCACGTGCTGAGCTTCCTTCCTGGGTGAAGCGCGCTCCAGTCCGACATACGGAGCCTGTCTCCGCCGCACTGCAGCCGCGACGGAGCAGGTCGAGCGCCCACGCCAGCCCTCCCCCCACCACCACCTCCTCCCCCACGACGAAACCTCAATGCTGCGCCTCCGTCGTCGCGAAGCCACGCGCCGTGCTGCTGACCCACCAACGCCGCCCCCGCCTCATCTCTCCAGCCAACGCTGGAAAGACTAAGATTTTCGTATGTTTTCTGCCTTTGTAAATAATTCACCTTTAGTGTACTGGGACAAGGACGAATGAGCGCGCTTCACGAGTATTGTATACAGGGAGCGGTGCTTAAATCCGAAAAAAGACATTTTTTTTTACTAATGCAAATTTATTACAACACTATATGTAACTCCCTTCAGCAGCAGTGACCGCCTGCAATATTGTCCTGAAAAGATCGCACGCACTGTTTAAAACAGCGCCGTCCATATTCGCGAAAGTTGCTTCGATAGCGGTGCGTGGTGATACGACATTGGTGTTCCTCGTCTTGTTGGTAACACTCTCGATTACGCTCCAAACATCGTAGTCGAGGCGGCGAGAACTTCATTGACCAGAACATCTCAGCGTTATCCGAGAGGCAGTTTTGCACTAAATGCCATCCAACGCAGTGTTCCCTTGGCGACATTTCTGCAGCTATTGCCCCGGGACCGCCGAAATCAGCGCCTGAGCCTCTTTGTTGATTGTCGCACTTCACGACAAACGTTCCCTCGAATGAAGTTTCCTCGCCGGGTTAGCGAAACCTTTCCCAGACCTCTCCATAGCGTTATACTTGCCCACAATATCGTAACGAATTGACCTCGGGTAAATGAAGAACCGAACTGTTTCAGTCACAGGTTCATAGATTGAGAACCAAGAATCACAGGACAAAGGAAATGGTTAGAATAATGTTGGAAAAAAACAGAAAGCTTGAAATTAGTGAAATAAATGTAACATTTGATGAATTTGAGATTATAAGTCGGAAAATACAAAAAAACTTGAGCAACTGCAGTCGCAGTTATCGGCACCTGAAAGGGAAGATACTGGAGTACAAACCCACTCCAAAGTGGAAATTACTAACACTTCCGATATGGATAACAGTCTAGGGGAATTACTAGAAAAGATAACTGAGCTTGTGGTAGGATAGAAGACAGCAGAGTCAGAATTGCCGCCGCCAGCCCTACACTTTCTCAGCACTCTGTCTGTAATGGATCCTTCTGTGTATGTACCAAATGTTGGAAGCAGTGGCTCTACTCAAAAACAAAAGCGTAGTTATTCACAACGGAATGGTTCGTAAGGTGGTAGACAATATGAGAGATTGCTAAATAAAGAAAAAAAACCTATGGCAAGGCGCAGTTGCATCCGATTCACTTCAGGAAAAGCCTCGTCAGGGTGCAGGTAACCGAACAGAAAATGAAACTGCAACCCTCCCCACTCCTTGCCCTCCGCGCGTCAAACGACAATCTAAAGGGTTACAAGAGAATCGCCTCACCATCACTTGCTTGGTGTACGAATCCATGGAATAGTCCAAGACTATAAAGAAAGGCAAATGTCTTCCCACCGTCCGCTGAGCAAACAGGAAATCAAACTCGTTACTGTCTATCCTAGAAACGGGGGTAATAGGGAGCTAGAGAAAGAAGACGAAATATAAATTATAGAATCTATTGATGGTTGTGCAAGGTACAGATTTAAGGTTTAGTTAATGGGGTCATACGCGGATGAATAACCCCCTAACATTAATTCAAACCAGAAATGGAACTTACACCCATATCGCACTAGATGCTGTTCATATGCCTATGTAAATGAGTGGAAAAGTGTATGTTGCGTGTGACATAAACTCAACTGTAAACATTAAAAAGCCCTCACCGTTCCCTCCTTGCCTCTCCAGGTGAGCCGCAGTGATGTCAAACCGCGCGTCTCACCTGTTAACGTTCCGTGTTATCCAGAGTGACCAGCGATATTTCTTTATATATAAGAAAAAGGCACTGACTTAGCTGTCGAGACGAAGTTCATCGCTAGCCCCGAAAGTCTCTGCCACGGATTATAAGGAAATCAACTATGGGATAGTGTGTTAGCCACTAAATCACTCCTGATCTACGTGCAGTTCGTAGGTATGGTATAAGGGATGTCCGACAGCTTCCAGAGCAGGAGGTTCAAAATAACAGAGTAATTCAGTTTACACTCGTGTGCTTAAGTGTGATAATGTCCACTCCATCGAGTGATGTAATGGAGCAATACCAGTTTGTTGTTTTCAAACATCGCTAACTACTGTCAGCAGTTGGGTCGCTATTTTACTTCGCGAGGTCCGAATCCTGCCTCGGGCATGGGTGTGTGTGATGTCGTTAGGTTAGTTAGGTTTAAGTATTTCTAAGTTCTACGTGACTGATGACCTCAGAAGTTAATTCCCATAGTGCTCAGAGCCAATTGAACCATGTGAACTTCGCGAGGCTATAAATTAAGGCAGACACATTTTGCAAATACACCTGCTAAAATACACCGACTTAAAAATAGATCGAAACACCAAGAACGAGTTTTGCGACATAAATGGATAAACTGAAGATGGTAGGCGTGTTTCTACATCTGAAACATGATGTCTATTCAAATTTCCCGACAGCCACATAAGAGTGGTGGTAGCAGTGCCACTATAAGGATGCAAGTCAGGTTTGATTTAAATACACCATGTAACGGTAGTGAACGTTAGTTACTTTTGAGATTGGACGTGGTGAGTTGACGTTAGCGAAGAATGCCTTTAAAGCGACAAAGACATCATTATCAGCACCTCACTGGGTTTGAACGTGACTATGTAAGGGCTACGAGAAGCTAAATGTTCCTTCTTAGATACTGTCATCGGATGACAACTCCAGCGTTATCAGCAACCAGCAATAACCGTCCTTGTATTGACTGACCAAATGCAACAGTCACGGAACTTTGTTCCACAAACTGACATCCGGCACTTGCACGACACGATGCACGTACGTTTGCGTGCTTACATTCAACATTCTGGTGAACACGCCGGTTATGAATGCACCAGCATTTCACATTTGCGATGGTTTACCTCGCGCCTAACCTGTTATGTTACCATGCTAACCACTTAAATATGTTACCTCGACAAATGAATTCCCGAAATTTCATTTCACTACATTAATAATTTTTTGTGTTGCTATTTATTTTGTCCATTAGCTCGCGCAAAAGACAGCCCCGCTGACGGCTTAGCGTTTGCAGTTACACACTTGGCAGACACAGATGCTAACATCCACACGACTGTGAACGTTAGTTACTAACAGATGCGATTTTGACGCTGGATAACCGTGAAGTCACCTGTTACGATTGATTTCGAACTAACAACTGGTGCAGGATGTATGACACGGTAAGCTGGATAAATTGCTACATTTCGGCTTGCATGACGAATAGTGTGCTTTTTCACACCGTCTTCAGAAAGTTATTTAAAAACTGACGTCCTATCCACATAAGTTCACTAAATATGAGTCGTGAAAATCAGCCGCTGTCTCAGTCCGTATTTATGTTCAGTAGGTAGCTGCCTCCTTTATGTCGTAATGTACATTACTGGCCATTAAAATTGCTACACCACAAAGATGACGTGCTACAGACGCGAAATTTTACCGACAGGAAGAAGATGCTGTGATATGCAAATGATTAGCATTTCAGAGCATTCACACAAGGCTGGCGCCGGTGGCGACACCTACAACGTGCTGACATGAGGAAAGTTTCCAATCGATTTCTCATACACAAACAGCAGTTGACCGGCGTTGCCTGGTGAAACGTTGTTGTGCTGCCTCGTGTAAGGAGGAGAAATTCTTAACATCACGTTTACGACTTCGATAAAAGTTGGATTGTAGCCTATCACGATTGCGGTTTACCGTATCACGACACTGCTGCTCGCGTTGGTCTTGATCCAATGACTGTTAGCAGAATATGGAATCGGTGGGTTCAGGAGGGTAATACGGAACGCTGTGCTGGATCCCAACGGCCTCGTATCACTAGCAGTCGAGATGACAGGCATCTCATTCGCATGGCTGTAACGGATCGTGCAGCCACGTCTCGATCCCTGAGTCAACAGATGGGGACGTTTGAAAGACAACCACCATCTGCACGAACAGTTCGCCGACGTTTGGAGTAGCATGGACTATCAGCTCGGGGACCATGGCTGCGGTTACCCTTGACGCTGCATCACAGACAGGAGCGCCTGAGATGGTTTACTCAACGACGAACCTGGGAGCACGAATGGCAAAACGTCATTTTTTTTTTGATGAATCCAGGTTCTGTTTAGAGCATCATGATGGTCTCATCCGTGTCTGGTGACATCGCGGTGAACTCACATTGGAAGCGTGTATTCGCATTGCCATACTGGCGTATGACCCGGCATGATGGTATTGGGTGCCATTGGTTACACGTCTCGGTCACCTCTTCTTCGCATTAACGGCATTTTGAACAGAGGACGTTAAATTTCAGATTTGATACGACCCGTGGCTCCATCCTTCTTTCGATCCCTGCGAAACCCTACATTTCAGCAGGATAATGCACGACCGCATGTTGCAGGTCCTGTACGGGCCTTTCTGGATACAGAAAATGTTCGACTGCTGCCCTGGCCACCACATTCTCCAGGTTTCTCCCAGCTGAAAACGTCTTGTCAATGGTGGCCGAGCAACTCGCTCGTCACAATACGCCAGTCACTACTCTTGATGAACTGTGGTATCGTGTTGAAGCTGCATGGGCAGCTGTACCTGTAAACGCCATCCAAGCTCTGTTTGACTCAATGCCCAGACGTATCAAGGTGGTTATTACGGCCAGAGGTGGTTGTTCTGGGTACTGATTTCTCAGGAACTATGCACCCAAATTGCGTGAAAATGTAATCACATGTCAGTTCTAGTATAATAAATTTGTCCAATGAATACCCGTTTATCATCTGCATTTCTTCTTGGTGTAGCAATTTTTATGGCCAGTAGTGTATAAGTGTGTAATGCTCTGTTGTAAGTTATAGTGTAGAAGTCAGTAACTAGAGCAGTGGTGAATGACAGTGTACTGTTAAAAATAGGGACTAAGAGAAACGATCTAAGTGGTAAAAATACTGAATAGTAGGTACAAATTCAATCCTTGTCATATTTGCACCATTACTTGACGAAAAGATGTGAAGGTACTACTAAGTCTCAAACAATGATATGATGTATTTAGGCCGCCACCACAGACCGGAGGACCTCAAAGACTGACTCTCTCACTCACACTCCAGTTTGGTGTCTGGCAGTTCACACCACCGGCTACTATAGCACATAGCGACCAGATTAGTTGTAATAGCAAGATACCGATATTGTCAGCAAGAGGATTGTTACAGATGAGCCTGTACCACAACACGTGGGCTCTAATACAAGTTAAGTATCAGCTATCTGTTCATGTAAATAAAGTATCGTGTTAATCCAAGTGTGCATTAGTGTCTTACAAAGAGGATGCCAGCCACCTAGTATTATATCCCCTTCCTTGCTTCCTTGGTACAAGACTCTACTGTAGTGACGAGGATTCTACAGAACACAACACTGCAATGGCGCAGAGGACAGTACACCTTGAATAATCCCAAACGTTGCAAAAGCGGAATGCACTCCAATATAATCTTTGACAGGAACTGCACACAGTGTTAGTGTACAAGCAGACACTTAAACTAAACCGTAAAAAAAATATGTGTGTGTTCTTTTCAAGCTGATTTCTAATCAGCACTTCAGGGCACTCCATTACATTTTCAACTAAACGTCTTGTTTTAAAAGCTGTTCACTAGACAGCTACAGCAAATTTTGGTCCAGCTCAAAATTACACTCTGTCTCCCATAATAGTTAGTTAAAAGTGTAACACAAATGCAATTAACTCTTTGAAAATTTATCTTCCTTGTTGTACAAAACATAACTGACCATAACTTGCACTTTTCAATAAATAGTGTTTTTCATCAGTGTACTCCTATTCCCAGCACTACTATACTGTCACTGATTCAATTCATGTCATCAGTGCCTTCACATCTTTTCCTCAAGTAATGGTGCAAATATGACAAGGATTGAATTTATACCCACTATTCAGTATTTTACCACTTAGATCGTTTATCTTACTCCGTATCTTAAACAGTACACTGTCATTTACTACCGTTTACTATATTTACACAATAATTTACAATATAGCATTACACACTTATACATAACGACATAACGGAGGCAGCTACCTACTGAACATAAATACGGACTGAGACAGCGGCTGATTTTCACGACTCATATTTAGTGAACTTATGTGGATAGGACGTCAGTTTTTAAATAACTTTCTGAAGACGGTGTAAAAAAGGACACTATTCGTCATGCAATCCGAAATGTAGCAATTTATCCAGCTTACCGTGTCATACTTCCTGCACCAGTTGTTAGTTCGAAATCAAACCTAACAGGTGATTTCACGGTTATCCAGCGTCAAAATTGTATCTATTAGTAACTAACGTTCACATTCGTGTGGATGTTAGAATCTCTGTCTGCCAAGTGTGTAACTGCAAACGCTAAGCCGTCACCGGGTCTGTCTTTAGCTTGAACTAAAGGACAAAATAAATAGCAACACAAAAAATTATTAATGTAGTGAAATGAAATTTCGGGAATTCATTTGTCGAGGTAACATATTTCAGTGGTTAGCATGGCGACATAACAAGTTAGGCGCGAGATAAACCATCGCAAATGTGAAATGCTGGTACATTCATAACCGGTGTAACCGCCAGAATGTTGAATGTAAGCATGCATACGTACGTGTATCGTGTCGTGCAAGTGCCGGAAGTCAGTTTGTCGAACAAAGTTCCGTGACTGTTGCACTTGGTCAGTCAATACAGGGACGGTTATTGCTGGTTGCTGATAATACTGGCGTTGTCATCCGATGACAGTATCTAAGAAGGAACATTTAGCTCCTCGTAGCCATCTTACATAGCCACGTTCAAACCCAGTGAGGTGTTGAAAACGATGTTTTTGTTGCCTTAAAGGCATTGTGTCTGCCTTAGTTTATAGCTCCGCTAAGTAAAATAGCGACCCAACTACTGACAGTAGTTAGCGATTGTTTGAAAACACAGATACACAAGTATTGCTCAGTTACATGACTCGACGGAGTGGACCCCAACACACTGTAGCACACAAGTGTAAACTGAATTACTCTGTTATTTAGAACCTCCTGCTCTGGAAGCTGTCGGATATCCCGGATACCATACTTACGAACTGCACGTAGATCAGGAGTGGTTTAGAGGCTAGCACACAATCCCACGGTTGATTTCCTGATAACCCTTGGCAGAGGCTTTCGGGCCGGCTGATGGTGGCCGAGCGGTTCTAGGCGCTTCAGTCGGGAACCACGCGACCGCTACGGTCGCAGGTTCGAATACTGCCTCGGGCATGGATGTGTGATGTTCTTAGGTTAGTTAGGTTTAAGTAGTTCTAAGTTCCAGGGCACTGATTACCTAAGATGTTAAGTCCCATAGTGCTCAGATCCATTTTTACCATTTTGAAGAGGCTTTCGGGGCTAGTGATGAACTTCGTCGTGACAACTAAGTCAGCGCCTTTTTCTTATATAAAAAGAACTATCGCTGGTCACTCTGGATAACCCGGAACGTCAACAGGTGACATCACTGCGGCTCACCTGGAGAGGCAAGAAGGGAACGGCGAGGGCATTTAAATGTTTACAGTTGACTTTACGTCACACGCAACAGACACATTTCCTCTCATTTACATAGGTATATACACAGCACCTAGTGCGCTATGGGTGTAAGTTCCATTTCTGGTTTGACTTAATGTTAGGGGGTTTTTCATCCTCGTATGACCCGATTAACTAAACCTTAAATCTCTACCTTGTACAACCATCATTGGATTCTATAATTTTTATTTCATCTTCTTTCTCCTGCGCCATATTACCCCTCGTTTCTAAGGTAGACAGTAACGAGGTTGATTTCCTGTTTTACCATTTCCTTGCTCAGCGGACGGTGGGAAGACATTTGCTTTTCTTTATGGTCTTGGACTATTCCATGGATTCGTACACCAAGCAAGTGATGGTGAGGCGTTTCTCTTGTAGCCCTTTAGATTGTCGTTTGACATGCGGAGGTCAGGGCGTGGGGAGGGTTGCAGTTTCATTTTCTGTACAGTTATTCCACCTTTTACCCGCACCTTGACGAGGCGTTTCCTGAAGTGAATCGGATGCAGCTGCCCCTGGCCATCGGTTTTTTTCTTTATTCAGCAACCTCTCATTTCGCCTACCACTTTACGAACCATTGCGTTGTGAATAGCTACGCTTTTGTTTCTAAGGACAGCCATTGCTTTTGGTACTGACACAGAAGGATCCATTGCAGGCAGAGTGCTGACAACATGCAGGGCAGGCGGGGGCAACTCTCACTCTACTTCCTTCTATCCCTCACAAACGCAGTTATCTTATCTAGTAATTCTCCTTGACTGGTGTCCATATCGGGAGTGTTAGTAAATACCCCTTTAGACAGGGTCCGTACTCTGCTATGTACGCTTTCCGGAGCCGATAACTGCTGCTGCAGTTGCTAAAGTTTCTCTTGTAGTTCTCTACTTACAATCTCAAATTCGTCAAGTGTTACATTTATTTCTTTAATTTCAAGTTTTCTGTTTTCTTCCAAAATTTTTCCAACCCTTTCTTCTGTCCTGTGGTTTTTGGTTCTCAATCTGTGACCCGTGCCGCCCGAAGTGGCCGTACGGTTCTAGGCGCTACAGTCTGGAACCGAGCGGCCGCTACGGTCGCAGGTTCGAATCGTGTTTCGGGCATGGATGTGTGTGATGTCCTTAGGTTAGTTAGGTTTAATTAGTTCTAAGTTCTAGGCGACTGATGACCTCAGAAGTTAAGCCGCATAGTGCTCAGAGCCATATGAACCATTTGTCAACCTGTAACTGAAACAGTTCGATTCTCCCTGTACCCGAGATGAAATCGTTAGGATATTGTAGCCCAGTATAACGCTTTGGATAGGTCTGGGAAAGATTACGCTAACCTAGTAAGGAACCCTCATTCGAGGAAACGTTTGTCGCGAACTGCGACTATCAGGATAGAGGCTTAGGCGCTGATTCCGGAAGACTCGGAACAATCGCAGAAGAAATATCGCCGAGGGAACAATGCGTTGGATGGCAGAGGATGACCTCCTACGTCCCATTTAGTGCAAATCTGTCTCTCGGTTAACGCTGACATGTTCTGGTCAAAGAAGTTCTGATCCCCTCGACTACGATGTTAAGAGCGTAGTCGAAAATGTTATTAATAAGACGTGGCACCCTAATGTCGCATCTCCAAGTACAGCTATCGAAGCAGCATTCGCGAATAAGGACAGCGCTGTTTCAAAGAGTGCGAGCGATCGCTTCAGAATATTATTCTAGGAGGTCGCTGCTGCTGAAGGGAGTTACATGTAGTGTTTTAACCCTTTAGTGACCAAATTATTTCCATAAGTTGTACACTTTTTATGAACGCTTTATTGGGCTAAGGAACCATTCATAAAATCATAGTTTAAATCTTAAAAGTGAGAGTTTAGCCTAAGAGTATAAAAAAATTAGTGGGAACTATTGTTCCCACCGAACTCTGGAGTAACTTCTCTTGCTAATTAAAAAAAAAATGTATATCCTTTTTTTAGTACAAAAAGCATGTTAAACGTTACATTTATATTAGTATTTGTTCATAGCGTCCTTAGAGTTCACTAAGGTGTTGTACTATGAAACTTAGAGAAGCATGGTGCTACACACAAAGGTACCCGACAGTTGCTGCACATTAGTTTTGTTCTTTTCTTTGTTCTTGGTGCTACATTGACTGCATCTTTTGTTTGTTGTACCTTTTGTTGGCAAATAAGTTCCAACTTTCTCCAGACGAACTTCATTTGGCACTCCAGACCTGTCACCTTTCTGGTGTTTGAAAATGAACAGGCCTTCCTCTTCGCTTATGACCTGAGATTCCAGAGATAAGCTGCCTCGCCAAGTGCAATCTAAATGTTAGCTGGTCTGCTTCTGTCATCTGTAGCTTCCACATAATGTAGGAATTGACAGCTGCCAAATCTATAAGAAAGAAAAACAGTCTGTGCCACCACTTCCATGAACGATAGCCTACAGCATACCGTTCACGCAGGTGATCAAATCTATCCTCTCCTCCCATTATTTCATTATACTCTGCCATAGCCAATGGGCAGAATACTTACTTCACTTCTGCTTCCATCTTTGTTTCTTCTCAAAACAGTTGTAAAGTGTTTGGATTGTGGTAATTTGGTAGTATACAAACAGGTTTGCTATCCTGCCACTTCACTGCAGCAACACATAACCTGACAGAAAATTCGAATTCTCCCCTGCTAAGTCTAGAATTTTTTTTCAGCATATCTGTGAAAAATTTGGTGACTCAAAATCATCACAGAGTCAGCATCGATATCTGAATCTTCTACGTCTTCTGGTAAAGCATACAAAATTCTGAAAACATCTACTGCCATCAGTCCAGGCATTCTAAACAATAAGAAACAAACAATAACTACGATGCCAATTACGCAGCCATATGCATTGCACTTCACCCAAGTTCAGTGGGAAAAATAATTCCCACTAACTTACCTTGTAATATTTACGTAATTTTCAGTCAAATCCAGCAAATATACACGAATACTATCTCCCTCACAAATGTAAAAGTAGATAAATACGACACAAGTCATTTCACACGCAAAAGGAAAGCACACTGTACAAAAAACGCTGTGGCGGTCGAAACAGTGGCTCGTTTTCACGCGGAAACTGCGCTTCTGCATTGATTGACTAACAAGGTAGAAATACAACCGCTTTCGCACACCCGTTGACAATTTACATGTAGTTACCATACTCTAACAGACCTGACAGCACAAGTTAGAAGTGGGAACACGGGTTACCACTGAACTTACAGCGAAAACAAATAAGTGGGAACTATAGATCCCACTGGTCACTAAAGGGTTAACAAATTTTCATTTTAAAAGACGTTTCATTTTTCCGGATTTAAGTGCCGCATCCTGTATTCACTACTCGTGCAGCGCGCTCGTTCATTCTTGTGCCAGTAGAGTAAAGGTGAATTATTTACAAAGGTAGAAAACATACGAAAATCTTACAGTCTTTCCAGCGTTGGCTGGAGAGATCAGGCGGGGGCAACGTTGGTGCCTCAGTAGCTCGGCGCGTGGCGTCGCGACGTCGGAGACGGCAGCTTTATGGTACGGCCGCGGGGGAGGAGGCGGTTGTGGTGGGAGAGCTGGCGTGGGCGCTCGACGGCACGGCGCAGGAACTACTCAGTCGCGGCCTCAGGGCGGCGAGAAACCGGCTGCGTATGTCAGACTGGAGCGCGCTGCGCCCGTGAATGCAGCTCAGCACGTGGCGAAGTAGAGAGCGAGCTTACGCAGCAAGTGTAACCCACTGTGGCTTGGTTCAATGGTGGTACGCTCCGCATGCATTTCCTCGTGGCCTGACTGGTCCTAATGGCGGCTTTTGTCCCGCTTCTTATACCGGTTTTATTTGCATGGTTTGGTTTTGAAACAGTGGGACAGGGCGTGGGCGTACGGGATTGTTATCATGAATTTGCAAATGTAAACGAAAGACTGCTTACAGTCACATCTGGAGTTTATTTCTCCGGATCCCTATTCTTGAGGGATACTGTGGTAGGAATTGTTGTGGACAAAGCAGGCTGCTGCAGCCAAACTGAGAGGCATCCCACCTAGTAGCAGAGGAACTTTCGCACACACCTATTTGGTAGCAGATCTGGTAGACAAGAAAGAGTGGCCAGCGTACCGGTGTTTCCTAGCTGGCCCGCTGGGTAACCCCCACGTGACCGTTCCTTGTTCTCTTGTTGATGGGTTGCGTGTATACTGATGCATATCTCCATGTCAGCTGTACTGACAATAGCATCTCTCGTGAGGGATACCGACATGAGAAGCTGCTTGCGTGAACTATTCGTTGTTGCTACATAAATTATAACATTCTGCGTTGTATCAGCTCGGGCCCAGCAACTTTTCCATGGCAGTGAACGGTAACATAATTCATGCGAAGAAATTGAGAAACATAAAGTTGGGGTAAAAATTTGGAAAAAGAAATTCTCTAGCCTCCAACTTTTAATTGGTGACTACACACAGCAGAATGGATTTAGGACACGGATACAGAAGAAAGAAGAAGAGCGTCTGCAGAATTAGAACATAAGTTTACGCAAAGTATGTGGGATGTATTACGGGATGATACTGGCAAGGTGCTTGCAGACGAAGCGAAGGAGATTGCATCAGAAGCAAAACAAAAAGAGGCTAGTGATAGTAGAGAGATGGCAACTGTTGGCCATAAGTACATATAGGTCACCAAAATGTATGCTAGGACATCCAAAGGTGTCGTCTATAAAACTTGGAAAGTTCTTACCACAATTCGGGTACAGTGATGCGAGATATCACAGGAGACTCAAGAAAAGATTTTGGAGCACACCACGAAAACTAAGAAACTGGAAGAACAACAGACAAATTTGTCACACGTCGAGCTAAATCTATACTGGGTCCCCAGGCAGCAAGTTGAGATTCTGAAGGAAGTTGCTTACAGCAACAGATGTGTAAAAAAGTGGAGGTTCAGTTTGCTAATAGACAACAGTGGGACGAGGAGCATCGAACGTGAACATAACAAGAAACGAGCAATACTGGCACTCGCCCTGATAGTAGTGAGCCAGTAAACGTCGTCGAATCCCCACAGCAGAGATCTACTTAAGTTTGTCCACCATGAGTGTGTACACATCAAGCAGCAAGGTATGACACAGGAGCGGAACCATCTCATAACTGGAAACCGATTAGAAGATTCGACAAAAATGAATGACGGGAGCTGTGTGTAGCACCGCTATAATAGTCGGGGGACGTAGTTCCATACAATAACGAACACATAAGGGTCACAGGAATCAGTGAACATGCAGCTGTAGACTTTGGTTTAGACAGTAAATTTTCTATTTCGTCGAAATATTTTTGAAACTCTTGGTCTGGTCGAAACACTCTACATCCCAAGGCTGAGACAGCTTCACTTGACAAATCCTTGACTCTTGCTTCATTAGGTTACAAACTGGAGATTATTTGCAGACACACAGAGAGTTCTGTGGCAGTGAGTATGCGAAATATTACGATCACCGGTCGCTCACATGACGAATTCAGAGAGACATTCCTAGAAATATACTGCTCAATACAGACGCAGGATAGGATTGAGGAAGAGATAATGATGTGAGAGGTGTTAGAGTAATTGGGATTCCAAATTACGGCGAAAAATTTTGAATCAAACGTTAAAAAGAGTTAGTCACTGGATTCACGATGGACCTCAAGTGACATGAAATTTCCCATACATTACCAACAAGTTCCAAGGGGTGTATGGAGCAGCGTCATTAAAACATTTAAAATTGCGCTCTGAGAGCTGCAGGATACCTGCAACTCCTGTTATGTAAGTGAGAAAAGGTGCGTTATGGAAAGTAGAATGGGAGAGTCTTCAAGGAGAAACGATGACTGCAGAGGCATTTGAAATGGCCCGTCTGCTCGAAAAAGTCACTTTGGGCCTGCACCAGAAAGACAGGAAAAATGCAACGATTTTAGTGGTGGGCATAATAACAGTAACGAAAGCAGTGTTAGAAACTGGCATGAGCAGAACAGGATTAACACTCCAGGAGTGGTTGTCGAAACTAGGCCTCCAAATCAGGGGAACGAGGACCAAAGTAATAATACATGTGATGACTGATGAAGCATTGGCGTGGGTATGGCTCAAAATTTATCCATGCAAAACATTGGCCTGAGCAAGATTAACTTGCTAGGTAATGAGTTTATAGGAAGATTGTTGTTGTAGGAGAAAGAGGAGATCATAGAGCGAGATGTACATCCATTACTTGATGTTGCAATTGGGGAAAAATTGCTTCAGGGCTTTTGGACAGTGGAAGCACTATTAGCACATTATTGCAATCGACATTTGAAAGATGCTCATGGAGTGAGATTCTGTACACTGTATGGCCTGCAAACAGATAATAGGCACTTGTAAATATTCAGAGAATATTGCGAGATGGACTTACAGGGCCTGCAAGGTCAGCACATGAGCCCTCTGCATGTTGTTGAAAAGAAGACTGGCACCATTCAACTGGTATTGGACTCCAATCAAATCAATACAGTCATTCAACCAGAGACAACTGGGCGTGAGAAACTGCAGGAGTTATTGCAAAATTTCCATCGAGTGCCAGTTTTTTCATCAGTAGACTTATGGTCCAGCTTTTGGCACATCTAACTTAAACGTGAGAGCAGCCAGTGCACCGTTTTTATAGCACTTGGACGTTGTTACCAGTTTAAGCCTTTCCCATTTGGATTAAATGCATCTTCATCTCCAGTGACTCATTGCACTCATGGTTTATTTGGTCTTCTGACTGATGGACATTATCAAAGAATCAAATGAGGTTGATGTATTAATAGCTGAAAGATTTTTTTTGTGGGGGGGGGGGGGACACAACAATGTCTTTCAGGATATTTTGCAAACTAGCCAAAAGCATTATGTGATGGCAAAAATAGAGCTGTTTTGGAGCCAGTAAGTGCAGATTTTAAGGCACATCTTTTCCACAGAAGGAATAGCTATAAATCTGGAGAAAACTGAGGACATTGCTGAATTTGAACCGATCTCCACCAAGAATCAGCTCAGACGATTTCTAGGAACTATAAATTTGTATAAAAGTTCATCAATTATTACACTTTAGTGCCTCACCCCTTGTATGAACCCATGGGGTAGAAAACCACTTGGATCTCAGCTAATGACATGCAAGGAGAGTTTTGGTCACTCTAAGTAACACTAGATAATGCACCAATTCTTGCACGCCATGAGTTTTCCTGTGAACTTAATATGGCCACAGGTAGCAGCTGCACCGTTGTAGGAGTAACGATATTCGAATAATATGCAGAACAGACTGTTGTACAGAAAACGATATCATTTGGTAGCAGAATTTTGACCAAAGCAGAGCAGAACTGCTCGGTTACTGAACTGAAAGTGCTAGCCATTGTATGGGGATTTCAGTAATTTAGATTTCTTTCATTTGGCAGAAAAACCATAATAAACACCGATAAAAAGGTGGTGGAATTTATCCATAATGCAGAAGTGACTCATGGAATGTTCGCCAGATGCAATCCGTCCTGCATGATCTGGGTGTCATGATTTCACGTGTACCCAGCAATAGCAACTTATTTTCGTATGTTCTCCCTCGTTCATGTTTTATCCTTGTCGAAAATGTCAGTGATGACGTAGAAGGAGGCCATTTTAACCTATCCTATTTGTGGAAAGATGCATTTGTGAACCATGTAATCAATAACGTGAAATCTATTATGAAGGAGCAGGACAGAGTCCCTGTGTTGCTCAGAATGGAACGAAAGTGTAAAGACCAGAAACAAGCAAATATCCACTAGTATTAATTGTTAATGAAGGGAGTTTTGTTCGAGGGGAGATATGTTTGTGTTCTTTTTTCTATCGTTGTGTTTGACCATGCCACTGAGGTACTGCGCCTTTCAATTTCGAGGATATTTTGGATTGTTTCCACGCCATGGCTGCATGTACTATTTTCATTGAGCCATAAGGGTTGTGTCCAGGTAAGGATAGCAGTCGAGCTGTACTTTTTCTGATGTGCAGTAGATTTGCGGAACCCCTACACTTCAGTAAGTATGCGAGGCGAACTCTCACTTTCTCTCCCTCTCGCTATAGATGTGTAGATGTGATTTATTGCACACTCGGTGTACGACGTGATGAGCTCTGATTTCGCCTAATGTACGAAGAAAGAAGAGAGAAGGGGAGAGAAAATCTGAAGAAATGAGATAGGGAGACCTAACGTTACTAATGGACACATCTACTATGTAGCCACAAGACAGTCAAACCACATGACTCGTTATACTTCCACATTATTTGGTAACTATGCACTGCATCATAAATACTAAGGGTAGAATGTTGAATACACATTGAGGCCTGTTATGGCAGGAGAATTCGTATAATTCCGATCATCCAGTAGTTGTACTTCACTGTTTGATATATGATTCTGCGGTTGTGTACTCTGTATTGTTTGCATGTCGACCAGATAAATCATACAAGGATATCCACTGCTAGGAACGATGAGTTGGTACGAGGGACGATCATAAGCAGGCTACCAAACCTAAACTTGGTAATCTGCCTCAATAACGCTTGCATTAGTTTCGTGTACGATAGACTAAGCTGTTCTGTAATACTCAGAGAAAAAGATTAATTTTCTTTTGCTTATGGTGATGGTACTAATGCTTCAGTGTTGATTGGTATGCTAATGATATGTAAGGAAGGAATGATTTTGTCTCAGATTCGGCCTGAAGATATAATAGTTAGGACTAACCTACTAACGGACTCTAACACCACATGCAATTACTTCCACATAATAAGTTTATTTCTATGATGTGTGAAACATTTTTTATACCAGATTTGCTCAGTAATATGTATTTATGAATATTAGAAAAGATCATAGGAGTACGTATTTCATTTCTCCCATCAGGAGACTGTTCATTATAATTTAGTGTGTAACGTTTACTTCTTATGAGTATTACATATGACATCTATATGAACTGTACAGACCAATTGCTTATGTGGTATGCGAAAGATTTGTTCAGACAGAGCCCTGGAGATTGGTGCCACGAGAACTCAACACCCATCCGTTTTACTCGAGAGTGGAGAATGTTGTGCATTTCAGCGACAGTGGGTCAGGTGCCACGTACTAGCCAGCTTAGGCAGGGTTGGTGATCAACAGTCGAGGCGAATGATGACGGCCTCCACAACAAGAGGTATCAGGCGACTGAGCACGCGCCTCTGTGCTTCCTGACTGGGCTTCCTGAGAGACTCCACAAGAACGTGTTCTGAACCGGCTTTCTGGACGATATTTATCTGCAAGAGAGATGTCGGGAGACTGCTAGGTTCACGTGTTAAGCGCCACCCCTTTCTCCACGGAAACGAGCTGGAAGCAGCGGCAAGGCTTAGGGCTAATTAGGTATGTATTTCCACTAAGGGGCCACTGCAGGAACAGCAGCTAGGCAAAGAAACCCACAACGAAACCGTACTGCACTTCGAGTTGTTGCAGTTGATCATTCAGCCAGTCTGTGCATGTTATGCTGATCTGTACTAAGGGATATAATTTCCATATAAAGCATTTTTTGCTCCTTGGTCGAACAACTTTTTGCTATCACCGAAAATTGTTGTTTTGATTAACAGTATCTACTCACCCATCAAAATATATGGACAGCATCCTAACACCTTCTGGTCTATTCCATCCATCCGCTTCCTATTTGCTCATACAAGAGATATTTTTCTCACTGTCATATGACAGCTGACAGAAACACCTATTTCCTTGTCTTAACGAGCCCTTAGTCATGTGATATGTAGTCAATGAGCCCATACACTGAGCCTTCCATGTTGCCTCGCTTCTCACTGACGTCATGTACTGCAACGTCGGCGACGAGAACCACCCGATCCCGTCTAGCCACCTACCACGACAAATTGAAGGATGTCAGGTACCTCTTACGCCTATATCATAGTCTGAGATATAACCGCTGATAATCTGTGCTTCTGCCCATAAGACCCGCACTCTGCACGAGACACCGAACTCTGACAACTTCTCCAGAGAAATGAAAAGGATGAAAGTGCAAAAGTGACACGTGTCGTGTGAATGAGTAATACAAACTTAGTTGAGGGTTACTTTGATTCTTGATACCTAGGGCCATGATCTTTCTACTGTTTATGCCACAATTGTCATTGGCTCGTTTACGTTCTAGGAAGGGGTGCATTAATTGTCATGCATTTATGTTGTTTTGTTTTGAAAATCTTGTTTATAATTTCATATGAGTTACATTATGATCTGTTGGTATGTTTGCTATGTTCACAGTTCATGACTGCAGCGCCTGAGAGCGCTCGGCTAATCCCACGCGGTCCTCGCTTCTCACTGACGTCATGTACTGCCACGTCGACGACGAGAACAAGCCGGTCCCGCCTAGCCTCCTTCCACGTACCTCTTACGCCTGTATCATAGTCTGAGATATAACCGCTGATAATCTGTGCTTCTGCCATGAGACCCGAACTCTGCACGAGACACCGAACTCTGACAACTTCTCCAGAGAAATTGAAAGGATTGAAGTGCAAAAGTGACACGTGAATGAGTAATATAAACTTAGTTGAGGGCAAATTTGATTCTTGATACATAGGGCCATGATCTGACTACTGTTTATGACACAATTGTCATTGGCTTGTTTACGTTTTAGGAAAGGGTGTATTAATTATTATTGAACCATGTTCTTTCTTTTGCGAATCTTGTTCATAATTTCATGACAGTTACATTATAATCTGTTGGTATTTTGCCTAGGTTTTTTCTGTTTGATGTAAATTATTGCTAATTGTTGTGCATCAAAGTACCTGTGTCACTATTATGACACACTCATTTTACATGGCCACCCTCGATCTTAAGGAATTTGTTTATTTAGTGCTCTATTGCATCGTTTGTGATACGTACTTTTTGGTTGCAGTGCCTTTTTTTAGGTGACTGCAAATAATACATGATTTCGTCAACCTTTGTTTCTATTCTTATGTGTAACTGTTGACATTATTTGGTGATTGTACAATAGCACTTGGGTCCAGCTGTTTCTGACGTCCATAAAATGTCGATTGGTGCTGACATTGTGTAACAGTTAGGTTGTTATATCTTACAGTGCCCCCCACATGAACCACGGACCTTGCCGTTGGTGGGGAGGCCTGCGTGCCTCAGCGATACAGATAGCCGTACCGTAGGTGCAACCACAACGGAGGGGTATGTGTTGAGAGGCCAGACAAACGTGTGGTTTCTGAAGAGGGGAAGCAGCCTTTTCAGTAGTTGCAGGGGCTAAAGTATGAATGATTGACTGATCTGGCCTTGTAACACTAACAAAACGGCCTTCCCGTGCTGGTACTGCGAACGGCTGAAAGCAAAGGGAAACTACAGCCGTCATTTCTACCGAGGGCATTCTGCTTTACGGTATGGTTAAATGATGATGGCGTCTTCTTGGGTAAAATATTCTGGAGGTAAAATATTCCCCCATTCGGATCTCCGGGCGGGGACTACTCAAGAGGACGTCGTTTTCAGGAGAAAGAAAACTGGCGTTCTACTGATCGGAGCGTGGAATGTCAGATCCCTTAATCCGGCAGGTAGGTTAAAAAATTTAAATAGGGAAATGGATAGGTTAAAGTTGGATATAGTGGGAATTAGTGAAGTTCGGTGGCAGGAGGAACAAGACCTTTGGCCAGGTGAATACATGGCTGTAAACACAAATTCAAATAAGGATAATGCAAAAGTATGTATAATAATGAATAAAAAAAATAGGAGTGCGGGTAAGCTACTACAAACACCATAGTGAATATATTATTTTGGCCAAGATAGACACGAAGCTCACGCCTACCACAGCAGTAGAACTTTACATGCCAACTATCTACGCAGATGACGAAGAGTTTGATGAAATGTATGATGAGATAAAAGAAATTATTCAGATAGTGCAGTGAGACGAAAATTTAATAGTCAATGGTGACTGGAATTCGGTAGCAGGAAAAGGAAGAGAAGGAAACGTAGTAGATGAGTATGGAATGGGAGTAAGGAATGAAAAGGGAAGCAGCCTGGTAGAATTTTGCATAGAGAATATCTTAATCATGGCTAACACTTGGTTCAAGAATCATAAAAGAAGAGGTTGCATACATGGAAGAAGCCTGGAGTTACTGGAAGGTCTCAGCTAGATTATATAATGGTAAGACAGAGATTTAGGAACCAGATTTTAAATAGTAAGACATTTCCAGAGGCAGACGTTGACTCTGGCCACAATCTATTGGTTATGAACTGTAGATTAAAACTGAAGAAACTGCAAAAAGGTGGGAATTTAAGGAGATGGGACTTGGATAATCTGACTAAACCAGAGATTGTACAGAATTTCAGAAAGAGAATAAGGGAACAATTTACAGGAATGGGGGAAATATATACAGCAGAAGAATAATGGGTAGCAGAGGATCAAGTAAGTAAAAAGACGAGGGCTAGTAGAAATCCTTGGGTAACAGAAGAAATATTCAATTTAATTGATGTAAGGAGAAAATATAAAAATGCAGTAAATGAAGCAGGCAAAAAGGAATACAAACGTCTCAAAAATGAGATCGACAGGAACTGCAAAATGGCTAAGCAGGGATGGCTAGAGGACAAATGTTAGGATATAGAGGCTTATCTCACTAGGGGTAAGATAGATACTGCCCACAGGAAAATTAAAGGGACCTTTGGAGAAAAGAGAACCACTTGTATGAATATCAAGAACTCAGACGGAAACCCAGTTCTAAGTAAAGGAGGGAAAGCAGAAATGTAGGTGGAAGGAGTATATAGAGTGTCTATACATGGGCGATGTACTTGCGGAGAATATTATGGAAACGGAAGAGGATGTAGATGAAGATGAAATAGGACATATTATACTGCGTGTAGAGTTTGACAAAGCACTGAAAGACCTAAGCCGAAACAAGCCCCGGGAATAGACAACATTCCATTAGAACTACTGATAGCCTTGGGAGAGCCAGCTCTGACAAAGCTCTACCATCTGGTGTGCAAGATGTATGAGACAGGCAAAATACCCTCAGACTTCAAGAAGAATGTAATAATTCCAATCCCAAAGAAAGCAGGAGTTGACAGATGTGAAAATTACCTAACTATCAGTTTAATATGTCAAGGCTGCAAAATATAAACACGAATTCATTACAGACGAATGGAAAAACTGGTAGAAGCCAACTTCGGGGAAGATCAGTTTGGATTCCGTAGAAATGTTGGAACACGTGAGGCAATACTGACCCTACGACTTATCTTTAAAATAGATTAAGGAAAGGTAAACCTACGTTTTTAGCATTTGTAGACTTCGAGAAAGCTTTTGACAATGCTGACTGGGATACTCTCTATCAAATTCTGAAGGTGGCAGAGGTAAAGCATAGGGAGCGAAAGGCTATTTACAACTTGTACAGAAAGCAGATGGCAGTTATAAGAGTCGAGGGACATGAAAGAGAAGGAGTTGTTGGGAAGAGAGTGAGACGGGGATGTAGCCTCTCCCCGATGTTATTCTATCTGTATATTGAACAAGTAGTGAAGAAAACAAAAGAAAAATTCGGAGTAGGTATTAAAATCCATGGAGAAGAAATAAAAACTTTGAGGTTCGCCGATGACATTGTAATTCTGTCAGAGACAGCAACGGACTTGGGAGAGCAGTTGAACGGAATGGACAGTGTCTTGAAAGGAGGATATAAGGTGAACATCAACAAAAGCAAAACGAGGATAATGGAATGTAGTAGAACTAAATCGGGCGATGCTGAGGGAATTAGATTAGGAAATGAGACACTTAAAGTAGTAAAGGAGTTTTTCTATTTGGGGAGCAAAATAACTGATGATGGTCGAAGTGGAGAGGATATCAAATGTAGACTGGCAATAGCAAGGAAAGCGTTTCTGAAGAAGAGAAATTTGTGAACATCGAGTATAAATTTAAGTGTCAGGAAGTCGTTTCTGTATGGAGTGTAGCCATGTATGGAAGTGAAACGTGGACGATAAATACTTTGGACAAGAAGAGAACAGAAGCTTTCGAAATGTGATTCTACAGAAGAATGCTGAGGATTAGTTGAGTAGATCACATAGCTAATGAGGAGGTATTGAATAGAATTGGGGAGAAGAGGAGTTTGTGGCGTAACTTGACTAGAAGAAGGGATCGGTTGCTAGGACACGTTCTGAGGCATCAAGGGCTCATCAATTTAGGATTGGAGGGAAGCGCGGTGGGTAAAAATCCTAGAGGGGGACCAAGGCATGAATACACTAAACAGATTCAGAAATATGTAGGTTGCCGTAGTTACTCGGAGATGAAGAAGCCTCCACAGGATAGAGTAGCAAGGAGGGCTGCATCAAACAAGTCTCTGGACTGAAGACCACTCAACAACAAAATCTTACAGTGCGCGTGATTGTATGATTATGGCGGATACAATGCCAATATCTGTCGTTATTGTTATTGTGAGATTTTTTGCATGCTGTGGCGTTTTTGTTCTGTTTGTTTTTTTTTTTTTTTACTTTTCATAGCTTTGATAGGACGCCGGATATGTCACAAAGCTAGAATATTGTTTTAAATTATTAATCTATGAGTTTTTACGTGTTACTGTTTTGAACTTCGTTGTTAATTTTACCATTGCTTGTAAAATGTTTTACCTGCGTATGATCATCCGTTATGAACGATTAGGTTGTCAATAAAATTTTCATTATAGGGTAGTGTTTGTATTTAATATCAGTTTGTTCATTTAACATGCTTTGAGGGTAGTTACATGCATGCACACTAATTTCCGTTTCCATGATAATCATGATTATGCCCTTTCGTATTATGTGTAATATTACCACTGCTCGTTCTGTCTGGTCTACTTTGCTATTTTCTGTTTTCATGTGACGATTGAAAGTGGATAGATATGTATCGCTATATCCGCTGTCTTCCCGATACGTAATTCGTAAGTTTCTTTCTGTTTGGCTTGTGTAAAATATAGCGCGATTTTAACATTTGTTTTGTATATGCCTAAAATTGTGTGGACTGGTAATTTTGTTTTCTATTATGTTGGATACTTGCAGGTAAGTAATGTGCTTAAGTAGGTATAGGATGTACTTTCTTGGCTACCCATTAAAGAAAAACCTAAATTTTATTTCTAAGAGGAATAACGTTTCGACAAGAGTATTGCTCAGCAAAAATTCTCAGTATCAACCGCATAAGAAATGGTGCGTGCAACTCGTATACCATTATCCTATACTTTTCAATTTAACAACTATCGTGGCCGTCAGAGAATATTTTTTTCCTAAACTTTGTAGCTACCTTCTTCATACCTCATGACCACCATGAGCTAATCTTGCTACATCTTAGTAGCTTCTACCGAACTTCAAACTCTCATCAATCCCTCATTTGTAAGTTTCAGTGGTACCACTACTCCTACCTTACTAAGTTAGTTTAGCATATGGGAAAGAACTGTCTGTTCTTTTGTCCAGTACACACACAATCCAGTACAGCGAAGGCATCACATGAACACACCAAATAACGATCAATAATACAAAAATGGAAAAGTACGAGCTCAGCAATTCTTAGACCAACACAGTACAATACTTAAACATAATATAATATACACAGTCGATAGCCAGAGAAGCATTGGGATGGTTATTCCACCATTATTAACGTCAGATTAATCACGTATTTACCTCTTACCTTTCTAACAGAGTTACGGTACTGGAAACATTTTACTCTCACGACCTATGACTTGTGGTTCAGTGTCACGTAAATTGGTGTGGAAATCAACGCTGCTCCTCGCATCTTACTTTCCAGAAGCTGTTTTTAGCTTTTTATAAGTTTCAGTGATTCAGTTCTTTTGCAACGCTCAAATCTCTCTTCATAATAACTGACGGAGTTTCTGGTGTAACATAAGTAGTGTGTAACTGATCTCTCTGAATATAGTTTACGTCATGTGTGTCTCTCCTTAACTGTGTAATTTCTTGACTGTCTGCTCATGTGTTTTTGACATAACTTCTGGTTACATTTTCGGTCGAAATGGATCGACGATCTCTGGGTATACAGTGAAAATCTTCTAGCGGTGAACGTATCTTAATTGTTCTCATTCGCGTGTGATATCTCAAATGAAAACTTATAAAGCATACTTATTCCTAAATTTTCTTCGCAAAGATGTAAGTCATGTTCTTTTCAGTATCTGCTAAAAGTGATGTAGCTGCTTTATTTTGTCGTAGAAAGTGTGGTATTTTCAGTGACCATATAACTGAATGAAAATGTTGTCTCAAATGCCTGGGTGTGTTCAGGTTGGAGATAACTACACCTGTTAGTGTGTCGTGCAAACAAGAGACGACGCCTCTCCTGCGGGTTTTGCTAGGTCATTGGGTCAAAATAACTGCAAAGACGTGGCCGAGCGGTTCTAGGCGCTTCAGGTTAAAATCCTGCCTCGGGCATGGGTGTTTGTGATGTCTTTAGGTTAGTTAGGTTTAAGTAGTTCTATGTCTAGGGGACTGATGACCTCAGATGATAAGTCCCATAGTGCTCAGAGCCATTTTCTAACTGTGTAGACAGCTTCACCCTGAGACCGGAGCAGTCCGGATTCAGGAATCACAACTTCACAACATAAACATTCCTCGGCGTAGTTGAATAGATAACAGACGGATAAAATTCAAGCACAGTTACAGGGGCTGCGTATCTAGACTTCGCAAAAGCCTTCGATCGTCTCTGGCACAACTGCCAGCTGAACTCATAAGGCCAATCACATGGCTTAAAAATGGATGTGGTACACGCAAGACACAAACTAACCCCGCAAAGTCCACACAACGAAAGGCCAATTTTATAATTAACTGACCACTCAGATGACGACACGATTTGTTACGAGTACGGTGACGGTACAGCTGACCCCGGAAATATCGTCACAGTGGTAATATCTTTCCACTAACATATCCTAAGACCCAAGCACGAACTGTCGCAACTGGTAAAAATCCCACCCGCACTATCTCAGAGGTTCTTTTTCCTCATGGCCTTTATCATAGCAATTCCCCTCCCCCCCCCCCCAGCCTTAAAACCTCTTCGCTTAAAACACTTTCAACCGTCTATCTCCTAGACGGGCTGGTATCAGTGGGTGATTGCTCCCAGATGTATGGACGACATCATAGAACCGCATCCTGCAGAGGTGGCAGTATAACCTTTTGTGATGGTCACCATGACAGTGCGGACGTGGAGGGCTGCAGTTCTCGGTTAGAAAGAGAGGAACAAGTACTCTACCAATACTGCTAGGTCTAGGTGTACCAGCGGCATCGAGCACACGTGTGTCGCGTGAGTGGACAAAGTGTCCCATTCAGGGGTTCCCGTCAGGTTTTTACGTCAGTAGGGGCAAAACATTTTCCCCACACTCATGACATAAATTTTGAGGACTTTTTATCTGCTCATCTTTTCTTCTCTTATATTATGAACAAGGTAATGTTATAAACATAAACAAGCTAATAGTATGATATTATAGTAAAATGTATCTTTACGGTCTCAGATTAGACGGCTTCGCGCCATTCACGCTGTTTTCTATTGCTCCTTTCGTATGCTATGATCCTCTATTAGTTTTTCCACACATTACAGGTGAACAACATTTGCCACATTTTTCCCTTTTGAATCATTGCTACAAACTCCATCACCTATTTTCAAATAGATTTATGTGGGAATAACATCGTGTTCACGCTCATATACAATATAAAGGGTGATGCATAACATAGAACTATACAGTTTATTTCAGAATCTATATTGTTTTCGCTTCTATGGGAAATATAGGTGAAATTCCTAGGGGCGCCTTCTAAATGTTTCCTCATGTTCTGTCACCTGACTACTCAAAACTGCGATGAATCATCCAAAAATGGGCTAAAATTAGCTTTTATTTTTAAAGGAAGGTTATGTAACGCACCATACAATACGTAAGAATCATCTGCTTCGAGTCATCACGATTAGGTTGTATGAATTTTGCAAATTCTCACTGATGTGTTATTTGACATTCTTAGGCTTCTTTGTCATATTATTGAAAAAATTTCTCGGCTTTTCAGCTGCACCTTTAAGCCATTTGGAATTGATGTGCATGGTTGCAGATTCATGAAACTTTTGGGAATTTTTAGATACTACTCTTTCAATATTCGTCGTATAAAAATTATTGTTATTTCTTAGGCAAAGATGATGTAAAATGAATACTCGATGATTACTGCCATGTTTTATATTGGGTGTTTCACAATTCATCTTACACACTTCCAGAGGCTGTAGAAGGGAGTTCGTAAATAAAGTTTTAGCTAGGAGTCCATGACGAGAAACGTCATTCAACGAGCAAAATTCCAATCGCCTACTCCTCTAAATGTATGTATCTACTGTGTGATTCTGTGACGATACTACAAATTTTCAAGAATAAATGTATCAATTTGAGAAAGGTTGCCTCTACAGGAAACGAACGAGTCGAAAGTTATAAGCGAAAACCGTTCTGATATCTCTGCAAGTGGAATGCATGTATCAGTACTGTTATTGCTAGAATTTTAGGGTAGCCAACTTTCAAAGGTGGTAATATGGACCAAAGCAAGAATATATGTCTAGCAAGCATGGGCTCTAAAATGCATACCTTAAGATCTATGAGAAGTTGTTCAATACAGCACGTGTATTTAACACTAGCGAAGGTGAAGAAGTGCTCACAACTCCTCAGGTATGCATTTTGCAGCCCGTGTTTACTAGATATGTCTTCTTGTCCTGGTCCCACCTCTCAAAGTTGGATACCCTACACTCTCAGCAACAACGGTACAGGTACATTTATTCCACTGCCAGAAGAATCAAAATGATTTTCGCGCGTAACTTTCGACTCACTCATTTCTCGAACAGGGATCCTTAGCTCCAATTGATACATTTTTCTTCTCCACCATTCGGGAAATTTCGTAACATCACCACCGGATCGCCATGCACATACATACATTTACTGGCGCCGACGCCTATAACTTTGACGTTCCGTAGCGTCGTTGGACGACGTTTCAATTCATGGGTTCAAATGTGAAACTTGATCTACAAAGGCCCCTCTACAATCTTTCTAAATGAAACACCCTGTACATGGCCAGGAAAGCAAACAACTTCTAAAACACCCTTAACTGATTCAGAATAAATCAACCATCAACATAATGATAGTCAGACCAATGAAAACGTTTGCTTATGCTACGTACGTTATTTTTTAAAAATATTTTTTGTCAGGTGATTCAACGGCATCTTAGACTTCGTTTGTTTTTGTATCTGAATATTTATTTAACCTGCACAAAATTAGTACCTTCAGGTCCTTTCTGAAATCGGAGAAGGTTTTCACACGTGCAATATTTTTTTTTTTTTTTTTTTTGTATTTTACATCACAGTTGCCTCAAAAATAATTTTTGTATGACGAATTTTAATAAAATAGCATTAATATAATTATAAATTATTTGAATGTATGTAGACGCAATGTGAAGACATGATAATGTCGAAGAACTAATGAAGTTAATACTGGCAGTACTTCTACTATTGCTACTACTACTGCTGTCAGTAATAATAATAATAATAATAAAACCCGTGGAGGCTCGGGAAAAGAATAGGCCTACGGTATGTTCTGCCAGTCGTAAAAGACGACGAAAAGAACAAACCACTAATAGGGCTAACCCCCCTTTTAGTGTGATTAGTTGGTTCAGGACAGAACTAATAAAGCCTCGGACAAGCGCTGTCATGGTCGGGGACGACGCGTGAACCCTATGCCCGTCCACAATGGTAACGACACTGCTAGCCACACGGAAAAGGATTTAAATCCAAATAGAGGTGTTTTGCAGGACATGCTTCCTGCAACCACTCTAGAAGGAAAACAAAGACAGAGGATGAGATGGTCAGATGAAGTTAACCGATACCTCATGTTCTGTTATTACCAGTCAACAAACTTAGGAACCAACACAACTGGATACAGATCACAAGTATACACAACATTTATTACCAGATAGCCAGAATTAAAATTTTTAACAAAACAACGACTAGCTGATCAGATTCGTGTAATAATCAAAAATAACAGGATACACTAGTCAGAATTAGAAAACATCAAACAACAAGTACAACAAATACTGGAACAAAATAATGTGCAATCAGAAGAAGAAGAAAATACAGTAATGGACTCAAACATCCCAGAGGAAACAAACAAAGAACAACACGCACCAATTAAACAATCAGAGGAAAACGAAATTTTAAGACAGCCACCAGAACAAGCACAAATAGAACATGAAGTCACACACATGTTAGATACAGAAGAAAAATTTCAGTTGACATATATAGAATACAAAGACACAAATACAGACATTAAACCATTCTTGCATAGACCACCAAATAACCCACAAGTCGAAACAACAATAACAACTATCAACACAATCATACACAACAAAATAAATGAAAATACAACTATGGAAGAGTTACAACTACTGGTTTACATAGGAGCACTCACTACACTAAATATAAACACTAGGCAGAGATCAGAACCAACCAACACACGGAAGAAACCCACAAAACCAGCATGGCAACACAGGTTCCAGATCAGAATAGAAAAACTGAGAAAAGAGATCGGACAGCTAACACAATTTATAAGAAATGAAATATCAGACAAAAAACGAAAAAGGCTAGGTAAAATCTCACAACAAGAAGCGAAAGAGCAATTAGATGAAAAGAAGCAGAAATTACAAGCATTGGCCAAACGACTTAGAAGATACAAAAAAAGTGAAAATAGAAGGAAACAAAACCAAACATTCAACACAAGCCAAAAGAAATTATACCAGACAATAGATAACACACACATTAAAATAGACAATCCACCAAATATAACAGACATGGAACACTTCTGGAGCAACATATGGTCAAACCCGGTACAACATAACAGACACGCACGGTGGATACAAGCAGAAACAGACTCATACAAGATGATACCACAAATGCCTGAAGTGATAATTTTGCAACGTGAAGTCACCCGAGCAATTAATTCTACGCACAATTGGAAAGCCCCTGAAAATGATAAAATAGCAAATTTCTGGCTAAAGAAGTTCGCCTCAGCACATTCACATCTAACTAAATTATTTAACAATTACATTGCAGACCAATACACAGTCCCTGATACACTTACACATGGAATAACTTACCTGAAACCTAAAGATCAAGCAGACACAGCAAACCCAGCAAAATATCGCCCCATAAGATGCCTACCAACAATATACAAAATATTAACTTCAGTCATTACACATAAATTAATGACACATACAACACAGAACAAAATTATAAATGAAGAACAAAAAGGCTGCTACAAAGGAGCACGAGGATGTGAAGAGCAACTGATAATAGATACAGAGGTGACATATCAAGCTAAAACTAAACAAAGGTCGATGCACTACGCATGCATTGATTACCAAAAAGCTTTTGGTAGTGTACCCCACTCATGGTTACTACAGATATTGGAAATATACAAAGTAGATCCTAAATTAATACAGTTCCTAAACATAGTAATGAAAAATTGGAAAACCACACTTAATATCCAAACAAATTCAAATAATATCACATCACAGTCAATACAGATTAGGCGTGGAATATACCAAGGAGACTCATTAAGTCCTTTCTCGTTCTGCCTTGCTCTGAACTCACTATCCAACATGCTAAATAATACAAATTATGGATATAATATTACTGAAACATACCCACACAAAATAACACATTTGCTATACATGGATGAACTAAAACTACTGGCAACAACAAATCAACAACACAACCAATTACTAAAGATAACAGAAGTATTCAGCAACGATATAAATATGACTTTTGGAACAGACAAATGTAAGAAAAATAGCATAGTCAAGGGAAAACACACTAAAAAAGAAGATTACATATTGGATAACCACAGCGACTGCATAGAAGCGATGGAAAAAACAGATGCCTATAAATATCTAGGATACAGACAAAAAATAGGAATAGATAATACAAATATTAAAGAAGAACTAAATGAAAAATATAGACAAAGACTAACAACAATACTGAAAACAGAATTGACAGCAAGAAACAAGACAAAAGCTATAAATACTTATGCTATACCAATATTGACCTACTCATTTGGAGTAGTGAAATGGAGTAACACAGACCTAGAAGGACTCAATACACTTACACGATCACAATGCCACAAATATAGAATACATCACATACATTCAGCAACAGAAAGATCCACATTAAGCAGAAAGGAAGGAGGAAGGGATTTTATCGACATAAAAAACCTACATTATGGACAGGTAGACAATTTAAGAAAATTCTTTATAGAACGAGCAGAAACTAGCAAAATACACAAAGCAATCACTCATATAAATACATCGGCTACACCACTGCAATTTCATAACCACTTCTACAACCCTTTACATCACATAACATCAACAGATACGATGAATGTAAATTGGAAAAAGAAAACACTACATGGCAAGCACAAGTATCATCTAACATAGCCACACATCGATCAAGACGCATCCAACACATGGCTAAGAAAACGCAATATATACAGTGAGACGGAAGGATTCATGATTGCAATACAGGACCAACAATAAACACCAGATATTACAGCAAGCATATTATTAAAGATCCCAACACCACAACAGATAAATGCAGACTTTGCAAACAACAAATAGAAACAGTAGATCACATCACAAGCGGATGTACAGTACTAGCAATAACAGAATACCCCAGAAGACATGACAATGTAGCAAAAATAATACATCAACAACTTGCCATACAACATAAACTAATAAAACAACACGTTCCCACATACAAGTATGCACCACAAAATGTACTGGAGAATGATGAATACAAGTAATACTGGAACAGATCCATTATAACAGATAAAACAACACCACATAACAAACCTGACATCATACTCACCAATAAAAAGAAGAAATTTACACAACTAATCGAAATATCCATACCCAATACAACAAATATACAGAAGAAAACAGGAGAAAAAATTGAAAAATACATCTAACTGGCTTAGGAAGTCAAGGACATGTGGCATCAGGATAAAGTTGACATTATACCAATTATGCTATCAACTAGAGGAGTCATACCACACAATATCCACCAGTACTTCAACGGAATACAGCTACATCCAAACATATACATACAACTACAGAAATCTGTAATTATTGATACATGTTCAATTACCCGAAAGTTCCTAAATGTAATGTAACATATACCGTACAGTTAAAAGGAAGTCACGCTTGATCAAGGTCCGCGTCACTTTCCATTTTTAACCAGACATAACGTCTGAGAAAGGAAAGACATAATAATAATAGTGACAGATACCGAAAATATTAATTATAGGTTTATAAAAGTGATGCTTTCTGAGGGAGATAAGTAGAGAGCACCAGTTAACAGTATTGGTAAATGATGAAGATATTGTTAGAAAGCAAACTGTAAAGGGGTAACGATTGTGTACAGGACAGGCGTACACATTATTGTTGCTTTGGTAGGTATATCAATAACAGTTTTTTGGAACCGGAGGTGCTGTTCAGTACTCGAATGTAATCATTTTCTCTTTCTTCTGCCTTCGCCCTGTATCGGCGCAGTGTCAGCATGGTTAATAACGGATTCAGGGGATGGCTGGATGTCATTTTTATCGCCGCCCTGTTTCCCCCCTCCCCATCCCCCTTAGAAGGAAATGCCTTTGAAGGATAAAAATCACAAAACCAAGAAGGAGGTGTGCAACATAAACAAAAATCGTCTGAAAGATTATGTTTGTTCCGATTTGCCGCCGGTCGCATATGAGTAACGCTGCCAGCGCACTATGAAGATACAAAGGAGGTTTACTTTAAATAAGTCTTGTTACGGTTGTGAGCGTTTGCTACCTTTGAGACTGGACGTGGTGAGTTGACGTTAGTGAAGAATGCCATTAAGGCCCCAACGACGCCATTATCAACAACTCAGTGAGTTTGAATTAGATCGTGCAATTGGGTTACGAGGAGCTGGACATTCTTCTGCGATATTGCAGAAAGACTTGGCAGAAATATAGCGCTGTGCATACTTGATGGCAGCGGTGGTTACGAGATTGTATAGTCGCAAGAAGATCGGGCTCCGGATAGCCGAGAGGGAAGTCCATCGTGTTCGGCGTATGTCGCTGGCGAATCGCATTACGTAGCAGCAATTAGAGCAGCAGTTCTCACCACCGAACCATTACAAATCGGTAACTTCAAGCACAGCTCCGCGCCAGACGCCCTGTTTCGTTCATTGCACTCACAGCAAACTACCGCCATTTGGCGACTTCGGCGGTGGCACGTGAGAGCTCATTGGACTGCATGATGCAGGTCTGTCATGTTTTCTGAAGAAAGCTGGTTCTGTCTCGGTACCAGTGATGGCTTTGTGTTGGTTAGAACGAAGCCAGTTGAGGGCCTGCAACCAACCTGTCTGTTTCCTACACCTACATCTACATAGTTACTCTGCAAATCATACTTAAGTGTTTGGTAGAGGGCTCATTGAACCACCTTCACACTTATTCTCCATTATTCCACTCTAGGACAGCGTGCGGGAAAAACGAAAAACTATATCTTTCCGCACGAGCTGTGATTTCCCTTATATTATTATGGTGATCGTTTCTCCATATGAACGTCGGCATCAACCAAATATTTTCGCATTTGAAGAAGAAAGTTGGTGATTTAAATTTCGTGAGAAGGTCCCGCCACAACGAAACACGTCTTTGTTATAATGATTGTCACCCCGAATCCCGTACCATGTCTCTGACACACTCTCCCCTATTTCCCGTTAATACAAAACGTGCTCCCCTTTTTTGAACTTCCTGTATGTATTCCGTTAACCCTATCCGGTTAGGATCTCACACCGCCAGAATTACTCCAAAAGAGGTCGCATAAGCGTTGTGGTGGCAACCTTTTTAGTAGATGTGTTGCATATTCTAAGTGCTCTACCAATAATACGCTGTCTCTGGTTCACCTTTCCCTTATCATTTCCAATTGAAGTTCTTTGTAACTGTAATTTCTAGTTATTTAGTTGAATTTACGGCCTTTAAATTTGATTTATTGTGTAACTGAAGTATAAAGGCTTCCTTTTAGCGCTCATGTGGACGACCTCACACTTCTCAAAATTTAGGGCCAACTACAAATTTTCACCATACACATACCTTATATAAATAATTCAGCAACTTCGTTTGACATTGCTGGACGATAAACGACAGCATCATCTGCAAACACTCCAGACACACTGGACAGACACCTGGATTTACTGACAGGGCCAGCAACACTCTCGTGGTTATCCCACGCTCCCTGACTGCCAAACTGTACGTTGGTTGGTGATTGGACTTTTGGTATTGTCATTAATGAACAACATTCCAGATACAGATGTTGTAACCTAACATGCTTTACAGAGTGTCTATATATTTATTGCCTTGGCCTGCTCGATCACCAAATCTTTCTACAATCAAGCTATAATTATTTGTCTGCAGATGAAATAAATACTTATGTAATACATCATTTTACGACAACTCCAGCATCGTCCACAAACACCATTAACCGTCCCTTTATTGACCGACCAAGTGCAACAGGCATGGTTCTCCATCCCAAAAACTGACATCCGACACCTTGCAATTTTACTCATTTTAATATGTTACCCAGTCAAATGTATTCCCAAAATGTGATTACTCTACACTAATTATTTTTTAATGTTAAGTTTTTTTCCTTCAGTGTATGTATCCGAAATGTGTACCTTCAGTCATATGAAAGTAGACGTAAGTCTTCTAAGTGTTTGCGAATGGTGTAAGAGAAGTGCGATTTGGGTACCAGCCCGTTATTCACGTCGTGGGATGTGGGAAATGGCTAAAAATCACACCCATGCTACCCGGGCTGGTCATGTCTGCGTCCCGGAAGTGGCGTTTTAATACACACGGCTATCCGGGCGGGTATTAAGTTTTCTGGTGTAGTTGTGAAGATTATTCTAGAGTCGGGTTCCTGCTACTTAAAAGGGCGTCGAGAAAGTGGCTGTGTGATGGAGTGGGACAGAAATGATTTTGCTCTAGAGGGTAGAGTGTTTCTACATACTGTTCACACAAGAGAGTACGGTCGAGGAGAATAGCCAGCGAAAGCGTACGTTGATAAGACAGTAGAGGAAACGGAGTTATGGAAATATCTCTATTTGTCTTCACGCAGCCAGGATAGCTGTGCATGTGATAGTCGAATATCATCATACAGGAAACGTAACCATTTCCAGGCGTCGCACAGTGGGCCAACTCGCTTCAAAACATGGAGAGAATTAAAAAAAAAGACTCACTTTTTTACTTTCATCACATGAAATCATGTAGGATTGTAATTTTTCATGCTTTCCCAGTGCTATTGCATCATTCCAGTCTCAAATCGATACGAAACGTGTTGTGATAGTTGACTTTAACTTTAAATCGTGCAACGACCTATTTTGCACATATTGTCTGTGGGACCTGTTTAATGTATCACAGCAGTCCTACCCAGCTGTTCACGATAAAATAAGTTTGATAGCACCCCAGAGGATATGGTTTATATATATTTGACATTTTAATCCGTGTAGTGACGTGTAGAGACTAAACATCCAACTACTACTCATATTATCTTAAGTCAATGGCTGCAGAATTTCGTTCGTGTGGCTCCACTTTCTAAACGGCTCTGCTACCTTTTTAATAGTATAGTTAACGAGTTCATACGTAACTGAGTGCAAATTTCCTCACGTTTTTAGTGGACCGTCATTTTTCTCCCTCATGGCAGTGTCACACATATTGGAGCCACCATTTTCAATTGTGTGATTCTGGCATCGGATTCCTAATCAGTGACCCAAAGAAACTTCAAGAACTCAGTTTTGTAATGTTTTATATCCATTTTACTGTTATGTTCAGATTTTGAAGCGAGATGGGCCACCATAAGCCGCGAGCTTTCTGTGAAAAACCCACCAGGATAATATAGCAGCAATTAATTGCAAGTGCAAGCGTTTATACAAGTTTCTTTTCCTCGTCAACAAGGAAAGGTTTTTTATATTTTAATATCGCTGTAATCAATTTCAAGTATAAGCGTTCACGCAAGTTTCTTTTCCGCGGTAACAATGACAGGTTTTTTTATATTTTAGTACGACATGGGAAGATGCCGATGCCCACTTGCACACTGCAACTATGCTCTCATAATTTCATGTATTATTACTCCTACGCTATTTGTTAAGGGAGAGTATTTGACATACATTATGTGATAGGAGTATCCGGACACCTGGATGAAAACGACTTACAAGTTCGTGGCGCCCTCCAGCGGTAATGCTGGAAATCAATATGGTGTTAGGCCAAACTTAGCCTTGATGACAGCTTCCACTCTCTCAGGCATACGTTCAGTCAGGTGCTGGAAGGTTTCTTGGGGAACGGCAACCCATTCTTTACAGAGTGCTGCACTGAGAAGAGGTATCTATGTCAGTCGGTGAGGCCTGGCACCAAGTCGGAGTTCCGAAACACCCTGAAGATGTTCCATGGGATTCAGACCATTACGAACAGGAGCTCGATCGTGTCGAAAGATGGAATCGCCATACCCGAATTGCTCTTCAACAGAGGGAAGCAAGAAGGTGCTTGAAACATCAATATAGTCCTGTAATGTAATAGTGCCAGACAAAACAACAAGGGTTGCAAGCCCCCTCCACGAAAAACACGGCCACACCATAACACCACCGCCTCCGAGTTTTACTGTTGGCGCTACACACTCTGCCAGATGACGTTCACACAATCGCCACACCCACGCCCTGTCATGGGATCGCCACACTGCGTACAGTAAGTCGTCACACCACGCAAGGTTTTTCCACTCTTCAATCGTCCAGTGTTTACCATCCTTACACCAAGCGAGGCGTCGTTTATCATTTACTGGCGTGATGTGTGGCGTATGAGCAGCCGCTGGACCATGATATCCACGTTTTATCCAGTCTCGCTTTCAGTGGATCCTGATGCTGTTTGGAATTCCTGTGTGATGGTCTGGACAGATGTGTGCCTATTACAGACTATGACCCCCTTCAACTGTCGGCGGTCTCTGTGAATCAACAGACGAGGCCGGCTGTACACTTCTGTGCTGTACGTGTCCCTTCACGTTTCCACTTCACAATCATATCGGAAACAGTGGACCTAAGGATGTTTAGGAATGCGAAAATCTCACGTTCAGACGTATGACACCCAATCACGTGACCACGTTCGAAGTCCGTGAGTTCGGCGGAACGCCCCATTCTGCTTTCCCACGTTGTCTAATGGTTACTGAGGTCGCTGATATAGAGTAACTAGCAATAGATGGCAACATAATGCACCTAATATGAAAAACGTATGTTTTTGGGGTTGTCCGGATACTTTTGATCACATAGTGATACGGTGCAGGACATGACGCATTGCTGGGGAGACATCAGGTATGACCGAATCCACTTCACTACATCTGGCGTGGAAATCGGGCTGCTATGTATGGTAAGTAAAATGTGAAAGTTGACAGTGTGAAAGGTTTTGCTGTAGTCTAATGAACTCATGATAATCGCCTCTTGTCTATCAACGGCAAGATTCAGGTCATATGTTACCCTTGTTAAGGCAGATGATGTGCAGCGATGTTTACGGAAACATGACAGACATTTTTCTATTTTGTTAGTTGGTTCTGGACTATATATTATAAAGTCTCGGGCAGTGTCGGAAGAATTAATATAGGCCCTAGTTATGTGGTGTTGTGTCAACGTACTTTTTAGGTAGTGGCTTAACTAGTTTCTATTTCCGAACCTCACTAAAACATTCGTGATTAAGGGTGGTTGAGTTCATTAGTTGTAGTGGGCAGGAGTGGGTTACTAATAATCTTCATCATTTCGATAGTGATGCCATCCTGTCCACTGAGTTCTGGTCTCGTAAGCATATTCGTTTTTTGATGGTAATGCATGTAACATGCTTTAGACTGAATTTTTTGTCGCTACTGTCGTTTATCTACATCAAGTTGTGGCGACGTCATTTATCCACTGCGCCAAAAACAGCGGGTGAAAGCTGCAGCTGATAGATACTGTATTTATCTTTGCCGTAGTCGGCTTGGTTACGAGTTGTTTATTCTTGTGAGTTTTATCTGTGCTTGGAAAACAAAATGTTTTCTCATCTCATGAAAAAGCTGTTACTTCATAAAATATAAAGGCTCCCATAGTGGTGACCCACTAACCCTGTCAGACATGGAGACCGGAGAGTGTTTGTACATAAAGACCTGCAAGCAACGTCCCACGTGTGGCTTAGGGATGATACGGTGCGCCCGCCGCTTGTTTCGCCTTACTCTGGACCATGCAGGGTAATCACAAGAGGAAGCCACAGCTTCAAAATCGATAAGGATGGTAAAGAAGAGACAGTCTCAATTGAGCGGCTTAAACCTGCTTACACCGAAGAGGGTACACTCCTTCCACGGTCTGTAAAATCACCCTCAAACGTGGAGGCCAAAGAAACAGCAGTCTCGCCGAGCCCTCGGTTTCAGAAGAGGACAACGAAGCAGCAAGTGCAGAACTGGAGCAGCCACTGCCTGCACCACATGTTTTCACGAGAGCTGGTAGAAAAATCAAGTGCAAGTTTCCCCACATACCTGGTGCACCCGGTTTCAAAAGGAGGGGGGCTGATGTGGCGACGTCATTTATCCACTGCGCCAAAAACAACGGGTGAAAGCTGCAGCTGATAGATATTTATCTTTGCCGTAGTCGGCTTGGTTACGAGTTGTTTATTCGTGTGAGTTTTATCTGTGCTTGGAAAATAAAATGTTTTCTCAATAAAATATAAAGGCTCCCATAAAGTAATCAATAAGAGCCTGTTTCGTTTGCTTTTCTCCAACGTAATTTCCGATTTCGGAGATAATAATCGAGAGAGTATTATCCTTTTCATCAAAGTATTTGACGTCAGTAGAGATACTGGCTATATCTGTATTTCCTCCATTAGTACAATTACTGGGATTTTTAATCAATACGCTTTAGTTTTCACTATCATTTATCACCTTACAATGCACCAAATTCTAAGTTAACGACATTCATACAACTCTCACATCCTGCCGATCAGCTAAGTTTCATGACAGCGGATTATAATGACGTTCATGTTTGAATTTGATGCTTATTTGCAGTACTAATTATAAAACTAATTAAACGAAAGGTGTTGTCGAGCAATTACTCAATTTGAGTACCCTCTGTTACATTACATAGTTTGATAGTAGTTCCAGTAACGATAACTTTGTACCTCTACCGACAAGCACCGATCAGCGGCCACGCGGTACAATGAACGCCTCTCCAGCAAACGAAAAGAAGTATAACGCAATGTGCAGCTTTAAATCAGGGCCTGACAGTTGTGGACCATTATTTGAATTTTGAAAAAATGAGGTTCTTTGGAGTTCGTTTCGTCGTGCACCTGTTTTTTGTACATTGTGTGGTGAGTTGGTGGTGGCTGTAGTAGTGCATACCGCTGAGATGCAGAAATAAAGTCCTCCTTATCGAAAAACGGAGTGAAGCTACCTATGCAAACATGCGAATTTACCTTCAAAAGGTAACTGAAAGAAATCGCGCAATGGATAATGTCTTAGCCATTGTCCAACGTTAAAAGTCAATAGTCATGCATGAAATACACAAGTCAACCACCACACGACACCACAATGCACGTAATGGAGACATCTAACTTTTGAATAAAAATGCACATTTATAAAAGATGCTATTTATTCCCCTTAACGTGTGTTCAAATGGGAAAGCTCCTACAGGATAACAGTGAATGAAAAGTTAAAGAGAAGTTTATGTCTAATTCTGATCTTGGTACCAATTGTAGTATAGCATAACGAATATTGCCAATGATCAAGTGAAGAGCATATCAGAAACTGCCAAAGGAAACTGAACTCGGAAGGACCGAAACCATTCACAGATGGAAAGTGCAGCCTGTAAATCAAACAACTTAGTCTAGCCATCAGTTACCGAAACGACTAACTCTGGAAGTTAACAAATGCTGTGCCCCCTGAATTATTCTGTGGAAAAGTATTGCTGGCCGAATCTCACCAAATAACTTCCAGTACTCGGCTGTATGCGCCGGCTATGAGTAGCAGTTAATATCGTACTCGACCCGTCTTTGGGTGCGCAGACCGCGAGGCTGCCAGCAAGACCGTCATTCGTGGAGACGGAAGGCAGAGTGTGTCCAAAATGAAACTCTAACTCCTGTCTCCAGTTTTGGAAACGCTCCAAGTCGTCCACCAATGACGGTAATGATTGCAAGCGCCATCCAATCACTACCTAAGTTTCGCCGTGATTGCGACCACCACCCCAATCATATTTCATCATTTCGACAGAGAGCCAGTAAGGATGGGACTTTTGTTTATTTTGTGAGCTGGGGCCCCGGCCGAAGCTAATCGTCTTTCTAGCCACATTCCACAGAAGCCGTTGAGAAGCTGTGTGTTGCGAATCCCAAGGAAAACTTCGCGCCACTTTCTTTATGTGAGGGAGACATTCTTAGATGTAAGCGTCACGCACCTTAGCACGAACGCTTTCGAGCCGCCTGGCGCATTACTTCTCATCACGTTCACATGGCCAGCCAGGAGTCAGCGGAAGCACCAGGGTGGAGGCTGCATCGGCCGGCACTGAAGGCCTCTAATAGCTACACGTTTACGGCTGTGGCGATGCTCGAATTCTTGCATCCCTCCCCCGTCCCTTTCAGCTAGGAGAGGAAAAATGCCGCTTCCTGCAAATCGAAGTGAACAACTAATTCAGTTCCTACCTTGCCCGTAGGTAACATGTGGCATTACATATCCATTCTGCAAGTAGTAATACGAATTATGAAATTATGTTAATAGAACTGTGTAGTACTATTAGATCATAAAAATTTTAATAAGATATGTAGGGTGGCGCTACATGAATAACTAAGCCCCATTACATTACTAACCATTTGAGGTTTATAAATGACGTCGGAACTCCTGCGGGCGCCATTGGTCTTTGCAGTCACATACAGTGCATCTGGGTTAAGAGTGAATGTTATCGGTACGGAGACAGGCGTAACAAGACGCCACGCCAGCTTAGCTCAGATGAGTACTGACGATAAACTCACGTCAAGCAGCCGTGTCTGCTGTTCACTGACTCCCACTAAAATGTTTATAACCACGTAGATATCGGATGATTCTGCACTCGTTTCTGTGTTATCAGGAATCACACTGGCGCGTGATAACAGGCAAAAATCGATTACCGAATTTTCATACACAGTTGTACAAGCGTACGAAATCAACATTAGTTAACAGCAAGGAAGTAACAGATAATAACCAATAGGGTATCAGGGTAGGGCATATCGAAATATTGTTCTGTTTTTCCAATGCTCATTAAGGTGATATCTGAACCAAGTAGTTTAAATTCATACTGTTCACTTGCTGAAATACTTCTATCGAAATCCCGGATGTTTAATTTGAGGATGAGAGATAAGCGACACACCTTACCATGGCGTTTCTCTAAATTAAAAAATCAGATGCAAATTACCGAATAGCATTCGACTGCAAGTACAATATCAGATTCAGTACAACTGTAGACACGGAAAGAATTTAGGTACAATCACATATTTTATTTATCAAATTCGCTAGCGTCGACATCTCCCCTTAAAATCCAGAAGTTGGTCTTTCTTCATGAATAAGAGGTGAATATTCGTGAAGAGATATACAGTAGCAGCCTGCTTCCAAAAAAAATGGTTCAAATGGCTCTGAGCACTATGGGACTCAACTGCTGTGGTCATAAATTCCCTAGAACTTAGAACTACTTAAACCTAACTAACCTAAGGACAGCACACAACACCCAGCCATCACGAGGCAGAGAAAATCCCTGACACCGCCGGGAATCGAACCCAGGAACCCGGACGTGGGAAGCGAGAACGCTACTGCACGACCACGAGATGCGGGCCGCAGCCTGCTTCCCTAATATATAGCTCTCCACTAATTACGCCTGCTACGGCTCCAGAACGGAATTTTCACACTTCAGCGGATTGTGCGCTGATATGAAACTTCCTGGCAGACTGAAACCGTGTGCCAGAGCGAGACTCGAACTCGGGACCTTTGCCTTTCGCGGGCTAGTGCTCTACTAACTGAGCTACCGATGCATGACTCGGGACCTATCCTCACACCTTTACTTCCACCAGTACCTCGTATCCTACCTTCCAAACTTCACAGAAGCTCTCCTCCGAAACCTTGCAGAACTAAATGTGGTTTCACCGCCAGACACCACACTTGCTTGGTGGTAGCTTTTAAATTGGCCGCGGTCCGCTAGTATACGACGGACCCGCGTGTCGCCACTGTCAGTGATGGCAGACCGAGCGCCGCCACACGGCAGGTCTAGAGAGACGTACTAGCACTCGCCCCAGTTGTACAGCCGACGTTGCTAGCCATGGTTCACTGAGAATTACGCTCTCATTTGCCGAGACGATAGTTAGCATAGCCTTCAGCTACATTTGCTACGACCTAGCAAGGCGCCGTATTCAATTGATATTGAGATTCTATTAATGTATCATCAAGAGCGATGTTCTACAAATGTGGATTAAAGTTAAGTATTCCAGAAGCTACGTACTTTTCTTTATAGCATTCATTACGTATCTGTTTCAGACCTCACGCCAGCCTGCGTGAGTTTAAGCGCGTGCCTTTCGGCTTCCTCTCATTGTGTCTAGGCTGTCTTGTCTAGACACAACACTAACACTCCAGGAAGGAAGGATATTTCGGTGGCATGGCCTAGCCACAGCCTAGGGGATGTTTCCAGAAGGAAATTTTCACCCAACAGAGGAGTGTGTGCTGTTATGAAACTTCCTGGCAGATTAAAACTGTGTGCCAGACTGAGACTCGAACTCGGGACCTTTGCCTTTCGCGGGCTAGTGCTCTGCTAACTGAACTACCCATGCATGACTCGCGACGTATCCTCACAGTTTTACTTCCGCCAGGAGTGCTAGTTCTGTAACGTTTTGCAGGAGAGCTTCTGTGAAGTTTGGAAGGTAGGAGAGGAGCTAGTGGAGGGACTAAGGCTGTGAGGACAGCCAGTTAGTTACGCATGGGTAGCCCAGTTGTAGTCTGCCTTCGGCAGGGCAGCAGTGCGAACCGCGCTCGGCCACCCACGCCGCTGAGCGCGCGAAGTGTTTGTTTACTGCCCCGTCACCGCGCTTCTCAGTCGAACAAGCTATAATGGCCAACTCTTACGGCAAGAACACTCTTGAGTTCACCTTCTCAAATGAATACGCACGACCTAAAGCACTGGCCATCGAACGCTTCCTACCCGAAGATGTGAAGATGCCCGTGACGGTCTCATCGGAATACACCTACCGATCATTAGCAGCGTCGTTTATATTAAGATGACTTCCAACTCTGCCTGCAACGACATTATTCAACGGACGCGACATGGACTAAAATGTCGACACTCCGACACTAACGTCAGGCCTGTGGATGCCGACCATGCAGGACTTGGCCTTCGAACGATCAGTGTATTCGAACTGCCTTTCGAGGTGAATCAAGATGAAGTCATCGCGGCGCTAAGCCCGTACGGAAAGGTCCAGAGTCACGTAGCCGAGACATGTGCACAGTTTTCGACGTATCCGGTGGTTAATGGTGTGAGACAAATCCGAATAGATCTCAAACGGCACGTCCCGTCGTACATTTCTATCGGCGGCTGCCGTGCGGTGGTCATTTACAACGGACAACCTCGAACATGTTCCGGTTGTGGCAAAGAAGGCCATGTTCGTAATGAATACCTGCAACGCCGCATGACACAACTACGGTACGACGATACGAACACCGACCGAACCACAACCGCCCTTCCAATCGCCTGTGCGGCAATACTGCACGCCCAGCCCTCAGAAGACGCAGCTCATGAGCGTATCTCTGGACCGATATACCCGGAGGCGTCCCAGCACGTTGCCTCCGGCAGTGCCGCCCGCATACATGACTTACAGCCGGACACACTCGCGCTAGAAGATCACAAGGATACCACCGACAGTTTTATGGAGACTGGAGACCACATCACAGCATCCGCGGCGTTTGTACCGGAAGCAAAAGTCGCCCAAACGACGAAAAAAACGCCGCAAGACATCAGAATCGACCACTGAGCCCCCTCTGCAGGACGAAAAGATGGCACATAACTCTGCCACGAAAACGCGTCAGCCACAAGACGGTGAGCCGTCCAACAGAGATCGTGAGCAAGCCCCGCGTCCAGAAGCCATGGAACATAGCACGCCCGTCGTCACCGACGCAATTGAGCCGACTCGGCCAGCGCTGCCACCTCTCACCGATGTTAAAACTGACGGACATTTTTCATGGGCGGATTACACGGATTTATCACCTCCACCTGATGCAGAAATGAGATCTGTTCCTCCGTTATACCAACACTAAAATGTGGGATGTTTCTACGAGGACTGCTACGACTTCTAAGGACTTCCAGAAACCATCACGTCAATCTTCACCAGCTACGAACCTATCGACAGCACGGATCCCCCATCAGGCATGCCGAATAGCTACTATCAGTACTATTAATATCGGCTCCCACGTTAAACTTCAACTGCTCCGTGACTCGCTAAGAGCAGCGGACATCGACATCGCCCTGTTACAAGAACTGAGGACAGTGCTATGGATACGAGATGTACGCCGCCCCGGCAGCTATGGAACACACAGGCGTAGCCATCCTCCTCCGAGAAGGGATTGCAGTTTCCGATGTCGCATACCTCCCAACGGTGCGAGGGGTGGCCATAGCAGGTGAAGGAATCAAAATCTACGCCCCACCGGGCACTGATAAACAGAGGGATCGCTCCCAGTTCTGTGCAGAAGATATCGCGCCTTTATTCCTCGGCAGATACGGTCATCTCATCGTAGCTGGAGATTTCAACTGTGATCTCGAGCGTACAGACTTACACCCTCATTTCACCACATGTCCGGAACTTCGCTTCCTCTTCGACACTTGGAGAGTAGTACACGGCGACCGCCCGGGGTATGCACACACCACGAGCCACTCGGCCAGCCGACTCGATAGAATAACATCTCTGACGCTCTAAATCCATTCTCCTCGACGCAGAATGTTGGCCGTCTGCCTTTCGGATCATGACATCTACATCTGTACCATGAGCCTACGTAGGCAATCTATATGGTGCAGAGCGGGACCTTGGAAACTCAACGTTACGCTACTGCGGGACCCTGAATGTCGACACCAGGTCACCGATACGTGGCACACTTGTGTGCGTTACGAGACCACACTGCAATGGTGGTTAATGTGCAGCAAACCAGCCACCCGAAGCACCTTGACACACTATGGCAGAGCCAAAGCCAGGTGGATTCACCAAACAACAAATTTCTACTATAGCGCTCTACGCGAGCTCATGGATCATCCTCCATCCCCGGATCGTCTAAAAGAAGGTCAACGCATCAAGGCAAAGATTGTAACCTTGACCAGGTGCCGTCTAGAAGCAGCCATTGTACGAGCACGCGCCAAGATAAGATTAACGGTGAAGAACCTTCTATGCATCATATTGTTCAAAATGTTCGTCGACGCCGACAGGCTTTACTGACAACTTTAGGCCTACCTGATGGACGACGGCTGACTTCACAAGCTACAATTGCGGATGCCTTCACAGCGCAGTATAGAATTTTCTATCAAGAAGTACCTGCCGGTGCAGAGGCAATTTCTGAGGTTGCCCAGGAGATACATTGTACACTAAACGCCGCGAATGCAACCCTCCTGATTGCGGAAGTGACTACCGACGACGTCCATGGCGCTTTGGCCAAAGGATCACTGAATCGGTCCCCCGGCCCGGATGGTTTACCTCTCGAATTTTACAGAACCTTCCAAGATTTGATGTTGCCACAATGGAGAGACATTACTGGGAACTTTTGTACGGCGCGGCGATCCCGCCGCCAGTGTTCATGGAAAGTTTCCTCGTACCAGTCCCGAAACCTGCAGGAGGGACATGACTCGAAAGTTATCATCCGATCACGTTACTCAATTCCGATTTCAAGATTTTCACACGTCTTCTAGCAGTGCGACTCAAACATGTCTTCTCTTTTTAAAAAAAATTCTTTATTGCAAATTTATAATAATTATACAATTTTAACCCATTCCTTAAATGAGTAGTGGGTCCTGATTTTATCCATCAATAATTGCAGCTAGATGCAATTTTAATTTATTAGTGAGCTACAGCTATAACTAGATAACAATGAGCAGCTAATTTATTATTATTATAAATATTAACTTTATATGACCTACGCTTAACTAAACTCTACTGCCTGCAGCGTCACAGTTGTGTCATTAATTTATAAACCTACTTTTTAGAGCCTTGCTCATCGAGCTAATCCCAATGAGCACGCCCCTGACACTGGGCAGACCAAGGATGTTATTCGTTGCAGGTTCCTAAAATAGCTAATTTCCTAATCTAAGTCCTACTAAACGGTAGCGTTCTCGCTTCCCACGCCCGGGTTCCCGGGTTCGATTCCCGGCGGGGTCAGGGATGTTCTCTGCCTCGTGATGACTGGGTGTTGTGTGATGTCCTTAGGTTAGTTAGGTTTAAGTAATTCTAAGTTCTAGGGGACTGATGACCATAGCTGTTAAGTCCCATATTGCTCAGAGCCATTTTTAAGTCCTACTAACTAGTTATAATCTAAGTCAAGTCCGGTGCTTTGTCCTGTATCGGTGGTGTCGTACCCCACTCCCCCTAGTCCTGTACACGGCGGATGCTAGACTATGAGGAAAGTCGGCCTGTCCACGCACGGTATGGGAATAGGGCGCTAGATTCAGTGTTTGGTGTGTCTCAAATTGTAATTAGTTTATGTCCCTCAGGTATTCTTTTAACGCTTTTCGTGATACCTCGTCCGCCAATTGGTCAAGAGTTTGAAAAGTGTCTTCTTGTCTAAGTAGGTGGCATGTGTCATGGTCAGGTAATTGGTCACGTAATGTGGATGCTACATCATTGAAAAGGGGGCACTCGTAGACCACATGATCTGGAGTACCCTCTGCTGCACCACATTCACACGCGGATGTGGCCCTTTTCCCGAACCGACATAAATACGTCGGGTATGGCCCATGACAGTGAGATCCTCGGGTAGATTCAAAGTATCTCATGCCCTGTCGTTCCTTGACGTTAGGAAGAACTTCAAATGTTCTGCGACCTGTTTCTTCTGCTTCCCATAATTCTTGCCACAATAGCTCACTTCTTCGCCTTATCTCATCCTTATCCTCAACCCCAATGCCTAATATCTCTTCTATCTTCGCAGTATTCCATTTTTTAGCCCAGAACTACGCAGCCTGTTCTCGAATTTTGATGTCCAGGGGCAGAGCCCAATTATGACTAATAGGGCTCCCCCTGGGGATGTTCTGTAGGCCCCCACAGATCTCAGTATCAGGTTTCTCTGAACCCTTCTCACTGTCATGGCGGGCACAACCCTCGTGAGCCTGTGTGCCCAGACTCCCGAGCAGTAACCCACTATTGTTGTTAGGATACTATTGTGATATAGTTTTATGAGATGAGGGGCAAGATGAAATCATTTATGTCCAATGGAGAGGAGATTGTTTATTGTTTGGAGGGCTTTCTGGGTTACGTTGTCAATGTGTTTCCCGAAGTTCCACCTATCGTCAATGATGATTGCCAAGTACCATGTCTCACGTCGCCGAAGAACTGGTGAGCCCTCGATTCTTACAATTGGGTTTCTAATAAACTGTCCTTTTAGTAATAGGTATGTTAACTTACTTGGTGATATTTTCATTTTGGTGTTTTGGCACCATAGATGTAATACATTCATGGCCCTTTCTATTTTGGGCTCTATGTCCTCACGGCTACAACCGCCAACCAACAGGAGGTCATCTGTGTAGGCTATCACCTCTAGCATCTCTTCACTTTGTTGTAACGTAAGTATCTAATAGCGGCTCCATGAGGATGTCCCAAAACAGAGGTCCTAATATGGAACCATGGGGGCATCCCTTTGTTATTGATCTTCCAACTCTCCCGCTAGGGGATGATAGCCAGACCTCCCGATCCTCACAATAACTCCTCAGGCAGCCACATAGCGGCCCTGGACACTCTTTCTCCCGCAAGTAGGAGAAAGGCGAAGGCCACCACATTGCATCAGATGCCGATCGCCCAGGCCTGAAGCCAAACTGCCTGCTGCTCATCCTACACAGCACTCGGTGTGCAGCCAGTCTGTCAGCAAGTGGTGTTTCTAATATCTTCCCAAGTATGTCCAGTAAACATAGGGGTCTATATGATTTTGTTTCTGTTGGGTCTTTATCGGGTCCTTTTCTGATGATCACAACATTCGCTGTCTTCCAGACCTTGGGGAATTTCCGTTGTCTGAGGCATTCGTTATACAGGTGAGTGAGTGGTGCAGTTAGCTGGGGAGCTAAGAACTGCACCACCTCTACCACAATGCCGTCTGGCCTAGGAGCTTTACTACTCTTTAGTGATCTTATGTGGGCAGCCACCTCCTCTTCTGAGAAAGGGAAGACTGCTGTGTTATTGTTGTATTCTTCGAGGTCATCATGTCGTAGCTGCCACTGTCCTTCAGATTCCCCATCCGCGCTATCGTCAGGCAGCAGGGACTAAAGGAGGACCTCAGCAGTCTCCTGCCAGGATTCCGTCATCCTGTCCTCATGCCTGACTGTTGACAATTCCATAGGAGAGCGGATCTTTTCTCTGACTAATTTATATGGTATGCCCCAGGGGTCTAATGCTAATTGATTCTGAACAAAGCTCTCACAGCTTTTCGTCCTTATGGCTTTAGGTTCATTTTGGAACCTAAGTTTGGCCTCCCAATACTGCAGCAGCCACCTTTGCCGTTCCAGCCAGACGACACTGCGCTGGTAGCGCCTCCTCAACCTTCTGACAGACCGACGCATGTCCTCGAGTTCGGCCGACCATGGTGACGGAGAGACCACCATGGCCTTCCTTCTAGTTGGTATGGCTGCTTTCATCGCTCTAGTTATTGCGCTCACCAGTCCCTTGCTCTCTCGTGTATGTCTATGTCCAAGTGTGTGTCACCCTTTGGCAAGACAGGAATGTCACACTCCCTCGCTAGGCGTTTCCAGTCAGCTCTTTTATAGTTTAATTGCACCTCTCACCCCATGGCCCAGTGTCACTCTCTATCACCTAGAGTAATAGTTATAAGATCTTGGCCGCTAGTAGTGGCATTTTCTTCAACCTGCCATTATTGGATGATGTTAACTACGTTTGGTGTTACTAGGGTCACATCAATGTTTGTGCCTGGTCCTCATCCCGCAGCGTAGGTAGGAGGGTTGCCGGGCTTGTTTGCCACCACTACTTGGGAGGCCATGATGCAATCTGCAACCTCTTATCCGTTTGTGTCCCTTGTACCGCTGTACCATAGGGGGGATTTTTCATTGATGTTAGCAGTAATTATGACTTTTCGTCCCTGCGATGACGTGGTTACTGTGATCAGGTGGTCAAGATGTCTTTCAATGTTGTCACCGTATTGAAAATACATGTTAATTATTGCAGTGACTAGTCGTGTATTGTGAGAGTATCGTAGCTCTCAGGGCTTTGTTTGTAATTATTATCGCCGCTTTCGGGTCCTCACCTCGGCTAATAAAGTGCCATGTCGCGGCTGTAAATGCTAGTTTTCCAGCTTGGGAGTACGGCTCCTGTAGACAGAGCACATCCCGCCTCCTCTCTTGCACCTCCTTACGCAGCTCCTGCATCATTAGTCTGTTGTTGTGAGTGTTAAGTTGGCCAATGGTACTTTTGGTCTTTAAGGAAAGTAGGTATGTATGTGATCGTTAGGCCATGTCTTAGTCCAGTCAAACGTAATTCGTCCATTTGCCAACACAGATTGTTCATAGATGTCACTGAGGTCGAATTTCTCTCCTCGTCTTTCAAAAACTTTCTTTAGTAGGTCGCGCAGGGCTCCGAAGTCGGTGGGGAGATTCACTGACTTTAGCTGTATTTTGTCCACAGCCTCGGTTACCGCGAAGGTAACTTTTCTGCCGTTTACGTGTCCCACACGAACCACATGTCGTAAGGCAGTGGTCAGTGTAGTCGGCCGCTCCAACCTCGCCAACTGCATTGTATATTCAATGTTAGAATATACTCTGATCGGGTCCACTGGCGGTAGCCTTACTACAGGGGTATTTTGTGGGCTCGTTACTGTACTTTCTTGGACTAGTTTCTGTTATGTTTGACTCATTTAATCTTTCGGGACTGCCACTACCACAGGATGCCCTTGCTGGTGCTGGTCTTTAATTGGCCTCGTTCCCCGTCTCTGAGAGGAGAGAGTTGTGAATATGAGGGTGGGCTCAGTCTGAATGTCTTTGTCCATCGTTGGGAGCTCAGTTTGAACACCTTTATCGACTGTCTCAACTTTCGAGTTTCTCGAAAGAAACCCCAAGAATTCTTTAAACTCCCTCCTCCTTTTGCTCTGGGATTTCCGCTTTGGCTTCCTGTTCTGTTTAACGTATTCAACCATAATCGATCCTGGAAATCAATCTTTCTTCCAGCATCCGGTAGGTAGGGCTCCAAAAGATTTTTTACCACGTCTCTTGCACGGGATACAGACACACACAGCCCTGCAATCTTTTCAGGAGTGACCACCTTCACCGCACTTGGAGCACGCCGACTCCCTGGTGCAGTGCCTTAGAATGTGGTACAAGTCTCCGCAATTGTTGCAGCGAGGTACCACGAGATAGCCCCTGGCGTTGACCGCATGAAAGCCAACATATGCCTATTGTCATCACCTTTCTCCACATGAGTGCGGTAACCTCGGCAACGTGATGTACAACATCACGATCCCGAGTCCCCGTTTTAAATCTCAACTTGATGGAGTTTTTGAATTCCTCATCATTCATTTGCTAAAAGTTCTGTTCTTTAATTGTTTCATAGAGTTCCTCATTTGTCATTGTGGTGGGAACATCGTATAGTATGATCATAGCGTTTCTTTTTCTTGTTGGTTCACACTTGACCACAGAGTTCAGCTTGGTGTTGTTTAATAATTTTTCCTTATCTTCCTCGGTGGCAACCTCAACAATCACCGAGTTCCTACTTGGTTTGACTTTGTTTATTTTGATCTTGTCTTTTACCAAGTCAGTGGTTATAGTCAGTAATTCTTGAATCTGTTTTACACTAGTGTCTTGGCCAGGCAGGGTCCTGAAAAAGACCGCCATGTGTGGCTGCTTGGTAACCTTGGCGATCGTATCTTTTGTGGTGGCGCTTGCGCAACCACTCCCGCCCAGGTCAGTTGCCTCCTTAGTCTGTCATTCTCCTTTTCTAATTCTTCTACGTGGCCTTCGAGTTTGGCGTTGGCAATAGCCCATGCAGCCAACTCGTTTCTGATGATTGACAGTGCCGCTCGACTAATTTTCCCGTTTTTGATGTTTGGTCCAAGAGCAACGTAATTCGCGCATGCCTCTGAGTCACGGTTTCGTTGTGTGCCTGTCCCAGCTCGTCCTGTGAAGAGGGATCAAGCATCATGGATGCACGCTTGGGCGCACTCGTATCACTCGTCTCAGTTCCAGCCATCTTTAATTACGAGTGATAAAAAGGTGGGAGCCTGTCTCTTGCCCCAGACCGGCTCCTCTGGCATGGGGGGGGGGGGGGACAAAGAACGCAGCTGACTCACCAACCGGCCTCCCCCCAAGGCCAAGGGCACTCTCGAGCTGCAGGATTCAAACGCGCTGTCGCCAGCGCACGGGTCCCCATCGGTGGCTCCGATTTCACCCGACGCTCCTTGGCAGGTGCACTCCGCACTCCGGAGAGGCGGATGCACCTCTCGCCCTTCGCCGCTTACTTGCCCGAGCTTCCAACTCTCGGCCAAGGATCCACTCCTACTCAGGTGGTGGGCCGGTCACCCAGTCGTTCAGCAGTCTGGACCCAGCTAACCTGGCCCAGGCGATGTCACCACCTCCCGGGTTTGGCAGAACACGCCCCGGTTACCCAGGGGCGCGGCGAAGCGTCCTTGACTACTCGCGCTGTGATCCCACGCCGACAAACGAGGTCGCCGGCATGCAGAGCACCTGCTGGTCTGTGCCCTGCGAAAAGAGAGAGGGACAGATCGTCGGTCCTTCAGACACAGCTCCCCCTGTGCCACGCAACCTTCGCTTTCGAATCGGGTTGGGTCGCAGCTCTCCCTTCTGTCGCAAGGCAGCGTTTGGGCGAACCCGAGAAATGCCGAGCTTGACGTCTAGCACAACGGGAAGGCGGAAAGAGCCACTTTGGAAGGAGAGGCTATAGGAGACGCATCACTTCCCCTCGTGAGGACTGTCGCGGCACGCCCGACTAGAAGCGATACGCCCTAGTGCGTGCCTTAAGGCGCGCCGGCAACGGACAGGGCCCACCAACCGCATCGTCAAACGGCCGATCTCACTCCAGACTCAAACATGTCTTATAAGACATTGTTCCCCACAAACAAACAACTTTATTCGACGATCGTAATATACAGACAGTCCTCAGTGAATATCGAGATGTGATCGCCGTGGCAACACACTCGCGACTGCTAGGCGCTTTAATCTCCATCGACATCAAACAAGCGTTTGACCGCGTCAATCATGCATTCCTCAACGCAGTGATGGATCGGGTGGCGATTCCCCCGACATTCACGCAAGTGATTACGGTGCTCCTTCGTGGGGCAACGTCCGGGCTTCTCGTCAACGGCAGACTTACAGAACCTATACGGATAGAACGCTCAGTACGGCAGGATTGCCTATTGTCGACTGTGCTTTACGCCATTGCGATGGAACCACTTATTTGCGGATTACGGAGACGTTTGACACGTATTCCACTCCGGGATCATGTGTTCCGCTGCCGAGCCCACGCGGACGTCTTGGCCCTCGCCGTACGTTTAGCGGCCGACGTACAAGCTGCGATGCAGTGGATTACCCGCTACAGTGCAGGGGCAGGGAGTGCTATGAACGTCGCAAAATTATGCGCCATGAAGATCGGCCACGGCTTTCCCGCAGACAATGCAGTCCCCTTTCAACAGGTGGACACCTTTTTCTGTCTCAGGTTGGTGTACACGCGAGATTCGCCGCGACTTGGCGATCAACTTTCGGGCGCTACTGCAACACATCCGGGCCAACATGCAAAATCACATACTACGCCCGGTGAATATGTTCCAGAGAGTCACCTTCGTCAGTACCCATCTGGCAGCTCGTATACCCCATATCGCGCAGATTCTGCCTATCACTGCGACAATGGCGCCTTTCGGGTATTTTATATGTTCTAGACACATCTTCAAAGTCCAACATGAAGCTCTCACCTTACCGAAGCGGTATGGCGGCCTCGATCTGGTTAATGTGAAAGTCAGGACTGCGCCACTTTACACCAATACTACGCTCCGATTGTGGAAAAGCCAAAATGCTAGTTTTACTAGAAAGTTGATCATCGAGCTCGCACCTGTTTCGAGACGCCCACCGACGTCTTTGGCACACATCCAACCTACGATGACGCACATCGGCCGTTTCTTTTTGGAATATAGTTACATGTGCACCGAGCTTCCCAGGACCAGGAAGACAAGCACCCGTGATATATACCGCCAACCCGAAACCCCGTCGATGTACGTCACCCCTCAGGTTTCATGGCCTTCAGTTTGGAAAACAATCCAACAACCATACGACACCACTGACATCACCGCGACGTGGTACAGCTAATATACTGCAAGACAGAAACTACATCGCATCGCGCTGGTGGACTCACCCCTGTGCCTCAAGTGCAATGTCGAAGATATAGATTTACGTCGTTTTGAGTGTGGACCAGCAGCAGGTGTCTGGATCCTTGTATAGAAAATTCGTAAGACATACACTATGTGTTCAAAAGTACCCGGACACCCCCCCAAAAACATAAGTTTTTCATATTACGTACACTGTGCTGCCATCTACTGCCAGTTACTCCATATCAGCGACATCAGCAGTCATTCGACATCGAGATAGAGCAGAATGCGGCGTTCCGCGGAACACACGGACTTCAGGTGATTGGGTATGTCTTGCGTCATACGTCTGTACTAGAGATTTTCACATTCCTAAAAGTCCCCAGGCCCACTGTTTCCGATGTGATAGTGAAGTGGAAACCTGAAGGGACACGTACATCACAAATGTGTACAGGTCGGCCTCGTCTGCTGACTGACAGAGTCAGTAGAAGAGGATCGTAATGTGTAATAGGTAGACATCTATCCAGACCATCACACAGGAATTCCACAATGCATCAGGATCCACTGCAAGTACTATGAGAGTTAGGCGGGAGGTGATAAACTTGGAGCGGCTGCGACTGCTCATAAGCCACACATAAAGCCAGTAAATGCTAAACGACGCCTCGCTTGGTGTAAGAAGCGTTAACACTGGACGATTGAACAGTGGAAGAACGTTGAGTGGGGTGACAAACAACGGTACACAATGTGGCGATCAGATGGCTGGGTGTGGGTATGGTGAATGCCCGGTGAACGTCATCTGCCTGAGTGTGTAGCGCCAACAGTAAAATTCTGAAGCGGTGGTGTTATGGTGTGGTCTTGTTTTTCGAGGAGGGGGTTGCGCCCCTTGTTGTTTTGCGTGGTATAATCACTGCACAGGCTTACATTGATGTTTTAAGCACCTTCTTGATTGCCACTGTTGAAGAGCAATTCTGGCGCATCTTCCGACACGATCAACATGCATGGCCTATGGCGGAGTGGTTACACTACAATAACGTCATTGTAATGGACTGGCCTGCACATAGTTCTGATCTGAATCCTATAGAACACCTTTGGGATGTTCAGGAACGCCGAATTCATGCCAGGCCTCACGGACCTACATCGATACCTCTCCTCAGCGCAGCACTCCGTGAAGAATGGGTTGCTATTCCCCAGCAAACATTCCAGCTCCTGATTGAACGTATGCCTGCGAGAGTGGAAGCTGTCATCAAGGCTAAGGGTTGCCCAACACCATACTGAATTGCAGTATTACCGATGGAGGGCGCCAAGAACTTGTAAGTTCTTCTCAGCTAGGTGTCCGGATACTTTTGATCACATAGTGTATGTCAAATTCTGCCCCTTAGCAAAGAGCCTCGGAGTAATACTAGATGACAATATGAGAACATAGCTGCAGTGAGCAAAAGGGCGCCGGCCGGTGTGGCCGTGCGTTTATAGGCGCTACAGTCTGGAACAGCGTGATCGCTACGGTCGCGGGTTCGAATCCTCGAATCCTACCTCGGGCATGGATGTGTGTGTGTGTGTGATGTCCTTAGGTTAGTTGGGTTTAAGTAGGGGACTGATGACCACAGACGTTAAGTCCCATAGTGCTCAGAGCCAATTGATCTTTTTTTTTTTTTTTTTTTTTTTTTTTTTTTTTTTTTTTTTTTTTTTTTAAAGAGCATCAGAATCTCCTCATATCCTATTAAAATATAAAAAACTTTTCCTTGTTGACGCGGAAAAGAAACTTGTGTGAACGCTTATAGCTGCAGATTCCTCGACTTGCGGCATAGGGTGGTGAGGTTTCGGGTTCCGCTGGATAGGACAGGAGTACACTACACGCAGCAGGCGGCTACACGGGTAGTAGGGGTTGTGTGGCGTGGACTGGGCGGTTTTTTAGGTTAGATGGCCTCGGGCAAGTACAGAAAGGGCAACAGCCTCAGAGGGTGCGGGGCAAAGTCAGGACATGCGGGGACCAAGCAGCAATCGATATTGTAATTGTAAACTGCCCAAGCTGCATTGGTAAAGTACCGGAACTTCAAGCGCTGATAGGAAGCACCGACGTTGAATCGTTATAGGTACGGAAAGCTGGCTGAAGCCAGAGATAAATTCTGACGAAATTTTTACATAGGCACAGACGGTGTTTAGAAAGGATAGATTGCACGCAACCAGTGGTGGCGTGTTTGTCGCTGTTAGTAGTATTTTATCCTGTGGTGAAGCAGAAATGGATAGTTCCTGTGAATTATTATGGGTGGAGGTTACACTCAACAACCGAGCCAGGTTAATAATTGGCTCCTTTTACCGACCTCGCAACTCAGCAGCATTAGTGGCAGAGCAACTGAGAGAAAATCTGGAATACATTTCACATAAGTTTACTCAGCATGTTATAGTCTTAGGCGGAGATTTCAATTTACCAGATATAGACTGGGACACTCAGATGTTTAGGACGGGTGGTAGGGACAGAGCATCGAGTGACAATATACTGAGTGCACTATCCGAAAATTACCTCGAGCAATTAAACAGAGAACCGACTCGTGGAGATAACATCTTGGACCTACTGATAACAAACAGACCCGCACTTTTCGACTCTGTAAGCGCAGAACAGGGAATCAGTGATCATAAGGCCGTTGTAGCATCCCTGAATATGGCAGTAAATAGGAATATAAAAAAAGGGAGGAAGGTTTATCTGTTTAGCAAGAGTAATAGAAGGCAGATTTCAGACTACCTAACAGATCAAAACGAAAATTTCTGTTCCGACACTGACAATGTTGAGTGTTTCTGGAAAAACTTCAAGGCAATCGTAAAATGCGTTTTAGACAGATACTGCGAAAGCGAAGAGAGGGCACTGCAAGTTCAAACGCAGGTAAAACCTTTCAGACAAACAGAAGGTAAACGATGTCAAAGTTAGCGTAAGGAGTGCTATTGACAGAAAATCCTAGAAAGTTCTGGTATTACGTTAAATCAGTAAGTGGCGCGAAACAGCATATCCATACACTCCGGGATGATGATGGCATTGAAACAGAGGACGACACGCGTAAAGTTTAAATACTAAACACCTTTTTCCAAAGCTGTTTCACAGAGGAAGACCGCACTGCAGTTCCTTCTCTAAATCCTCGCACAAACGAAAAAATGGCTGACATCGAAATAAGTGTCCAAGGAATAGAAAAGCAACTGGAATCACTCAACAGAGGAAAGTCCACTGGTCCTGACGGGATACCAATTCGATTCCACACAGAATACGCGAAAGAACTTGCTCACCTTCTAACAGCCGTGTACCGCAAGTCTCTAGAGGAACGGAGGGTTCCAAATATTTGTAACAGAGCACAGGTAGTCCCAGTCTTCAAGAAGGGTCGTCGAGCAGATGCGCAAAACTATAGACCTATATCTCTGACGTCGATCTGTTGTAGAATTTTAGAACATGTTTTTTGCTCGCGTATCATGTCATTTCTGGAAACCCAGAATCTACTCTGTAGGAATCAACATGAATTCCGGAAACAGCGATCGTGTGAGACCCAACTCGCTTTATTTGTTCATGAGACCCAGAAAATATTAGATACAGGATTCCAGGTAGAAGCTATTTTCCTTTACTTCTGGAAGGCGTTCGATACAGTTCCGCACTGTCGCCTAATAAACAAAGTAAGAGTCTACGGAATATCAGACCAGCTGTGTGGCTGGATTGAAGAGTTTTTAGCAAACAGAACACAGCATGTTGTTCTCAATGGAGAGACGTCAAAGTAACCTCTGGCGTGCCACAGGGGAGTGTTATGGGAACATTGCTTTTCACAATATATATATATATATATATATATATATATATATATATATATATATATATATACTCCTGGAAATTGAAATAAGAACACCGTGAATTCATTGTCCCAGGAAGGGGAAACTTTATTGACACATTCCTGGGGTCAGATACATCACATGATCACACTGACAGAACCACAGGCACATAGACACAGGCAACAGAGCATGCACAATGTCGGCACTAGTACAGTGTATATCCACCTTTCGCAGCAATGCAGGCTGCTATTCTCCCATGCAGACGATCGTAGAGATGCTGGATGTAGTCCTGTGGAACGGCTTGCCACGCCATTTCCACCTGGCGCCTCAGTTGGACCAGCGTTCGTGCTGGACGTGCAGACCGCGTGAGACGACGCTTCATCCAGTCCCAAACATGCTCAATGGGGGACAGATCCGGAGATCTTGCTGGCCAGGGTAGTTGACTTACACCTTCTAGAGCACGTTGGGTGGCACGGGATACATGCGAACGTGCTTTGTCCTGTTGGAACAGCAAGTTCCCTTGCCGGTCTAGAAATGGTAGAACGATGGGTTCGATGACGGTTTGGATGTACCGTGCACTATTCAGTGTCCCCTCGACGATCACCAGTGGTGTACGGCCAGTGTAGGAGATCGCTCCCCACACCATGATGCCGGGTGTTGGCCCTGTGTGCCTCGGTCGTATGCAGTCCTGATTGTGGCGCTCACCTGCACGGCGCCAAACACGCATACGACCATCATTGGCACCAAGGCAGAAGCGACTCTCATCGCTGAAGACGACACGTCTCCATTCGCCCCTCCATTCACGCCTGTCGCGACACCACTGGAGGCGGGCTGCACGATGTTGGGGCGTGAGCGGAAGACGGCCTAACGGTGTGCGGGACCGTAGCCCAGCTTCATGGAGACGGTTGCGAATGGTCCTCGCCGATACCCCAGGAGCAACAGTGTCCCTAATTTGCTGGGAAGTGGCGGTGCGGTCCCCTACGGCACTGCGTAGGATCCTACGGTCTTGGCGTGCATCCGTGCGTCGCTGCGGTCCGGTCCCAGGTCGACGGGCACGTGCACCTTCCGCCGACCACTGGCGACAACATCGATGTACTGTGGAGACCTCACGCCCCACGTGTTGAGCAATTCGGCGGTACGTCCACCCGGCCTCCCGCATGCCCACTATACGCCCTCGCTCAAAGTCCGTCAACTGCACATACGGTTCACGTCCACGCTGTCGCGGCATGCTACCAGTGTTAAAGACTGCGATGGAGCTCCGTATGCCACGGCAAACTGGCTGACACTGACGGCGGCGGTGCACAAATGCTGCGCAGCTAGCGCCATTCGACGGCCAACACCGCGGTTCCTGGTGTGTCCGCTGTGCCGTGCGTGTGATCATTGCTTGTACAGCCCTCTCGCAGTGTCCGGAGCAAGTATGGTGGGTCTGACACACCGGTGTCAATGTGTTCTTTTTTCCATTTCCAGGAGTGTATATATATATATATATATATATATATATATGACCTAGTAGGTAGTGTCGGAAGTTCCATGCGGCTTTTCGCGGATGATGCTGTAGTATGCAGAGACGTTGAAGCATTAGAAAATTGTAGCGAAATGCAGGAAGATCTGCAGCGGGTAGGCACTTGGTGCAGGGAGTGGCAACTGACCCTTAACATAGACAAATGTAATGTATTGCGAATACATAGATAGAAGGCTCCTTTATTTTACGATTATGTGATAGTGGAACAAACACTGGTAGCAGTTACTTCCGTAAAATAACTGGGAGTATGCGTGGGGAGCGATTTGAAGTGGAATGATCATATAAAATTAATTGTTGGTAAGGCGTGTACCAGGTTGAGATTCATTGGGAGTGTCCCTAGAAAATGTAGTCCATCAACAAAGGAGGTGGCTTACAAAACAATCGTTCGACTTATACTTGAGTATTGCTCATCAGTGTGGGATCCGTACCAGATCGGGTTGACGGAGGAGATAGAGAAGATCCAAAGAAGAGCGGCGCGTTTCGTCACAGGGTTATTTGGTAGGTGTGATAGCGTTGCGGAGATGTTTAGTAAACTCAAGTGGCAGATTCTGCAAGACAGGCGCTCTGCATCGCGGTGTAGCTTGCTGTCCAGGTTTCGAGAGGGTGCGTTTCTGGATGAGGTATCGAATATATTGCTTTTTCCTACTTGTGCCACCCGAGGAGATCACCAATGTAAAATTTGAGAGATTCGAGCGCGCAAGGAGGCTTTCCGGCAGTCGTTCTTCCCGCGAACCGTACGCGACTGGAACAGGAAAGGGAGGTAATGACAGTGGCACGTAAAGTGCCCTCCGCCACACGCCGTTGGGTGGCTTGCGGAGTATAAATGTAGATGTAGATGTGGATGTGGAATACAGCGATATTAAAATAAAAAATACAATTCCTTGTTGACGTGGAAAAGGATCTTGTATAAATGCTTAAACTTTCAATTGATCATAGCTATATTATCCTGATACATCTTTCACAGGAAAGGTCACATCTCATAGTGGCCCAACTCGTTTCAAATCCTGAACGTAACAGAAAAACGGATATAAAATTCTACAAAACTGTGTTCTTGAAGATTCTTTGGGTCGCTGATTAGGAATCCGGTACCAGAATTGCAAAATTGAAAACAGTGGATCCAGTATGAGGGACAAAAATTTATAAGTTTAGTGGATTTAAGTAAAACTTCGAGTATAAGATACTGTGAAGTTTCTGATAACGAATTAGAAGTCGAAGTTGCCGTATTTAAATGTTTTACCCGATATGCTACATTTGTGAGTCCAAATCACTGGCTTATTAGCCGCTTGTGTCATTGCTTTCAGAAGGGTCGCTGTCGGGTTGTCCAGTGGAAGTTGGTCCTACAAGCAACCTAAGGTAGCATCTGTTTATCTTCTTCAGTTGTCATTTTCTGGTCTCTTGGGATGGGTGGATCCGAAGATGCCAGAAGCCGATGTAATACGACACACACCGTTATCTCACGGGAATATTTGCGTATAAAATCTTCTCGGTAATGCTGAGTACCCATATTGAAAGCTTCCTGCGCATCTTGAAATAGCCGAAAAATCGGCAACGGAGTAGCTTCGACTATAGATTATCCGTGTATCTAAACTACGTCGACTGATGTCGGCGTCAGGCATTATTGCATAATATTGTGTATCTAGCACCAGATTTTCGAGAAATACACATTTTTCAAAGCTCGTGATATATATGTTTTAGTTCTAGAGTTCTCTGTAATAAAAAAAAATAAATTTTTCTGTAGCATGTTGTTGTTGTGGTCTTCAGTCCTGAGACTGGTTTGATGCAGCTCTCCATGCTACTCTACCCTGTGCAAGCTTCTTCATCTCCCAGTACTTACTGCCACCTACATCCTTCTGAATCTGCCTAATGTATTCATCTCTTGGTCTCCCTCTACGATTTTTACCCTCCACGCTTCCCTCCAATGCTAAATTTGTGATCCCTTGATGCCTCAGAACATGTCCAACCAACCGGTCCCTTCTTCTTGTCAAGTTATGCCACAAACCACTCCCCAATTTTATTCAATACCTCCTCATTAGTTATGTGATCTACCCATCTAATCTTCAGCATTCTTCTGTAGCACCACATTTCGAAAGCTTCTATTCTCTTCTTGTCCAAACTATTTATCGTCCATGTTGTAGCATAGAGTAACAAAAACTATTACTCAGGGAAATTTTAATCTTGTGAATAAATTGTTTACCTATTTAGGAAAAAGATTATGATCACAATGTCGAATACCCCCTCAAGGCTTTTATAGAAAATCCTGACGACTTTCTTGTGAAGATAAAGGTTTGCGAGATAATTGCAATAATGAATAAACCATTTTAATTGTGGGACACTGCCATGCGGTAGAAAAATGACCGGCCACTAGAAACGTGAGAAGATTTGCAAGCAAATACATATGAACTAATTAACTATACTATTAAAATAGTAGCAGAGTCGTTTAGAAAGTGGAGCCACACGAACGAAATTCTGTAGCCGTTGTTTTCAGATAATGTCAGTAGTAGTTTAGTTTTTAGTCGCTATACGTCATTACACGGGTTAAAATGTCAAAAATATCAAAAACATCTTCTGGAGTGCTAACCAACAAGCGAGTTTGCCCACTGTGCGGCGCCTGGAACTGGTTACAAACACCCGTGTTCGATATATCTTTGTATGATGATATTTGACTATAACATGCATAGCTATCCTGGCTGCGTGCAGACAAATACAGATATTTCCATACAGTCCGTTTCCTCTACTGTCTTATAAATGTACGTTTTCACTGGTAATCCTCCTCGACCATACTCTCTTGTGTGAACAGTATGTAGAAACACTCGTACCAGTCGGAGTACAGTTATTTCTGTCCCACTCCATCACTCAGCCAATTTCTGGAAGCCCTTTTAAGTAGCAGGAACCAGACTCTAGAATAATCTTCCCCACTACATCAGAAAACTTAATACCCGCCCGCATAGCTGTGTGTATTAAAACGCCACATTCGGGACGCAGACATGGCCAGCCTGGCTAGCCTGTGTGTGATTTTTAGCCGATTTCCCACATCCCACGACGTGAATAACGGGCTGGTACCCAAATCGCACTTCTGTTACACGACTCGCAAACATTTAGAAGACTTACGCTTACTTTCATACGACTAAAGGTGCACAGTTCGGATACATACACTGACGGGAAGAAAAACTTAACGTTAAAAATAATTAATGAAGAGTGATGAAATTTCGGGAACACATTTGACTAGATTACATATTAAAATGAGTACCATTAAAAGGTGCCGGATGTCAATTTTTGGAATAGAGTGCCATGCCTCTTGCACTTGGTCGGTCAATAAACGGACGTGTAATGCTGTTTGTGGACGATGGTGGAGTTGTCATCCAGTGATGTAGCATATGTGCTCGATTGGGGAAAGATTTGGTGACCGAGAAGGCCAAGGCAACATATCGTCAGTCTGTAAAGCAAGTTAGGTTACAACATCGGTATCTGGAATGCTGTTCATAAATGGCAGCACAAGTCCAGTCACCAACCAACGTACAATTTTCCAGTCAGGGAGCGTGGGATTGCCACGATAGTGCTGCTGGCCCTGACCGTAAATCCAGGTGTCTGTCCAGTGTGTCTAGAGTGTTTGCTGATGATTCTGTCGTTTATGCTCTAGCAAAGTCAAAAGACGTTCAAAACCAGTAGCTGAATTATTTATGTAAGGTATGTGTATGGTGTGAAAATTTGTAGTTGGCCCTAAATTACGAAAAGTGTGAGGTCATCCACATGAGCGCTAAAAAGAATCCGTTATACTTGAGTTACACAATAAATCAATCAAATCTAAAGGCCGTAAATTCAACTAAATAACTAGAATTACAATTACAAACAACTTAAATTGGAAATGATATGTGGAAGGTGAACCAAAGATTGCGTTTTATTGGCTTAACACTTAGAAGATGAAACACATCTACTAAAGAGACCGCCACCACTACTCATATCCGTCCTCTTTTGGAGTGCTGTTGCAAGGTGCAGGATCCTTACCAGATAGGGTTAAGGGAGTACATACAGGAAATTCAAAAAAAGGGCAGCACGTTTTGTGTTAACGAGAAATACGGGAGAGAGTGTCACAGGCATCGTACGGGATTTGGGGTCCAAAATGGTTAAAACAAAGGCGTTTATGTTGTGGTGGGATCTTCTCATGAAATTTAAATCACCAACTATCTTCTCCAAATGCGAAAATATTTAGTTGACGCCGACCCACATATGGAGAAACGTAAGGGAAATTCAGCTCGCGCGGAAAGATAGAGTTTTTCGTTTTTTCCACACCCTGTTTGACAGTGGAATAATGGAGAATAAGTGTGAAGGTGGTTCAATGAGCCCTCTACCAAGCACTTAAGTATGATTTGCAGAGTAACTATGTAGATGTAGATGTAGATGCAGGACACAGACATGTTGGTTGCAGGCCCTCAACTGGCCTCCTTCTAACCGACACACGGCCATCGCTAGCACAGAGGAAGAACTGGTTTTCATTAGCAAACACAACAGACCTGCACCATGAACTCCAATGAGTTCTCACTTGCCACCGCCGAAGTCGCAAAATGGTGGTGGTTTGCTGTGAGTCCAATGAACGATACAGGGCGTCTGGCGCGGAGCTGTGCTTGAAGTTACCGATTTGTAATGATTCGGTGGTGGGAACTGCTGCTCTAATTGCTGCTACAGATACAATGCGATTCGTCAGAGGCATACGCCGAAAACGATGGACTTCCCTCTTAGCTGTCCGGAGCCCGGTCTTCTTGCGATTGTACATTCTCGTAAGCACCGTTGCCAGCAAGTACGCACAGCTATATATTTCTGCCAAGTCTTTCTGCAATTTCGCAGATGTCCAGCTTCTCGTAGTCCAATTGCACGATCTCATTCAAACTCACTGAGGTGATGGTAATGCTATTGTTGAGGCCTTAAAGGCAATTTTCACTAACATCTACTCACCACGTCCCGTCTGAAAGGTAGAAAACGCTCACAAACGTTACAACACGTATTTAAAGCAAACCTTCTTTTCATCCTCATAGTGGCGCTGGTAGAGTCAGTCATATGTGACTGGCGGGAAATTTGACCAGACATCATCTTTCAGATGTAGTACGCCTACCAAAGTTTGTTTATGTCGCACATCTCCTTATTGGTGTTGTGATTTTTTCCCGTCAGTGTATATTCCTTCTAGGGGCGTTGGAAAGGGGGATAACGGGGTGGCGATACGTAGGTCATCCGGCCACTCCTTGAATCCGCTAATAACCGTGCCTACACCGTGCCGATGCATGGCGAAGGCAGAAGATAAAGAAGATGATTACATTCGGGTACTGAACAGCACCTACGGTGTCGAAAAACTATAAATGATATACCTGCCAAAGCAACAATAATGTCTACCTCTCTCTTTGTACGCAATGGTTACCCCTCTAATGTTCGCTTTATCACAGTTTCTCCCTCATTTCCCAGTACTGTTAACTGGTACACTCTAGAAACTTCCTGGCAGATTAAAACTGTGTGCCGGACCGAGACTCGGGAACTTTGCCTCTCACGGGCAAGTGCTGTGAGGACGGAGCGTGAGTCTTGCTTGGGTAGCTCAGTTGGTAGAGCACTTGCCCGCGTAAGCAAAGGTCCCGAGTTCGAGTCTCGGTCCGGCACACAGTTTCAATCTGCCAGGAAGTTTCATATCATTGCACACTCGGCTGCAGAGTGAACATCTCATTCTGGTACGCTCTATTTATGTTCCTCAGAATGCGATATATCAGAAACGTCACTTTTAAAAACCAATAATTATTATTTTCCGTATCTGTCACTATTATTATTATTATTATTATTAGTGACAGCTGCAGTAGTAGTAGTAGTAGTAGTAGTAGGTGTAGTAGAAGTAATGCCAGTATTAATTTCATTAGTTCGTCGACATTATCATTTCTTCACATTGCGTCTCCATACATTCCAATCATTTATAATTAGATTACTTATATTTTATTACAGTTCGTCATACAAAACATATTGTTATTTCTTAGGCGACTGTGACGTACTGCATGTGTAAAATCCTGGTCCGATTTCAGAAAGGGCCGGAACGTCCTAATTTAACCAGGTTAAATAAATATTCGAATAAAAATAAATTAAATAAACTGTAAGATACCGTTGAATCGACTGTAAAATGACAAAAAATGCTATTAAAAATAACTTACATGGAATAAGCAAAACATTTTCATTGAAATGGCTTTCATTATATCTATGGTTGATTTATTCTAAATCAGTTAAGGGTGTTTTGCAAGTTGTGTTTGCTTTCCTGGTCATGTACAGGGTGTTTCATTTACAGAATTGTAGAGGGGACTTTGTAGATCAAGTTTTACATTGGAACCCATGTCCAGAATGGCGTCCAACGACGCTACGGAACGTCTCAGGTATAGGCGCCAGCGCCTGTAAATGTATGTATGTGCATGGCGATCCGGTGATGATGTAACTAACTTTCACCAATGGTGGAGAAGGATAAATATATCAATTTGAGTTAAGAGTTACTGTACGAGAAATGAGTGAGTCGAAAGTTACACTTGAAAATCATTCTGATACCTCCGACAGTGGAATACGTGTACCATTACCGTTGTTGCGGAGAGTGGTGGGTATACAACTTTCATGGGACGAAGACAAGAACACATATCTGGTAAACATGGCCTCTAAAAGGCATACCTGAAGAGTTATGAGGACTTCGTCATCTTCGCTAGTGTGAAATTCACGTGCTGTATTGAACAAATTCTCATAGCTCTTAAGGTATGCATTTTAGAGCCCATGCTTGCTAGACATTTTTCTTGTTTTGGTCCATACTACCACCTCTGAGAGTTGCCTACTCTACAATCCTAGTAATAACAGTATTGATACATGTATTCCACTGTCAGAGGTATCAGAACAGTTTTCGCTTATAACTTTCGGCTCGTTCGTTGCCGGTAGAAAGAACGTTTCTCAAATTAATATATTTATCATTGAAAGTTTGTAGCATCGTTACAGAATCACCCTGTAGATACATACATTTAGAGGCGTTGTCGCCTGGAACTTTGACGCTCTGAAGCGTCGTTGGATGACGTTTCTGGACATGGACTCGTAGGTTAAACTTTATTAACGAACTCCCTTCTACAGCCTCTTTAATTGTGAAAGATGAATTGTGAAACATTCAATATAAAACATGACAGTAATCATCGAATACTGATTTTACATCCTCTTTACCTAAGAAATAACTATATTTTTTATACGACGAATATTAAAAAAGTTGTATCCACAAATTCCCAAAAGTTTCACGAATCTGCAACAATGAATATGAATTCCAAATGGCTTACGGGTGCAGCTGAAAAGCCAATAATTTTTTTTTAATAGTATGACAAACAAACCTAAGAACGCCAAACAACACATCAGTGA